>NC_091821.1:479022934-479622934 GCF_038994185.2 Dermacentor albipictus
AGTGTTCAGGAAAAATTCCAACTCATTTAGCAACAGAAAACGCCACTGCATTGGAATTTTTATTTGCACTGAGAAAAACATAAGGCGAAGAAGTAAACCTAAAGGGGGTAAACTGGAGACGTCAGTAGCGTGTCATCCCTCCACGCGCCCTGATCACCTCACGCATCCTCGAAGGAAGGGACTCGAACAATGCTTCAATGAAGCAAGTGTCCGCTCGAATGGCATTCCAAGCTTCTTGGACAGCGACCCACAAGTCGTCATGGGATGCACTGTGGAGGCCTTGCTTGGACAGGGTGCTCTTCATTCGGCCCCAGACATGTTCAATAACATTCATGTTCGCACCCTTTGGGACCCATTGAAGCTGGGGCACACCACGATCTGCTAACAGTGTCCTGACCCGGTTTGCTGTGTGGATGGGGGATAGGTCCTGATGAAAATAAAAGTTTCCATAGAGAAACGGCCCATCCAGGACATATGTAATCATTGTATAGTCCAAGATGTCGCAGTATTTCTCACACGTCAGGGTATACCCTCGATTGGGACCAGTGGACCCAGTCTTTCGGCCGACGCGGCTCCCGATACAATTACAGCAGACCTGCCTGCCACTTGTAGCCACTTCCTGAATATATTCAGGGTCGTAGCGAGCATTGTCCGGACGCCAAACACGGCGTTTCTGGTCCCAGACAGTGGTGAATGTCGACTCATCTGAAAATAGCAATCTTTTCCACTGGTCGACGCTCCATCCACTGTGATTAATTGCGAACTGGAGACGGGCCGCTTTGTTTCCCTCAGTCAATCTTGGCTTCTGCACAGCAACCCGGCTCTTTAGACCCGCTTCCGCTAGTCTTCGTCTCACCGTTGCAAGTGATACAGAAACACCTGCAGTATCGGCAAATCCTTTAGCATCACCGAATGGGTTAGCACACGCTGCAGCGATCATGACTTCGTATTCTTCTACTGTAGTTGCCCGTGGGCGCCGGTGTTGTGGAGCATCTGAAATGCGGCCTTGTTCGCGGTATTGCTTGCACAATTCGGTTGACTGTGTGTGTAGACCGCCCCATCATCTCTGCGATCTTCCACTGAGAATACCACCTCAAAGAAAGCTCTACAATCTTCACCCGTTCGTTTTCTGGAACCCTGGCCATATTACGAGGAGCACTGCACTTGGACTCGGACCCAGGAGCACTGCACTCATATGGCTAGTTATACAGTGATCGAAGCGCGATTTTATCGTCACTGGCGCCAGTGCGCCGCTTCACCGCGTAGTTCAGTTCACTATCGTCTGCCTGCGATGCGGTAGCAGACGACATTGTGAACAGTACGCCTAGCAGAGAGTTCATCTGTGTCGTCAATACATATTGCGCGTTTGAAACACTGGTTATTTTTAAAGCGTCAGCGTTACTGGCCTAATCGAGCGAGTTTCGCCGTGTGTGAGAGTAAGACTTTGAAGTGAAGAATTGATACCACGTGGCTCGCTGCCGCTGCACTGACCGCCGCCTCGCCAGATGTCTCTGAGTAGCTAACTACGTGACTCTCCGATCTCTTGAAAGGCAGACGGCGCCGTGCTCTCTACCGCCTCGCAGGTTTTCGCTATATCCAGGCCAGTGCTTCAGTTGAGCCGTAGTGCGATGGAAGAAAGGAACGTGGACGCTGGTCCATCTGTGGCGAAGTTATCTGCGCGGTGCCAGTGGCGAAAGCGCCAAGCTGCCTCGGACCATCCTGCACATGTCACTCCGCTTCCTAATGAGTTAAAGCGGACACGAAAATACGAGCCCGCAAAGCGACAGGGTTATCAGAATCAGTTTTATTCATGACAAAATGAGGATAATTACAACATATGTATATACAGAAGGAGGTCCCGTAGTTAGAAACTGAAATGGGACCTCCTATGTTGAAACGAAGAACGGGAACTTCGGCGAGCTAAGCGCAAGGTGAAGGCGGCAGAAGGACGACAGCGACGAGCTTTAGAGGCGGCAATTGACGCCTCGCCTTAGACTTCGACGACGGCTTCGAAAACTGACGAAACTACGGTAGTAATTGCTCGCAGTACGGAACATTCGACTAGCCATATCGTTTGGTTGGCAAACTGTGCATGGGCTACGAGGACCCAACTACTATTCGCGAGTTAGCTCACCTTAGGGGGCGCTGCGAGGGTCTGGCCACATGTGTCACATGACGCTAATCGATGGCAAAATCGCCGAGTCCCCTACTAAAGGTAATGAATGGACACGGTGCTAATGTACTCCCTGCCTTCGGAGACACCTGTGGCACCGAAGCACTTTGATTCGCAGCTCGTCGCAGGGGTATAAGTTGTGGTTCCCTGCTTGTGGACATATTCGCGATGTTTTGTGGAGAACGATCGTGTTCTTGACGTCGAGAAGTCAGTTTTGAAGAGTTTAGAGTCACCGCAAGCAATCGCAGCAACGTTGCGACAGTTCCGGCGTGTCAAATCCGCTCGAGATCGCGGTCACACTGAGGGACGTTTTTACGCAGTCTACATAGCGGAATCGAAGTGCTTCGGTGCCACAGGTGTCTACGAAGGAAGGGAGTACATTAGCGCCGTGTTCATTCATTACCCTTAGTAAGAGGCTCGGCGATTTTGCCATCAATTAGCGGGAGACTAATGGAGCCACGCTCGCCGAGTGTGCCTCCGGTTGTCAAGCTTTCTAATAATGCGCCTCGTTTGTTCCACTAACTTGTTCGCAGCACTAGCAATAGATTAGGTTTTCGAGTCAACGGCTTTTGTTCTCAGTAGGGAATGTATAGCTGCCTGTAGCGAGAAGGGGGGCCAGCAAAATAAGTGTGCATGGGAATATATGCAACGTGCTCACGTAAGAATAGATGTGCTTTCGCTGACATTCGTCCCAGTGCATGGACAGAGCGTTTTAATTCGCAGTGAATTTTCGCCAAAGAAGCATGAGAAAAGTTTTCGCTTGATCGATCGTGTCGGTAGCTTATCTCGGCATCGACAGTTTGCACATGCTGCCGGTAACGCCGATGGGCCAACCTGCAGAGGGAAGCCGAGAAAACAACCAGTTGGCTCGGCCCGTCCTGACGATCTTTACCTTCAAACGATGTGCGTCCATATACATGCCTAAAAAAGTTGGATAAGGAGAAGCCGATCGTCGCCATCGGGGGCCTGCGCGGGTACCGACCTTTGCTTATACATACTTTACAGCTTGCGTCTGCTTACTCGCCGCTATGTGTGTGTGGACGTCGCTCCCAGGCGCGCCCCTTTCGCAGACATTATCCGGAATGAAAGCACTTCTGTTACATTTGCAATGTCGACGGTCGCCACTTCCTCGCATTCTATGCGAGACAGATACGGCATTCATGAATGGAGCACATGAAGTTGCTGCCCGTCTATCTGTTCCATAGGCAAGCCATCGCGCAACAGTCCCTTGTTGCAGTAACACGCGCGGTCCAAGATTGAGACCGGTGCTGCTCGCCCGTTAAGACAAGATGTGGCGAAAAAAAGAATGACAGTCATAGATTGCTTCTTCAGTCATTAGCAAGTGCGCGTAGCTTAGTAGCATGTTTGAAATGCGTTATGATCACAGATGTCTGTTGCTTATGGCGCGTTAACGTTGCGATCACAAAAGCGAACACGAGCACAATTACCACACAGGAGTTCCGTGCATCGGACTCCTTAGAAGGTATTAGATACCAGGAATAATGAAATCGGTCGTTCAGAACGGACGAAAATATACATGTAAGCGCCACTTTTATAACCATGCGCGGTGATTCACAATGCATAAAATCCTGCGGTGCCGATTGTTGCAGGAGGAACGAAATTTGTGAACCGATGTGTCACCGTGTTAACACGTACTGCGGAACGCTGCAGCAGTTGCTTCCCGTTCGTTTTTATCCTTTTTCGCGGCTCCACCTGCCATATACTAACGGGATACACTAACGGGTGCTGGCGAGGGGCGTCTGCTACTTGCACCTCCAATCTGTGTTGCTTGCTTTTGCTGCCAGGTGCCGCATGGATTGGTTAAGTCCCGAATAGACCTGGTGTTCCAGAGAGAGTGGTTGGGCTCGACTTACTTTCCGTGGCCAAGATCGAAACATCGACAAACTGCTTAACCAACCATCGAACAGAACTTGCTGCCATAAAAGTAAACCGTGAATAAACGATGCAAACAATGGAATCATGTCGTGGTCCATATGAGCCATATGGACAACAACATGCTTAGCAATACAACATAACCAAGTATAGCAAGCTTTCGCTTGCATACCCGGGTCTAGCCGTGCTAAGCCGCAGCCAGTTTTTATGGCGAAGAAAAATCGAATATATATTATTGAAAAAGCTTTTAGATATCTATATGATGTGAGCCGGGGGCCAGTACATAACGCGGCAGTCTGTAACAGCCGCCTGTTCCGAGTTGCTGCTTATTGCAGACGTGGAATACATGATACACTTCCGTAAACGTCTACTGTTACTTGTTGGTTGTGTCAGTGCGGCCGTCATGTCACGGGTGCTGAACGAAGAACGGGTACGTATCATAGATCCGCGCACAAACCAATATTGACACGTGTACTTATCTTTATCGGGCGACCACGTTTCGCCGCTTAACAACTGTAATCGCACAGCGAGGGACGCGCCTGCATGTATCCGACGTTTCTGGAAAGTTATCGATACTTCTACCGCGCTGTCTGTTGTCGCCGAACCTTGTGTTATCTGATTTCATCGCGTGAGGCGAATGGTGTAGAACTTTGTGGAAGGCACGCGGGCCCGAACGATTAGTCTGGTACGTTGGACGACTGCTCTATAAAAGCCGACGCGCTTGACCCGCTGATCAGATTTACGACGATCGCCGACTGTGTTCGCCGCTCTCGTTGTGCTTTAAGTGTAGCCAGTTTTGTGGGCACAGGTTCGCCCAATAAAAGCTAGTTTTTGCGACTACGACTGAAAAGGAATGCCTCGCCATCATTTGGGCTACAGCTAAATTCCGCCCTTACCTCTATGGCAGGCCATTCAAAGTCGTCAGTGACCATCACGCATTGTGTTGGCTAGCTAACTTAAAGGACCCTTCAGGACGGCTGGCGCGGTGGAGCCTCAGACTGCAAGAATATGACGTCACGGTAATATACAAGTCCGGAAGAAAACACTCCGACGCCAACTGCTTATCGCGCGCCCCCATCGATCCCCCGCCGCAAGACGACGAGGACGACGACGCCTTCCTTGGGATAATAAGCGCGGAAGATTTCACTGAACAGCAACGAGCAGACCCGAAGCTAAAAGGCCTCGTCGAGTATTTGGAAGGGAACACCGACGTCGTCCCTAGGGCATTTAAGCGCGGGTTCTCTTCGTTCACGCTACAAAACAACCTGCTCGTGAAGAACTTCTCACCAGTCCGTGCTAGCTACCTTCTTGTTGTACCGTCAGTGCTGCGTCCAGAAATAATACACGCCCTACACGACGATCCAACCGCTGGGCACCTCGGATTCTCCCGGACGCTGTCGAGAATACAGGAAAGCTATTACTGGCCGCGTCTGACCGCCGATGTCGCCCGTTACTTCAAGACATGCCGAGACTGTCAACGACGCAAGACACCACCCACAACGCCAGCAGGATTACTACAGCCGATCGAACGTCCTCGCCGACCATTCCAGCAGATTGGGATGGATTTGTTGGGGCCGTTTCCGATATCAACATCCGGGAAGAAGTGGATCGTCGCGGCAACGGACTATCTCAGCCGCTTTGCTGAAGCTAAAGCTCTACCAAAAGGCAGCGCAGCCGAAGTGGCGAAATTTTTCGTCGAGAACATGCTGCTGCGACATGGTGCCCCAGAAGTCCTCATCACCGACAGAGGAACGGCTTTTACAGCAGAGCTCACCCAAGCCATTCTGCAGTACAGCCAGACAAACCACAGGAGGACAACTGCCTACCATCCGCAGACGAATGGTCTCACGGAGCGCCTGAACAAGACCCTCGCCGACATGCTAGCAATGTACGTCGACGTCGAACACAAGACGTGGGACGCGGTCCTGCATTACGTAACCTTTGCGTACAACACGGCGATGCAAGAAACACAGATCACGCCGTTGAAGCTGGTTTACGGCAGAAACCCGACGACGCTTGACGCCATGCTGCCGCACGTAACTGACGAAGAGAATGTTGACGTCGCTAGCTATCTCCAGGGCGCTGAAGAAGCCCGATAGCTCGCCCGCCTGCGAATCAAGAGCCAGCAGAGGACCGACAGCCGACACTACAACCTCCGACGACGCTTCGTCCAGTACCAGCCCGGCGACCGTGTTTGGGTCTGGACCCCGATACGCCGACGAGGACTCAGTGAGAAACTACTCCGACGCTATTTCGGACCCTACAAGGTCATCCGACGTATTGGCGCTCTGGACTATGAGGTCGTGCCAGACGGCAGTTCGCATTTACAGCGGCGCCGCGCACGATCTGAAGTGGTCCGCGTTGTGCGCCTTAAACCCTTTTACGGACGCTGACGAACTTCGTTATTTTTGTTCTTTTCTTTGCTACGAGTGCTTTTGTTTATTACCTTCGTTTGTGTGCAGCATCGGGTCGATGCTTCTTAAGAGGGGGGTATTGACACGTCTACTTATCTTTATCGGGCGACCACGTTTCGCCGCTTAACTGTAATCGCACAGCGAGGGACGCGCCTGCATGTATCCGACGTTTCTGGAAAGTTATCGATACTTCTACCGCGCTGTCTGTTGTCGCCGAACCTTGTGTTATCTGATTTCATCGCGTGAGGCGAATGGTGTAGAACTTTGTGGAAGGCACGCGGGTCCGAACGATTAGTCTGGTACGTTGGACGACTGCTCTATAAAAGCCGACGCGCTTCACCCGCTGATCAGATTTACGACGATCGCCGACTCTGTTCGCCGCTCTCGTTGTGCTTTATGTGTAGCCTGTTTTGTGGGCACAGGTTCGCGCAATAAAAGCTAGTTTTTGCCTTTCACAGTATTGCTACTGTGTTCTTTGACGTCACGACCACGTGACAATATTTTGAGAGACAAATTGCGATAATGACAGGCGGGAAGGTAAACGCAGAGCGTAAATAGAATCGCACAAGCGTAGAGAGAAGATGGCTGAATCACGGTTGCTCCTCATCACCGTAGCCCTACGGTAACAGAAAAGTTCGAAGACGAAGCGGTACTTGCTACCACCCATGAAACGATTTGGCACTGCCAAAGAAACCGATGATTTTGCCGAAGTGCCCTCCAGCCTATCAACAGTGAAACGGCAGCTTGCGGTAAGGCGACTTCCGCAGCCGCGTAGCGGCGCAGATGCCATCGATATCGACAGGAAACAAAACTGAGCGCCTGCTTTTCGCCAGCGAACACGCCTCGTGGGGCGTGGATGGGCGGAAGCATGTCGCGTTCACCGATTAATCTACCTTTACTACAGTGCGCGATTTCCAAAGGCGTACCTGACGTCGCGATTACACAAGGTATCACCTCCACTACGTACACGATACCCCCTACTTGAGCGAAAGCTGCGCAGTCAATGTGTGGGACGCAGTATGCAGAGGGAGACTTTGTGTACTGCATTAGATAGATCGGAGCTGTACACCAGAGGAATGCTCCGAAATACGTGTTCTCGTCGTGCTTCTATATGCTCAGGACGGCGCTATCCCGACAGTGATTTTATTTCTTCAACAAGAACTCTGTGCAGACATCACGAAAGTGCACGGACTTCAAATTGATCTTAACGTTGGAAGACTTCGATGGCCACCGAAAGGAGCCCATTTGAACATAATTGAGCGTATATGGGGTAAAAGAAAATTGAACATCTTGAGGAGCGAATTTCGTGGCATGTTGGCAAGTGTGCTCTCGGAGGCGCTCGAAAGGAATTGAGAAGGTTCGAAAGCAGATACCAGCTTCTTGGACGCACTGTACAGACCGCTGCCTTCTCGAAAAGAGTATGCCATTAATCTCCAAGGAGGCATAATCCGATACTGGGCCTCAGATCACGTGCAAAGTCACACGAGTTAATTCACTGAAATTTGGCGTCACCTACAGCCCAATCCTTATCTCTTGAGTTGCTTTCGTTTACGATCTCTTTTTAATTGTTAAGCTTATGGCTACATAGGATCTCATTTCTATTAAATTTCTTCAATTTGGTGACTCGCAGTATCATAGCATCTTCTATATATTGGCATAAAACTGCTTCCACTGTAAAAATAGCACTCAGCCTCAAGGGTGGGGGTCTGGTGCTAGCAGTGCCTAACGCAGTAAAATAGTGCATTTTAGTAGAACATATCGCGCAATGTGAATCCCTACTCAACTAGTCTTGCTAGTTCATTGGAGTGATAGCTTGGCAGGCGTTCATATGTTCGTTCCTTTAACATGTGTCATTTCTCGTTAAAAAAAAGGGCGCACTATGATCGAACATGGTCATGTTACACGAATCGTTGGCGAATTCGCAAAGTGAGCTTTGATTTACGTTTATTTAATTATTTATTCATTTACAATACCTCACAGGGCCCGGAGGCCATTGAGTAAGGGCGACGAACAAGGATATTATAAGAAATGCAAAATGTACAGGTCAGAAAAGGGAAAGGGAAAGCATTGGACAGGGCTGGTATTAAAAAGCAGCAACAAACATAAGAGCAAAGTACAAAAATTATTTGAACTATACAAATACAGCACAAATGTCGGACGCATGATTCAAGAAAAAAAAACAAAGCAGGGGTTTATAAAAACACTATAGCCGAAAATTGCGATATTTTGTACGAGAGAAGGTTTAACGTCACGATGTCACTTGAAAGTATTCGCGCAGCTGATCATGGAGTGATTGATGGTTGCATATGGATGCAATATTATCGCGAAGATCATTCGAAAGAACGATGGCACGTGGAAGCGCTGATGAATTGAAGGCTTGTGTTCTTCCGTGTATGCGCTTGATGCTGCACTGATTATGTAAACGGCTCGAAATGCGTTACGGCTCTTCTAGAGGTAACGCAGATTGCCTGGTGCAGTGGCGATATTTATGAAATAAGCATAAAAGAGCGATTGAACGACGAATATGTATTGACTCAAGAGAGATATCAAGTTTTATCAGTGTTACGCTCGAAAGGGGACTGTAGTTTGGTGTAATGAAGCGAGCGGCTCTATATTGTATGGATTCTAGCAAGTTTATTAAGTAGTTTTGATATGGGGACCATATGGATGCTGCATATTCTAGCTTTGGCCGCACAAGTGTTAGATAGGCCAGTTTTCGAACATTGTTAGGAGAATTCCGCAGGTTCTGGCGCAGATATCCCAGTGTCCTTGAAACTTTCGCACAAATGGTATTGACATGCGTGGCCCATGAAAGATTATGCATGAGGTGCATACCTAAATACTTGTATGATGATGCCTGAGATAATACCGTGCCATCTATGAGATACGAGAAGTTAGCATTGGTACGCCTGCGGCTTGAAAGAGATAACGTTGCATTTAGTCGAGTGAAGTGTCATTTGCCATCTATTACACCAACTGGAAATAACGTTAAGGTCACTTTGGAGAGAGAGATGATCATCTATGGAATTAATGGAGCGGTAAATGATGCACTCATCAGCAAAGAGTCGTAGACGAGAATATATGTTAGCGGGCAGGTCGTTAATGTGCATTAGAAACAATAAAGGGCCAAGAACGCTGCCTTGAGGTACACCTGAAGTAACGTCACAGAGTGATGAAGTAAAATTGCTAACTGTTGTAAACTGTTGGCGGAAAGAAAGAAAGTTACGAGTCCATGACAGTAAGAGAATCCATGCAAATAGCAGATAAATTTGATAACAAACGGGAATGTGTAACGCGGTTTAAAGCTTTAGCAAAATCTAATGTTGAATTCCAATGGCAGAGTCGGAGCAAGTTTTTCTGCTCGTTTCGGAGCAAGTTTGTTCCAATGGCAGAGTGAGAGCGGCAGTAAGGTGTTCCAATGAGAGAGTCGGAGGGGATTTAGAGCGGGAGTCGCTCCGTGGAGCAGAAAAAGATGCTCCGCCAAAATCGGCGGAGTGGACCGGAACTTTGCGTGACGTATTTCCTTTACCACGTTTGTCCGCTGGGAGGCGCCACCGGTCACGACTCGCGAGGAAGCAAAGCTGCTGCATGCTTGGCGAGATATCCATTCCGCACTTTAAAAAAAAAAAAGGTGAACGGCGCTGAAGAGACAAGTGACCGGTGCGACGGTGCTGGGAGCAAACAGCGGAAGGAAATGACAACACGCAAGGTATCCTGGGTAATTCGGTGATAGAACTTCCGCTTTCGCCTTGCTCCGGCCGCGCAGGTTGTGTTCCACTCGCGGATCTGGAGGCGTTGCTCTGTGCCAGAGTCGAGTGCTCGCTCGCGGATTCCGTCGGCTGCTCCGACTCCGCCATTGGAATTCAACATAAAAAAGATGCAGTCAGTTTGTAGGTTAGCGTCCATGTTAAAATGCAAATCAGTCGTGAAGTCTAGCAGTTGAGTATCACAATAAAATCCTTTTCGGAAGCTGTGCTTTTAAGAAAAAAGAAAGGAATTATGTTCGAGATCATGAACAGCAGGTTGCCATTATCGCTCAAGAGAAAAGTGTATAATAGCTGTGTCTTACCAGTACTCACCTACGGGGCAGAAACCTGGAGGCTTACGAAAAGGGTTCTACTCAAATTGAGGACGACGCAACGAGCTATGGAAAGAAGAATGATAGGTGTAACGTTAAGGGATAAGAAAAGAGCAGATTGGGTGAGGGAACAAACGCGAGTTAATGACATCTTAGTTGAAATCAAGAAAAAGAAATGGGCATGGGCAGGACATGTAATGAGGAGGGAAGATAACCGATGGTCATTAAGGGTTACGGACTGGATTCCAAGGGAAGGGAAGCGTAGCAGGGGACGGCAGAAAGTTAGGTGGGCGGATGAGATTAAGAAGTTTGCAGGGACAGCATGGCCACAATTAGTACATGACCGGGGTTGTTAGAGAAATATGGGAGAGGCCTTTGCCCTGCAGTGGGCGTAACCAGGCTGATGATGATGATGATGTTCGAGGTGACTGTAAATGTGAAAAGCGATAGTGTGTTCTAGGAATTTAGAGCAAATGCATGTCAGTGAAATTGGACGGTAGTTTTCGGGTGAATTTCTGTTCCCGGTTTTAAACACAGGGATGATCTTGGCAATTTTCCAGTAGGTAGGGAGCAAGCCATATGATAGTGATTGTTGGGAAAGGAGGCAAAGAATTTGACTGCAAATTGATGCAGTACTTTTTTAATTTGTTAGATTTAATGTTGTCAACGACAGCACTTGCAGAAATCTTTAGATTATCAATGAGTTGAGCGATACCTTCTACGGTGACATTAATAGGGGCCATATATTGCCAATTATGATCAGGTACAACGGTTATGTTGGAATGATCCTCCCCTGTGAATACTGATGCAAAGTATTTGTTAGATGCATGAGGACATTCACTATCAGAGAGCGGTAGATGGTCATTATTGGTCAGTGAAATATGATTACTAGCCCTGTCGGGAGATATCACACGCCAAAACTTTTTGGAATCAGATTTTAAAAGAGAGGGGAGGTCGTGAGAAAAATATTTATCCTTAGAAACGCGTACTGCAGAACAATAAGCATACACTATTTTTCCCAAGCCGATGGTGTGGACACGAGTTTGGCCTTTTTGTAGAGACGTTTCTTTTGATTTCGATGACGACGGAGAGCTCCTGTAAACCATGGTTTAGATTTGTTGTTTGAGGTAGAAATCAAGGGAACATATTTGTATACTTGATTATTTATCATGTTCTTAAAAAGCACCCAGTTGTGTTCAACAGACCTATGCGAATATGAGGGCAAGAACGTTTGAATGAAAACTTCATTAGGCTTATTATTAATTTCTTTATAATCGGCTCTATTATAATCGCGAATTAGCCTGGTTGTAGTACCTTGAAATGCTAATGGGACATTAAGCTATAAATTAATAAGCTGGTGGTCACTAGAACCGTCGAAGTACAGTACTTCGCCAATCGTCTCAGGTGCACTGCAGAAGACAAGATCTAAAACGTTAGAACCGCGAGTTGCTTCACTTATCACGTGAAAAAAAAAAAATTGAACTCTAAACTAAGGCTGATAAGCTGCGCTGAGGTGCGACACGAGGTTGACAAATTGTGCCGGTCAATGTGCGGGAAGTTAGTCACCAACCAATAATTGAATTCAGCTGGGCATGTTTGGATGGCAGAATACTGGCATGAAGTTTAGTAATGAAAGAGAGATCAGAATCTGGCGGTCAGTAGCGGACGCCAACCAATACCTTGACCGATGCCGTTGCACAGGCAGCCCACACTATTTCAAGAGAAGAATCGCTATGTACGTGGTTTGAAGCAAGTGATTTCTTGATGGCGATAAGGACACCGCCACCTCTCTTAACGGAACGATCACGCCTGTATATGTTATAGCTATTTTGGCTTGGGAAAATTTCATTGTACATTACATCTTTATGAAGCCAGGTTTCTGTCAGAGCTACAATATCGCTGTTACTATCAACCAAAAAAGAACACACTTCATCACGTTTAGGAAGCAGGCTACGGATGTTAGTAAATGATAATGATAGCCGCGGACTAGTGCTAGATAGCCTAGGCAGCTCCTGAGTGCATTTGCTCTTGCCTAGCTATCTTGCTGATGGCACAACTGAGTCGTGCTATCAAAGACGTATGTTTTGTTGTCAGTGAGCAGTTTATGAGCGACCAGTTTGCTCCTGTTCTGGTTTCTGGCTAATTCTAGTAGTTTCCGCCTAGCTAACCTGGTCGGCAAAGAAAAATTTTGGCGAATAGAATAATTACTCTTTCAACTTGTGCGCGGGTGCCAGAATTCGCTGTTTGTCTTTAAATAACGTTAGTTTTGCAATAAAGGGCCTTTCCTTGTGAACAGCAAATTTCCCTAACTGATGGACGCGTTCAAACTGGGATTCGGTTACAGTGATTCCTAGATGATTAGAGCAAAATGTAATTATTTTCTGCTCCGAGCCATCCCAGTTCTCTTTCGCGTCAACCTGAAGACCAAAGAACAGCAGGTTTGACCGACGCTGTCTGTTCTCGGCGTCGTCACATTTCACTTTAACTTCTTCTATTATTATTTGTTTTGAACACATATACACATATACACACGTATTAGGAAAGGGAAAGCGAGGGGCAGGCTGGCAACTGCCACCGGAAGGGGCACAACGCCTGCCTACTCTTCTGAAGGGAGGTGACAGCAACACAGAAATAGAGGATAGGAAGGAGGGGAGGAAAAACGGAAAGAGGAAAAGAGAGCAACAGGACACTGCAACAGGACAAATCTAAAGACTAAAGTAGAACTCAGCATCCGGAATTAAAGTGACGCCGCGTCGAACAGCCTCCACAATTATCAACCACATCCATGGCTAGTTCGCTATGCGGCTAATTGTGTTCTCCACGATGAGACGCCAAGTAAAGCTGCACGTAATCACCGTTTCACCGTTAGTCGGTTCACAATATACACTATAAGGTGTTTGAACACGCCACCTCCCATCTTCGAAGGAAGAAGCCTTAGAACACAGTACAGATCACACACAGTAGGGCCGGTCACTGAAGGTCACGCTACTACAGAATGTTCAATGTTCATGCTACAAACGTGAACCTAAGTTAGTTACTTCTATAAAGGTTAGTAGGGCGCGATGGGCCTGATCACGTTTAGATGCACAGCCACTGGGGTATAAACAGTCCTCGAGTGTCGCACACCGCAGGCCAAGGAGATGATAGTTTCTCACTAGCGACATGCGCTGCGCACTGAAAGCGGGACACTCAAGTATAAGGTGCTGAAGTGTCTCGTAGCAGCCACAAGACGTACACGATGGACTTTCCGCACGCCCTTGTCTGTATAAATGTTCGTGCACGTTCACGCAACCAACCCTTAGCTTGAGCAGTTGTGCTCTAGCGCGACGAGGCAAGCCTCGACCACGAACACGGGGCGGGAACGTTCCATTTGCGACGCGCTGATCTGGATGCTGCTTGAGTAGGTGGCGACGAATCAGCAGACGAGCGTCATCAAGCTTGCACAAAATTTCTGGGCAGTCACAGTTGTTATGAACGCAACTTGAAGCGAGCCGATCAGCCTCTTCATTTCCGGTGATTCCTACGTGTGAAGGTATCCATTGAGCAACGAGAGATACCCCACGTGATGTAATTTTGCTCGCAGAGTCATCAATACTGCGCACAAATGGACAATCAAGCTCACTGCGTTGTAACCTGCTAAGGGCAGCACGGGAGTCCGTAAAGATGACGACCTTCGATGTAATTAACTCCTCTAGCACGTATTTCAAAGCAACATTAATCGCTGCTAGTTCCGCAGTTGTTGACGAAGTTGGATGAGGTATCTGAAAGATACGTCGTACTTGAGTTGAAGGGCAGTAAAAAGCTGCAGAGGCGCCTTGACCGTCGTTGTGTACAGATGCATCTGTGAAAACTTGAAGATGATCTGGAAACTTTTCGAACAAGTGTGATTGAGCCAATTGGAATATTGCCGAAACAGCCATATCAGACTTTTTATGCATGCCAGGGATTGTGAGGAAAATGGGGAATACATGTGTCGTGATACCTTTTGGAGGCGGAGACGTATCTGAAGCAGCATGATCAGAAATGGTAGTGATATCCATAAATAATGCCGCCATTTTTCCCATGCGAGATAATGGGCGGTGAATCAGACGATCAAGGAGCGCTTGACCATTCGATGCGCGGTGCAGACGCTCAATATGATATAGAGCTCTCTGATCTGCTTGCAGCCTCAGGGGTAACTGATGCGCTTCAGTAAGTAATGCAATAGACTGCGCCTCACGAGGTAAGCCAAGCATTAGTCGAAGGGCAACGCGATGATCTCGCTCCAGTTGGGCCATCAAACTAGGTGGTATGTTCAAAAGTGGTAATGCGTACAGTATGCCTGAGAGTACAGATGACTGGTACACCTGAAGAGCCGTTGTTTGGTCGCAACCAGCACCTCGAGCAGTCAATGCGGCCACATACTTAAGAAGGGAGTGCGATTTGCGTCGTACAGATTTAACGGCAGGACGCCAAGAGATGCGATCATCCACAATTAACCCCAAATAACGGTGTTGTGGCACCCAGTTTATAGGCGTTTCGTCAAGATACAGTCGGTTCTACAGTGATTTACAGCTTTACAGTGATTTCACGCAGCGCAGGGTCAAGACCATAGTTATCGGTTGGTCACGTGATTCTACCTTGGCCTCCAGCGTTGCAACTCTGTCGGATAGCTGCTTAATTGTCATATCTGTCGCATGTTGTTTTAGAGCGCAGCTCTTTGGCGTCCGTTCCTGGGTTTCGCGTCGTCGTCGGCGTTGTCGTCGGCCTCGTAACCAGCTCCGCCCCCCTTTCATCCCCCCAGCGCTAGCAGCGACCGACTGATACCGCTGGATGCCGCTGACGCCACTAGAGAGTCAAGATAACGTGACTGCATAGAACACCGTCGCCGCCATGCAGAAAGAGGAGGAAAGGGTCCCCCCCCCCCCCTGTTCTTGTGTGGCGGATAGGGTACTCTTCAGTTGCCGACGCGCCGGTTATTTCACGTAGGCCCCGGCACGTCGACGAATACGTGACCACCTTCCCACGGCTAGACCTGGTTCTTAGCGCTGCGGAAGCGAGGGTATCATATTGTTTGTGTCGGCATCGGCGGCGTTGTCCCTGAAACCAACTCCGCAGCTGGGGTTGACTCACTATCGGCGTCAGCGGCATCAGTCAGTCGCTGCTATCTCTTCCCTCCTCCCTTTATCGTGTTGTCCGCTTGCTGCGCGCGCTTCTGCCCCCATCGTTTGCCGCTGGGTGTACACGCCGCCCCCCTCCCCCCTCTTCCTGCGAGTCTCCGGTTGTCAAAGCGCCGGCTCGAACTTAATTCCTTTCTTCGCTCCTCCTCCAATGCAACCCCTGTGCGGTGGCAATCAGAGAGCCAGATCGGTGGCGGCGGATCTGTATATGTGCACCGCCCGAGCCGAAATTGCCGCTGCCGTTCGCCACTGCGAAATTATTTGCCAGTTCTTTCTGAGCCATGAGCGAGACGACCGATGGAAGTCCTCCGTCTGCTGCTGCTGCTGCTGCTGCTGCTGCTGCTGCTAAACGAGCTGCCAGAGCAGAGGCCCAGCGCCGTCGCCGTCAGAATCCAGAGGTGCGTGCCGCCGAAGCAGAAGCTTACCGTCGCCGCCGTCGAGATGATCCAGGAGTACGCGTCGCCGAAGCAGACGCTAAGCGCCGCCGCCGAGAAGACCCTGCCGTTCGCGCCGCCGAAGCGGAGGCTCATCGCCGCCGTCGAGAGCAACCAGCAGTAAGCGAGGCTGAAGCAGAAGCTCATCGCCGCCGCCGAGAAGACCCTGCAGTTCGCGCCGCCGAAGCGGAGGCTCATCGCCGCCGTCGAGAGCAACCAGCAGTAAGCGAGGCTGAAGCAGAAGCTCATCGCCGCCGCCGAGAAGACCCTGCCGTTCGCACCGCCGAAGCGGAGGCTCACACACACAAAAAAAAATTCTGTGATAGCGCATACATGTGTTGCTCGATTTCTTTGCCTCAGTCTATCGAAAAGGTGAAACAGCTTATTTGCTGCGCTCAAATTTCGCATTAGGAAGTAACGTAATCGTCGGTATTTTTTTTCCTTGACGCCTTTCAGTTCACGCAGTATTGCTGCCTGGGCTGACTCAAGCCTACCCATGGTTTTCAACAAAGAAGCAATTGCTCTTGAGTTGTTTGCTCAGGTGAAGGACAAGGGTTTGACTCAATATCACCGGCAAGTAAGAGCAACAAAAGCAGGGCAGAGGAACAACAACGCGACACTCGCAGAAGGAAGCTGTTCATCTTGGCGCGGAACTTAGTTGGGCACGACACCGCGAACAGACAGTAATCGTCACTCTCAAGACAATTAGCACCGTCGAGGTAACTAACCTGCACAATCAGAACTGTTACTTGATGCATTCCTGACGCGGTGTCGTGCCCAAATCCAACGGCTGCTCGGTCGCTTTTATATTCCTGGCTGGATGTGACGCCGATCATCGTCAGTTAATCACGTTCCCAGATAAATGAGTCGGTGGCATCTGGAATCACCGGAAGCGGCAGGGATTCAGGAAAAGGTGGCATCGGCGTTTCGCGACCAAGCTCACGGTGGGTAGCCGGCCAACAAATGATTCGACAGAGGAGAGCGCGCTGCAGAATCGGAACTGTTACTTGATGCATTCCTGACGCGGTGTCGTGCCTGTGTAATGACAGCCCAAGAGAGACAGACGCCACCTTGTTTGCTATGTTTAATGTGTGGATTAAAGAGTTGGCTATGCTAAGATGCGCTTTCATGTAACACCAGTCATTAAGTTTCCGTATGCTAGCTCATTCAGTGATGGCTGAACGGGGCTTTAAAAACCATTCAGAAGAGTGTGCATCAAGACTGAGTAGAAAAGGAGTCCATCATGTCCGGACGTGGTCATGTAACAACAATAACTTGTGATAGCCTTTAAAGCCCTGTTCAGCTATTACTATAATAAGCTCACATGAGGCAATTTCGTTTGTTACACATCATGCCCGGGTAGAAAACCATTGCACCACACCCGAAACTGGTCGTGTGACAAAAATACTAGTGACTCGGCCCTTACCGTTAACCGATTTGATAGTTGAACAGGGTTTCAAAAATGATTTTGCGTGACATTCATCATGCCCTGGGTTAGAAGAACGGTGCACTCTGTTGCAGTGTGGCACTTTTATCGCAGTCACTAGGCTCATAAGTGATAACCGAACTGGGCTTCCAGCACAATTTCGTTTGATATGCATCAGACCAGGATACAAACGAGTGCAATGCTTTCGAAGACCGTCACGTGATAGGAGTCACTAGTGACAAGATGAAACCACATTGTAGCGATAGCCAGCCTGCGGTACAAGAGCCATTTCATTTGATGTGTATCAAGCCAAGGTACAAAATAGGGCAGCGTGTCATAAGGTGGTCACGTGATCATAATCACAAGCGAGTTGATCATGTGAAGTCATGCTCATAGCTATGCAGGGCTTTGAAACTCCAGTTGCTTGATATGCGTCGTGCCTATATAGAGAAAACTTCCAGCACTCTTTCTAATAGTCATGCGTCGCTATTCACTAGTGACTTGGTCATGTGACCTATGGTGGTAGCAGAACCGGGTTTCAAAAACCATCTTGTTTGATATGCATTATCCCTGGGTAAAAGAGCAGTGCACTCTACTGAAGTTTGGCCACGTGACTATTATCACCAGTGATCATCCCATGTGAACTTATCTAGTGATAGCCAGACTGAGCTACGAAAACCATTTCGTTTCATATGCATCAAGCCAGGGTGCAAAACAAGGCAGCATTTCAGGTGCTCACGTGACGTGAATCACTAGTGATTTGGTCATGTGAACTCGTCATGCTCATAGCCAAGCAGGGATTTGAGACCCCAGTCGTTTGATATGCGTCAGGCCTATATAAAATTTCGAGCGATATTTATGATGGTTGTACGTCACTATTCACTAGTGACTTGGTCATGCGACCTCAACATTGTGGTGCCAGAGCCGTGCTTCAAAAACCATTTCGTTTGATATGCATCATCGCTGGGTAGAAGAGCAGTTGGACTGAACTTTGGTGATGTGACTTAATCACTGGTGATCATGCCATGGGAACTTATTTAGTGACAGTCGGACTAGGCTACGAAAACCATTTCCTTTGATATGCATCAAGACCGCCGATGGTATTTTCTCAAGAATGCAGAGCACATCACCGTTATCTTCACCAGCTGAAAGTTTTGATGCTCTACTCGAAGAACTGCCATCGCCAGCAACGCCGACACCGGTGACAACACCAACGTTGGTGGCCGAGAGACATGAGGCACCAAAGCAAAGAGAAGACAAGAAAAAGAAAACAGACAACTTTGAAGAACAACTTTTGGACAAACTGGAAAAATAAATGTCAGGTGATGAGGTATTTGGTTTGTCGATAGGCCTGAGTTTAGATAGAATGCCACGTAATGTGGCATCAAAAGGAAAGTCTCGCGTTATGCAGGTCAATGCAGAACTGGAAGTTGGTTGCTCATGACGAAAAACGTAGCACTCGTAACACAGTGACAGACCAAAGAGGTGTCTATTGCAAGCGCTACACTTTTCATCATAAGTAACTTCATCTCAGTGTCAATTATTGCGGTATTTCTTACCGTAGTTTTTACATTAGGTATCGAGGCACTGAAATATTTAAGAGGTGTTCATTTAGCTCTTGTTCATAGTAATGATCTACCATTTTGTTTGTTTTGTTTACTGCTAGTGTTTTATACCTGGCTTATCGATATAGATAATCAAGAATTCTCAATCATATTTTCATTTATTCTCGCAAGACTGCGTGAATTACTTGAACGATCTAGGTGTGATACGCTGTGATGTAGGGTGTCATATGCTGAGATCAACTAGTACAAATATTAATGCTGTAGTATTGAATGCAATTTTCATAATGCACACATTTGCTTTGGTTTATGGTGTTTAACGTCCCAACACGACTCAGGCAAGGAGGAGCGCCGTGATATGCTGTTACGTAATGTTGTGATAAAATAGTACAAATATTAAAGCTGCAATATTGAATGCAATTTCGATAAAGCACACATTTCCGTTGGTTTATGATGTCTAATGTGCCAATACGACTCACGGAATGAGGAACGCCGTAGTGGAAGGTTCCAGATAACTTCAACCACCTGGGATTATTTAACGTACACTGACATTCCACAGTACATGCCCTCTAACATCTTGAGAATTGCATTTGTGGTTTTTTGAGCATTGTGTAGTACAAAATGTGCAATATTTTCTAATGCACTGGCAATAGCACAGTTGCATTGTTCAGACAGAAGTGCACAGCGTAAGTGTACAATGTTCAGTTCCATTGTGATAATGAATGGCTTAGTCTGAAGTCTTTTTTACACATATTTCAGAGTTTGTACTGCCATTAAATAATAGTTATTCAGATCCTTGCAATGCAGTATCCAGAAGTAACAGAAGAAAGCGGAACACACAGCCAACATGCATCACAGAAGAAAACGCATATACAACATCCGAACATTTGTTTCTCAGTCTTCTTGCATACACTCTTGAACTAGTCGAATTTTCGATCGCTGTGTTGTACAGAAACAAGACTTTCCATCGTTTGTTGAGTGAACGTAACTGCTCTGGCTTTTTTATGTTTCATTCCAAATGTTTCAGTAAATTCAATTTATAGTTTATGACGTTTTGTATGTATATACATGCTGCAACAGTACTTCAGCAACCTTGTCACAGGATGCTACAATGTACACTTCGTATGAAAATTGCATGCAGGTGTTCAATAATGATAGTCTTAATTCCTTGTGGTTCAAATATTGATTACAGCACACTTCCGTCTTATATGGTCAAACAGCAGCTTATTGTTTATTGAATTGCACTTGCAAACACATAATGGTAACAAATAACACAGGACGGCCCAAAGTTTACCCCTCAGGGTGACCTCTTAAACACATTGCATTAGCTTTATATTTGAGGCATCCAAATGACAATACACTAAAAAATACACATGATTAGAAAAAACATACAATTCTGACACATGCCAGTGCTCTGTCTCGCTAGAATGTGTAACTGCTATAAGCTTTTAAAACCATACTTCTTCACCGTAAACAAACAAAAGTTCCGGAAACAAGATAGTAGCGAGGGTAAAAAGTTTACATAAATACAGGAGCCAATGTGTCCCCGCAACAGGAAAAAGTTGCATAAGTCATGTTAAAGCTTGTGATAAGAGAGTACAAACAAATACTTCTGCTGTGATATTGGATATCGTTTCAATAAAATTATGAAACGTCGCATGCAATGGTATCAGCTCCGCCTGACAACACTTACCTGCCATGGCAATGAGCCTTCAGTAGACATGAAATAGTCTGCGATATTGCATCCCTAATCGCCATGACACCTGAGGTAGGCCGGTGGTTTGATGGCGGTGCACTGCTGCCAATTTCGGCAACCATGTTCCGCCACTCTCCAACCTGCAGTCTCCTGAGATGGCCTGTCCCCGTAATTATCAGGGCAGTATGCATTGTCAGCCACTAGGAAATTATGAATGACCACAGCTACTTTTGTCAAGAGCTGAGCAGCTCTGGCTCGCCTTCCATTGTACACAAAAAATACTAGCCACCTCGAAAGTAAGATGCCAAAGGCATTTTCACCGCAACTGCGGGCTCTTGAGAGGCGATAATGGAATATATTTTTTTCTTTCTTCTAGCTTTCTCCCAGGGTATGGACGCATCATATAAGTTTGCAAAGGGAATGCTGCGTCTCCAACCAAACAAACCGGCCACATAAAAGCTCCTGAACGGAGTCCTAGAGTTCCTTCTATGGCTTTCTTGAGTTGGCTCTTTCTGAAGAATGAGCCATCTGAAAGCCGACCTTGGGCTCCTATGTCGACCACGACAAAGCAATAATTGGCGTCGGCAACAGCAAGCATTAGTAGCAATCATTAGTAGCGAGTGGTAGATTTTATAATTGAAACCGCCTGACCCACTGTTATCTGGGCATTTCATTTCGAAGTGTTTACCGTCAACATTTACAATCGCATTTGGGAAATTCCACTTATGTTCATAATCTTCTCTTATTTTTCCCACTCGCTCTCGGTTGGGCCCCCAAGTACAACAGGCTTCAGGCAATCCCAGATTATTGGAAGAGTCTCCTTTAGGATGCCTGCCGCTGTGAATGCATGAATTTTGTAGCTCATTGAGATGTCTTGTATCGACCCTCCAGTAGCCACGAATCTACAAGAGAATGTTAATAGAACAAGCACTTCATATTAATGTTCAAATACTTATCACATGAATTTAATGCTGCAAACATTAGTAATAGGGTGAAAAATACATACATTGTCTTTCACAATCAGGACTAAGAACAAAACAAAACAGTTACAAGGCCCTAGGTAGTAGCAGGGAACTAGAGAACAACATATTCACCTCTGTAGGCGGCAAACATTTTTCGTCTAATGTTTTCGTCTAACTCTAAAGTTAAGTGAGGAAGAGTTTGGGGCTCAAGAAAACGAGAGAGATTGCGATCATAAACGCGACCACATGTTGTTTAGACCGCCTATAGCTACGAGCCAATAAGCATGGAGACGGCACTAACGAATGCAGAAGGCGTTGAGTGAGTCGTAGCACTTCGCGCGTAACACAACGGAACGTGGCGAAACCACTTTTCCACGCAGTGACGGCCGCCCACACCGCCGCTGTTACGTGCGTCCCGCGCCCATCCGCAGCTTTTTTCATTTTCTATCCCTTGTCGCTCTCTCGGCCTTCCTTTTTTATGGCCCACGTGCTTTCCCGTGTTGACCCCATGATTGTCGAAAGGTGAGCTTCTCCTCAAAGTTCATGAGCATTGCGGTTGTGGTTGGTGAATGCACATTGACTACCAGGGGAAAAAAAAAAGAAACGCGCGCTGAGTATTTATACGCAGCTTCCGAAAATCACGCGAGGTGCATTTTCAAGCAGATGATGTCAACAAAACACTTCGTGCAAACATGGTAGGCATCCAAGCAGCCTCACTTGCTTATTTCTGCACCAATACGAGCATTTTACCTCAGTGTGACTGCAAGCCTTTCTGCAAGAGAGATGGGCCCCCTATGCGTTAGTGGGAGCAGGATTCTGTCGTAGACGAGGCCCAATAGCTTTTCAAATGAAGCCTTTGTAATCCTGCGTTCAATAAGTGAACGTAAATTCTGCATGACAACACGCTTTTCATCACGAGCAAAAGCTTTCCGAACGCTACTTGCAGACAACTGAGAAGCAGCGCGCGTTATGTGTATCTACGTTTCATTTACCTGAAATACTTGAAGTTGTATTCCGGATCACTGTGTTGTAGCTCCTGCACGAGGTGATCGTATTCCCCGTAGCACGGATGTTTGCCAAATATTTTTCTTATGTGCAGTGACCGCTTTCTCCTGCGGCGCAAGCAAGGCAGCAGCGAAATGATGGAATTTCTGCGCGCTTGGTATGTCCACGCGATCCGAAGGAGTCCGAGTCCTACCACGAAGTGCTGTAACTCGAGTCGCTGCAAAACCTTTCAATTAAAAGGCGCGAAACTTCTGTGCAAGGGAACGAGCAGCTACAGTGATGGCTTTGAGAGTTTTACGGCAGGCGGCGTGCTGTACGCTCTGCGTATTCTGCGCATGCGCTTCGCAAGCCGCGTGTCGCTGCGCCCGTCAGGCTACGTCCGAGTATTGGCCTCGAGATCCACCGCTAGAAAAGCTGGCGCCACCGTCGGCGTGACGTGCTATTAGGGATCACGTCGACATAGCGGCCGCATCGGCTGCTTCGGGAGCGCCGAAGCGAGCTGAAAACGAGAGTTTAAATTCTCTCGTACGCTGCGGTCCTCATTTAGTGGCGAGATTTTCGAGCTTCGAGTGTCTCCTCTACAACGCTTGAAAGCACTACAATAGGTAGTGGCTGCTTTGAAGGCGCGCAACATGGTAGGCTACTGCTCGGTGCCGCAGTGCCGCACGTACGCAACGGAGCCCGATGTCAGCCTTATTCACACGTAGCCACAGGACAGGAAGCTGCGTGAAGCTCGGCTCGCGAAACATAAAACCGGCAAACAGTCATCGGCTACAACTCGAGTGTGCAGCAAACACAGACGCGAGGAAGATCTCTGCTACGGCGCCGGGTCTGCGATGTTCAGAAAACGCGCGCTGAGACGCTCGCCCGAGTCCGCTGCCCGACTGATGTCATGACGGTTTGGTGTATGAACTTGTCGATGCTATAGATACTGGCAAGTTCACTCGAGTGGAAAGGAAGCGGTAAGAGGCACATTGAAAACAAGCATGACATATGGTCATGCTTGTGTTATGAATTAATGCACTGGATTACAATAAAGAAGCAGCGGGAAATCGCAAGCTGAGAACACCGATAAACATACAGTGCGACGCAACTTGAGAAATAATATTGAAACGTCCAATAATTTAGAAGAAAAAGAAAAGATTGAATCGTCGCGACGGCACATCAGACTCCCCGGCGTAGGCGTCGAAGACTCTACAATGAAATTATTTTTGAAGAGCTCTGATAGCGCCCACGCAACAATGGTTTTGTATGCTGTCAAATGCTCATATTCTGCGGCCTAAAGCTCATGGTACGGTGCGAAAACGCGCACGCGGCGAAAGCGAAACAGTGCGCGGAGAAGCATGCAGACACGCAGTCTGTCGCTGCGAATCTGTGCGATCGCTGCACTGAGGCTTTATTCTATTACGCTCCATTTAGTTATACAGACACCATAAGAACATATCTCATATAGTTTGCTCTCAGCGTTTACAGACCTTTCATGCAAGAAGCCGGTTCGGGAGACTCCATCGGGGCGACCGCGCGCAATGGCGTTCACTGTACAGGGTCGTCCACTCTTAGTTAGAATGCCGCTCCCGGCTGCCGGCGCTCCGCGGGGCTCCTCTGTTGGGCGCCGGTGAAACTATTGCGCAGGTGCAGTGAGAGCCGCAGGCGTGGCTTCGCGCGCCGTCTGCTACAGTGCGCCCCGGGGCCGAATCTTATTGGCCTCGAGCTCCACCACTGGAAAAGCTGGCGCCACCGTCGGCGTGACGTGCTATGAGGGATCACGTGGACATAGCGGCCGCGTCGGCTGGTTCGGGAACGCCGAAGCGACCTGGAAACGAGAGTTTAAATTCCCTCGTACGCTGCGGTCCTCATTTAGTGGCGAGATTTTCCTGCTTCGAGTGTCTCCTTTACAACGCTTGAAAGCAGTACAATAGGTGATGGCTGCTTTGAAGGCGCGCAACAAGGTAGGCTACTGCTCGGTGCCGCAGTGCCGCACGTACGCAACGGAGCCCGATGTCAGCCTTATTCACACGTAGCCGCAGGACAAGAAGCTGCGTGAAGCTTGGCTCGCGAAACATAAAACCGGCAAACAGTCATCGGCTACAATTCGGGTATGCTGCAAGCACAGACGCGAGGACGATTTCTGCTACGGCGCCGGATCTGCGATGTTCGGAAAACGCGCACTGCAGTCCGCTGCTCAACTAATGTCATGACGGTTTGGTCTACGAACTTGTCGATGCTATAGATACTGGCAAGTTCACTGGAGTGGAAAGGGAGCGGTAAGAAGCACATTAAAAAAAAGCATGGCATATGGTAATGTGTGTGTTATGTTTCATGCACTGGATTACAAAAAAAGCAGTGTGAAATCGCACGCTGAGAACACCGATAAACATGCAGTGCGACGTACGCAACTCGAGAAATAATATTTAAATGTCCAAGAATTTAGAAGAAAAAAATCTTGAATCGTCTCGATGGCACATCACAGTCCCTCCCCGTAGGCGTCGAAGCCTCTACAATAAAATTATTTTTGAACAGCTCTGATAGCGCCCACGCAACAATGGTTGTTTGTATACTGTCAAATGTTCATATTCTGCGGCCTAAAGCTCATGGCACGGTGCGAAAACACGCACGCGGCGAAAGCGAAACAGTGCGCAGACAAGCATGCAGACGCGCATTCGGTCGCTGCAAATCCGTGCGATCGCTGCCTTGAGGCTTCATTCTATTACGCTCCATTTTGTTATACAAACACTATAAGAACATATTCCACATAGTTTTCTCTCAGCATTTACCTACATTTCACGCAAGGAGCCGGTTCAGGAGACTCCATCGCGGCGACCGCGCGCAGTGGCGTTCACAGTACGGTATTTGGTAAAGAGATAGCGTCTGTAAACGATTGTGTGCTTTCAGTTTGTCCAAGATTATTATTTAGACAGTAAAAAACTTCTCTCGTTTCGAAATTACCTACAGAAATGTCCGGGAGAGCTCGCGCGTGGTGTTTTCAGTGAGCGCTGACATCAAAACCTATGAAGAGCGCGCCGCGTGATCACTCACACTACGCCAGTGAGGCGCTCCCGATAGATGGCGACTCCGCAACTCCTCGCCGCTTACGTCACTAAATGGGCGACGCCCAAGGCGGAAGAAGGGGAGGAGGCGACCAATAGACGGGAAGGTGCCGCCTCTGAAGTGTGCGTCATCACATGACGAAGTAATCGAGGAACTGCAGAATGTTTTTGCTTGCTCAATAAATGTGAGCTAATAATTAAATATTGTGTTAAAAGCTTTCAGCTATCATCGCGCGTTGACATATTTTTTATTGCAGATTTGGAAATATAATATTACCGTTTGTTTAACTGTTCGTCGCCAGGTGGCAATCCACGCGCTAAAAATCGTAACGACTCGATTCAAAAGAAATAGCCACACCATCATCACTATCAGTCGCACCAATCTTGAATATTTCTTGATACGGCCATTACCTTAAAGTTCGAAGATGTCTTCGCACTGAGACGGCGTCCTCGGGCCACACGTCTCTCACCGACAAAGGGAGCTGCTCGTCTCCTTCATGGAGGAGCACCCCTACTTGGCGAAGGCGTCATGCGGCCAATGCTTACCGTGGCGCGGAGAAGCGAGCTGTGGAACGAGCTGGCGGCCTTGCTCAACATGGAAGGCCCGGCTGTTAACACAGCGGCCCAGTGGCGGCAGTACTGGAAGAAAGAAACCTACAGTTCCCGTCACGACGCCGCTGTCTTGTCAGCGGAGCAACAGTAAGTACTCGAGTTCTGCTCATTGAGTGAAACACTGATATGCACTTCATGTACGCGCTCATTACAGGGGAAATGGTGGAGGGCGCCTGCAAGGGCTTCGCGGCCGCATTCTAGCATTGGTGGGCCGCAGCAGCGCGACCGGCGTGTGCGCGCCATTTTTCGTTCTACCAGAGCAAGTGAGAATCAAAATCACAGACTACGTATTGCCATCCCGCAGGCAGGTTCGTGTTAAGCTAGGTGTCCATTGTTCTCTCGCGATTTGTAGCTATAACTTCCGCCTGCGCCTATTCAACAAAATGAGCCACCGCGCCCCTTCGTGCCATATAACAGTCGCTATTTTGGGGACAGCATGTATTTTGAAACGTCTTTAACGCAGGCGCCGCATTCTACTATCGGTGTGCCCCGCGTGCGAGCCACGCGGTGTGCCCCGCGTGGCTCGCATGACCGTCGGCACCAGACCTGGAACGAGTGGTGTCGCACGTAAGCAACATTTGCTCATTCTGGCAGCCCCCTTAGTTCATTCGCATTGCGCACTATATATATGTTATCCCTTCCCTGTAGGATGTACCTTTACGTTAAATGAAGCTGCGTTTTACATATAGTAATCATTACTACAAACAAATCTCAGGTGGTGAGCCGCAACAGCAGTAGCATCGGGAGCCGCAGCAGCGCTAGGAGCCGCAGCAGCTGCAGCCGCCTCAGGAGCTAGCACAACCTGCAGCCGGCCTGCTGGACCATGGATATTGTGCGGAGCCACCGACTAGGCCAGGTAACACTGAAGAGGGTTTTGTCGAGTATACTTACTGAATTGGAGCACTGAGTGACTTTCAGTGGTAAAATGGAGTACTGTGTTATTATCACAGTTATTGCTAGTCATTGCTGACGAAATATAATTAATGTTTTGCTCATGAATTTTGCACCTTTGCACGTGAAGGTGAACTGCACAGTATCATGTTGCATAGTGGTACTTCTGTGGAATGCGCCTTGTGTGATCCTTAGTACCCTGCCACTTTTATTTTTGTTAGCTTGTAGGTACAGCCACTATCACCCTGCCACCATGCAGAAAAAGTGGGTGTGAAAGAAAACGATAGGAAAACCTTTTTGCCTGCCGGGTTATCCCTTCATTAGTACTAAAAATGTGGTTAATAACTTCTCCTTCAACAGACATAACTGTTAAAATACAAGGCAGTCGTACAACGTTTTGTGAAGTACACACTGCTATGCAAAGTTAGGATGGAAGAGGCATACTTGAAGAAAATATTGCACACAAACCTTGTATGTGTGCTATTACTATGTATCAGTAGCTGTTTATTGTTGCTATTTTGTTCTAATGTGTGCTCATGCATTTATAAAGGAGTCCTGGATGCATGTCATACATGGAGTTACCATCCATGCTGTTTTGACCAAATAGCTTATTTTACAAAAATGTGTAGTAAAGCACTGCCCCTTCTTCCTTTTTTAGTGCCTTCTGTCTACATTGCACACACCTAAGATATCTTACATATTGATGTAAAGCCCTACATGGAGTGTTGATCAGTAGAACAGTGAAGCATCATGAATGGCAGCATAAGTCACTGTGCCACAATGAATAGGTTGAGGCCGCTCCATTTTTATTTGGCATTCGCAAGCTCACAAGAAATCTGTTCAGCTTAAGCCAGACTCGTCACAGGTGTGTAGGTGAGGTATATGTCCAGGAGCAGGAATTATGACAAATCAAAAAGGTCAAAATGGTGATAGTTGTCTGCTTCTGCACTGCATTGTTACCTGCATTGCTAAATACATAAAATGTTCCTCTTTCACGATGATTTGTCTTGAGACGTTTTCTGAATAGCACAGTGTTTGGTTTATAGTAGCGCAATGAATATCCATCCACAATTTCCTATGCTGCCAGGTTTTTCCTAATTGTGATTGCTGTAAGTCAGTGTATTTGCTTAAAGGTTTGTAGAGTGTCCTAGAAAGTACCATTTCCGTGTTCACAGCACCTACACGCCAGGCACGTCGTGCTAATCGCGGACCTCGTGTAGTTGTCAAGGAGGTGATGGGTGAGGTAGTGGACAACTACGTGCAGTTGGTGAGGCTGCTTCAGGAGAATAACCAGGTATGTCTATTGTGCACTGTCACATAGATATCTGCAAGCAATGAAATGTTGGAATCGATGTACAGTTTTAAAATTTTGTGCGCACTATGCCATCTTACTTTGTGCGCTGCTAAACAATCCATGGAAATTAAAAATGCACAACTTCTCGTGGTTGATTACCACTACAAGTGTCAAGTATCACTGCAGTTATTGTGTTAACTGTTTGCTACCAAACAAAATTATGCATTACTATGTCAACGCTGTGCCTGTCGAAGTTATAGCTGTAGGACCAATTAAGAAATTTTGGAAAGGCTGCAGGAAGCTGGTATCAACGACAAGCTGTCTCTGGAAATGTCAGATGCAAGAGTGTAAAATACTTTCAATGTAGTATAATATGTTTTGAAGTTACATTTGATGAATTATGTTTCACAAAAATGGATTCCAGGAGCAAGAACACATTTTATTTTTCAGCTCGTCGCCATCAAGTGCAGCTATGCCTTAGACAGTGCCTTTTAAGTACTCTTAATATAGGAGGGGAAGCGATTCTCTTTTGCCCATGGAATTGCGACACTACTTTGGCAGTGTGTTCACTGCCGTTACGAAATGAGTGTAATATTTTCGTCAAAGTCAAGGCAATGAAAAACTTGGTCGCAAGATCCAGGAAATAGCCTTATTCATAGGAATGTTTACGCCTCATTTCTGTGCAGCGCTTACCAGGTGTAGTTTCCACATTAGTTTTATAAATGTTGCGATAGATTCATCACAAGCGGATACTTAAATTTGACAACACAACATAGCAAATTGTGATCTGGCAAGTTCCGTATGTATCTGCAGATGTTACATCAGCTAGTCCCAGCAGTGCAGCAGATGGCCGCTGTTATGGAAAGAAATGCTGCAGCTGCCGAGTGGGCTGCTGCTGAACGGACTGCTGCAGCTGCCGAGCAGCAAAGGCGACAAACTTCAGATTAACTAATTTATTTTCAAATTATGTTTCAGTTTGCCATCAAGTGTAGTGCAGGTTTTTTCTCTTTAATGTTTCTGGTCGGCGTCCATGTTGCCCTTGACTGTTGTGCAAAGTCCCTTTCGCAAAGAACTGCTAAAGCGTGGAGTTCTTTTTTATATTTTGTAAAGTCGAGCAACTCTACGATAAAATGACCTTTGTAACGAAAGAATTAATCTGTCCCACTTCTATTGTGAGCTGTGTGGTGTGTGACTTTTACAACGAAGTGATCTGTATAATCAGTTATTTTCGAGGCCCCAAACATTCTATTATAAACATGTTCGAGTGTAGTAAGTTCACCTAACAAAACTGCTTTGTCTGAATATATGAAAAACTAGATGCACCTGGAGTATCCATATAGTTGCTATCGCAGTAAAATGAAGAGGCCATCGATGTTTTGCCAGTTTTTTTTCTAGAGGGCTTAAGCCTCTACTCGTGTGCATGCTGCCAATGTAATCCAGAGGAGATGTTCAGTGGTTCTACAACAGAAAAGCTGTCCTTATGGATGAACGTGACGCAAAATGTTGCAATGCACATTTTTATTTCATGCCATGGAAAGCCATAACAATACCTCTCACTATTATGACAGCTCAATTATTTTGTGCACTTTGTTGCCATATGACGACCTGGCGGTCATTACTAGTCAGATGATGAAAAATATTATATTTTTAGACTCCCAGAGTGTGTTCATTTTGATAGGTTAATTTACCTTGAAATGCTGCATCAAACATATATTTCATGTGATATGTTGAATTATGAATGTGGTATATGTTGTTTTATGAACAGTGCATTATTTATGTTATATGTACTTTGAATGTTTACTTATTCTTTGTCATTTGGTTTGATCTTAGCACCTGTTGGTTGCTCTAGGCATGTGATGGATGTTTATTTTGAAAGTTTGTTTTTAACTTCTTGTGTGAGCCTGATATTTGTGGCTTAATGTAATGTATATTGTCACACGTACCAATGTTATGCAAATTCGTAACAGCCATCATGATGTGTGGTTCTTTTATGAATGCGTATGTTCACGTTATGGCAGCTCTAAAAGTTCATTTATTTTTTGTTATCGGAGCAACTAGTGGTTGCTCCTAGTCAGTTGATAAGTACATTTTTTCTTTACATTTCTTCCTCGTTTATGCGTTCACGAGGGTATATTAGGTGAGGACATTTTCTTTGTCAACCACGACCACTCATTTACAAGACACTGCCATGTCTTATAGTCGTGTAATGTGATCACTTGAGCCTCTAATGTATCACTGAAAATGAGTGCTATAGTTTGTTTTTGGGTACCTAGCTAGTAACAGCTAATGAGCCACTTCATTCTGCCCATTGAAAATGTAGTTTCATAAGAGCTTTTACATCTCAGAACCATGAAAATCATACTGCATTTCAAGAACTTCCAACATTTCAGGGAGTTTTCTCAAGTTTACATAACACTCCACACCGGAACTGCCTGCTGGAAAGACAGGTACCAGAACATCAATTGCATCATGTCTTCAATGTTTGCAAAGTGCCCATCCATTCACATGGAATGTTTGTACTAAGGGCAAACACTGCTACCTACTGTCAAAATGCCCTGCTACAATGCTGTGCTGCGCAACTGTTTTCAATCTTCAGCAGCACGTCTGCACTTTTCGCAGCTCTTCCCCCTTACCTGTATTATTTGCCTTGCACTGTTTTGTATGTGCTATTCCGGCTATCTGCATCTTATTTGTTCGCTTTGTAATAATTACCACATTTCATTGCTTTCTCCAGTTTGGTTTTGTTTTGCTTCTGACCCGCTCCTGTATGAGCCTGTAAAGGCTTACAGTATTGCTAAAAAAATCCCATTGCTAAAGCAAATGGCACATTTTATTCAAAGCCGTAGCACACGTATAATCACAATTGTTTCAAACCGTTTGTGATGTTCGAAATACAGTTATAACCTGTGGTATTGTCTTGGCATGCACAAATGAGCACACAGTGTCAAAACGGATGTGAATTACTACTGAAGCAATTTCAAGCTGACAGATATACAGCCATTACGTTCGATATACAAAAAAAGAAACGACAAGGTGTTGCGACATACTCATAAACGCTAACACATTTCTTGAAAGTTGCAATATGACACTGCAGAATGCGTCACTTAAACCTTTAATGTCACATACATTTACGCAGTTTTACTTCGGTGCGATACCTACTCAAGCCAGCCACTGCCAAGTTATTTATGCAAATGTCCACGTATACATTTAAAAAATTAAATTATGGGGTTTTACGTGCAAAAACCACTTTATGGGGCATGCCGTAGTGGAGGGCTCCGGAAATTTCGGCCAGCTGGTGTTGTAATGTAAGTACACAGGTGCATTTGCATTTCGCCCCCACCTAAATGCGGCCGCTGTGGCAGGGATTCGATCCCTCGACCGCATGCTCAGCAGCCCAACACCATAACCACTGAGCAACCGTGGCGGGTATATATACATTTTAAGAGTGCTCTCTGTGGCACCTCTTTACATGTACATTTTGTTGTTCACAGAAAGCCGAACATAAAAGCTCGAAAGAAAGAAGTTTTTAAATGCTATGTAACATGAAATTACTTTGCAATCAAAACAAAACACACATTAAATGAATGTACTTATCTAATTATACATATCTTTACACCACCTGTACAGCCATCTTACATGTGTTTGTTGTACCACATTGTTGCCACATTCGCACGACAGAGCACAAGATCTGATGGGCACCTGCACACATCTCGCATTCTCATGTACACTCCTATTTACAGGATGCATTTGTCAGTTGTTTACGATACGCAATATTATTGCGAACATGTGAAGAATATAGTCATGAAGGACAAACGCGGTTTTCAACATTGAACATGCAAATGCAGCTGGAAGGTACGTGAATCAGGTGTTGGGTGTGGAGCATGTAAAATGTTTACAGTGCAGATACAAAGCCCTTTCCCGTGGAGCACAGACTTGTGGTTTCTGTCACTGTATGCGCGTTGGTGAGTCAGTCCAAACGTCATACCTCTTTTTGGCCTTTGTCATTGCTGTAGTGTATGTTCGGTTGCTAAGTTTTCGCTGTATTGTGGCTTTATGCAAGGCAATGCATTTACCCCAGCCAATTGTTCAACATAAAGTGCTTGCTTGGAGCACAGTATTACATAGCAAAGCAAATGCATCTACATTAGTTGCTTTCTCCTGCACGTACAGTACTACATCCATCCCTAGCGTTTACCATCTTAGTGTCCAAAATGCTTCATTGGACAAGACAGGCTAACGTTATTTCTATAGATGCCACTGCATTGCTGTATCACTGACATATGAAATCTCTGACGTGACCTTTGAAAAGAAGCACAATTTTTTTGCCTGTATTCAATGAAAAAACACGAACTTTTGTATACGTTATAAAGCACACATCTGTGAAGACATTATACATTTCTATTCACATTGTGCAATTTCCTTTCACCGCACCATGATTGCCTGACAACAAAACAAACAAAATTTGTGGAAGAGCACAATTGGAGCCTTTGCAAATTAAGCACGTACGCAACCGGGATGAATATTCACAAGAGGTATTTGCAGGCGAAATACATAGAACAACACAAGACTGCAACAAGGATGATAGCAGTCCAAGTAATGTGTTTGCATCCTGGCACAAAGCAATGTTGAATAATACAAATGTTTCTGCGCGAATTACAGATCAACGACACATTAACGGTAAGGCCTCAGTGCTTCACAATTGCTCGGTACTTGCAAGCACAAAAAGATATTAGATAGGCAACTGTGCACGCGCCGTACGCATCACTGCACGTGAAGTTTGAGTGCAACTATGTACAGGTGTCACACATCCACATAGTGCTAGGCCGGGCTGTTGAGGTGCTGTGGGTGCTCTGCAGCACGAGTGCACTTACTGGCTTCGCTCGTGCAGGAAGGAATAACTGCATGATGGCAAAGGAAGCACCAGCTGTCACTGAGTGCAGCTTTGCAATGCGCCATGTTTCATTTTTCTATCGCCTCATTTCAATACCTTCTTTTTGGGAAAGAAAGACCACTTGCTGCTTTAAATACTGCTAAAACATGAGCCTCATTGGCTTTGGTTTTGTCATACTTCACTAGTGAGGTTGCCTCTGCTAGCTTGTTGTTGCCACTAAGTTGTTGTGATGCACCAGCGAGCATATTTAGCACTTCACAAGACAGCAGTTGCTAGTAGTCAAACTGAAATGGTGTAAATGGCATAGAGGTAGAGTGCATAACAATTTGAAAGGATACACAACACTCCAATCGCAGTCCACTATCACATAAAGTTTGATATCCTGTTTGAGCTTCCAAAGCCGTGTAGATAGGATGTAACTTTGCCACAAGTTATTCATGGTGCGCTGCAAACTTGTTATTTGAAACAAGCACTTAGCATTCGTCATGCCCTTCTCTGTTTTTCCTTTAATGCTAGCGTTTAAAGCTGTAGTGATTGTCTATCATGCACATTGTCCGCTTTATAAATGACAGTCGATTTGCTAAACATTATGCACTTGAGGCCATTATGATTTTAACAGTATCAGTAAAATTATTACTTAAATCACTCTTGATGCATTGGTCCTGCCAAATTCGCTTTTAATTGTCTGCTTACTGTGCAAGAATGCTAAATGTTATAAAGGCCACCAAAATATCAATACACTTTTCCGGGTATAAATGATTCTGTTTTGCAAATCACTCGTTATGACCACATGAAATCTACTAATGGACATGTTCTCCGCAGTGTGGGCCTTATGCATTTTTAGTGTAGTCTTGTCACCAATCAGGCAAAACTTTAGGGAGGGGCTGTTTTCACACTTGTTACAATGAATAAATTGAGCAAGACAGTTCACCTGGCAAGCACATGGGAGGTGTGCCTCATGGAAGAGTATGTGTCTCCAGCTCCTAGTGGTGGCCAATGGATTGGCGCAGGCGACGCCGTACCATTTGCAGGTAGGCAGTGTGTGGTGCCTGTCGTCCCCTGAAAAGGTTGACCACAAGGTTCCGTTGCAGTCTTCCTCTCAAGAGCAAGTCGTGTGGTGGTGGTGGGCGCCTTGATTCCTGTGGCAACTCTCCACTCGTGCTCTCGTGGGGCTGCAGTACGACTTGTACAACATCGTCGTCGTCATCATGATCATCAACAACACATGGCTTGCCTGCCTCCAACGCAATGTTGTGCAGAGCTGCACAGGCTGCCACTATCACAGCTGCTTTCTCAGGGCTGTAGAGTAGGGTCCGGTACCGTTGAAGGCATCGAAACCTGCTCTTGAGTAGCCCAATACACCTTTCTACAACATTCCGCATGGAGGCATGCGCCCTGTTGTACCGCCCCTCTGGTGTGTCTGTAGCTGGGTGTCCTGGGACAGGCGCTGGAATTGGACAGGCCAGGCGCTGGAGGCCAGGCGATGGACAGGCGCTGGACAGGCCAGGCGAGGCGCTGGACAGGCCAGGCGCTGGAGGCCAGGCGATGGACAGGCGCTGGACAGGGGATAGCCCGAGTCTCCTGCAAGATGAAAATGTGACAGGTGCTGTCATTTAGTACCAGAAACTAATGCCTTATAAGCATACTGTGTGTGGGACAAATAGAGTCGTCGGGCACAAATGTTTGGACATCATGCCATGGTCATACCAAGAATATTTCATTTAGACATTGTAGTGCTGACACATCACTGGTCCTCCAAGAGAGTAGATTTTCCAGTTTGTTTTTGAGAGAAGTAACTGTCCCAGTATGTTTAAATTATATTTGAACCTATCATGTGCACAGTTATGTACAGCATGCATTGTATACATACTGACACAGCCTGCCTCAAAACTTCAACTTACTTTAATGTGTCACTTATGCCTGGCAGAGGGCATAGGGAAAGGAGAAACACACTGCACTTCCACGTGTACACTAAGTGTGCACACAATGTATATGATCTATGTGAGACATTGCATCCACCATGCAGTGTCTACTGGGAACATAATGTTCTTTTTTGGAAACTGAAAAAGGCACCGATACGTGCATATGAGGAATGCACCCAATATGTGCCCTTAATGTCCTCACAGACATGAAACATGTCCGTTTTGTCTCCTACCTGACACCATGTACATAGACTACACTTTCTGAGACAAAATAATCAGCGCTGCAAGCCATACATTCTCTCTCATGACGCCAGTATTACTTTTACATGCTCGAATTAGACATCCTACAAATATTTGATCTTGTTCTAAGGAAACGTCACTTAATTACCTTCATATGAGTACCTTGCCACTGTGGCTTGGCCGGCAATGAGCTATATGATGTGCAAGCAAGAACTCTAAAGCTGTCGCCATAAAGTTTCCATGCTGTCAAAGCAATGCAAGTCAGTTGGCTGTGCTCACGTCAGTTGTTACACCACATTAATGCTGTCAATTAATGCTTGTAAATGGGCCCAAATAAAAATGAAATGAAATAAAATAGGCTCGACCAGATTATCGGTCGGTACAGGCACCAGCGGGAAATAGACTCTGGCAGGACTTTTCGTTTGGGCGTCGCCTTCACTCAATTCTGCGCACAGTTGATCGGCGGTGTGGAACGCCCAACTGTGAACGCAGCGAAGCGTCTCAGACGACATGTGTCTTGCGACTATGTGCTCTATGCACCACAGCAGAAGACACTGGCAGGCAAACATTGTCTGAAAGTATGACTTTGTCCGCAATGTGTGATCATACAGAATCATCAACAGCTGCGAGGGCTGCTCTGGACTGTTTGAAGATCATTGGACTATACGCAAGGCATTAAGAAAGCCACTGTGTTAGGGCATGTATGCACTCCTTCTTCCTGCACTCATCATCTTTCATCACTGTTGTCTGTCCCCTTTCCTTTTTCCACTGTGCACAGCAGCAGGCTTGAGCATGCTAGTCCAGGCCGACCTCTATGCCTTTCTAATAAATTACATATCTATCTCATGCACATGCAAGCCAAGCCTGCAGGATCGACTACAGTTGCATGTTGCGTTGTTGTTGATGTCAAAATATCTGAGTCTCTGGATGGGCAGTACTTACCAAGCACGATTTCTCCAGGTCTCAGGACAGTTTCAAGGCGGCTGCGCAGCGGGGTGTGCCGCCAGACAAAGGAGTCGTGGCATGACCCCCTGAAACGGGGGTCGATGTCCAAGATCTTCATGTCGCCATCACACACCTTCAGTGCCATATGTGAAGGAAAGTGGTGAAAAAGAAAGAACTCTGATAAAGTATTGCAAATCACGCAATGAATCTACCTGCGCCGCGATACTAACTGAAAAACCTAAGTGAAATAAATTGTTGCGGCAGTTTGTTACAATATAACATGCCCATCTAGAGTATGCAATCAGCTGCCTCAATCAAAGCTACTCACAACGGAAGGAAGACCAAAACAGCCTTACCGAAAAACAAACAACAGAAAACATGCACTTTGAAACGTAGCGCACATCACGTGACGCCTTCAATAAAAATTGCACTGAGAACACAAATGGACACTGGCAAAAAACAGTACATTTTCCTAGTCTACACACTGACATGTTCGTAGCTGTCTACATACATAAATAGCCGTGCTAGATGCCAAGGCTGGCCGGTTTGAGAAATTAAACGGGTAAGAAATGGTAAACACAATGAGTACTTACGACCATGGTGTTGGGCGCATAGTACCCTTTTCGGATCATGAAGCTCTGGGTCTCCCCTGGGTTGAGCCATTTCGGTTGTTGGATGACGATCAGCGCGCCATCCACGCAGGCGACAACACCCGGAATTCGCCCTCTGCTAGCGAACGTCGCCTGGGCGCTGGCTTTGGCAGCCGAGGTCATAGGAAAGCTGACCCATCCTTTCTGCTGGCCAACGACAGTGATAGCAAGAGCAACTTCGTGAATCGGGTCGCTTACAGAGGACTGGGCCATCCCGATGAACACTTCGGCACCCACACAATTCTGGAAGCTGCCGGTGGCAAGAAAACGGAGCGCACAGAGGACTTTCTGTGGAGAAGCCACTAGATCGGTGGCACCCTACAAGTCTCCTCCAGTTCGCCGCACAGCCATCGGACGGTTCGCTTCGAAAGACGATAGTGACGCCGAAACCCCTCCTCTGTGAGCTTCGAAAACGCGTTTCACACCTCCAGTCGTTGGCGGGACCGGGAGAGCAACCCGAGGCAAAGGACGAGAGGCGCCGCCATGTTTGACGTACGTTAGAGATAACCAACGCGCGCGCGCGCACCGCCCGCGAGTCCCCGAGGCGGCATGGCCGGCGCGCGCGGCAAGAGTCGCAAGCCAACAGCCAAGCCACACTAGCGGAACCCAAAGCGGACTACCCCTTCGCCGGTTCCTACGACCGGTTCGCTTTGAAGATGGTTGACATATGCGTGACCCAGTCATAAATTGCGGTACTGCCCCGCTGCCTCTGACGACCTGTGATGTAACCAAAATTTTGTCAAAGGAAAGGTCAAAGGAACGGTTCCCCAACCGAACCGTTATAAGATTCGGCTCCTGTATTGCGGTGAAGTGGGTTTCAAATTTGCATTGCCTCCGCAGAACGCCGATCGGAGAAACGTTTCTGAATAAACAAAAGACTGCTGAGAAGCCTATCAGCTGCTTTTATCCCGTCGCAGCAACCGTAGCAATGTTTCCTACGTGACTGGTGAAGTTGAAACACACAAGTGAGCATACCGTGGAGAAAATGCGCGCCGCGTAATATTCGAAGCTTTATACTACTGCTGCAGCACTAGGATCCGCCAATATGTTTAATTTTTGGCGTCTTGCTGAGTAGCTGGTATTAAGTGTTAGCAGACGACAGCTGCTGTCTGCAGAAATCTCGGCGCAACGAAAATTAATCGGAGCGGAATAGTAATAGTGGAGGTGGAGCTACATTTTCAGTCTCCTATTTTACCTTCATACAGATAGAAGTATACGGCCAGGTAGACTCAACAGCGTTTGAAAACAATCCCTAAGGTTTACGGGGACCTGTCTTCAGCTTTGCATGGGTTTAAGTAGTTGCTAACAGGATATTTATTAAGGCGATAGCGTTTAATCGTTCCTACTAGCGTCCGTCCGTTACATTTTAGGTCACGTGACCTTAATATCAAGTGACATCACGGTGCAGCGCGTCGTAATGTCACATGATCCCTCTGCCACGCTTGCGCCATCTGCTCTTCTCATCTGTCACGAAATGAATTCAAGCTCGGCAAATTCAACTCGGTGGAATGAGTCGCAAACGGCTTTGGCCTTCCCGCAGTTAATAAACATCTATGTGCCTCCAACGAATTTTACAGTTCACAGGTGGCCGTAGGAAAATATGCCGTACTGTGTTCCAGCTAAGTTCCAAGTATGTGCCTGGCGTATTGAAGCAGGACTTATTGAATTGGGTATGTGGACAATTTAGTCAGCCGCCTTTCAATCTGCCTCTAACATTTCCATGAGGGCTTTCGGATGAGCGCTAAAAGCATAACCTTTCCTTCGGTTTACCGTGACACTGCAACTTCCCGGTTGCGAAATTTCTATGACGAAGGTTATCTAAAGATGGAAACCGTCAAGTCACCCAACTTTCTGCCGCCGAGTGCAACTGCTTTCGCGAGTCATTCGGCGATTAAGACTAAAATAACGTTGCCGTATCACCACTGCGGCCCAAAATGTGATTCCCGCTTGTCTAGACCGAGAGCACAGGCGCGTCTGGTCGCTTCAATGTTTCTGCTGTGGGCCGCACTAAACCGATATGTCGAGAGTGCCGGAGGACGAAAGACCTGTAGATGTCTGTGTCAGAGAATGCTCACTGCGATAAAGAATACTCAGAGATGTGTAGTACTGCAGCTACGACTACTCTGCAACGAGTCTTCGACTCTACTCAACAACGACCCTTCCGCAACATTTTAAAACTTCGATCCTATTGTATGGGCAACTAGTATTCACCATTGGTAAACGAATGCTCTCATCTTGTGCGATCTCGGGGGACTGAATATTGACGCTGAATAGGCATGAAAAACTGCGGAGATATTGTCAGAGTCTAATATGAACACTGTAGCAAGGTACTCGCGCAATTACAAAACCAAGAAAGAGGCAAAGGTAAATACCAATATGCTTTACTTCGCAGATATGCAGAAAACGCAACAACATAAGAAGCTCATTCAGAACATGAAAACGAAACAAGTTCCCGAATACAGTTCTCTTGTTAGCTCAGAAGAAAAATGAATGGCAAAAAAAGAACAACATAAATAAGGCAGTCTGGAACCGACGGTCAAGCGAGGCGCGCAACCTTGCAGCCCGTCTCGACGCAAGCGCGATGCTAAGTCGTACCCTTCATGGCCTAGTGGCGCGTAACATCACCGCGGGCATCTACGACAGCTCTCATCCGGCCAGCAAGGGAGTTGTAGAGCGACGTGCAGAGGTCAACATTGGCCCTTAATGTTTCCCAATGCTATTGGACTGCTCTCCACAATTGGTCTGCCGACAAACCATGCAGGTTTTGTCCCGACAACGCAACTTTGATGTTCCCCCACAGGTTCTCGATGATGTTGAGGTCTGGTGATTGTGGAGGTAAATGCATCCCGGCAATTCCCCGCTTCTGCGAATACGAGGCAACCCTCTTGGATGTGTGTATTGGGGAGCGGTCGTGTTGAAGAACGAAGTCCATGTCAGGGAACGGGCCGTCGAACAGAAATGGCAAAACCACATCATCCAGTATAGCGCAGTAGCCCTCCGATGTGAATCGTCCGGGTATTCGGACTAGAGGTCCAAGGCCATCCTTCGTCACGGCGCCCCATACAGTCACAGAACTCCTTCCACTGGCGGCAACTCGTATGAATTCCGGCATGTACCTGCAAGAAAGATGGAATGCAGGTACTATATTTTCGTTTGCTTTGTTGCCGTGAAGAAAACACTGTGTTCTAGTGTCGTAGAAGAAGTAATTGTCTTTTGTTACAACGCACTTGTTTCATGTAATAGCATGCAAATTTGTTATAAGCATACATTTGTTCTAAGAATTATACACCAGCTATCCGAAACCGATTTTCAAGGAAGGAATGCTTCTGAAGGCATACTATGTATTAATTTTGTTGAGTCTGCAAACGGATCTTGTATTCCTACCAGCTAAGACAATTACACAAGCAACTGAAAAAAATAATGGCTTGGTTGCTTTTTTAGCGACACCGTCTTTGCGTCAATCGGCTGCGCTGTCAAGTGGCTGAGAAACAATGACAAAAATTGAGAATTGACGTGCATTGATAGTTATTTTATTGAAAGTGTCGTTAGGAAACATGGCACATATCAATTCTGAATGCTGCCTACACGCTTTAACCTGCACATATGCATTTTTGACCTCTAGTTTAGCGTGAGCACCTTGTGCACGGAAAAGCATTGCCCTCCAAGTAGTGCACAATGCACAACACAAATTTTTTACGCTGCCCGCAATCAACGCTTGTTGATAAGACAGTGGTCAAAATCGGAACGGGTTGCGCGCAACAGTATTCAAGCTTTAAGGTATGTATTCAAGCTTGTTTTTACTAGCTTTATACTCATACACCTAAGCCGGACGCATCGATCAGTCTTTGCCCGATGCGGTTACAAAAAATGAGCTGCGGCGCATTTGAAAACTGTATTACGCAAAGTATACACATTCATCAGAACGATAAATTGCAAGCTGAATAATGCTCCTAAAACGTTTTTCAAGGTTTCCACCTATTAATTTATAAGAAAGGTTTAGGAGCAAAGCCACATACTTCGTGTTGATGGGGCGCCAGACTCGAGCTCATTGGTCCCATCTAGTAGAAAAAGCAGACTCGTCTGTGAAGACGAAACTCTTCCAGTTCTCAACCGAGCAATCCGCATGGTCTTGGGCAAACTGCAGGCGTTTCGCCTTGTTTTGAGCACGCCGCAGCGGCTTCTGTGCAGCAGTTCTGCTCTTAAGGCAAGCTTCGTAAAGGCGGCGATTGATTGTAGTGGGAGAAACATGTTTTAAACCCAGCTCCACGTGCAGCTCCCGTACAGACGTCTTTGGGTTATCCACCACAGCAGCTACTAGCTGTCTTTCTTCATCTGTTGTCACTCTGTGACGAGGCTGCCGAGGGCCATCCTGAAGCCCGCCGTCATTCCGGTACAGGCACGTACCCAGGGGGGGGGGGGGGCCGGGGGGGCCCGGGCCCCCCCGAAATCAGGTGGCATACCCACACACCCCCACCCCCCCCCCCTCTCCACCCACGCCACCACTTCTCACATATTCCTAAAGCGCTGCCAGATCAATGTTGAGACTTGGCAGCATAATGCTGACCGATGAATAGCTGCTTTTCACTCCTTTTGGATGGCGGTAGTTATCAGCATCTCTTGGGATGTGAAGGCCAGTTTTCTCATAGATTCGGCGCCCGCGAGATCAACTCGAGATGCGTTCATTTGTAACCATCCATTCAACTGTCACGCGCATAGCTGTTGCTTTTGTTAGTTCAACCTTCTTTGTTTAGGCTCATCCTGGGACCAGGGAAGGGATGCGGCTGTTAGTCAGCTGGTCTGTACTCTCGTGGAACGAGTTGCGGGCGGAGAAAACGCGAATTGCGTTTAACGTTTCCTTTTGCTTCATTATTTCCTTGAATGACATCATATACACGTGATATGGGTTGAATGACATCAATCATATACACGTGATATGGGTTAGATAAGGTGGGAAATAAAATAATGTGAAACAGCATCCATCACGAAAACCTGCAATAACCCTCAAACCGATAATCAAGATGACTGTCACCCGTTACCTCGTCTGGTTTTTCCTTAATTGTCATGCAAAATTGGCAACTGGAAACAAAAATCGCAAGGAGTTGAGAAATCAAGCGGTCTACTAAGGGAGAGAGCCAAGGCAACAACCAAACTGCAAGGAAAAGCGAATTTAACAACAAATCTAACAACAAATCTAACAAATATAACCCTTGCTTCATAAAATATTTATGGATCAACATCTTTTTATTTAAATAGGAAGTAGAGAAAACGCCGTCGGAAGCGGAGAACAATTACGTGTTTTCAATGACGCTTCTACAGTTATCGGTCGAACTGCCTCCCGTAGCCACTTCTCTATTGTGCTTATGTGGGTGTTTTTCTAACCTTTCGCGGTGGGCGCAGTACGTCTACAATCGCAGTATCCTGCGCTCTACGCGGTTGTATGGGACTGGCGGCCACACAGCGGTACGCAACTTCCCAAATAACAACACGAGTCGTTTTCGCACTTGGAGCAGTAAACGAGGAATCCAAAAGAACTGTGATTGTTCCGCAAATATATATTTCGCTGTAATTCTTCCAGAGCTAACACAAGAACTGCTACTATAGTCGGAGACAACTTAAGTGTACAGTGAAGCCTCGCCCACGCCCTCGTTACAACCAGCCACTGTTCCTCCACGAGACTTCCAACAATCCGTACTTCAAACTTTTCCTGTTACCCAAATAAGGCGGTAACCACAAAATAGTAAAATTATTAGCGCTTAATTTTACACGTTTTCCCTCGCCTATTACGGTGGAGTGACGAAAGCCTAATTCTTTATTGAACTGAAATGCTTGCTTCACTGCAACTATTTATTGTCAAGCTTCACTTCAGTTGGCAGTGAAGTTTCATGAGTAAATCGGCTCAGCAGTGAAAAGAACTGTCCCGCACTGTAAAAAATTGCGTTTTTTTTTACGGCAAATATGCCGTAAGATATGCCAAATCTATACCGTAAATTAGAAAGCAGTGCCACCACTGTTAAAAAGCTTCGAGAGCCTGGAGAGGGACGCAGAGAGAGGAGTTTAGAGAGAAGAAGGACGAGCTGCGCGGATGCTCATTGGCGCGCCGGCCGTTCACGGCGCGCGAAACGCGCATGCGCAAAGGCATTAGCTCGCGCTGTAGAAGGCAAGACGCACGCTACAGCAACTTCGGCTTCCCGACGCCGCAGCTTTGGAGCCAAGTGGAAATCGTACAAGTGCACACAAAGAAGAACGGTTGGTCGCCTTGTAAGTGCAGGTAGGTCGAGTCATTATGCACGGGTCAATGGTGTTCTGCGAAGCGTATGCGATCTTGTTTGAGTGTTGAGCTAGCGGTTGAGCTTGCCAAGTCTGCGGTGTCACCTGCGGAACGCTTCCGCACCACTCTTCGGCTTCGCCATGTTTGCTTTCTCCCGCTTTTGATTTAAACGGGTTCAGGGTGTCTACCAAGTTGACATTTCCAAATTCCCTGAGTTTTCCAGGTTTTCCCTGAGCACCTTTGCGAAATTTCCTGAATGAGCCAGAACTTTGTTTTATGTCAAGACAGGCTGACACCACGTTGCCCGATGCTGTCACTCTCTAGTAAGCATGATGAAACAAAAAAATGACTTAATCCAGTTTGAATAGTAAGGAGTAATATCCATTTTATTTAAAAAGAAAACAGAAGGAAGGTGTTAGTAAAATGCACAGCGAAAGAAATGGTAAAGCCCATTCCAAACTGAGTCGAACATTTTCAAATACGAATGAAAAGGAGATGCATACATAAGTAAATATTTTTTAATATCAGCTATATCTATCAACTGATAGCAAGCTTATCTGTATGAGGTCCTGAACTTTGTCACAAATAAGGTTCTCTCTCAGCAGCTGGGAAGTCAACCTCAACTGTCCTGACATACTCTCAGCCCGTACACAACATCTCAGTGTTGGGTTTCACTGCTTAAACAATTTATTTTGGTTTGGATGAGGGACACCTGTGTCTCAGCGTCAGCCAACACTTAGTTTTTTTGCTCAAGCTCCTTCAAAAAGGCGGCGGCACCCTTCCTTTCCCGTTAATTCCTCAGTGCGTCGGTCCTTTCTCTTCTCATCCTCCTTCTACCACGCTTTCACCACATGGATCATCTGAAGCATCCTCTTGGTCAGTTGTACAGTCAACATTTGATTTTTCGGACTTCCGAGGGGCCGCAAAAAAAATTGAAAAAAAAAAGGGCAGTCTGAAATGAAAAAAATTAATGCATGTCTTTAACTGCCTTTAAGGGCTAAAATTACCACAGGCACGTCTGAAAAAGCTCTGAAGGCCTGCCAGTATGCTTATTAGGCATATCAGGGCTTGTACTGTGACAGGAGACGGGGTGCACGCATGTGTAATTAAGGAACACATACTGTGTCCCGTGACAATTGTCCCCTTCCCACGCTTGTTATGCTTCACCGCCTAACAGTAGTGTGCTGAGGCGAAGCCAACTTTCGGAGACTGGCATTACCCAATGCGCTGTGCTCTGCGAGCTTCAAAGCCAATCGCGAGGATTACAAAGGCGGAGTCGGTGCCATTGGTGATAGCGGCGAATTCTTTCAATGAAAAAAAAAACAGCACCGCACGGCAAGAAGCTTAATAGCGAACATAGAAGCAGCTAGGCCTAACGTTGCCGCGGTGGTGGTTACGGCTGCCAGCGGATCTGCCTGCGAGAGTGCCGGTTCGAGGCAGCGAGATAATCAAAATAGCGGCGGTGGCGGCTTTGATTAATGCCATTTCAGACCTGCAGTCAGGGCGATATACATTGGCTATATGGAGTACGTGGTGGTGCCGCAAAACCGTGCAAATTATCGGGCATGTCCGAAAAATCGGGCGTCTAGAAAATCGGTCGTTAACTACTCTGGCAATACATCGTGCCGATGACACGGCGTCAATGACGATTCTTTGCGATTCCTCTGTTACTGGAGCCAGCATTAACACGACTTTCATTCCCTTTCAATAAAGTTACAGCTAATTTTCCCTGATGGAAGCACAAATTCCCTGAGTTTTCCCTGAGTTTTTCCAGACTGTTCAAATTCCCTGAGAATTCCAGGTTTTCCCGGTTTTCCCGGTTGGTAGACACCCTGGGGTTTGGCACATTCATTGACTTGCCCACGTGGTAGTGCTGTTGCAAATTGTTCGCTATCCAGTCTGAGCACTACACGTGATGCAGTGCTCTTCGTCACTTTTGCATGCTTTCGTGAGCCCGCTGCCGCCTTTGTTGTGAGCGTTGTGGCCTTGTTCGCAGGTCGCGGCGCGGCGGCGGAAGCGGGCGTTGCAGCGCCATTGGGGAAGTCGAGGTGGTTCACGTTGCGGCTTCCTCAACTATGTTTCTCTTCTCCGCCCGTCACCGCAGGAACTCTGGACGTTCTCTCTTTGGGGTGCAGACATGCCACGGACTGTGTGCGACGCATTTGCAGCCATGTCTCATTGTAAGACAGGTTGATTTGATTTGAGGACACACCGCTTTCTCCCTGCATAATAGCAGCAGGTACGTGCATTCAACGTATATTTGGCATTTCGTTGGCGATAAATGGTGCCAAAAAGCTTCAATTTTAATTGGATAAAGAAGTTGTAATGTAGCAGCCGTATAGCCCCGAGTGTTTTGATGATTTACTTTAACGAATTACATGAGGCACTTGCAGTTATGGGCTGACCTATTACACTGCCATGCTACAGAAAGCAGGCAGTAGTGATGATTGCACCGTTGTACAGGCCTCTTTTATTTACGGAACGGCAGACCAATAAAATTTGGTGTTCACAGTCTAGTTATTCAAAAAAGAAGTCAATATAATGCGAAATGAACGTTAAGACGGTGTAATAAACTAAAATATGTAACTTTTGTTCTCTTTTTTATACCAAGTATAGTGATAGGAAAATTAGGGCTAGTTATTGTTTTAGACTGGCGCATTTTTGGAAATATCTAACGCAAGCACCTAGTTCGAAATATAAGGCTGGAAATGTTGGTGCCAAGTACATCAGCACTGCATATGGTTCTACAACTGAGACCTCCATATACAAGGGTTTACAAACCAATATGGAATGTTGGTATACTTGAAGCCGATATTTCAGGGCAAGTGTTTTAAACCGCATGATCTCTCTCTTGTATTTTACAAATATTGACTTGCAATAAATATTCACTGGGACCATTTCTATAATTTCCACATAAGCCGTGAAACCTGTGATGAAAAATAGAACTAATGACTTCCTGTGAATATCCTATGCTGCCAGTATGTTAGTCTCTCATTATGTTAACGACAGAGCTTACTACACAACAGCGAAAATTAATATTTAGTACTAGGTTTTCTCAGGACAGTTCAGCAACAAAATGCAGCCAATGTGTGTTATTATTCGCTTTAAACAGTGATCTTCGTGTGCACCATGTAGGGAAGTATGAGCATGCTATATAGTTAATTTGACTGAAAACAAGTGAAAGAGCATACATTTGATCACTGAGCCTGTTTTTTTTTTGCTATATGCAAAATTTTTGTTGCTGAATTGCAGTTTTAATGTTCGTCCACATATTTTATATAGCAGTTCCATGGGTTACGCAGTCTGCCAACTACATGGACATATCCTTAATATTCAGTTCATTTTCTGGTTGCTTTCTGTTATTCAGTATGCTGCCAGAGAGCCAGTATCTGCATTTTTTATGTGCCAGCAGTCTTCACAAGTAACTGTATAGCAATGGCTTGTAAACCGCTAACTGTATGCAAATGAGTCATAGTCAAGTATTAAAAAAATCGGGTCAAATTTGTCGCAAATTTATGTCTTTGAATGGGTATGCACATGGTACACGCTCTTTTTGTTCGAGGATGCCTATAGTTTCACTTCTCTTTATTTAAGTACTCTTGATAACTTTGCCCAAAATAGTTTTCAAAAGCCATTTATAGTTTCTTTCCTGCAACACTATTTTGTGGTTTAAAGAAAACTAAAGACCTGCTGGTTTAGGAACAAGTGGCACACAACACTCAGTGAAAATTAGAAAGTGCCCTAGAACGTAACTTTTGGAATGCATATACTTTGCATACGACTGGTAAAGAACAGTTGATGCAGCAGTCAGCCCTATCATGTAAAAGTGACAAGTACTCTTTTCATTTTGTTTAGGTGATGACATCTGGATGCCTGAAGAGTACCTATTACTTGTTGATGGCCATGTTGTGGCAGCAGCAAAGATGTTCAAGCAAGCATTCCGCATGCTGTTTGCAGCTTACTGCTGCTTCCACATTTGTTATGCAGAGAAGGCGTCATGTACACTTGAATTCATACAAAGGTACATTTGATTTTCTGTTTATGCTTGTACTTGTTTTACATCATGTGCATTAATAGCATATATTATACTGGCCTTAAAAGAACGAAACTGTATACAAGCAGCTTTAACAGTGCAGTGGATCTTGTAAATTCAGTGTCCTAGCTTGATAAAAGAAATTGACGGTAGTTGGCAGCAGGAACCAGCAGACATTGCTTCTGTGTAATCAAAAATAACACTGCACTATTTGAAGCTTAGTCCACTTTTTTCAGCTTCATAGTACACGTCTGTAAAGCTGAAAAATGTTGAGGCCTAAGTTTCAAATTACACAAAAGTAATGCGTTCCGGTTCCTGCTGCGAGCTACCATCAATTATTGGAGTTATTCGGAAGGTCAAGCTGCTCCCATATTTATAGCAGCGAGATTTATATTCAGTTTGCAAGCCCCCAAGGTAATAAGCAGGTCTAAAATATCCATAGGTAAGATGTGTTCACACTAAAGAATAAAAGCACTTTAGAGATTTATTGCATCTAAAAGCAAAACCCATCTGTGGCTTTTTTCTATGATGAAAGTCAGTCAGACCTCCCACGTGCACCTTACACCAGATGCACCTGTATGATAAAAGTCAAAAGTCACATCTCCTGGGTGTTAGGTGGAGAAACGGTGCACGAAAATCGGGAACAAGACGAGAAGTACACAGCAGGCGTTGTCGGTTACTAGATTTTTTTTTTGCGCTGTTTCCTATTCAACTTTCTCATAAAACAACTTGTCCAACTTTGAATCCTTTCGTAGGCTGGTGTTCTTTAAAACAAAAAAAAATTGCATTATTTGTATGTCATGCTTGAAATCAGCGTGAGCTGTGGCATTAAAAATATTCCAGATTATCCGAATAATTTCTTTAATGCCGTTATATATAGGCTTTATTGCAATTTTGCCTGCATTCTCTTTAATGGGGGAGGGGGGCGGCATTTAGGGCATTGTCGGCATAAACCCAGACCGTGGACCGAAGGGCAAAAAAGGAAATGTGGCGGTCAGCAAGAAAGTTCTTGCCTTGGTGCAGTGCATTACTGAGTGTGAATGGAATGTCCAGGTAAGTATGCCCCATATACCTGCCTTCTCTGTTTTGTGCTTCGAAAATATGTTAAAAGTCATTCTACCTTTCATAAAATGCAAACCACTCTTTTCAAGAGCACTCACATTCTGTGTAAGCAACTCTTTATAGCATTTGGAAGCCCACTGAATCATTCTTTTTACTTTGCCCCACAGCATGGACTAGTTGACCACACACAGGGATACTTTTTCGTCTGCCAAGCACCCCAGAACCTTGCAATGCGAACTACAGAAATGGTTCCCTTTCACCAAGTCATCTACACAAGAAATTATTTTAAAGCTACGTGAAGTGCAATAAAGTGTTTTGAAACATTTGTTGTTCATTATAAAACATCACTGGATGTTTCCCAGTGTAAAGTTTTCATTCTGTATCAGTGGTGCTTCAAAACGTGAGCTGGCCATTACAATAAGTTAAGCTCCTCGCTTACTTTATTTGTATTTGTTCCGTTGACAGCGCTGATATTTTGTAGCGATGCCTTTTCTGATTCTGTACTTTTTCGTGCGTGGCCATTGGTCAGAGCGACGGTGTGCCCTCATTATCAATAGGATCAGACAGCCATTTGTGGTGGATTATAAGAATAGCAAAGAATAAGGCATCGCTACAAAATAGTGGCCAGGAGTATGGTGCCCCTAATTACCTGCAAATTACTGGCAGCTGTCTCAGTATATTGCATATTTTCTCTGATGCGGTATTTGCACTGCATTGGTGCTTAGTTGTGTTGCAGCCTATTTCAGCTTCAGTCAGTAAGTGCGATATATCCTGTTGCAGGAAGGGGAGAGTTCCGCATCCCGATTACCCTGACTAGAACATTCAGATTTGGAACAGTCAGACCGCGTGAAACAAGCGATTAAAAGTACAGCACGCGAATATATTGTTTTTAAGGGACAGTATGTTCAATATTGAAATTAAAGATTCAGTTGTGCAGCGTCTAGCTTCATTTTCGCCGGCGGAATTGATGCCGTAACGGTGGTATTTAATAGCAAAGTAAAACAACTGACGAGTGATTTTCAGGAGGAACTGTAAAATTCACTGGCGGTACCCGTAAAAAAAAAATACGGGTCTGCGTTATTTTTACTGGAAAGGTGTGAATTTCACGAGCAAGGCCCGTGACTAAGAATAACTGAGATCCGTAATTTTTACAGGAACAAGTTGGCAGCCAAAACTGACGGTCGAATTCCCGTAAAAACAACGGACGATTTTTTACAGTGCGCAGAATTTTGAAGAGTGAAATATACTCAGACTCTGTACACTTTGTCCATGCCTGTTGCATACCTCATTGGTTCCGCCGATGGAAAAACTCTTCAAGAACAGCGGACGATCCGGAGCTATCAAGCACGACGCCATTTTGATAAGGCCGCATGACGATGATTTTGTTTGCTTCTGTGATTAGCTGGCGGAGTAATATTGCTACATGCGTGTGGTATTTGTTTGAACGTGGCGCGTAGGTGCCATCACTCCAGAAAAGAGGAGGAAGAACGAACTGGGCTCGCGCTGTGAATCTAACCAGTCAGCGCTGCAAGCGTTGGTGTAAATATAACCTATAAATAGTTTATCGTCTTACTGACTCGTCTTTCGCTTAAGAATATCTACAGAGGTTCTACAGCTACCTTAATTCTACACAAGAAAAGCAGGGAGATACCTTTAGAGAAAGGGGTCAGACAGGGAGACACAATTTCTCCAAAGCTATTCACTGCTTGCTCAGAAGAATTCAAGCTATTAAGCTGGGAAGGCTTAGGAGTAAAGATCGACGGCGAATATCTCAGCAACCTTCGGTTTGCCGATGACATTGTTCTATTGAACAACAATGCAGACGAGTTACAACAAATCATTGGAGACCTTAACAGAGAGAGTGTAACAGTGGGGTTGAATATTAATATGCAGAAGATAAAGATACTGAGAAATAGCTGGGCAAAGGAACAAGAGATCAGGATCACCAGTGGGCCTCTAGAGACTGTGAGATTGTGAAGGAGCACACTTAACTAGGCCAATTAATCACAGGGAACCCTGGTTATGAGAAGGAAATTCACAGAAGAATAAAAATGAGTTGGATCGCATACGGCAGACATTGCCAGCTCCTGACTGGAAGCCTGCCATTATCATTGAAAAGTAAGATGTGCAATCAGTGCATTTTGCCAATGCTGACATATGGACCCGGGCAGAGAGTCGGAGACTGACAGAGATATTTGAGAGCAAGGACCACGCAAAGAGCGATGGAACAAAGATTGCTAGGCATAACATTAAGATACAGGAAGACAGTTGTTTGGATCAGAGAGCAAACGGGTATAGACGATATTCTAATTGACATCAAGAGGAAAAAATAGAGCTGGGCAGGTCATGTAATGCGCTGGTTAGATAACTGTTGGACCATTAGGGTTGCAGAATGGGTACCAAGACAAGGAAAACGCAATCGAGAATGACAAAAGACTAGGTGGAGCGATGAAATTAGGAAATTCGCGGGCGCTAGTTGGAATCGGTTGGCGCAGGACAGGGGTAATTGGAGATCGCAGGGAGAGGCCTTCGTTCTGCAGTGGACTTAAAACAGGCTGATGATGATGACGACGACGACGACGACGATGATGCTGATGAAGGTGGTGGCCCCCCCCCCCCCCCCCGAAAAAAATCCTGGGTACGTGCCTGTTCCGGTATGCATTAATTATTGTATTCACTGTATGAATTGCACGATTGGTTTATGCTGCAATTCGTTTCTGCGAATAGCCCCTCAGACTTAAGTCCACAGTTAGGCGCCTTTCGTCCTTCGGCACTCTCGACGTTTCAGTTTAGTGCGGCTCACAAGCAGATAACATTGAAGCGACCAGACGCGCCTTCGCTCTCGGTCTAGACAGGCGGGAATCACATTTTGGGCCGCAGTGGTGATACGGCAACGTTATTTTAGTCTTAATCGCCGAATGACTCGCGAAAGCAGTTGCACTCGGCGGCAGACAGTTGGGTGACTTGACGGGTTACGTCTATAGATAAACTTCGTCATAGAAATTTCGCAACCGGGAAGTTGCAGTGTCACGGTAAACCCAAGAAAAGGTTATGCTTTTAGCGCTCATCCGAAAGCCCTGATGGAAGTGTTAGAGGCAGATTGAAAGGCGGCTGACTAAATTGTCCACATACCCGATTCAAGATGTCCTGCTTCAATACGGCAGCCACATACTTGGAACTTAGCGGGAACACAGTACGGCATATTTTCCTACGGCCGCCTGTGAACTGTAAAATTCGTTTGAGGCACATAGATGTTTATTAACTGCGGGAAGGCGAAAGCCGTTTGCAACTCATTCCACTGAGTTGAATTTGCCGCGCTTGAATTCATGTCGTGACAGATGAGAAGAGCAGATGGCGCAAGCGTAGTAGGAACGCAAACGCTAGTAGGAACAATTAAACGCTATCGCCTTAATAAATATTGTCACGTGATGGTGACGTTGAATAACACAGTAGCAATACTGTGAACGACAAAAATAACTTTTATTGGGCGAACCTGTGCCCACAAAACAGGCTACACTTATAGCACAACGACAGCGGCGAACACGGTCGGCGATCGTCGAAAATCTGATCAGCGGGTCAAGCGCGTCGGCTTTTATAGATCAGTCGTCGAATGTTCCAGATTAACCACTGGGACCCGCGTGCCTTCCACAAAGTTCTACACCATTCGCGTCAGGCGATTAAATCAGATAACATAAGGTTCGGCATCAACAGAGAGCGGATAGAAGCATCGATACCTTTCCAGAAACTTCGGATACATGCAGGCGCGTCCCACGCTGTGCGATAACATTTGTTAGGCGGCGAAACGTGGTCGCCCGATAAAGTACACGTATTAATACCAGGGGGGGGACACTCCTCGGTTCCGGTGGCGCAGGAAATTGGCGCCATCTGTGTACAGGGCGACGCAAAAATCCGTTTCCCTTGCATGGCCTCGTAGATCATCGCGCGCACGCGCGCCGATCCAGGTGGCCAAGCCCTTCCCCCCGCTAGGCTCCTCTCCCTACGCCCTCTCTCGTAATACACACTCAACTCCCTCACCTTCGACTGTCTACGCGCCGCGCCGCCGTGCCTTCCCCGCCGGCCCGGCTGCTGCTTAGTCCGCTACGTAACGCTTTATTTTTGTTATCTACTGTCATCGAGATACGTGCGCTGCTGTGCGTTTACCGACGTGGCTAGTTTAGTCAGTTCTGTGTTCCTCGGTAGCTGTGTGCTTGTGCTCCGCGATGTTTCACCCGTTTCACGACTCGTACCGCTCGTGCATCGTGCAGTGGTGCACAAATACCTCAAAAACAAGCCCTGCAAGGTTGTTCCGGGTGCCCAAAGACAACAGGTGAGCGCTCAGACCCAAGGACATCAGAAGGCGCATGTACACGAACACAGCCCTGTCCATTTGTGTACTCCATGAGGCTCCGGACGTCGTTGCGCCTTGATTGTGCTACACTTGCCTCTTCCCGGTAGAGAAAGCTGACAAATATATGTTCCTCCTCATTGTCACCTGGTCTGTGACTTGTGTTTTTCTGTGCCAAGTCTCATTCTGCAACTTCAGTAACTTGCCCAGCTTTCCATACCGCCCTCAGTGCTTTTTCTGTGTATCACGTTCTACAAACCAACTAACAGCTGAAAAATTACTGTTAGTGTTTGTGTACTATCTCAGTAACCCCCGATGGGAAAACCGCGCGAACAACCTTCATGTGTAGGCATGATACGCTTTTTTTTCCTCTGGAAAGCATGAGCATTGCAAGTGTCCTACATGCAGATTTTTGCAGTTCATGTTTATTATACAAGGGACAGCCCAGTAGGTACGACTTAGTGCCTTAAGTGACGTAATTTTACTGCTAAGCATTGCATTCGGGTAGAAAGAAGGGTCGTGTTGGCTTGTTTTACCTGGTCTTTGATTGAGGAATACGCCTTTCTGCGAATGTTTTCTATGTGCTGCTGCAAAAGCCGACTATCTCCTGTTCCCTTGCCACCTTTACTCAAGTTGTGACCAAGTGCGAAATAATGTGATAATGTTTGTTTCAGTTTTTAGTACGATGTTATTTTTTTCTGCCATGTTTTTTTCAATTTGTTCAGTAGTAATGAACATGTCAAGCATTTCATATATTTTCGTGCAGATCTATAAGTGAGCTTTCTTTTGGTATGGCTCTCAATCAAACAATGTTAGCATTTTATTCTATCTTTCAGGTGTTTTGCGTGTCCTTGTTTTTGCCATTACTAGTGAGTTTTCCCTTTTTATAGTTGTCATGACTACGTCATACACGTCGTCCAATTTTGTGCAATATCTTAGTGCACATATCAGGAGCTCGTCTACATTTAGGTCTTGAGGACGTTATATAAAAATGTTGTTTTTATATGTGTGTACATGGAATGGCCTTCGCGTTTTCTAGCGCTTTCACTGCACGCTTTCTTTTGTTATTCCACCATCTGTGAACTTTTGTCTTTAGTACTCTTGTATATGTCATGCACCTCTCACTTTTGCTCATTTTTGGAGCGTGTATCACACCACGTTGTAAGAAAAATCTCTTTTCGGAAACGAAGTCAATAAAGCGAGGCTAAACATCTGTTGTGTTGGAAGTAGAATTTTTTTTATGTCCCGCCACATGCTGGTATAATATAAGTATGGGCAAGACTGCGTGCGTGCCAATGCATAGCCCACGGCGCACCACGCGCCAGCTCGCAAGCAATGCCAATGCGCCGCGTAGCGCGCGCATTGCTTGCGAGCTGGCGCGTGGCGCGCGGTAACAAGCGCGCTATAAAAAAGAAAAACGCGCCGCTTACGGGTAAAAACAAAAAAAAGTGAGCGGCGCGCGCGACATGGGGGAAAGAGAGAAAGAGAGTGGAGCGGGTCGGCATAATAAAAACAAAAAGGAAAGAAAAACTTTTGGGAGAGGAGGCGCCGCGCGGCTGCTGTTGCTGTTGCCATGGCAACGTAAACAATCATGTGCGCCGCCATTTTGCCTAATGCGTCGCCCCTTGATTAGGGCCGTAACTGAAGGGGACCTTGGCGCTAGCGTCGAAAGAGCGTCTGCTCAAAACCGGCCAATGGGATGTATACGGAGTGTCCGCCCCCTGTTAATACCCCCTTCTTAAAGAGCATCGACCCGATGCTGCATACAAACGAAAGTAATAAAGAAAACACCCGTAGCAAAGAAAACAACAAAATAAGGAAGTTCGTCAGCGTGCGTAAAAGGGTTTCAGACGCACCACGCGGACCACTTCAGATCGTGCGCGGCGCCGCTGTGAATGCGAAATTCCGTCTGGCACGACCTCATAGTCCAGTGCGCCAATACGTCGGATGACTTTGTAGGGTCCGAAATAGCGTCGCAGTAGTTTCTCACTGAGTCGTCGTCGGCGTATCGGGGTCCATACCCAAACACGGTCGCCGGGCTGGTACTGGACGAAGCGTCGTCGGAGGTTGTAGTGTCGGCTGTCGGTCCTCTGCTGGTTCTTGATCCGTAGGCGGGCGAGCTGTCGGGCTTCTTCGGCGCGCTGGAGATAGGTAGCGACGTCAAGATTTTCCTCGTCAGTGACGTGCGGCAGCATGGCGTCGAGCGTCGTCGTCGGGTTCCTGCCGTAAACCAGCTTAAATGGCGTGATCTGGGTTGTTTCTTGCACCGCCGCGTTGGAAGCGAATATTACGTACGGCAGGACCGCATCCCACGTCTTGTGTTCGACGTCGACGTACATTGCTAGCATGTCGACGAAGGTCTTGTTCAGGCGCTCCGTGAGACCATTTGTCTGCGGGTGGTAAGCAGTTGTCCTCCTGTGGCTTGTCTGACTGTATTGCAGAATGGCTTGGGTGAGCTTTGCTGTAAAATCCATTCCTCTGTCGGTGATGAGGACTTCTGGAGCACCATGTCGTATCAGGATGTTCTCGACGAAAAATATCGCCACTTCGGCTGCGCTGCCTTTCGGTAGAGCTTTAGTTTCAGCGAAGCGGGTAAGATAGTCCGTCGCCACGACGATCCACTTATTTCCGGAACTTGATGTCGGAAACGGTCCTAGCAAGTCCATCCCGATCTGCTGAAAAGGTCGGTGAGGAGGCTTGATCGGCTGTAGTAATCCCGCTGGCCTTGTCGGTGGTGTCTTGCGTCGTTGAAAGTCTCGGCATGTCTTGACGTAACGGGTGACATCGGCGGTTAGGCGCGGCCAGTAATACCGTTCTTGTATCCTCGATAGCGTCCGAGGGAAACCGAGGTGCCTATCTGTCGGATCATCATGTAGGGCGCTGCGCCTGTCATGCGGCAGGCGCAGCGTCGCCGACTCGACCTATCCGACATAGAGAAAGAAATTTCAACAAGAGCGGACACTCCCATAGAGCCCAGCGGCCGAATTGACTGTAGCACACCAAGCGGATGTTGTTGACTCCTTCCGGTTTCGGTTTTGGGCGCACGCGTTTTGAAAACCAGTTGGTACACGCCGCGCCGGCTCCGCTGCTCGGCACGGCATTCATTTTTTTTTTCGCTTCTGCTGAACCTCGCGTGGCGTTCGCGTGCAATCGTTTTAAGTAGAAACGATTGCGATTGACCTTTACAAGACTGCGCCGAATCTGTCAGGTGCAATTTCATAAAGAAAACGAAAGACGTCTTCTGAATTGATGGAATGTTTATTTTGCTCTATATAAATGCTCGTTCCGGGCTTCTTCTGCATTCATCCAAAGTTGTGGCACCAGGTAAGCAACAGTCATTGCCGTATGATGCTCCACCGGATGCCATCAGCTGAAAGAAAGTAAATTACAAGCATGTATGATTTCCGTATATTGACCTAACAGGAGTATTGCGTGTAGAGGCGAAACGTGCCTAAGTGATGAATGAGCGGCATTACAGATAAATTCACTTTTACGTACATTTCGCAGCAAAGACTCCTCCGAATCAATGCCATAAAATCTGAACATCCGATTTTCAAGCAGCCCTCCTTTCCCGGGCATTATTTCCTGCACTTTAAGTGCACAAATGAGGGGCGTTTCCAGCGCTCGTTCCGCACGGACGTGTTTTTCCGTAGCTCCGGATTTTCGCCCCGTTTGCTGGTTTCTTTTCCCCGCTACTGGAAGTCTGTTGTTTATGGACCGCTTTGGCGGTTCGTAATTACTACTGGCGCCCATCTACAAGGTACGTCGTCATCTACACCCTCCTGCTGCGCCGTCGAACTCGAGTTCTTGTGCGGCTTCGCGAGTGCGAGTGCCCCCGCGGCACTCGCCGCGCCGGCGCGGAGCATCCAAGCTGCTGTCCGCTGCGTCGAGGGAGCGGAACATTACCGATGCAACTGCCATCCAAGCCAGGGACGTCTCCTCCGTGGGGACAAGTGCAACGGGTGAAGGCGGCACCCTGAGCATGGATACCACCAACATGGAGCAGAACAGCCCTGCTGTCGTGGCGCACACCTCAGCCAAGAGGACGAAGGAAGCTACTGGCCTTCCATCGGATGAAAATGTAGGTCCAGCAGCCCCGAAAAGACCTCGCTCATCGCAAGGCCTGCCTGCACGACCGACACGCATGTCTCCGGAGTCGCCAACGACATCGTGGTACAAAGTGGTTATCAAGCCTCGTGCTAGATATGACATGTCCACTCTGCACAACCGTATCATTCAAGCGGCCCTGGACGCCTGCCTCGAGACTTCCCGATTTCAAGGTTTTGCTCTACACAAACCCACTAATACGGTCTCAGTATGGGTGTCTGCTATGGCACTAGTTTATAAACTCGAAGAACTGCAACAAATACAAGTCTCAGAAGAGTGTGTCCTTCCAGTCCAGGCGTACCTCGCCAGTGGTACAGATTTAAGACGCTACGTGGTTAATGGCGTTGACCTTGACGAAGAACCCGAGAGGCTCCTGCAGGAACTATCGTGTCCCACACACAAGGTCGTGGCTGCTCGCTACCTAGGCAGCGGTCGTACGTGCCTAATCACGCTTCAAGGTCCCGATTCCCCACCTGAACGTATCCTGTATTACGGCTGTGTACTGCGCCCGCGTCCGTTCAAGCCTTCCGTTGTGTACTGCTACTCTTGCTTTAGACAGGGACACATGAAATCATCCTGCCCCTACCCACCTAAGGACGACACCATGGAGCCTGAACCGTCGGCATCGTTTAGATGCGGCCTATGCCAAACAAACGATCATGACATCACTTCCACGACGTGTCCTACGAAGTTGAAGGCCACTAAGAAGTCTCGACAACGCCATTCTCGACAGCCAGCAAGGACCCCTCGAGATTCATCAATGAAACAAGTCCCTGTGTACAACCGTTACGCCGTTCTGGCCTCGCTGGAAGAGGACGCTAGCCAGGTGACAGAAGCATGTACAGAGACAAGTGATGCTGCCACTCGTACCTATAGCGCAGCTGTTAGGTCGTCCACTTCACGGCCGCAACGGGCATCTCAATCGATAGAAGACACGCCGCTTCCTTTGGCAGACGAAGAGTTCGAGATCGACGCTCGCCTCGCCAACCTTGAAAGGGAGATCCAACGTCTCAAGGACCGCCGTACAGTGCTCCGGCGTCGTCATGACGGAGCGCGGCCGTCGCTTTCGCCGTCGCCGTCCAGTCCTGCTCATATGGCTAACCCGGCATCTGTGTCGAAGCCTCTTTCACCCCAAGAACTCCTGCGCTTCGTTGCGCAATAGCTCCAGCATCTCACCTCGGTTCTACTGGCCAATCTTAATCTATGATGGCTGCTACGTCTTCAAGAGTGCCAGAAGGCATCTTACAGTGGAACTGTCGCGGCATCGCGGGGAAGGTCGGAGAGCTGCGTCAGCGTCTCAGATATGGGAAGCTGCGTGCTTGGGCTCTACTGCTTCAAGAATCCAGCGGCCTGCCACCCATTCCAGGATTTGTGGCATACTCATCGCCTTCAATGTTGGATCGCAGGAGTGCTACGCCCGATGTCCCTCCAGGAAAGGTTGCAGCGTATGTAAGATGCACTCTTCATCAGACTCGTGTTGATCTTTCACGGTGGTGTACTCTATGGCAAGAAGTCGTGGCCGTATTGGTTCGTCTCCAACGCACGGACGTTATCATCGTTTCATACTATGCCCGCCCTTACAGCGGTCGTGCGGCTCGGTTGTCTCTCGGCTGGCTGGGGCACCTACGACAGAAACATCCTGGTTGCCCCATTATGGTCGCAGGAGATTTTAACGCGCCCCACACCACATGGGGATACGCTATTTCCAGTGCGCGTGGTACATGTGTGCTGGACACGTTTATGGGCGCCCAATTCACTCTCCTTAATAATGTGTCAGTGCCTACTCGTCGGCGAGACCACCCTTGCGCACCGCCACACTCACCGGACTTATCTTGGTGGCTAGGAAGGACGACCGTCTCGTGGTCATGTGAACCCGACTGCTGGGGTAGCGACCATCATCCGATTCACCTTGGCTTATCTTCGGGCGGAACAAGCCGCCTCCGCCGCCTATGTCGAGTGGTGGACTGGGATCGATACAGGGTGGTATCAGAAAGCAATGTATCCAACTTCATGGTGGACCCGTCCCATTGTCTTAAGGCGGCATTGGTTGAGGCGACACGTACGTCGTGGGTTGATGAATCCCGAACCGCTCCTGATTTGCAACTTCTGCGTCTCTGGGCGTCGCGCCGCCAAGCAGAACTTGCATCAGAACGTGACCCTGAGTCAAATACCCTTCGCTTAGAGGCCCAACGCCTTACTGCAGTAGCTCGGCGCCATGAACACCGCTTAGAACGTGGCCGCTGGATGGACTGGTGCTCTTCTCTCGGACCTTCGTCGTCCAATGCCTCCATTTGGCGCACCTTCCGAGTAATGGAACGTGGTCGGCGCCCTCCAGAGCCCGCAGCCTGCGCCCTGTTAGCATCGGGCCAGACACCAGCAGTATTCGCAGAAACTGTCGCCCACACCTTTTTTCCGGGTTTGGACACAGCACCGCCTCCCTTCGTTGTTCAAAACTGCCTTCCTGCGGACGCAGGCACGCCACCTACGCTCTCTGACATCGAGGGTATACAAGCTCCTTTCACTATGGCGGAATTTTTAGCGGCAATCGACCTGTCGAAGCCATGCAAGGCACCAGGACCGGATGGCATACCGTATGAACTTTATAAAAACACGGAAGGCAAGGTTCTCGAAGTGCTGTTGGGGGCCATAAACGAAGCTTGGGCTACAGGAGTCATTCCCGATTCTTGGCGGCATGCAGAAATGGTCCCTATTCCCAAACCCGGAAAACCCCAAGATAATATCGCTCATATGCGCCCAATAGCACTAACCTCAACGTTAGGCAAGCTGATGGAGCGTATGCTCGCGACACGTATTACATGGTGGCTCGAGCGGTACTCATGGTATCATCCTGGCCAACTCGGGTTCCGTGCTCATCTAGGCGCAGAGGATGGCCTTGCGTACCTATCTTCTATGGTTCTCATCGGAGGCCGCTCCCGAAGAATTCGCACGATTCTGGCAATGGATATTCGTAAAGCATACGACCATGTGAGTCACGAAGCAATCGTCGGAATTCTCCATTGGCTTCACTTCCCTAGCCGTGTCTGCACATTCGTCGAAGCCTTCCTGTGCGCTCGCACCTTCTCCATTCGCCTGGCTGGCCAAGCAGTAGGTCAGTTCGTCGCACATCGGGGTGTCCCACAAGGATCTGTGCTCGCACCAGTCCTTTTTAATATCGCTCTCCTTCCACTAGCCTGGAAGCTAGCCACGATACATAACGCACAGTACATAATGTACGCAGATGACATCACTGTCTGGTCAGTTGATCCTGAAATCTGCCACCAAGAACAAGCGCTCCAAGAGGCCCTGAACATGACGCACAACTGGTGTGCTCAGATAGGCCTTGGCATTTCCAAGGACAAGACGACGTACACGTCAGTAGCGAACAAGTATGGGCGCCGTCTACTGGCACTCCGGCCTCTTCAGTTAACTCTGAATCAGCAACCATTACACGAGGCTGCAACTCTCCGTGTACTCGGCCTTGAAATGGATTCCTCCGGATCTGCGGGACCATGGGTCAAGAATGCAAAGCAACAGGCCGCAGAAACGATACAGTTGATACGTCGGATTGCGAAGAAATCTGGCGGAGCGAGCACCAACATGGCTCGCCTTCTGGTCCGTTCTGTATTGCAACCACGACTCGTCTACAGAGCCCAGTTTCATCATCTCACGAAGGCACAATGGGCTCGCCTTGAGGCCATTAATAATGAAGCTATGCGGGCCATAACGGGATTACCACGTCTCACTCCGTTGCCAACTCTACAGGCTGAGTCCCAACTCAACACTATTGACGACCTCGTACACCAACGTCGGTGCGCGCGCGCCCTAAAGCCATCATATTTCGGCTCGGCTGCTTCACTGGCCCGGTACATGGGGCACGAAATAGACAATCCAGCATCTACGAGACCCGATGTAGCTCCTTGGGAAAGGGTACAATTGAGTGACAATAAGCCTCTTGGTCGTCTGTATAGCCCGGTTCCTCGTCAGGCGAATGCCCATGTTTCCCGCCTTCATCGCGCCGATGACAACCAAGACGATACGACTCTTGTAGCATACACTGATGCCAGTGTTAATGGCACCATGATTCACACAGCTCTCGTGTGTCCATTGATACCAGAGGCAGGCCAAACGTGCTCATATGTTGCCGATCCTGCACCACCGGCCTACCTTGCCGAGCTTGCTGCCATACGAGACGGCTTGGCCGCGTTGCTACCTACTGTTCAAGATGCTCGATACTCTCAACTCATCATTCGCACAGACTCGACTCAAGCCATCCACGACATACGTAGGGTATCTCGGTCCACCCTATTGTCAGATAGCATTCACCGTCTTGCTGCCACTACGAATATCCTCATACGCGTCCAGTGGGTGCCTCGAGCAGCCCTGCCGGGTCTCCTTGAAGCAGATATGGCAACCCACCCACGGATTACAACATACCCACTTCCACATTTTCCTGAAGACGCCTGTGGACGACTGATCCGGGAAAAGGAAAACCTCCGACGTACCACACGAGCTCTCATACCTCCGTGTGGGTCAGACCTCCCTGGCGGGTTAACCCGCCGAGAGGAGGTTACGTTAAGGAGGCTACGTGTCGGGGTCGCGCTCACCCCGTCTGTGACCGCTCTCTGGCCACAACAATACCATGGTCCTTACGGCTCATCGTGCCCATTTTGCAACACAGGAATCCAAAATGTGACAGCGACACACCTATTATGGACGTGCCCAGGGCTTCATCTAAGCCGTCTCCGCCATCTCCGGGCAACAGGCCTTCGGCCTGGCCGCCCACCCGACCTTGAACGTTGGATTCATGGACCCCATCATCGTCCACTTCTAGATTTTTTGCACGAGTCGAATCTGTTCGTGTATTTCTAACATCTTTTGTATTATGCCTAAGGGCATGCTTTCGAATTAAAAAAAAAAGTGCACAAATACAAGGGTGACTGCGCGTTTCCAAATCAACTTGGCCTCGGCCGACACGATGGTACGCCAAGTACACAAAGGTAGCTACAACACAGGCTAGCCCAGACTATGTTACACGCTCGCAGAATGCCTTCTAATCGCACTCAAGTCAAACTCGTCGGTGCAATGCCTGTTTTCAGTCGCTCAGAATACATAAATATCATGTTCTTGAGCTCCTCCGTGTTATCTTCTACGCGTTCTGCCGGCGCACCCAACACTCCCGTGTTATCACTCTCGGCAATCGCTCGTCGCATTTTCGAGAAGCGTGAGTACCGCAATAATGTATATGTTGTTGCAGGGCTATAAAATGCGTCACAAACTTGTCCCACTAAAATTCAGTACACGCAAAACTAACTCACTGTGGCCGCGGCTTGCTTTTTTCGCTAACAGCTTCACAACCCCAGGCGCGGCGAGGTATCCAAAAAAGGTATCCCAAAAAGTTACCAAATAATTTACAATACCTTTTTCAGGTCAGAGAATGCGTCACGAACTTCTACCCGTAAGATTCAGTACACGCGAAACCGCGGCACACAGCCGAGCTGCTTTTCCCTAACTGCGTCAATAAGCCGGGCGCGGCAACCGTGCTTCTAAACTACCCCAAATATAACGACGTTAGTTACAATAATGTTGGGGGCCACAGAATGCGCGAAAACTTGTCTGTCTCAGGCGTTACGACGTAGTGCACGCATGCACACGCGCAAATGCGTCACACGGCCGAGCCTGTTTTCGCTTACTGCGTCAATAAGCCGGGCGCGGCAAGCGTACCCAAATACTGCCGAAATAAGTTACAGTAATGTTGCGGCTCATAGAAGTCGCAAACATCTCCCAGGACGAGGCATTAACTCAAATTAACTGCGCCAGGATGGCGGTGCTGTTTTTCGCTAACTGCGCCACTCGAACTAAGCCTAAATGTGATTAAAATGCGCCGCACACTGTCAAACACAATTTCTCACCTTGCCGTTGTCCAGTAGTGCAGTGGTGCCGTGTGGAAATGCAGACGACACGCAAGAGAAGCATACAGAAGGCCGGGAGCCCCCAAAAAATGTGCTATATCCAAAACAGACGGGTCGCCGAGCACGCGAGCTTCGCACGTACGACCATCCTCGCTCCCTCCTGCGGCTTGTCTGGCGCATGACGTATGCACGCGCGTCTGGCGTGCCGCTAGCTTGTTGCTAGGCAACGCAACAAAAAGTTGCAAAGTATAACTTCATTTACACGCGAAACTTTTTCACTTTTAGTGGGAAGGAATAAAAAAAATAAAACGTTGTCTGGAAGTTTATTTCACATTCTTTTTTTCTGATGCTCGCGTCAACTAACGGACGTTGTTGAAACTAGGCGTGACGTGTTTCCTGTTGCCAGTTTTTGAAGAGTGACCCCTCTTGTTGAATTTCTTTCTCTACGTATCCGACTTCAGCCGGCGCTCACCCGCGCACCTATTGGCGGCGAGGAGTTACGGAGTCGCCATCTATCGGAAGCGCCTCGCTGGCGTAGTATGGGGGATCACGCTGCGCGCTCCTCATAGACTTTGCTGTCAACGCTCACTGAAAACACCCCGCGCGAGCTCTCCCAGACATTTCTGTAAGTACTTTCGAAACGAGATAAGTTTCTTTACTGTCTAAATAATAATCTTGGGCAAACTGAAAGCACCGAATCGTTTACAGACGCAATCTATTTACCGAATACGTACAGTGAATGCCACTGAGCGCGGTCGCCGCGATGGAGTCTCCCGAACCGGCTTCTTGCGTGAAAGGTAGCCAAACGCTGAGAGAGTTTTAATAGTATGTGAAATATGTTGTTAGAGTGGGCTGGCTGTATAACCAAATGGGACATAACAGCATGAAGCCTGAATGCAGCGATCGCACGTGTTCGTAGCGACCGACTGCGCGTCTGCATGCATATCCGCGCACAATGTTTTGCTTTCGCTGTGAGCGCGTTTTCGCACCGTGCCATGAGCTTTAGGTCGCAGAATATGAGCATTTCACAGTATACAAGCAACCATTCTTGCATGGGCGCTATCAGAGCTGTTCAAAATAATTTCATTCTAGAGACTTCGACGCCTACGGGGACTGTGATATGCCGTCGCGACGTTTCAATCGTTTCTTCTAAATTCTTGGACGTTTCCATATTATTTATCGAGTTGCGTCGCACTGTATGTTTATCGGTGTTCTCAGGGTGTGATTCCCGCTGTTTCGTTTTTTGTAATCCAGTGCATTAATTCATAACACGTACAAACTGTTGTGTCGGCGATAGCGCGCCTGATAAGCAGACTGCTGTTAGTGCGCATGTGCGCACAAGTATTTATAATATCTTGCTATGTGCGTGAACCGTTGATTGTAGATGTAACCAGGAGCCCGTAAGCTGCGGGCAATAAACACCGTTTTCCTGTTGATCCCTTGCCTGGTCACCCACTGACATGAGATACAACACTGGCGACGAGGGTGGGACCCGAAGGCCGCTGTCAGTTTGGTGAAGAAGGCAAGTCTTTTCAAAGTCAGCCTCTGTTCCAAGTTGGACTTTGAAGAATGCTGTTTTTGCGGCTGTGTTAGCATGGATAACAAAGAAGCGACAATGCAGTCGACTGGACAGCTTGGCCAGATGGAGTCATTTGATGTTACCGCAAGTGACTGGACGGCATACAAGGAGAGGTTGACATCTTTTCTGATTGTCAACAAGGTTCCTGACAGCGACAAGGTGCACGCATTCCTCAGCATCATCGGCCCGCGAACGTATGGGCTGCTGAAGTCGTTGACGGCGCCTGACCTGCCGTCGGCTAAAAGTTTCAAACAGCTGAAGAGCATCTTGGACGCCCACCTGGCCCCAGTGCCGTCCATAATCGGTGAACGAGCCAAGTTTTACCGCAGAACACAGCAGGAAGGTGAGCCCCTCCCGGAATATGTTGCCGAACTTCGCAAGTTGTCTCAGACCTGCCAGTTTGGAGCCAGTTTAGACGAAGCGCTGCGGGATCGTTTCGTGTGCGGACTGCTCCGTGAGGACGTGCAGCGAGTACTTTTTACCGAGGGCGACACATTGACGTTCTCGAGAGCAGTGGACCGCGCGCTGGCCATGGAAGCAGCCCGGAAGAATGTCGCCGAGACTCGAGTCGTGGAATCATTGGCCACACAGCTGCACAAAGTTGAAGACGACAATAGAGAGGCACATGCTGATCTGTACGAGGTGCAAGCGAGAGCTGGTAAGCCGCTACCAGTTTGTTACCGCTGCGGTTCCCCGAGCCACACTCACGCAGTATGCCCTCACATTAACGATACCTGTTTTAAGTGTTCGAAGAAAGGACACATTCAAAGAGCCTGTCGGAGCAGCAACAGGCAATCTCATGACGGGTATAAGAAAAACGGAGCCTGAAAACGCTAAAAGTTGTGGCACAGGAGCCGACTATCAGCATTTCCAAACAAGGGGCTGCCAGCCGCGCTCCCATTTTTGTTAAACTAAATATAAATGATGCACCGGTAGAAATGGAACTCGACACGGGAGCTGCAGTGTCAATCATGCCTTTCAAGCAGTTCAAGAAGCGGCTTCCTTCTACCAGCTGCCGATCAACTGACGTCACCCTACGCACCTATACCGGAGCTCTCGTCCGACCTTGTGGCGTCGCGGTTGTCAACGTGCAGCATAGTGGACGGACGGCGCAGCTGCCGCTCTACCTCGTCGACCAAGCAGGACCACCACTGCTAGGACGAGAATGGCTACACACACTGCGTCTGGACTGGGACAGTATTTGGGGTCTGAACTACATCTCAAGGTCAGTGTTTGACTCGTCTTCTCGAACGAAGGAAAGGCTCGATTCTTTGCTAGCCAAGTACGAAACTCTGTTCAATGATGAGTTAGGTGCTATCACAGACGAACGGGCCGAGCTGTTTTTCAAACCAGACCACCGGCCGAAGTTCCTGAAAGCAAGGAATGTGCCGTTCGCATTGCAGTCAGCTGTAGAAGCCGAGATAGCAAAATTGGTTGAACTAGGAATTCTCACGCCACTGAATACAGCGGAGTATGCCACGCCCGTAGTGCCCGTGATAAAGAAAGATGGCAGCATACGCCTATGTGGGGATTATAAGACGACGATAAACCCCTCACTTGACATCACACACTACCCGCTGCCTAAGATAGATGATCTACTGGCAGCGCTGGCCGGGGGGCTACATTTTACGAAGATCGATCTGAACAGGGCATACCAGCAGGTATTCATGGCGGAAGAGTAAAAGAAGTACTTGACATTAAACACGCAGAAAGGTCTGTTTACAGTTAACAGGCTACCTTTCGGAATTGCGTCAGCACCAGGTATTTTTCAGAAAATAATGGACACGATGCTGAAGGGCCTGAGCGGAGTGTGCTGTTATCTCGATGACATTCTAGTCACGGGAAAAACCACTGAAGAGCATTTGATAAACCTAGAAGCTCTCCTGAAACGTCTGTCAGAGCGAGGTGTCAGGGTGAAAAAAGAAAAATGTGCGTTTTTTCAAAACGAGCTCTGCTACCTGGGGCACAAAATAGGTGCGGAAGGAATCGCTGCGTCACCGGACAAAATTGAGGCAGTTATTAAGGCTGCTGCACCGACAACAAAGCAGCAACTGCAGTCCTTCCTAGGTGTCGTCAACTATTACGGGAAGTTCGTACCTAATTTGTCAACTGTTGCTAACCCCTTGTACCGGCTTTTGCAGAAAGACACTTCGTGGTGCTGGGACGACCGCTGCCACGCAGCGTTCGAGCAAATCAAAACAATGTTATCATCACCACAGGTGCTGGCCCATTACGACCCGGATAGACCGTTGAAGCTGGCCTGTGACGCATCGCAGTACGGAGTAGGTGCCGTACTTTCCCACGTTTTCGAGGACTGTAGGTCTCGACCGGTTGCTTTCGCATCGCGCACGTTGTCCGAGTCTGAGAAGAAATACAGCCAGCTTGAAAAAGAGGCATTGGCCATAATTTTTGGCATAAAGAAGTTTCACTACTTCATTTATGGTCGATCATTCACTCTAATCACGGACCATAAGCCGTTACAGCAAATTTTGGGACCAACAACTGGGATCCCGCCTATTGCAGCTGCGCGATTACAGCGTTGGGCAGTGACGTTATCGGCGTACAGCTACAACCTTCTCTTTAAGAAGTCAGCCGATAACGCCGAAGCTGATTTTTGCGCCCGGTTGCCGCTTCCCTATGTCAAGGACGAGACGCAAGAAAGCGAAGAAACTTTTTATACATTGCGACTGGCCTCCCTGCCAGTGTCGAGTAAAGAAATCGCGCGTGCCACGCAACGCGACAACGAGCTGGTACAAGTAAAAGAATTCATAAGTACAGGTTGGCCAAGAACCATTGGTGAAGACAGGCTGAAACATTACGTCACCAGGTGCAATGAATTAACCTTGCATCAAGGATGCATATTGCTCGGAACACGAGTAGTCATCCCTGCAAAACTGCAGAGTGCAGTTTTGGAAAAGTTACACGAGGGTCACCCAGGTATAGTTCGCAGCAAGGCGCTCGCGCGAAGTTATGTCTGGTGGCCGTGTATAGAAGCGGATCTTGAGCGTATGGTTCAATCATGTGCAAAGTGCCAAGAACAACGCAGTGCCCCTGGCAAAGCACCACTGCACCCGTGGTCCTGGCCCACAGCGCCGTGGCAACGCACACACATTGATTTTGCAGGACCTTTTCAACAATCTATGTTTCTCTTAGTGGTCGATGCCCACTCCAAGTGGCCGGAAGTTTTTGTGATGCCGTCGACTACTACAGAGGCCACAATTCAGTGTTTAAGAGATGTTTTTGCACGTTTCGGTTTCCCGGAGACAATTGTGTCTGATAACGGGCCACAATTCACGTCACAGGACTTCAAACAGTTCGTCCGAGAGATGGGCTGCCGACACGTGCAAACAGCACCCTACAATCCTAGCGCAAATGGGCTCGCGGAACGTTTCGTGCAAACTCTGAAGAATGCGCTGCGAAAGGATGACACGCGCCAACCACTGAAGGTAAAGTTAAACAAGTTTCTGCTCGCCTATCGGAACACTCCTCACGCTACAACGCACGAGGCGCCGGCCAACTTGTTGTTGGGTCGACGTTTGCGTACGCGCCTTGACGTGCTCAAACCTGTGGTGGGGGAGAGGGTGGCTTACGAACAGTTCACACAGACGGTGAACCGACCATGTCGAGTGCGCGAAGTCACTCTTGGTGATCATGTTCTCGCACGCAATTACAGGGGACAGCCAAAATGGATGCCAGCAGTAGTAATGGCCCAGACTGGACCAGTGTCTTTCAAGGTTCGTGTATCAACCCCTTCAGGATGCTTGGAGTGGCGGCGTCACAAGAACCAGTTGCTTCAAAGCACGACCGTGCCTGCGGAAAACGGCGTTCAAGACGACGAGTTCTCCGTGGGGCCACACAGCGACCTCGGATCGGGATCAGCTGCGGAAAACTCCGTGGAAGGCGGTGGGTTCGCCGTGGGGCCACACAGCGACCCCGGATCGGGACAAGCCTTTTCGGTACCACCAGCTAGTGTTTCTCTCTCACCACCGACGTTACAGGCTGACACTGCACGGGGTGACGATGATCGACGCTACCCAATTCGAAATCGTCGACCACCTGATAGGTTCCAAGCAGGAACGTGAACTTTGTTTCATAATAAAAGCGGAGGAAGTGTTGTGTCGGCGATAGCGCGCCTGATAAGCAGACTGCTGTTAGTGCGCATGTGCGCACAAGTACTTATAATATCTTGCTATGTGCGTGAACCGTTGATTGTAGATGTAACCAGGAGCCCGTAAGCTGCGGGCAATAAACACCGTTTTCCTGTTGATCCCTTGCCTGGTCACCCACTGACATGAGATACAACACAAACACGACCATATGCCATGCTTTTTTTTTATGTGCTTCTTACCGTACCCTTTCCATCCCAGTGAACTTGCCAGTATCTATAGCATCGACAAGTTCATAGACCAAACCGTCATGACATTAGTCGGGCAGTGGACTCAGGCGAGCGTCTCAGCGCGCGTTTTCCGAACATCGCAGACACGGCGCCGTAGCAGAAATCTTCCTCGCGTCTGTGCTTGCTGCATACCCGAGATGTATCCGATGACTGTTTGCCGGTTTTATGTTTCGCGAGCCAAGCTTCACGCAGCTTCTTGTCCTGCGGCTACGTGTGAATAAGGCTGACATCGGGCTCCGTTGCGCACGTCCGGCACTGCGGCACCGAGCAGTAGCCTACCATGTTGCGCGCCTTCAAAGGCAGCAACTACCTATTCTAGTGCTTTCAAGCGTTGTAAAGGAGACACTCGAAGCGGGAAAATCCCGCCACTAATTGAGGACCGCAGCATACGAGGGAATTTTAACTCTCGTTTCCAGCTCGCTTCGGCGCTCTCGAAGCAGCCGACGCGGCCGCTATGTCCACGCGATTCCTAATAGCACGTCACGGCGACGGTGGCGCCAGATTTTGCTGTGGTGGAGCTCGAGGCCAATAACGTCGGGGTAGAAGTTCGCCTTACACCGTACCAGCGAGTGCAGCAAGAAGGCGCCTAGCCAGTAACGCCGTCCGAGCGGGCGCCCATGGTGCATGCACATCGGTGGCAAACTCTGACCTCGGATGATGTCGCGTTTGACGTTTAGCATTTAAAAAAATTACCGACGATTACGTTACTTCCTAATGCGAAATTTGAGCGCAGCAAATAAGCTGTTTCACCTTTTCGATAGATTGAGGCAAAGAAATCGAGCAACACATGTATGGGCTATCACAGAATTTTTTTTTTATTTTTCACACGTATTCCTTTAACAAAGACTCCACTAACAGTTCTTGACAGTCATGAAGGAAGCTTTGTGGTCGGAGAAATAGACTGATATATGTTCGACTTGGTACACCAATGCTTGATTCTCAAAGACGAGATCTATACAAGTGCCTCGCGAGGTTGTCACAGCCGTGGGACGCGTTACGAGCGAGAGGAACGGGATGTTCTCCCGCATAAGTGTTAGGAAATTGCTGTTTGTCTTTATGTCAACATTAAAGTCCCCCACTACTAACATCGGTGTGGATCGATGGACGGTTAAAGCAGCGACTGACTGATGCCGCTGACGCCGATAGTGAGTCAACCCCAGCTGCGGAGTTGGTTTCAGGGACAACGCCGCCCATGCCGACACAAACAATATGATACCCTCGCTTCCGCAGCGCTAAGAACCAGGTCTAGCCGTGGGAAGGTGGTCACGTATTCGTCGACGTGCCGGGGCCTACGTGAAATAACCGGCGCGTCGGCAACTGAAGAGCACCCTATCCGCCACACAAGAACGGGGGGGGGGGGGGGACCCTTTCCTCCTCTTTCTGCATGGCGGCGACGGTGTTCTATGCAGTCATGTTATCTTGACTCTCTAGCGGCGTCAGCGGCATCCAGCGGTATCAGTCGATCGCTGCTAGCGCTGGGGGGATGAAAGGGGGGCGGAGCTGGTTACGAGGCCGACGACAACGCCGACGACGACGCGAAACCCAGGAACGGACGCCAAAGAGCTGCGCTCTAAAAAGAAGCACCGCCCGCGAACCCCGTACAGATGCTAAACAAGCGAAGCTGAAATGTGCGGCCCGGATGTGTACTTGAGGTCGACGTTGTAGCTGTTCTGCCTCACAGGCACGAACCGCCGGATCCTCTACCCGACGTCATCCCTGGCGATCTCGCTCAGTCGCGGCGTTGGCGGCGTAACGTTGCCGCTTTAGCTCCGCTTCATGAATTTGCTCGGCCGCATGAGCCGCATCGCAGGCCCGATGTTCTGCCGAGGTGTTAACGCGACGCCAACGAGATCCCTCCCGCTCCTGCTGTGGGCGCTGTTGCTCGTAGGCCAGCTGCTCCTCCGCAGAGCGAACGATGCGTGGCCGTTCACTGCGAAGTCAGAGGGAGACTGGTGCCCCGCGGCCTGGTGCGAGAGAGAAACGACGTCAATATTGGCGTAGCCAATAGCGAGCCACACCTTCCGCCTGTGAGCTTCTGTGATCAGATGGCGAGCCTTTCGTCTTGGCTGCATTAATTTATACAGCCTTGCTATAAAAATTGTCCGTGCCAACCGCGGAAACGCGTTAGTGCCACTGCTCGCGCGTTCGTTGTAGTAGTCGTCGTCATGTTCTACAGCTCGCTCTGTTGTGAAAAAAACTATCATCGTCAGCAATGACTTGAGCGTCGTCGTTTTCCACAGCTGGCTCCGTTGCCGCTCATCAATTACAGCGTAGAAGTTCACTTCTGTCGTCGTAATGGGGAGGCCACGTTTACGGATTTATGATCGATTGCGTAAGGGGGCATGAACTTAAGGGGATTTCTGTGGTCGGACCGAGAGCGTTTCGCCTAGGTATATCCTTCTTAGCTGTAAAAAAAAAGGAAAAAGAAGCCAGACTCAACCACAGTTTACATCTACGTAAAGCGTAGAATTCTTCGTGTGGTTGGCTCATGAACCATGTTACTGGGTATATAAAGTGTGGTTTTCGTGCGAGAATTATTATCATTAAATATGAGCATATTATTCGAAAAAATTATATTTTATTGCAGTGAATTATATGCAGGATGCATATTATATACACATATCTGAGATTCCTGATAGTCTCAGTAACCGCTTCAGTGTTTGTGAGGGTAACGATATGCCCCGTGGAAATCTTGAATCTTAATTACTTGACAGCCATGTACTGCTCCAGGGTGAGCACAACTCCGCGTCAGTTGGTGCGGCTAATCCCGCTGGTGGTGTGGTCAAAGATAGTGGTATGCACTTCAGAGTGAATACACCTAGGATGCCCCACGTAGATTTCAGGAAATGACACCTTGTCGATGTGCTATTCAGAGGATATGCTTAGGAGCGTCGCATTCTCTCGGGGGTAAGTCGAGTTATATAACCTGGTCCCCGACTTCAGTCTCCTCATTTATAGTGAAAATCATACTGGCCTGAACGGGATCTTCCACAGAAAGGGTGCTGTGTTCGTCGGCGTTCTCGGCCTCTTCCTGGTACGTGAAACCTTTCAAACTAGGGAGGCGAGGAAATTTGTACTTGTTCAAGCTCGATCGGAAGCTCGCACATACCACAATGTCTCCAACGTTTTTGTTAGGAAATGTGGTTGTACGATCGGCACGAACGTCCCTTAGACGCAATGTCCGTCCGAGGTAAACCGAAGGCGAACGCAGACTCTACAAGAGCTACCAAAGGACTCCTCGACATAAACGCTTTTCAGTATAATGTTTAGCGACGGCTTACGGGCGAGAAATGGCTCGAGCCGCCTTCGTTAACGCTCGCCGTCGAGTACCGGCGGTTCGGCTCTGCACCAAGATGGCCGACCTGCGTTGGTTCGTTTGGGTGGCACTTCATTGGCGAACGGCTAACTTAACCTGCTCTAAGCGAGCGGCTCGAGCTTCCGCTCTCTTGGCGGTGTGCCGAAGACGCGTCGCTTCAGCCCGCTTGCGTTCCGCAAGCTCAGCGGCAGTGACCACCTTGTTCAGTCAAGGCATCGATGTAACATGGAGATGGAAGAGGACTGTAGCGATACTCTGTTACACGCACCTGCAGAAGCCAGCGGAGGCGTACGTAGGGTGTGCGTACAATTGATTTTTTGGAGGCAGTTTACGTGAGCCAGACGCACCTGGCGGCGTTTGTAATTGTTTCGGCACTTGCGGCGACGGGACCATAGAGTTTCCTAAAATTAATGCTAGAAGTAACTCTGGCGCGGCGATCGATAAGCCACCATGGGAACGATGCTAAGTACAAAGATTGGTGTGATCTTACTGCTTTTCGATTCAGACGTTCTTGTGGCTTTGTTTATTACTCTTCATCTACCTTCATTGACCTAAATTTCAAAGCAATCTATACTTTGCTATATGCAAAAGATCCTGAGAACACGCACAATCGCTTCGAATTTCCATGGTTCAGCCAGCATGTTGAGGTGGCCAAATCGAAAAAGTGATGGCTTGTCATCGAGAAATTCATACGGGCGTTCCATGCCGCTTGTCAATGCTTGCGTGCGTGACGTACTTATTCCTTCATCGGATCTCGTACGCGTCGGACGCTGGTATCATGCTGTCTCTCCGAGCGGTGTCAGCGGCCGCAGGCCGTCGCTCTTCTGTCTCTGCTGAGGACCACAAGGTTATTCTGCCAACTGCAATCCAACATTCAATGATTGCCAGCAATCCAATGATTGCCAACTGCAATCGCTTCCCTGAACACTGCTTTGCTGCACTGTGATGTACCTGCCAGGCCATACCGAATCAATGATTTGGAAAAAGAAATTGAGCGCCTACAAGTAGTCAAGGATGTAGCGTTGATAGGTGCCTACTAGATGAATCATGTCTGGGCGCTAACGACATATTCAGTGGCCGCAAAGCAAGTGCTCGTGGAAGCAAACGAACTGCGCATCAAAGGTAAAAGATGTCATCGATCCCAACGACACTCAGGCGAGTGTAAAACTCATCGGCTTCCGTACCATAACAGTGACGACGCCGTACGAAAAGCATAGGAACCATATGGAGAAATTGAGGAAATTGGTAGGGAAACGTGGCTGATCGGAAAATTCAAGGGAGCCCAAAGCCATCTAGGTCGGTGATTTTGAGACTGAAACACGGAGTTACTGTCGAAAAGCTCCCGCATCAGATTCGTATTCAGAGTAGCAAGAGTTTTTCTGCCTGAAAGGCCATTCCTGTGTCTGAGATGCGAGAGCTGGGGCCGTATAAAAAAGGGTTGTATCCCGCAGTGTTCTGCACGCCGCAAGTTCGGCCACGAAGCCGACGACTGTAACATTGGAAGATGGCGAAAACAACGACACATATTTACTCATGGACGAGGATAAAGCTGTAGCAACATTGCAGCTTAATAACATAAATGTTTCCTCGTGGGTGCCTGAACCTGAAACACCAGCCACGCAAAAAGAAACTGAGAATGCCGACTCTCCAGTGGAGGCTGTGACAAATGTTTTGCCGGCCGTCTCTGTAATAACGGATAAAACCTCGGAGGAGCCGGAAGAAGAATGAAGTGTAGTGTTTCAAGCTCCGTCCGCTTCAGTGCCGATGTAGTCGCCGACGGTGTCTGAAGTGATCTACCCAATAGCGGGACCAGAACGCCCGGAGACGCTCGTGGCGCCTGAAAACGCGGTCTCTGCGATTGAAGCAGAGGTTATGGACAATGCCTACTTCGTGGAAAAGGAGCGAAGACGCCAGCGGCTGTCAGAAGCGCCGAACTTGCCCATGGAAGCGGGGACACCGGACGTGTACCATTCCCTGGAGTCTCAGCCGGAGGTCACTAGCAATAGGGCTACAAGGATATCTGGCCTTTGTTCGGACGAGAATTAAGGCACGTCAAGGAGTATCGCAGAGATGAGAAGCACGGTGCCAAAAGGAAAATTATTATTAGGAACCGTATTAACGCGGGTCTTCGGGTACCATCCGTGGAAAGATGTCACAAGCGCTCCTTGTGACTTGTGAAGATGACGCATCAGTGGTATGCATCCTTGGTCGGAGTAACGGCAACTTTAACAACGGAGCTGTCAAAGTTTTAGTTCCGCCTTGGAGCGTTACCAGACTCAGCCCAGCTGTGCGCCGCCTCGCGTTGCCTAGCGCCCACCTGCTAGAGCACTGAGCCACGTAACCTCCTCGCACCCCACGTAATCTCCTCCCGCACCTCTCGCCTCCTCTACTCCGTGCTTACTGGTACTGCCAAATATGGACGAGAAAACCATGGCCAGGCGGCGCTACTGCGCCTCCCCCAATGTGGAAACGCCAAGCAGCGCGGTCGCGTCATGGCGTAGTCTCCGCTTTGTTTGCATTGCGCCGTCCGCGCTTTTCTTCGCTGCTCGTTCTCACGGCGCTCCGTTTTCGACGGCGGCAGATCGCCTGCTTGCGCAACAGCGATGCAAAGATTGTCGTGCGGTTTCAAGAAGGTTGCCGACACCGACAGCTTTTTTTCGTGGCGGCAACCTCACAATAGGGGAGCGTCTGCTTCCGAACGTGTACGGCGTTGAACAAATTGTGGACGGTGATGTGAGAGTGAAAGCCAAGTGCGTGTCACAGGTGTCCGACAAGATCGTATATGACGTCGAGTTAGGGTACGCACCATGTTCAGAAATTTATCCACTTTTATTTCAATTACAACATAAGTCACACTGGCAGCAGGAACTTCTGTTGTCATACCACTCGATGACTGCAGATCCATTGGGCTGCTTCTTGACGGTTCCGTCACTTCACAAAGGCATGTTCTGGAGTCTGTTTCACACGTGTCTTGCTGCTGCTCAAGAGCTGTGTCGCTGCTGTACCAAAGCACATGTCCCGGTAGTGCTGACTGCTGAGAAGACTGTTGTGATTGCCATTGGTCTGTTTGGCGCCGCTTCCATCTGCATCGCATGTAAGTTAAATTAAAGTTAAATTATGGGGTTTTACGTGCCAAAACCACTTTCTGATTATGAGGCACGCCGTAATGGAGGACTCCGGAAATTTCAACAACCTGGGGTTCTTTAACATGCAGCTAAATCTAAGCACACGGGTGTTTTCGCATTTCGCCTCCATCGAAATGCGGCCCGCATATAAATGAAGCAGTGTGTGTACCTATTTGTTGTGGGGATTAAATTCCAATAATATGTTTGCAAAGGTAACGTTCCTGTGATTGTGTGCATATATTATTCTACAAGAGTGGTTCCACTACAAGTTATGATACGTGCACACTTAGATACTTAGAAAGCATGGACAAACAACAAACATAACGCGCACGTCTCGAGCGGCTGCTTTCCGATCTGCCGCTTCCCGACGCACGCGACGACCGCGGCTTGCAATAAATACGGTCTGCTACCACACAAAAGTGGCGCGCGGCCCCTTTCGTTACCTGCACAACTAGTAATTTCAGTTGCAGCGTTTGGAAAAGGGAAATAATTATCTTGAGCTCGTCCATGCCGATCGCGAGGGAAGGCACAGTGCAATCAAATAAATTCGGGGGTTCTAAGTGCCAAAACCATGCCGAAACCACGAAATCATTATGAGGCCCGCTGTAATGGGGAGTCTCAGGAGTAATTTTAACCTCTGGGGGTTCTTTAACGTGCACAAAAATCAAAGCACACGGTAACAAGGGTGTTCTTGCATTTTGCCCCTTTCGAAATGCGGCCGCCGTGGCTGGGAATCGAGCACGCGTCGTAGAACTTAGCGGCGCAACACGCATGCATTTACCGCTAACAAACGGCGGATGCCACCACAATTCAACAACGCGACACGACTAAACAAACGGCCGTGCACTAAAAACAGGCATATGACTATTCCGCTTTCAAGATATTACACGCGAATGCGAAAGTATGAGACTTACTTGACTCGGCCGCGCACTGCAGTTATCCATGCTTGTCGTCTGTCCTTCTCGTACCACTTCCCAGGAAATCTGTAGAACATCACGGGCGGCGTAGGACCTTTCGTGTTTTCGAGGCTGCTGTGGCAATCGACAACACATCAGTATTGCGTGCCACCTTTCCTGGCTGATGAGGTCGCACTCGGCATCGCAAAAACCACGCGCACGAGCGCTCCCGCCGTACAGAACACGGGCGCGCGCCAGCGCAGCGACGACCCTCGAAACTTCCATCGGTCTGCTAGGGGAGCATTCGGCGCTGGTGCCGCGCGGGCAAACTTGAAGGTTTCCTCGTCTATAATGCCACCGCATCACCTCCTCTCCTTGTGAATACGTCACGAGAGTTGGATGGTAGCGGCAGATGGGGGAGCGCTGCGTTTTCGTAACGCGGCGCGCGTTGTGAAAACAAATTTTCTCCATGACTGCAACGCTAGAATGACATCACGTGGAGCTTTTTCTAGGTGGCTTTGGTGGAGCATGCTGCACCGTAAACGCGATTGCGTTTCTTCGATTGTGCGTGGTTCGTCGTACACGGAAGCGCAACGATGCCTGGCTGTTGTTGCGCACCAAACTGCAAGTCCAGTTATGAAGGAGGACCAAGTGTACGAGTGCACAACTTCCCATGTGACCGAGCGATTCGTGCAGCATGGACAAAAGCTGTTCCAAGGAAGGACTACTCGCCAATGAAGTACCCAATGGTAAGCATTTCTTCTCTCTATTTTCGTCAGCATAGTGCGCAATGTATTCGTGCACGCGTGCACAATAGATGGGTATCTGCACCTGTCGACGCGCTTCTGAATTCTACATTTTGTCGAGTTCCCCGCAGGGGCGTCCGCGTCAGCAGGCGTTTGGTGTGTTGCGACACCACGGACCCGAGCACACGAGGGTTGGACCCTCCCGCGTGTAGTCGTGCGCGGCTTAGCCGTGTCCGGGGAAAGGGGGATCCTGGAGGTTGAGCCGATGCTGGGCGATCGGACCTTTAAGGCCTCCCGGCGGAGGCAACACACCTCTTTGGCCTCTGCTTCACGTAGACGGCACCCCCGGACTGACCCACCCGGGGGAAATCGGTAGTCGCCTCTTCCTGTCTCTCTCTCTCCTCAAAACTTCGACTTTATCTCTCACTTTTTGAACTTTCCTGTCTTCTTCTCTCTTCCAGTTACTTCCTTTCTCCACGGCGGCAAGGGTTAACCTTGTGTGGATATCCTACCTTGGGTACACCATATTTGGTTATAGTGACGGCGTACGGCTGGCGTCGTGCAGGCTTGGACACAAGCCCTGCCGCGTCCCCTCGTTGGGCTCCGTGGTGGGCGGTCGGCGCTGTTGCCGAACACACACACTTTCCTATGGCAGCTCAAATCTCTCTTGTCCATGATCGGCGTCTCAAAAGATGCCGCACCGAAGTACCATTTCAATTCTCCTTTCGAAGCAACGCTCCATCTTTCCCCAAATACTATGTAGTCCACAGTGAAAGTAACACACCTATTAGAAAGCTTTCTCCATTCCTGGTCGCCAAATGCCTGAAAGATAAAATCGGACAGACATACAAAGCCTCCAAAATGTCTAGCGGGGACCTCCTCCTAGAATTAAATAGTAAAGACCAAGCAGATAAGCTGTCTGAACTTACCAGTATTGGCGAGGCGACAGTGACTGTTTCAGCTCACAGAACACTCAATACAAGTAGGGGAGTAATATCTGAAGAAGACTTTATTGGCTTAAGTGACGAGGAACTGCTGGAAGGTTTCCAGGAACAAAATGTGACAAAGGTACAAAGAATAGTAATCCGTAGAAACGACCAAGAAATCCCCACCAAACATGTCATACTTACATTTGGTACAAGCGTAATGCCTACCTCTCTGGATGCAGGGTACGTTAACGTAAACGTCAGACCATATATCCCGAACCCAAGACGGTGTTTCAAGTGTCCAAGGTTCGGACATGCTTCACATGCATGCCGAGGCCAAACAACCTGTGCTAAATGCAGCTCAACTGATCATCAATCTGAAAACTGCACTTCTTCCCCACATTGTACTAAGTGCAAAGGAGACCATCCAGCCTACTCGCGGTCTTGCCCATGCTGGAAAAAAGAAAAAGAAGTAATAGCACTAACTGTCAAAGAAAAAATATCGTTCTTTGAAGCCCGAAAACGACTGTCGTACCTTCCGCGACGCAGTTATGCCGATGTGACGCAGGCGGGGGCAGCGTCACAGAGGCTTCCGGAGTCCTCCGAGCCCACGCGCAGTGGTGCCGCAGTGACTCCTCCCGCCCCCGTGGTGGAAGCAGTCAGTACTGCTCCGCCCTCTTCAACGGCCCTGCAGACACCAGTCCCGCAGGGTCCTAAGATCAAGCGAACTCCAAGGCCCGAGACACGTGTCTCGGCGCCAAACTCTCGGTCCTCCAGCGCCTCAGAGAGAGCAATGGAGGTCGAAACAAAAACCCCGGTGTCCTCGACACCGAAGGACAAGCGCTCCCTGGAGCGCGGTAAGAGGGATAAAATCCCAATAACAACTCTAAATAAGAAGGCGATAACCTAAGGGTTATCGCTCTGTTTGTATCTGCCTTCTTCAGATCCATGTCACCTAACATCTTTCTTATCTCCCATTCACTCGTTAATATCAATTTTCGCCTTTCAATTTCATAATGGCTTTCATGATCCATTGGAATTGTAGAGGTCTCATTCATAACTTAGGTGACATAAAAGACCTTTTAATAAACTTCTCTCCTGTGGCCCTGTGCTTACAGGAAACTAACCTAGGCGAAAAACACGAACTTTTTAAAAGGTTTCACTGTTGTACGGCGCGACCGTACTCAGACGAACCGGCTGTCAGGTGGTGTAGCCATTGTTCTGCCAGTTGGTATACCAGCCAGAGAAATTCCCATTAACACTCACATAGAAGCGGTTGCTGTCACCGTTTTAGCTCACAAAACCATCACCATTTGTTCAATGTACATTCCGCCACATTCACATTTTACCGTAAGAGACCTAGAGATAATTTTAGAGCAGCTACCTGAACGATTTTTAATAGGTGGTGATTTTTATTCACATAACACGTTATGGGGTAGTAACACTACTGACACCAGGGGCCAAACACTTGAAGATTTTATTCTAACCAACGACATATGCCTATTAAACTCTGGTGCGGCAACTTACTGTTGCCCAAGCACAGGAGCTATGAGTTGCCTAGATCTGTCACTGTGCTCTCCATCACTTTTTACAGATTTTAAATGGGATGTCGTTGACAACCCCTATGGAAGTGATCACCTTCCTGTAAAAATTAACTTATCATCCCCACCACAAATCATCCCAAGCAAACCACGTCGTTGGAAGCTACACTTAGCAAACTGGGCACTGTTTCAAGAACAGGCCAGCCTGGAAAAAGTTTTCTCGAAAGATTTAAAAGTCGACAACCAAAACAAATTGTACACAACCTGTATTATTAATGCCGTGCGGCTAGCGATTCCTCAGTCCTCAGGAGTGGTTCGACATAATCATAAAATCTGGTACACGCAAGAATGTAGGGAAGCAGAAAAGAAACAAAACAAAGCGTGGGGCATATTTCGTAGATACCCAACCCATGATAATCTTGTAAATTTTAAAAAGGCGAAAGCCAACGCACGCCGCATCCGTCGAGACGCTGAGAAAACTTCCTGGAAGAACTACATATCATCTATTAACAGCTCAACCACATCCAAAAAAATGTGGGAACAAGTCCATAAATTAAATGGCAGCTTCTCCCCTTTCACAATTCCGTTATTAACAGCTCCTGGCACACAAACAAGTATAGGGGAACAGGCAGACGTACTAGGGGAAGATTTTTCTCATGTTTCAAGTTCCTCACACTACACTCCATCATTCCTGAAGCACAAACATACAACCGAAAAACAAAAAACTTCCTACAAGTGGCTCTACAAATGAACCCTATAATGCATTAATCACATTTCACGAAATCCAAAAAGTACTGTCGGCAGGTAAACAGACGGCACCCTGCCCTGATGAGATACATTATGAAATGCTCGCTCACCTCTCAGACGCTGCTGTAAACGCACTTCTGAAATTCTTCAATAAAATATGGGTATCGGGTAAAATTCCGGAAGCTTGGAAAAAAGCCGTGATTATACCGTTCCTGAAACCTGCAAAACCACCAACCGCCCCTAGTAGTTATAGGCCTATAGCCCTCACAATTGCCTGGCAAAATCATTCGAAAGTATCCTGAACGTTAGGCTGACGTTCACTCTTCAGTCACGTGAACTCCTTGACATCCACCAGCGCGGATTTAAAAAAAACGTGTTCAACGACTGATCATCTCGTCCGCCTAGAAAATACAGTGCGAGAAGCATTCGTACACAAGCAACACTGTTTAGCAATCTTTTTCGATATCGATAAGGCTTACGATACCGCCTGGAGGTTCGGTATTCTTCGCAACCTAGCAGAACTTGGTATTCGTGGTAGGATGCTGAACTGCTTGAAAGATTTCATCTCCGACCGTTCATTTCATGCACGCCTTGGTGCAACTCTGTCGAAGAAATTCGTCCAAGAGAATGGAGTGCCGCAGGGCTGTATTTTAAGTACGACACTTTTCATAGTAAAAATGAACTCCATAGCAAAAATAATTCCTAGGTCCATTATGTATTCTGTATATCTTGATGACCTTCAAATAGCATGCACATCCTCCAGCTTACCAACATGCGAGAGACAAATACAACTCACATTGAACAAACTCGCGATTTGGGCAGACAAAAACGGGTTTAAATTTTCACCCCAAAAAACAGTTGCTGTCCTCTTTTCACTCAAAAGAGGCCTACAGGTTGACCCCACCCTACACCTAAATGAAACCGTACTTCCAGTAAAGAATGAACACAAATTTTTAGGCATAATTTTTGACAAAAAGCTCACATTCCTACCACACATAACCACCCTGAAAAAGAAAGCTTCCCAGTCACTAAATATACTCAAAGTACTGTCTTATAAACATTAGGGTTCTGACAGAACATGTCTTCTACGCATTTATCGTTACTTAGTGCGTTCCTCCTTAGATTATGGCTGCATAGTGTATGGCTCAGCAAGACCGACATACCTTAAAAAATTAGATCCAGTACATAACTCAGGCTTGCGTATTTCATGTGGTGCATACCGAACGTCTCCTATAACCAGACTTCACGTAGAAACAAACGAACCCCCACTAGAAACTAGAAGAGCCGCTCTAACCTGTGCATATATTCTCAAGATACAATCTCTACCAAAACACATTTGCTACCCACTTGTAACAAAATGCCTTTCCCGAGTACTTTTCAACAACAAACTACAAGACCACTGCTCCTGCGATTTGAAGAGATGTGCCGGAATCTTAGCATATTGGACACTTTACCTGGCATTACCCACAGACAAAATCCACTACCCCCATGGTTCATCTTTCCCACAGCTTGCGATCTCACTTTAACACCGTTCCGTAAAACACAAACTCCGCCACAACACATAATTCAGGAATTCCTAGCACTGAAGGAAAAATACAGCAGTTTCACAGATTTTTACACAGATGGTTCGAAAACAAAGGACCATGTTGGAAGTGCAGTCGTCCAAGGGAACTGGGAAGAAACTGTAAGACTTCCGCAGTGCACATCCATTTTCACTGCCGAATGTTACGCCATTTCTATAGCAATAGAGAAAATAGTAAAGGAGAACCTCGCAAATAGTATCATATACACAGACTCCCTAAGTGCACTCACAGCTCTTCATCCCAAAAATGCAGTCAGAAGACCATTATTTGGAGACATTATACACAATTTAATAAAAGCCACCACACAAGGACTGAACATTAAATTATGCTGGGTTCCGAGCCACGTCGGAATTAGTGGCAATGAGAAAGCAGACGCATGTGCGGCACAGGCCCGGCACAAAGAAATAACAAAAGTAAAGATACCTCCTAACGACTGCATGAAGTTAATTCATCATAAACTAAGGACAAAATGGCAGTCTGCTTGGAACAATGAAGCAAACAAGAAATTACACCTGCTAAAACCTGCGTTAGGCGAATGGAAATCTTGTACACACCAGGAACGTTTCAAGGAAGTGGTTCTGTGCCGTCTTCGCATAGGACACACACACCTAACACACAACTTCATTCTAACAAAGCAAGACAAACCCCACTGTGAACTATGTGGAGATGAACTAACAGTTAACCATATCCTATTTTCATGCAGAAAACTTGAACCACTGAGGAAGAAGTCTTTTACCATATTCTACAAAGAACATATCCCTTTTCACCCAGCTTTGATTTTAGGAGAAGATGGGCTTGTTGAAGTATCATGTGTTTTTAGCTTTTTAAAAGAAGCTGGAGTTCTCTTAGAACTTTAAAACGTAACTTAACTACATATTAACTACATATTACAGAGCACCTCATCCACCTTCTCATCCCTGAGAAGAAGGCCGAAGTCCTTAGTTAACTTGTTGGGACTTTCCGGGCTCTTGCCCAGACAAGGACTCACTGAGGTGTCCCAACTTATTGAAAGAATCCATACCTAGTGTTTGGCGCATGATAGCCTAAGCTGCTTATGTGCCATTAACCCCAACTCAACTCAACTCAATTTTGTCGAGTTTCATATCTGTCACGGCTTTTTTAAATTTCAGGTCTGTGAAAAGCATTTCTTGCCATCGCATTACTTGAAGACGACATCTTACACGGACGTCAAGACAGGAAAAGTTGTCGAAGTTGCCGTGAACAAACTGGCAGTGAGTTATTAGCTCGGCTATGCCAGGATATACGTAGCGAAAGCTAAGGCATAGCATAGTCAGCCTTGGGTAATCTTGATTGCAAGTCCAGGTTAGTCTGGTTGTCTTGCTGTGTTGCGGGGTTTAGCCAGTCGTACGGCGCGCTGTTCGTCTGTTTCCTGGGCGATTTGCTTCCTCTTTATCTCGTTCCGATGTCGATTCCAGGCCTCCTCCCGCTTGTCAGAATTGTCGCCGTCCATACTGCCGCCTCAAATGTGGTTGGGACGCAAGCGAGCTCTTCTTTTCAATCCACTGACATGTTATCACGCATGCGACGCAGCTGGCGAAGCGAGCGCAGGCCTACGCAACGACGAGGAACGCGATGTGACGTCATGTGCCTCCTCGAAGCACGGCCACGGCGAAATCGCAAGTTCGCGGCCAGTAAAGCTTTCGCCTTAAAACATTCGTCTCAAGAGAGCTGAAGTTACGAGCTTGTTTCCCAATTTCCCTAGTTGTCCGCAAGCGTGCGTTCGAGAAGCGCGGGGTGCGAAAAGAGCTCGCTTGGAGGCCGCATCTTCGCAAAAAGCAATAATGCTTTCACAGCAGACCCAAGCAGAAGAGGACGCCAAAAATGTGGTTGGTAGTTTTGCGGACTTGCTGAAGGCCTTGCCAAGCTTTCAGAGTTTGGACTTCTGGACAGCAATGAACAAGGGCTGCCAGGTTTTCTTTTTGGATTTGTCACTTCAATGGGGGGGGGGGCTATTCTGCAAGAGTCCACTGTTAAGAATGGCGAGCTGCAAGGCAGGATTGCCACCCAATTACTAATAGGGGACAAGACGCGCATCCCCCACTCTCCGTCGCTGCAGCTAGGAGGCGTTCGAAGAAGCGGCCTTTGTGCTGAAAACCGCCTCCATCCACCAGCCCCATCGGCATTGTGACGGAACGAGTTCGGTGGGCGAACAATGGTTCCGGAGCTCTCCAGCGCGGACCTGATCTGATACGCATGAACAAGCTGCCGCGGGAAAGCAGTTTTTTGGTGCTTCCCAGGCCTCGATCAGGCACAAGACAACGAGCTACCCACGATTGGCGCCGATACTTCCCGGAACGGCACCCCTCCAACGCCGGCGTCGGGCATCGGATTGTGTGTGCCTTTGTGTACGTAAACTGTTCTGCGGAGCGGCGGCAAGTTGGCGATGAGTAAACGAACAGTCGCCGCCTCGTATGGCCGGCGGACCGAGTGTATAAAAACTGTTGTTGTGCGAATGCTGGACACACTTCTCTCGTGCAGTCATGTTGGACTGACACTCTTTTTCTCAAGCAGTCATGTTAGACTGATTTAATTTCTGTAAATAAACCCATATTCCTCGTTTTCGATGAGAAGCAGCTCTTCGCTTCATCAACGTCCTCAGCGTGGATAAGTTGGACGACGGCATGGGCCAGCTACCTTCGAATTCATGCCGGACTCCAGTCTTGACAAAGGACCACGAGCGACGGGATTGAGCCCCCAATCCTGACAACTCAATCCTGACACCACCTAGTGGACTGTCCATTTCGGCCGCCGCTGATTGGCTGTAAGCCTACGAATGACGATGACGACGGGCGCATCTAGCTTCCGGTTCCTTTCTGAAACATGAGATTGACATCAGTGGCGTTGCACTTACTCTTCGCGTTTCGCGAGATGACTGAACATGCCTAGGCGCGTACACGTGATTTAAACAGCCACAGCGCATCAACGGTCGGACGGACGGAAAAAAACTTTAATGGGAAACGGACCTGCGAGGTTGCGAGACCGGGCTCAGGCCATCCGGGCATTATGTGCGGTGAGGCATAGCCTTTCCACCGCTGCCCGGGCCCGCTGGATAGCCTGTAATTGGTCGTGTAGTTCCGAGCTAGTCAGAGCGCTTAGCCATGGCTCCTCGAGAAAGTCCGGTTCTATCTTGTCCTCTACATATAGTGATCTGATCTGTGTGCACTTCCATAAGATCCGAAAGGTCCGTGGATGCGATTCCTTTGTTTTGAGTAGACCGCAGTACTACGATGGATGCGAGCCTGCTTTTCTTTCTTTTCGAAAACTGAGGAGAGAGGCGACTTCGAGAGCTACGGGACCCGTTCGCCATGTCAGACGAGTTTTTTCGGAGGCACTTTCGCCTTTCGAAAATGACGGCGATGTGGCTGTGCGACCAGTTATCCGACGACCTGGCGCGCGAGAGTGAAGGGCTCACCGTTCAAGATCAGGTGATTTTCGCTCTTCGGTTTTATGCTACCTGTGGCTTCCAAACGGCTGTCGGTAGCGAAGCCACCGTATCGCTTTCCCAGCCCTCTGTCAACCACTGCGTTCGCCCCGTATCGGAAGCGATCGTCCGCGTCGGCACCGAACAGCGCTGGGTGTCGCTTCCGCGTACAAGATCGGAGATGGCTCTCGTCAAGCAAGGTTTCTTCCGGAGCGACAACGTCTCTGACGTCGTCGGATGCGTCGACGGCACCTACATCGCGATAACCGGCCCGCACCTGCCCCCAGCCGAGAAGCAGACCTACTGGTGCCGGAAGGGATACTACGTGCTGAACACCATGGTGGTAAGCACGCTCTACCTATTAACGCGATAGCGTTAAGGAGCTCGTGTCGCAGAAAAGCCGGTGTCGTCGGCGTCGGGTGTCGGCGTTTTGCGGCGTTGACCGTGAGCGATAAATCACGGCAGGCACTCCATAAATAAAAAGCAACTTCCAAGATGGGCTGGGTGGGAATCGAACCAGGGTCTCCGGAGTGTGAGACGGAGACGCTACCACTCCGCCACGATTTCGATGCTTCCAAAAGGTACAAACGCGCCTCTAGTGAATGCGGTGTTGCCTTCGAAACGAGCCGTGGAAAGTTATACTGTGGTGTATATCGGTAATTATGAACATGTAACTTACAGAAGTCGCAATTACACGAGTAGCGAAGTGCGTTTCGCTGCATTTCTTCTGCGCTTTCCGCACACGGAGAGCCATCTTGCGGCAAACACAGAAGACCCCCTCCTCTCCATGTACGGCGCTGCCCCGACAGATGGCGCGCCACGCGCGCATTGGAGCTGTCGCGGCTCGGACTCTCTCCCCTGACTCTCTCCCCTTCGCCTTGCTCCCTCTGTAGAATCAAGCGTCCTTCCTTTCTTTAGATCACTATCTCTCTATCTCTCTGCCCGTGCCGATCACGGCGTTTGGCTGGCGTGCATCATTTCCCCCTCCGGGATACCGAGTTCTTTGGTTCGCTCCGCTTGCTCAGGCGCACGTTTCGTTGCTGCGCCGAACGCCGCATTGCTCGACCATATGGCTCGACGCTCACCGCGTCTGATGCGGGGCGCCTCGTAAGTGATGGCTGTTCTGTAGCCCATTGTCTTACACCCATTGGCGGGTCGACGGGAACGCTATCGCGTTCCACTCTTGAAGGCGAAGCTTAAGCGTCCTCCAATTTTTATACTCATGATATATATAAAATTCCAATTCGCGACAGCGACTTATTTTACTGATATACTATTCACGCGGGTGCGACTCTAACATGCGAGTGCTGGCCATCGACCCTCGCTTCGCGGGCTCGTGTCACGACGCGTACGTGTGGTGTGGCTCAGCCCGGCGCAGCATTTTCGCCGACAACCACATCGTCTACAGAGGAGAGTTTCTCCTTGGTGAGTACAGAAATGCATATAAACGCGCTTATGAACCACAGCCAATGTCTGTATTGAATTCGGCGCAATTCCTGCGCTACATTTATTCTGCAGGCGACAGTGCATACCCACTGGACCCTTGGCTTATCACGCCGGTTCCGGGGCATCCGGCGCTATCGCCTCCGCAGGGCCATTTCAACCAGGCTCACGCGTCGATGAGGTCTGTAGTGGAGCGCTGCATCGGCCTCATGAAGAGCCGCTTCCACTGCTTGCGGCGTTATCGTGCGCTGCAGTACTGCCCCGCTGTAGCCAAAAAGATTGTCGCGGCTTGTGCAGCGCTGCATAACCCATGTCTCGACGCCAGCAAGCCGCTTTTTGACGACGACAGTAACATTGCCGGTAAGGATGACGACGACAACCAGGAAGCCGTCTTGCCGAGTGATGACGGCGGTCCGACCCGTGGCGACAGAACGCTGTACGCAAGGGGAAAGGCCACACGAGACAGGCAAATAGCACTTAATGGCATCGGTCGCAGTGCACATTTGCTACACATTCACCGAGCTCGTCGTCGCGCGCAACCTCACGCACTGGACAACTAAAAAGTTATGCACAGCGAGCTTACTTCCGGCACGGCGCGACATGTGCGTCACTGTGCTCCATGCGGTGGGACTAGTTACTCCCAGTTTTGCTTGTGTCCTGTGTTTTGGGCTGCAGCTAGCAGTTTACTGCCTCTGAGAAGTAACACCTGTGTGGCCGTGTGCCGTGAAGTGTGGGTATACACACTCGCAGTTTTGCTAGTTTGCTGTGTTTTGACTGCAGCTAGCAGTTTGCCGCCTCTGAGACGGAACACCTGTGTGGCTGTGTGTCGTGCAGTGTGGGTACACGTACTCGCAGTTTGCTGGTTTGCTGTGTTTTGGGCTGCAGCTAGCAGTTTGCCGCCTCTGAGACGGAACACCTGTGTGGCTGTGTGTCGTGCAGTGTAAGTACACGTACAGCCGCGGCCACGTCTGTGTAGAGCGCGCGAGCAGGCGGCCTTGCTCTGCGGGGCGACACCGTGCGGCAGTTTCGGGATCTGACGCACTGTGCCCCGGAGCATGCGCGGCCTAATAGACATGCAGGTCGGCGCAACGTTACTAGACTAGCTTCAGTTGTAAAACTCTCCGCCCGCGCGCTTACAGCCGTTGTCGCCACTTCTGTGACAGCCGCCAGATGGCCACGCTGTTCCATCGGGCTCCACTGCAGACGCCTCGTCACAGCCTTGAGCTCGTGCGGGCGGGCAGTGTGCGCGTGTTTCACGCTCGCTGGCGTTCTCCCTTGTCCGAATTAGCGATACCACGAGAAGGCGGTATCCACCTACTGCAATAAGATTTATCGCGCGAGTTCGTTAATACTGAGAGAAGGGTAAACTGCACGAAAGGAAGAAACGCATACAGCGAAGCGCAGAAGCTGCGTTTCTAGATTCCGTGTGTTTCTTCCTGTCGTCTTAACGTTTCGCGCAGTTTAGGCTCACAAGCCTGAATATCTGGCCAAGGTGCGTGATTGTAGGATGAACTTCATCCCCACCGAAGCTTCTCACGACGCCAAAGAAGCACTACAAAAAGAAAGATGAGGTTGGTCTTTGTACACACTAGCCACAAAAAAAAAGAAGTCGGGTTTTTCATTCCGTGAAGATGGTAAATCAGCGAAGCTCAAACGTGCGGCCCCTGTGTTTATCAATGGGTTAATCCCGAGTGTTCATTAAAGTATTTCTCAGTTATGAGGTTACACGCACAAGCGGCTGCGACGGAGACAACGACGTCACTGACGGTATGCCCGCAGTCCGCTGTTGTCGCTTGCGTTCGATGTCTCGAGTTTGCTCAGTGGCGTGGTTAGCAGCCTTCGCCTGCGATTTGCCGCTTGTACATTCTTCGATATAAATTTCTTCAAAATTAAATATTTCCGTTGCGTAAGACCATGAGTGGCTCATACTCCCTTAAGCAATGGCTCATACCCCCGTAAACGCGGCCTCCCCATTACGACGACAGAAGTGAAGTGAAATTCTACGCTGGAAAGATGAACGGCCACGCAGCCCGCTGTGGAAGACGAGGACGAACGCGGGAGCAGTGGCACGAGCGCGTGCCGTCGATTTCGCAGAGTCCCCGGTCGGCACGAGGAATAGCTCTGTTTCACGCCGAGCAAAGCGTCGCATTGCTGGGAGCACAGAAAAAGTGGTGCGCCGAACTGTCGACATCGTTCCGATAGCAGCTCTGAAGCCAGGTACGCTGCACGTCGGCATCGTCTGAAACTCGGCGAAGGCTACAGTTCCACGGATGACGCGCTTGCTGAAATTCGCCGTCAACAACTCACCACAGAATACACCAACGCTGCACCGCGTGCTTAGTCCGGCGCGACTGCAGCGCCACGAAGGCGCGGGCGGGTGGCGGTTCCGCGCAACGGCGCCGAGTTTTAAAACTGAAGCTAGTCTAGTAACGTTGGGTCGGCGCACGCTGTTTTAAACCAGAGATTATATTGGAAAGCGCACGTGTTTTGCCGGTTGTGCGCATTACCCGAGGGCGCCATCTTACTACGCGCGATCACAAGGGAATTGCGCATGTGAGTGATAGCGTGTGCAATGCTGTTAGGGCACTTGATATGAAAAACTCTTCACCAATCCTAGATAATGTTATCGGCCAATGAAATGACATCACATGCGTGCTGCCTATATTAGACATAGAAGTCAAACCTTTTCGCAGAATTTATTCGCAATGGCTCCCTGACTCGCAGCGGATGAGCGACGCGCAATTTCTATTATGGGGCGCACAATGTCCCAAACAGCGATATGCGCAGCTACCTGGCGCCCTATGTGCACAGTTAACAGGGTCCTTCAGGCTGCTTATTATGAAGGACGAATTAGTGATGGTCATCCTGCAAGTCGGCAGCGGGTGACATCAGAAGATGAGGACCGCTTATTCGTGGCAGCAGCTGTGACCGATCCTTACCTCAGCGCCAGAGAAATAAGGGACGAAGTTGGGCTCGGAAACATGAGCCTTAGGTCAATCAAGAGACGGCTTCACAAAGCCGGTGTAAGAAGCAGAGTGTCAGCGCAAAAAGTGATGCTGGATGAAAGACACCGCAATGAGCGACTTCAATTTGCGTCTGCGGTGGAGTCTTGGTGCCCGAACAACTGGCGCGCTGTTGTGTTCACGGATGAGGCCTCGATCTGCACCCGTTGGGACCAGCAGAGAAGGGTGTGGCGTCCGCGCAACTGCCGGTGTGACACGTATTGCTATACCGTTGTTACTGGCTACGAGCGCTGGGTAGTTCCCTACTTCTTTCAGGAACAGCGTTGCATGAAAATGATAACGCCTTTTGTGTAGTCTCAAGCTTCTAAGCAGTTACGACATGTAATACGATAATATTTACCTTCAGCATTGCAACTAATAATTTTTTTCTTCCTGCGTTGTTTCGGAGTTAGCCTTACTCAGCGAAGTTTTAATTGACATCAAGCACTTTCATTTCGTTTTTTTTTTGTAACGTGGTCCATGCTGGTTTACCAAAAAATGTCAACGTAATAGCTGTTAGTTTAATTCATATGTCGATGAAACATCTCCTGCAGGTACGAGGAGCGCTATGTCTTGGGTACTCGCTCAAGCGGGCGCACCACTGTTCACGTGTGGGGCGCGCTCAGCCACACAGGTTTGGGACCATTGCATCGATTTTCAGGGAAGATGACCTCTGAAACGTACATGGACGTTTTGGAGACAGTGCTTATTTCGCATGTTCTCGATGGCCCCTTCCCGTATGGATTTACTGGCTACAACAGGACAACGCACACATCCACACATCAAAGGCAGTGCAGAAGACGCTGGACAATTTGGGTGTGACAAGGCTAAAATGACCTGCGAGAAGCCCCGATTTAAATATCATAGAAAATGTATGGGGAATTACGAAGTCAAATCTAGCCAAAAAAGCAGGTCTAGCCGCAGCCACCACTGAGGAGCTTTGGTTAGCTATTCAAGAGGAGTGGGACCGTCTCCGACAGCTGCCAGACCTTGTGAATCAGCTGTACGACTCGCTTCCCAAGAGGATCGAAACTGTGAAACAGAATCGTGGAGTACCTATTTTCTATTAGAATATACCCGCCATTTCCCGTTGCATATTTTCGCATAAATAAATGTTGTTCTTTAGTGTTTCCTTGTTTATTTTTAAAAAGTGGAAGTCGTCGTGTAACCTAATGATCTAACGAAGCGGTCATTGCTGCTCTAATGGCTATGATATTGAGCATAATGCAATTTTCTCAAAGGAACGACAAGGAAGCCACAGAAAGACAGGGATTCGAAGTAGTCCGCAGCGGCCTAACAGGGGAACATCAGGAAGGAGGCAAAGTTTTAACCACAAGACCCCTTGTGGAAACGCTGTCCGTAGGCTAAGCCTTCTCTTCTTCGGCAATGGCTGAACACGCCACGTCCTGTAATAAATAATGTTGAGCCAAAATACAAAATAACGCATTATCTAAAAGCGCCAAGGCAGGCAGAAGACGGAGGAGGAGGAGGAATGAACGTTTATTGTAAGAAACAGCGAGAAAGTGTCCTTTCTTCGCCCTAGGTGGGCGGCTCTCTTAGTCCATAAAGCCGTTGTCTAATGCTGCAGCCCGGGCCCGGTCCATCAGACTTCGCTGATCTTCCAGGCTCTGTGCCTTTAACATTTCCTCCCACGTTTCTTCGATGTCTTGTAGTGGTTCAGGGGCATCATCTGGAGTGTTGTTCTCGCGGTGTGGGCTCACCAGCACCATGTGCTGTAGGGTGTCAGGTACCTCACAATATCGGCATTGGTATGAGAATTCGGTGGGGTGCATTCGGTGCATGATAATTCCATGGACATAAGTATTCGTTTGTAGTCTGCGGAGGGCGGTGGCTTCTTCCTTGCTTAATTTTGGATGTGGTAGAGGATATTGTCTTTTTTCCAGTCGGTAATGTTGCAATATTACGGCGTAGTTGATGGGAATGTCCTCCACCCTCGTCGCTTTTCGGAGACCGTGCGGCAGGAAATCCCGGCTGGTATGCTCTCGGGCAATAGCATGTGCTGCTTCGTTTCCTGCCAGGTGTTCGTGGCCTGGGGTCCATGCGACGTAGGTGTCGGGTAGTTCTTGGCGTCTTGTTATTTCTTTTAGAATCTTCACTGCTGCGGCACAAATTCGGCCTTTTCGTAGGTTTCTACATGCCGTTTGCGAGTCGCTCAAGATGATTGCGGTGTCTTTGCATGTGGCAATTCCGAGGACGATGGCCACTTCCTCCGGCGTTTCTGGATTTCTGGCCGGTATGGTGGCAGCGATTAGCTCCTTCCCTTGGTTGTTGGTCACGGTAATTGCGTATGCTCTTCTACCTGGGTATTTTGCCGTATCTGTACATCTCGTGTTGGGGTTCTTTGAGTATTTCTTGCTCAGCGCTGTAACTCTTGCTTGTGTTCTGTCTTTGTGGTATGTTGCATGCATCTTGCGAGGTATTGGAGCGACTGAGATAGAGTCACGAAAAGTGGCGGCAATCGGGCTTTCGCGTCTGAGTCTGCTATGAAGTTTTCGCTGTATGCGAGCTTGCGAAGTACTGCTCTGTATGTTTGAGTGAGCTTAAGGCGTTCCAGCTGGCTGGCTCTGTGCGCTTCGCTCATTTCTTGCCAGGTGTAATGGAGGCCAAGTTTGAGGAGTGTCGTGGTTGAGGTCGTACTGGGGAGTCCCAGTGCGCTCGATTGCTTTTCTGATGATGATGTTGAGTTCTTCAATTTCAGCTTTCTTGAGGAGTAGATCAAATCAAATCAAATCAAAAATTTGATTCATCTTCATTTGGTACATAGGTTTTCATTTCCTGTCCAACCTAAGCACAGCGTGCTTGTTGGTTGTTCAGGCAGCACAGTGAATCATCGAACGTGTACCACAAAACAATGAAGTAAGGCATACTAGTACAGACTAACCATATTATACAAAACTATAGAGACATAATGACTACAACTCGAGCCAAAATTAAAACTAAGTAAAAAATAAATAAAGGACATCATAATAGCTTCACAATGAGCCATACGACAACTCACAGAATATCCAAGGAGCAAATCTAGGAAAGCAACCTTCCACATGCAAGAGGCTATCAGTGATTTATCTGCAATGACGAGCACCATTTCCTTATTGATTGTCATTTTTCGTTTAGTTTTTAAATTTCCAAGAGCTTCTCCAAGTTCATTAAATATCTGTGGCACGTAATATCCCCTTACTTTTTTCCCGTAATGTGTAAAGCATCGTGGCTTAATGTATGTTTCTGTCTTTCTTAGAGCAACGTTTTTCTTGACAGGTACTTTGAAATCCTTTGCATAGTAATGACGTGTGACCACAGTGTAATAAAATAGTTCACGCATTTCCAGTATGCCAAGCCTATTGTATTGTTCCTCCTTGTCAGCTTGCTGCAGCATAGTTCCGTAGGTTACACTGTTTACTATTCTTTTAATTATGCTGTTTATGGCTCCCATTTTGTGATCAGAACAAGTTCCATACAATGTAATACCGTAGGTCATAATAGATTCAGCCAGCGCCATGTATATGGTGCGCCTAAAGTGCATCGAAGTTTTACCTCTTAGGTTGTACATCATAGCACAGTATAGCATAGTATAGTATAGCATAGTATAGTATAGTATAAGCATAGTACGTATAGTCTTTGGTGTGTCTTCTTCTCAGGTAGCGCTTCCACTAGGGTTTGTTCCACGGTTGTTCCCTGAATTGTGTGATCCTGCGTGGTGAGATTTTTCTTCGTCAGGATGGCTGTTCTCTGAGATCCGGTGTGCGTTTCATATCCCTGTATGCGGAGATTGGTGAAATAAGTTTCTTGGATAGCGATGATATCTGGTTGTTGTAGTTTGGTCAGTTCTTGGAGGTTTGTTCTTTTGGTTCGGATAGAAGGACAGTTCCATTGCCACAGCTTCATAGGGAGTTGTGGTAATCTCTTATTGGTATTACTCGCCCCGGGCCATGGATTCCGGTCTGGCTGCATTGTGGAGGTCTTTACGTGCTTTCTTGCGAGCCGTGTCGGTGTTGTTGAGTAGCTTTTCTACTGTGGCTTTCGTTACGTGGTTCTGCTTGGCATAGGACATGAAGTTGCTGAGGCCTTGGAGGGTAGCATGGATAGCGTCGAGCTGAGCGGTGATGTGTTAGCTGTTGTGTTATCTCCTTTGCAAAAGTGGCCATGGCCTCCTGTATCTGCTTCCGCACCTCCATTGTTACGATTTCCTTGATTCTTTCTTCCGTAAGGGGCGGTGGGATGTTTGGCATTCCTTGAGGTTTCGAGGTTTGATTGGCGGTGTTTTGTTCTTTGCACCTTTGTATGAGCTTGTCAATGAGGGCTTGCTGATTTTGGAGTTGTGCTCGCAGGTCTCGTTCAGTTTCCGTAGGTTCTTGTGCTCGTGTGTTTCCTCCTGCAGCGTCTGCATACGTGACTCGCTTTTGTGGGTTGCGTGCACGGGATCCAGATCGTGATCTTGACCGGGGTCCATCGTTTGCTTGACCACTTGTTGATTTGCAGTCACTTCTGGATCTGCGTGTACTCTGTAGTGAGGTACTGCTTGATTCGGATAGTGCCGGAAAGTCTGAGTCTGAATTTGAGTTCCATCTGCGTTGCTGCTCTTGGATCTTGTTTTCCCATTGCAGTGGGATCTTGTACGGTGGTGGATTTGGCTTCAGTTTATGTGGGCACCCCTTCCCTGCTGTCTCATGGGGTTGTTGACAGATTTTAGAACTGGATTGGCAGTCATGTTCTTCCGGTTGATTTTCCATCCCGCACATGTAGCAGAAGTTGATAAGGGGTTTCGGGCAGTTATCTTGCCGGTGCCCTAGTTCTCCGCAGGTTCTGCAGTACTGCACAGATTTCCTGTATCGTTTGCAGCGGTAGTCACAGCATTTATATATGATGTTGTATGGGACGTGCGGTCCGTCGAAGTAGATGAGTGCTGTTGACGATCTTCCCAGCATGCGTGCTGCGAGAACCGTGTATCTTGCGGATACTCGTAGCCCCTGTAATGGTTCTTCGCTCGTGCCTGGCGGGATGTTGTAGATTACGCCTTTGCTGATGCCCTCTGGGGTCCTGACATGTGCTTTGACTTCGTAAATGGACCCTCCAAGCTGGATGCTGGTGATCTTGAGGAGCATGTCGTACGCTATGTCTTTGTTTGGTGTACTTGCGATTATTATATTCTCGGCATTGTCACTTAAATCCGGATGTTGTCGTAGAAGTCTTTCCGGGACAACTTGCTAGCTCGGCCGATGGCATGTGTCACTGCCGCCAGTGTCCATTTGGAGAGTTGTAATCCCGCCTTAGGTCTGTAGATGATCTTCGTGTCGTCCACTGGCAAAGGCGGAAGTCTCGGTTTTCTGTAATGTGGCATATTTCTGTAATGTGGAAACTGTGGCATATATGCCACAGTTTCGATGAATAAAAGCAGGTGTCCGGAAAATTGCCGAAAAATGCAGGAGCCCATGCGAAGTGCGTCAGCACTGCTTAGCCCCCTAGCGGGTTTTTTTCAGGCAGAAGACGGCATCGAAAAATTAACGCCTCGATTTTCTTCTTACGCTGTTGGCGTTATCATTTTTTCGTATCACCGCGTAATCGGAACGGCCAGAAAGCACGCAAAGATTGTTGTGTTGTTGGGCGCATGTTATCAGCTGAGACGCGTAATCTTTTGGCATGGCGATTCCGAGAGCGCCCTGAGGAAGCGTAGATATTCGGTTAAACAACTGCCCGTTTCAACGTGGCCACTCGTGCAATGCAGTTCTGCATGTTTATTAGGCGCGCATGCTCCTGGGCACAGTGCGTCTGATCCCGCAACTGCCGCACGGTGTCGCCCCGCAGAGCAAGGCCATCTGCTCGCGCGCTCTACACAGACGTGGCCACGGCTGTACTCGCGGTTTTGCTAGTTTGCCGTGTTTTGTCTGCAGCTAGCAGTTTGCCGCCTCTGAGACGCAACACCTGTGTGGCTGTGTCTCGTCCAGTGTGGGTATACGTACTCGCAGTTTTGCTAGCTTGCCGTGTTTTGGCTGCAGCCGGTAGTTTGCCGCCTCTGAGACGGAACACCTGTGTGGCTGTGTGTCGTGCAGTGTGGGTACACGTACTAGCCGTTTTCTGGTTTGCTGTGTTTTGGGTTGCAGCTAGCAGTTTGCCGCCTTTGAGACACAACACCTGTGTGGCTTTGTGTCTGTGCAATGTGGGTATACGTACTCGCAATTTTGCTAGTTTGCCGCCTCTGAGATGGAACACCTGTGTGTCTGTGTGTCGTGCAGTGTGGGTACACATACTCGCAGTTTTGCTGGTTTGCTGTGTTTTCGGCTGCAGTTACTAGTTTACTGCCTCTGAGACGCAACACCTGTGTGTCGTGCTGTGTGGGTACACGTACTCGCAGTGTTGCTGGTTTGCCGTGTTTTCAGCTGCAGCTAGCAGTTTGCCGTTTCTGAGGCGCAACACCTCTGTGGCTGTGTGTCGTGCAGTGTGGGTATGTGTAGCTGTAGTGTTCTCGCTTTCTGTTGGCAGTAGATGAATGTAACGCACCGTGCCTCTTGCATGAATAGTGACAAAAGAAGAGCAGTAAGAATGGTGTCACATCTTTACAAGATTCCAGCATCATAGCGTAATGACATTATAGCCTGCCGTTGCGATGTTGTCATTACTTCATCCCCGTAATAGTGTTGTAATTTCTTTCTTGTCATTTCATCGTATTTGTGTCATTTTCAGTATCACTCTCACCGCCTTGCCATTACATATCGTGCTGCTGTCCGTGCCGTTGTTGTCGTACCGTGAAATCAGCTATCATTAATTTATCAGTCATGCCGTTGCACTCATTGTGGCAGCATCGCCGAGTCAGAATTGCAACATACCATCTCCATCATTGGCTTTGATCTCATGATGAACCCACTGCCATCTTGATTCTGTGAGCATACCAGGATTACGATTCCATCATCATGTCATCTTGCTGTGTGTGTTACGCCATTTCTCATGATAGTATTTCCTACATAGCATCAACATCTCATGATTGGCGTGCAGTGGCCATAATGCCGGCATCACCACACCATCGTGTACATCCCATGGTGTCTTTGTTGTCATTAATGCTTCATTTAGAACTGTCATTCAGTGGTTGCTGTGCTGTCGGCATCGTGACATTATTGCATCGTAAGTATCAGCAGTGATGTTGGGGTAGTGGTTCCAGTGTCACATTTCCCTTGACAGCGTCTTCTCAACTTCGTATCAACTTTGTTGCACCACTGTAGAACAAGGTGGTCTATTGCAAGCGTTTGTGTGAGTCATTTAGTGTGCAGTTCCTAATTTTCGAGGAACAACAGCTTCCTTCAAAAACATTGCCGAAAGGTTTGCATGAAGCGATTTTAACAATGCATGAGACTGTAAGGATAATTTTTGCTAAATAAAAGTGGGACTCATACGTTCACTGTACGTGGAGGAGCACTAGTCTTTTATGCATTTATTCTCACATGATTGCTGCTTTCTAACACAGAAGCGTTACTTCAACCTGAATGTGTAATATTTTCGTAACCCTAAACGTTGCAGAACTTTCTAAATATGTGAAAGTGTTGCGTACTTCCTTTTCTTCAAATAGTTGAAGCATTTTGTAGCCTCCACCATATATCTAAGTGGAAGCTCCTCCTCACGGCCAACTGAAAATTTTCACTGAAAGGGCAACTTCGGCAATTTTTCGATGTCCACTGAGCTTGAAATTCAAATTATGAGTATACATTCCATTTTGCACTCTAATTGTTCATGCCAAACGATGTGAATAAACATCTATCAGTTTTCCTTATCACGAACTTCAAATGTTGTGTGCATGCTCCCGGGCCATGCCCACGGATGTATAAACTCTACACTGGGCGCCCCGTGTTGGTGATGTCATATACTACACGACCACTTGGGCCATAAACGACGAAGCTAAGTCCGTTTCGCATGAGTCGATGGCCAGCAATCATCATTTTGAGAGACATCAAAACCGGTGCTTGTCTTCGTCTGCCTGCAGCACACTGCGTTGAACTTGGGCATGTCAGCTGCCTTGCAGAGTGGCAAAAAATATATATATATATAACGATCCTGCAGTGCTAACTCCATTTGAGCAATCGATGAAAGCTCGTTCGAATTACGTGCAAAAGTTCCCCATGTAATCAGGACACATCATTAGCTTGGATTTTTTTGAGCGTGTGCACCGTATGCGGCGTGTTAAGAATAAGAAGCGTTGCAAGTATGTACGTTTAGTTAGCGTAGGATGTGACATCTCCGAGTCATAGCGACTTCCTATGAAGCAGCTACCTGTTTCGGTTTCGGTATCTTGTTTATTCGTAATTTAAAATGAGCGATGAGCTTCTAAGCCAATTACGCGATCCCTTATAAAAAGTTCTAGCAACATTATTTTGACAGTCTTTAGACTTTTGTTACTAGAACCTACCAACGCTCTAGTAACACCCTAGAAACAATTGGCCACCATCTCCCTATGGAAACATGTTCATGGGATGTCTTTAGACTTCCTACCAATTTCCTAAGAACATTTGTCTTAATACACTGTAGCAACATTCTTTCAAAAGAGAAATGTTTATATATTTTCTTTTAACGTCCTACCAATGCCCTATTAACAAACTTTCTTTATACACCATATTAACATTCTTTTAAAAGAAAAATGTTTATATATGTTCTGTTAACTTCCTACCAATCCCCTGTTAGCAAGCTTTCTTTACACCATATTAACATTATTTTAAAGGAAAAATGATGATATATTTTCTGTTAACTTCCTACCAATCCCCTATTGACAAGCTCTCTTTATACACCATATTAACATTCTTTAAAAAAATATGTTCATTTTCTGTTAACTTCCTACCAATCCACTATTAACAAGCCTTCTTTACGCACCATATTGACATTCTTCCAATTGAAGAATGTTTGTAAATGTTCTGCCACCTTCCTACCAATTCCCTATTACCAGGTCTTCTTTATACACCATGTTAAGATTCTTCCAATAGAAGACTGCTTGCAGACGTCGTCGACTTACCAATCGCCTATTAACATTGGCCACTGCTCTTCAATTGAAGCATGTTCATAGATGGTCCGTAAACATTCTATGTAGTGACCGTCAACCAACACAAGTCTTAAGGCTCCGTAGCAACATTGTGGCGACATTTTACTTACATGTGCTTATGTACTTGCTACTGACGTTTTATGAGACCTCCTTGTAACATTTGTATGTGTGAACATGTTGGTAAAAGGCAATATGCAACCTAGAAGGTGCATGTTCATGGAAACCAGATGCATGTTTGCACTAAAGGAAGTGTATTCACAGAATGGAGAAAGAAAATAGTGATAAATAAATAAATATAATAAATACCTTGATTTGTTATTGCAGCCTTGTAGTCACGGGCAAGCAGGGAAAAGAGAGTATTCTTCACACTCAGTGCCGATGTGGCTGGAAATGTTTGTATAGTGAACCCTGCACAGAAGCAGTATGGTCAGTGTTAACATGTTCAGGTTAGTCGATCACATATTTAGAACTTTTTAATGAGGTTCGCATGCAAATTCACGTGAATGCTGAAATTGTAGCCATCATTACTGTATATTTGCAGAGAAAATGGCAAGGATGGGGCACATTTTGCAATGTATATCCTTTGCTGTGTGGCGTGTACTACGTTTTATTAAAATTAGGAAAGTGTGCAAGGTCGTTTCTGCAAGAGAGGGAACAGCCTACAACTGTTGTTATAGCCCCTAAAGTTGTGGCCTGAAAATTGTTTCCCAAAATGTTTTCTTAACCAATTTTCTGCATAAATAATTTACCCACTCAAAAAGTCAATTACATGGTTCATTCATAGTGAAATTTGTAGCGATCACAATAGACAAGGATGTAGAGAAGGTGGACACACGAGTACTTACAGCTGTTTATTTTTGGAAAGAGAACATAAAAGTGCCAGCTAGCCGCACGGAGCATGTGCTAGTCATCAATTTTTATATAAGCGGATGGCAAAGCTTGAAGCAGTATTTAAGAGTAGGATAGGATAGGAATAACTTTAATGAAGTGCCGGCAAACGACGATTTAACGTGTCGTGACGCTGGCCAAGCGTCGACCCGGGGTTATGCCCTACTCTGCACTAGCCCAGTTGGGCCCGTTTGTAGTGGGTCATGAGGCTTGTGCTTCTCGAGCGCACCCCGGGCCTGCTGGACGGCCCATAGTTGTGATTCCTTGTCTGCAGACTGCAGTGCACCTTGTAGTTCTGGCGGATAAGTCCTGGAGGTAGCTGCCGTCGGGAACCTGGCACAGTCCCACATGATATGCCATTGGTCCGCCGGACCCGCTGCACAAACACCGCACAGCCCACTCGGATAGAGCTCTGGGTGAAGCACGTGCAGCATTGCGGGGGCGAGGAGTGACGCGGTCTGTAGTTGTCTTAGGATTACTGCCTCCTCCCGACTGAGTGCCGGGTGGGGAGGCGGCATTGTCCGTCGAGCTAAGCGGTAACACTTAGTTACTTCGGCATAACTGGTCACTCTGTCCTTGGTTTCGAACCACCACACGGAACGGTCACTCTCGGGGGCACGGAAAGTAAGCGCTCGTGCCGCCGAATGAGCCGTCTCGTTGTGGTTCGGTGAGGATGCACACTCGCCAGCGTGCGCCGGGAACCACTTGATACGGACGGTGCTGCCGCGGTCTTGAAATTGGAGCTTGCCGATGATGGCGGCCGCCGGCGCGCATATTCACCCCTTGGCAAAGTTGCGCACGGCATTCCTCGAGTCGCTGAGCACGGTGCGACACTCGGCCTCGGTGATCGCCAGAGCGATGGCAACCTCCTCAGCGTCTGTGGCGTTCGTGCACCGCACGCTCGCCGCCGTTGTCTTGGTGCCGGTAGCCGCCGCAACGACCACCGCCGCGAAGCCTTCCCGCTTGTATTCCGCGGCGTCCACATACCGGGCGTGCGGGTCTTGGGCGTGTTGTTCAGTGAGGGCCTTGGCCCGCGCCTGCCGCCGTTCTTGGTTGTATTCTGGGTGCATGTTCTTTGGGATGGGGTCCACGTAAATGTGGGCCCGCGCCTCATCTGTAATCTCGCACGGTTGCCGGCTGGGAGCTTGGGGGCTGTAACCCAGGGACGTCAGTATACTGCGGCCCGTCTTGGTGGTAGAGAGGCGCTCGAATTGCGCGCTGAGCTGCGCCTCGGCTATTTCTTCTAGGGTATTATGGACGCCGAGCTGCAAGAGCCGAGCCGTACTCGTGGTCTCCATTAAACCCAGCGCCGCCTTGTAAGCCCGTCTGATCAGCGTGTTGATCTTGGTCCTGTCAGTGACGTGCCAATTAAGGTAGGCCGCAACGTAGGCGATGTGACTAATCACGAACGACTGGACAAGGCGCACGAGACTGTCCTCACGCATGCCTGCCCGTCGTGCAGAGACTCGATGTATGAGCCGGATGGCGTCCATTGCCTTGGTGGTAAGCTTGTTGATGGTCTCGTCGTTGCGGCCGCTCTTGTTGAGCAGCAGGCCCAGGACCCTGATCTTGGGAACTTCGGGGATGCGTTGCCCCGATGCAGTCACAATTTTGATGTGATCACACTCGCGAAGAGGAGCGCGCTTCCGTCCCGGTCGAAGCGGTGTGAGGACGAACAGCTCGGATTTGGCGGGCGAGCACATGAGGCCTGTGCCATCAAGGTGCTGCTCGATGGCGGTAACCGCCGCTTGCAGCTGTTGCTCGATGCTGGCGTCGGTGCCGCCGGCCGCCCACAGGGTAATGTCGTCGGCGTAGATCGTATGCCGGACGCCGGTCCCCGCTACTGCCCTCGCTACCCCGATCATGACGAGGTTAAAGAGCAACGGCGATATAACCGAACCCTGTGGAGTACCCGTACTGCCGAGCTTGTGTTCGGGGAGCTTGAGGTCTCCGGCGTGCAGTTCCACCGTGCGATTGGTCAAGAAGTCTTGAATGTAATTGTAGCTCGTTACCCCCATGTTGAGCCTTGATACTTGTCCTAATATGGCTGAGTGTTTGACTTTGTCGAATGCACTTTGTAAATCGAGACCCAGAATTACTTTGCTGTCTTGTGTCTTGTTGTCGACGATTTCTTGTTTGAGCTGTAACATGGCATCTTGTGTGCTGAGTCTGCGCCGGAAGCCGATCATCGTGTCAGGATAGAGGCCTTCCTTCTCTAGGTATTCCTGCCAACGGTTGGCGACCACGTGCTCCAGCACCTTGCCCACGCAGTACGTCAGCGAGATGGGACGCGGGTTGCCGATGTCCAGTGGTTTGCCCGGTTTCGGAATCAGGATCGTTCTAGCCGTTTTCCACTGTCGAGGGAGCTTGCCCGAATGCCAGCATTCATTGAAGTAGTCTGTTAGGGCCTCTATCGAAGCGTCGTCCAGGTTGCGTAGCATCTTGTTTGTAACGAGATCTGGGCCGGCTGCTGAGCGGGTGTTGAGCTCGTGCAGCGCTACCCGTACCTCTGATATGGTAATGTCTCGGTCTATCCACGCGTTGGGCAGCCCCCCGTACGGCGGGTGGGTTTCTGTTGGCGTGTCTGGCAGATACTTGGCTTCCAGGCTCCTGATAACAGCGTCTTTTCCTTGTTGTTGTGTGATGGTGTGCATGAGGCGGGCCAGGCGGTCTCGCTGGGTTGACTTGGTCTTTGTTTCGTCTAGGAGGTGCCGAAATAGATTCCATGTACAACTGCGGTGCAATTCCCTGTCAGCTCGGTTGCAGATCTCGTTCCACTGTTGACGGCACAGGAGCATGCAGTGTTCTTCAATGGCCCTATTTAAGTCAGCCACCTTCTTCCTCAATTTGCGATTCAGCCGGTGCTGCTTCCAACGCGCCTGTATCGAACGTTTGGCCTCTATCAGATGGGCCAGGCGGCTGTCCATGATGATGACGTCTTCGTCTGTTTCTATGGTCTTTGTGGCTGAGCGCACTGCATCGCGGAGTTCCGCAGTCCAGGTTTCGATCTCTGTGATGTTTTGTGCTGTGGTGAGGCGCCCTTTACGGAATTCGTCCGAGTCCGTCCACTTATGTATAATGGTATTGCTCCGTAATTGGTTGGGTATCGTAATTTCGAGGATGTAGTGGTCACTGCCCAGGTCGACGCCCGTGTTGTGCCATGTTACTTTGCCCGTGTGGTCATTTTTTATGAACGTAAGGTCTGGTGTGGTGTCTCGTGCTACGGAGTTGCCGATGCGCGTAGGATGCGCGGGGTCCGTGATTAGGACACATTTGTGGTCCAGGGTATCCTGTAATAAGTCCCGTCCCTTGGCCGTGTCCTTCACATAACCCCACGCTCGATGGGCGGCGTTGAAGTCCCCTCCGATCAGCAACGTGTTGTCTCTGGCTTGGGTGCTGGCTGTGTGTAGTAGGGTCTTGAATTTCTGTGTTTGGTGCTTGGGGTTACTGTAGATGTTGGCGATGAACAGGCTGCCTTTCGGTTGTTTGCTTGGGATGATTTCGGTGAAGGCGTATTCCACCCTGCTGCGGCCTTGTTTGAGTTGGTGCTCGATGAACGTGAGCCCTTTGCGGACGAACGTGCAGACGCCCCGTCCCTCCGCTTGGCTGACGTGAGCGCGATAGATTCTTTGACAATGATAGCAACCAATGGCTGACTGGCGCGTATTTCAGCACGCCTTATTTTATGGAATGCTTCTGTAATTTCACATGTTTGTTTATTTTTATGCGAAAACTAAATATCAGTGTCAACAAATACCGGTTCACAATGACATAGGTTGCAGTGGTTAGACAAGTGCGAATGTGAAAGAAAATCATTTGCAGTTGTCTAACCGTTGCAACCTAGAGCATTGTGAACTGGTATTTTTTGACCCCGATATTTTGTTTTCGAATAAAAATAAACGAACACATGAAATTACAGAAGCGTTCCATATATTAAGGTGTACTGCAAGATGCATCAGTCAACCATAGGTTGCAATCATTGACAAAGAATTTGTATTCTTGAATACTGCTTGAAGCTTTGTAATCTGTTTATATAAAAAAATGACTCGTTTTGCACATGCTCAGTTCAGATAGCTGGCGCTTTTATGTTCTGTCTCTTTCCAAAAATAAACAGTTGAGTGTAAGCGCTCATGTATCCACTTCTCTGCATCCCTGTCTATTGAGCGCACTACCAATTTGACCGTGAATGCTTACCAACTCGCCCAATTATTAGTTCTCCTGCGTGGTTTATCCGAAATATATAATGCAAACAATAATATGACAGCAATGAGTTTTGCCTAAAGTACAATAATATTCTCTATAATGAAAACTACAATTTGATTGCAAGAGTACTTGAGCTAACACGCATGACTCATTACTGCTAGTCGAGGAAAACGCCGGATGAAGTAGGATTCATTGCTGGCAGTATTGGTACAAACAGGCAAGAGAACAGCTCGCACTTGAGGTTACAACATATGTCCTTCAAAGCACAGAAGGATTTTGCATACATACCCAGCACAGCGTTCACCCGCCGAGGGTCCAATGCCTCTTTTGCCACAAAGTCCTTGTGCGCGTTTGATTTTTGCCGAAGAGGGACATGCTTTTGAATTCCTCTGGGGCAAAGGTGGCCCGGAGGAGACCCCTGACAAATCGGCACGCCGACCCGTTACTGTCATATTTAATACGGGCCAGGGTCCCCTCCTCTATCAGCACACCGTCACCGATGTCGACCTGCAAAGTGGAGAAAACAAATAAGAAGAATGAGTGAACATTTCACAGATTAGACAAACTGACAGACAACGGCCCATAATGGGTCATGTGATGTTGGTCGAAATAAGACCATGAATTATAGTAACATAATGGAGCATCCTGTTCAAGACTAAAGTGAGAATTAACTTGAAATTGGCACAGAAATTTGCAAGAACAGTATTTCATGCTAACTTCCCGAGAAGCCTTGATATTACAATATGAATTCAGGTTACCGTACATTACCTGGCTGTCATTCGTGCAATAGCAATCAATCATAAAGATTTCTCTCATGAGCGCACAAGTATTTTGACATACTGGTTGATGTATACGGTTTCCTTGCAATACATTCTTCGAATACACAGTATGTGTGCAGAGTTGGTGGGCTATCTCGTGTGAATAATGCAACAAGGCAGTGCGTGCTCAAGATACTATTGTTGCCCTAGACCAGCAGTCTGGCAAAATACAGCACTAACACTTTAAGCAGTTCTGCACACAGAACCCAAAGGCAGAATATATCTTTTTTGTTCAATTGTGTATGTCAGCATCGCATCAGCCTGGCAGTTGTGCTGGATTTCGGCCTGAGAACAAACTGCCTGTCAGAAGCACTTGTCCATGCAAGTCTGTCCGTGTCTTCTCGTGTGCAACTTCGCACTTCAACGCGTTATGGGCCTCTTGGCCCGTACACGGGGAAACAAAAGCAAAGAAAGCCTTAACATGCGGCTAAAGGGGCAGGCGATACCGGAAAGCCAACAAATCGGGATCCTTGGAATGTGGGTGCAATCCAACCAGCGCTGCACCCACACGCTGAAAACACTCAAGCAGTAAATAACCCAAATAGCACGCATGATCACGTGGGTGTCACGAAGGTATGGGATGAAAGAAGGCGACACACTTAATCTGGTTGGGAACCTGGTGGTCAGCAGGGTCGCATACTCACTCCCGTACTTCGACTGCACCAAACAGGAAATACAAGAAGCAGACACAATTTTACGCAAAGCGTACAATACAGCACTTCAACTGCCGAACAATACATCGACAGAGAAACTAATGGCACTTGGTTTAAGCAACGCCATCGAAGAACTAAAAGAAGCCCAAAGTATCGCACAGCTCATGAGACTACAGCAGACCAAAACGGGAAGGCAACTGCTAATAAGACTAGGCTTCGCGGAATCAATCAAAGAAGAGAGGGGATTCCTGAAGAATATCGGAAAACATACACTGTTAGCCCCCTACCCAAAAACATGGACCCAAACCTCCACACGGCGCGAAGGGACGCAAGGGCGAAATACGTCGAAAAGTACCTGGCCACAAAAAACGCAACAGTATACACAGATGCTGCAGTATACGCCAAGCAAAGAGGTACAGACATAGTAAAGACAGCTGCGATAGTAATAAGCCCGGACTACAAAGAGATCAGCAGCGCGTCAATGAAGGACTGCTCGATAACGGAAGCTGAGGAAATAACCGTAGCTCTAGCGGCAGTGGAGGGCTACCGATCCGAAAGGTCCTTAACAATACTCACCGACTCGCAAGCTACGTGTCGGAATTACATGAACGTCAGACTACGTCGCAGAGCGCTTCACATCCTCCGCTCCTGCAGGGCTAACAACAAAGTCAGGCATGCAATTTTCTGGGTACCGGGAGACGCTGGAATAAAAGGGAACCTAAGGGCGGAGAACGCAGCTCGAGAGCATACAAACCGAGCGGCCACAAGCACCGACCCTGAGTAACCCATACCAGTCAACCCAAGCTACTCAGGCATTCTGAATTACTATAAGGGAGTCCGAATCAAATAGCCTCCACCCCACAACAGCCTAAGTCAGCATGAAGCAACCTCTTGGAGGAGGCTGCAAACAGGAACATACCCAAACCTAAACACACTAAGCAAGATGTTTCCCACCCAGTACAGAGACATTTGCCCCTGGTGCGGCGCCAAGCCCACCTTATATCACATTACATGGGGTGGCGTTCACAATCAACAATTCCTTCAAATAAATGACCGGAGAGCGGAGCAGTGGGAGAGGGTGCTCTCCAGCAGCGACCCGAAAGTCTAGCATGGACTAGTAAGGCACGCTCACCGAGTAGCCACCCTCAGTGGTGCCCTGGTATAGGGGCGTCGACCCTGCGCAGATGGGGAAGAAGACCGTGAAGACGGCCGACCACATCTGCCCCGCTAATTTCTAACCAATTAGAACAGATAATGTTTTTCCTCCTCCTCTTACCCTTTGGCCACTGCATCGGTGATGACCACAATAAACAGACATTTAGATTCAACAGTGGCTCTCAGCTTGTATAACGTCCAAGCCCATTCCTACTCGCACTTAAAGCTATGGCCATGAACATTATGTGCTCCACAGGCTCAGCACAAATTGTGGTCTCATGAGTCGTGCTGTAACGAGTCTTGCGCACTGTCGCAGTGGTCTTCCTATGAAATACGAATATGGCGTGTAAATTGCTTTTGTTCAATCCAAATTGCAGTGTAAAAATCTTTTGGAAGTGGGGGGCGCGGTTCAAATGGTTTTGGCCGTAAACAGGACACTTGAATGCTGTCATAGAAACTCCTTGTCCACAAGACAAACATGGCGGTGCAGACATCTCGTTCGAAATCCCATGCCTGGAGCAAGTCAGTAAAACCATAGCTTGTCATCCGTGAATTGTTGTGGAATGCATATCGGCAATCTTAAAGCAGTGGCAATTTGCTTTAGCTCATAACCACAGTGTGCATGAGCCTTATGCCCAGCGTGCAAGACAAGTGCCCTGCTCATTTTACCACCATAACATGGAGTGGCATTCATATTCAATGCCTTACTTGACAGCACCACTCCCAATTTGTCGGCACGAAATGTTCCTGACGGTGCAAAATGTGATAACTCACTCCCATTATAGAAGTGCTCTTGCTGGAAAACAGTGCAGCATTCAATATATCCAGGGTTGTGGTAACAACAGTTTAATACACACAAAGTACAGTGTTATGCTATAGCATGGGATTTCCAGGATGATATTGCAACTTTTTGATGTGGGCAAAATTCAATACAGCAGAGCTTCACATAGCTGTACCGTCATTAATACTTAGACCTGTATGCATTTTGGGTAAACATCAATGAGGTTTTAACGTAACTTGCAACTGTTTAGTCTGACAAGCTCTTCAACGTTCTGGAGGGATGAAAAAAAGGGCTAGTAGAACAAACAAGTCAATACAGGCTCTGATGTTTCTACAAGGATATACAGCTGGTAGTTACACTTCGAGGTTTATCTATCACCTTTGCATCTCTACCTTGTGTTCACATGCAGTGCATACATAGAGTTATAGGACACATTTAAAAGCATGTTGTTGGACATCCTAGTGAGCCAACCACATGTTTTTGCATTGTAGTATTTGCATAGTTAGCCCAGTATAACTTAATAACTATCAGAGCTTTATATTTAGAGAAAATTTTCATGAGAAAGTTTATTTTTATTTATTTATTTGTAATACTGCCAGTCTCAGCGAAACCAAACCAGGTGGGCTATTATGGGCAAAGTTGTGGAGTATTCTACAAAATGTTTGAATCAGTGGTACTTGCCTTCTTACTAATTGCACAATTATTTTGCATCATAAAGAGAGCCCACAATATGAAGAAATCGACATGCCTATGTGCTGGTGTGCCATGACCGTTGCACTCTCAAAAGTTCTACTTTGGTATGAACAGAGCTTCTAACCTTGCGCACTGCCTTGGAATAAGTTACAAGGCAGGGATGCAGGCATCGACTGAAATTCAGGCCAGCGACTCATCTTAGTTGCACTGCAAAGGAACAGATGCAACCATTCCTGGCAGTGATCAGCATAACAATGAAACTGAAATAATCATGACCCTGTAACTTTCTCAGTGGCAGTGCCTAAGCCTGAAGCGTTTGTTCATGTGCGACACTAGTGACACACTGATAGTGACATGTGCGACACACTGATCATGCCATGCAAGCATGTAGCTGTGTATTTTTTTTCATATATTGCGGGCCTTGTTAGCGACACCGTAAAAGAATTTCACAATCAGTAGGAAGCACAATACCGCTGAGTAAGGTGTTTCCTAAATTGGTCTATAATTTACCCATTGTAAGTTGTGCTCTAGATTTAAAGCTTGCAAAGATAATTCACCTTGACTAATTATGCAACTAAACAGAACGCGAATATTGTTTGCACTTGGTCCATCAGGTGGTCAACAACATGCATACAGTTGGCACACCTTGGCGGTTTGGAGCAAGATGGCCCCAATTGACGCAGCACTTCTATGCCTTCATTAGCTAGGACACCCTCTGTATGTTCTGCTAATGAGGCTCATTCAGATTTGTTGTGTTCTCTTCTGTCTGTACATTTAGTCATCCTGCATGGTTCTTAACAAATGAAGCTGTACACTTTAAAATTCATTGTTTCCATTACAGCAGTTTGATTATATCAAGGTTGGGAACACGGAAGAAGTTAGCAGTCACTGTTTTTTATTCGACGCGCATAGAAATGAAACAAGATAATGCCTATATGAAGTTTCTGGCAAGCATTAAACTAGAAAAACTAGAATGAGGCAACAATTTAGTTACTTATTTTTCGTGAAGAAACTTATCTCTCTCCCGCTCCCGCAGCCTTTTCTATGATGTGCTTAAGTCTCTTGGTCATTTTTGAAGCCTCTGAAACAAAGGACAGCAGGCAAATAGCAATGCAATGTAAACATGGTTATATAAAGCACACAATAGGAAAGATTTAGGTGTACTGTGGTTGCCCAAATAAAAAAAAAAATCCAAATCTAGTATGAATAGCCAAGAAAAACAACCTTGGAACATCAAATACTTATTATTGAGTTCCAAACAAAGTGAAATGGAAAGATTGCATGGAGCCTACTTCAATAAAAAAAAAAGTAGTATAGGGCATTATTTACATTATTTCATACATATAATGCCATTCCCCCCCGCAGGGGCGTCTGCGTAAGCAGGCGTTTGGTGTGTTGCGCCACCACGTACCCGAGCACACGAGGGTTGGACCCTCCCGCGTGTAGCCGTGCGCGGCTTAGCCGTGTCTGGGGAAAGGGGGATCCTGGGGGTTGAGCCGATGCTGGGTGTTTGGACCTTTAAGGCCCCCCGGCGGAGGCAACACACCCCTTTGGCCTCTGCTTCACATAGACGGCACCTCCAGACTGACCCACCTGGAGGACATCGGCAGTCGCCTTTTCCTGTCTCTCCCTCCTCAAATCTTCGTCTTTATCTCTCACTTTTTGACCTTTCCTGTCGTCTTCTCTCTTCTTTTTACTTCGTTTCTCCTGGCGGCAAGGGTTAACCCTGTGTGGCTATCCAACCTTGGGTACACCATATTCGGTTATAGTGACGGCGTACGACTGGCGTCGTGCAGACTTGTATGCAAGCTCTGCCGCGTCCCCTCGTTGGGCTCCGTGGTGGGCGGTCGGCGCTGTTGCCGAACATATACAATTTTTCATGGAAACTTCTTTCCCTTCCCTTGCTGATCGCCCTCAGAAACGAGGGCGCACCGAAGATGTCTTCAAGTTTTTTGGACGTCAAATCCAGAATTTTCCCCGCTTTCACGTTATTCACGCTGAAAAGCCAAACAAAGTAGCCCGAAACATTTCACCATTCCTTGTTTCAAAATCCCTGACCGATGCTTTTGGTCCAGGTTACAAGGTGTCGAGGATGGCAAGCGGCGACCTCCTCTTGGAGCTCCGCGATCTAAAACAATACGAGAAACTACCGCAACTAGTGTCATTTGGCGAGACCCCCATTACAGTAACCCCACACCGTACAATGAACACCACCCGTGGTGTTGTGTCAGATGATGATTTACTTGAGCTGACTGAAGCGGAACTCCTGGAAGGCTTCAGCGAACAAAATGTGATCAACGTCAGAAGAATAAAGATGAGGCGTGATGGTAAAGAGATTCAGACGAGGCACCTAATAATTACTTTTGGATCAAGTATCTTGCCCGAGTCAATCGAGGCCGGGTACATCAAGCTCCGTGTTAGGCCTTACGTGCCCAATCCACTCCGATGTTTCAAATGTCAGCGCTTCGGCCACAGCTCGCAGAGCTGCCGCGGCCGCCAAACTTGTGCTAAATGCAGTGCCACAGAACACACCACTGAAACTTGTGAGAACGCTCTCCACTGTGTAAACTGTGATGGGGAGCACGCCGCGTACTCGCGGTCGTGCCCATCGTGGAAGAAGGAAAAAGAAATTGTAACCATAAAAGTAAAAGATAATATATCGTTCAAAGAGGCACGAAGGCGGGTAGCATACCTGCCAAAGAAAAGCTTTGCCGAAGTGGCGCGTCAGGGGGCAGCGTCACAACGGCCTCCGGTGGCTGTCCGACCCACAAGCAGTGAGTCGGCAGTCACGCCATCTGCCCCCGCGGCGGTTGCAGCTAGCGCTGCTCCGTCTACCCAGCAGACGGGGCCACCGACCCCGAAGGTGAGCGCAGCCGAGGCTGCCCCACTCTCCCCGGCCCCTTCCAGCGCTGGCAACAGCCGGCGCAGCCAAATTCCTCAGGGAGCCCCATCGACCTCCGCGCTGGTGGGCGCTGGGGTCTTGCCCTCCAAGGCGGGACTCTCTCTGAAAACTTCTCGCTCGCAAGAGCACGTGTCCGGCGCCTCACAAGAGGCAATGGACACAACACCTATCCTCAAGGCGCACCTAGCGCCTAAGGAGCGGCGAGGCTCCCTCGAACGCTCCAGGAAGGGCAAAACTCCCGTTACAGGGCCTCGAAAGGCTCTGTAATTTAATCATTGTAATTTCCATAATCACTACTTCTCTTTCTGTACACACAGCACCTACTGACCTCCAATATGGATACACAAATAATTCAATGGAACGTCAGAGGTCTTCTCAGAAACCTTGATGATGTGCAGGAACTTATACAAAAACACAATCCAAAAGTGCTGTGTTTACAGGAAACACATTTAAAAAACAAACACACAAACTTTCTTCGACAGTATCTAACTTTTCGCAAAGATCGCGATGATGCCGTCGCATCATCGGGCGGTGTTGCCATAGTCACTCATAGAAGTATAGCTTGCCAACCTTTACAGCTACAAACGCCCCTTGAAGCAGTGGCGGTTCGAGCTGTCCTACTAAACAAACTCATCACTATTTGCTCGCTTTACATACCCCCGCATTACCAACTAAACAAACATGAATTTCAGTCCTTGATAGATCAATTGCCAGAGCCCTATGTTGTTCTTGGCGATCTCAATGCGCACAGCAGCCTGTGGGGAGACTCTCGTATCGATGCGCGAGGCCGTCTCGTTGAACAGTTCCTTTTTTCGTCTGGTGCGTGCCTACTAAATAAGAGAGAACCCACATATTACTCTCTTGCAAACAGAACCTTTTCGTCAATAGATCTTAGTATAGTTTCCGCGTCTATACTACTCGAACTCGAATGGGAAGTTACCAACAATCTTTACGGAAGCGACCACTTCCCTATACTGCTAAAAACACATAAAGAAAAAGAATGTCTACCACAGGCTCCTAGGTGGAAGATCGATACAGCCGACTGGGAGAAGTTCGGAAACTTAACTAGTATCTCATGGAATGACATGTCTTGTTTAGGAATTGATGCTGCTGTGCAGTATCTCACAGCCTTCATTATAGATATTGCATCTAAATGCATATCAGAAATAAATGGCTTGGCATACAAACGGCGTGTCCCGTGGTGGAACGACGATTGTAGGATCGCTCGTAAAAAACAGAACAAAGCGTGGGGGTTGCTACGAGCGTCTCCCACTGCGGAGAATCTTATTAACTTTAAGAAAATAAAGTCCCAGGGCAGGAGAACCCGCCGACAGGCTAGAAGAGAAAGTTGGGAGAAGTTTTTATCGAGTATAAATTCCTATACAGATGAGGCCAAAGTCTGGAACAAGGTAATTAGGATAAGAGGGCGACAAACATATTCACTACCTCTAGTAAACACACAAGGCGATACACTAAAAGACCAGGCAGACTCACTTGGGGAGCACTTTGAGCGAGTGTCGAGCTCAACGCACTATTCCCAATCCTTTCTTAAACATAAAGAAATAGTGGAGCGTAAGCCAATCATACGAAAGTCTAGGCAGAATGAACCGTATAATCGGCCTTTCGGTATTGCCGAGTTGAGAGCTGCTTTGAACACATGTAAAAGCACTGCACCGGGACCAGACAGAGTCATGTATGACATGATCAGACACCTACATACAGACGCACAAATTACACTTCTTACACTATACAATACTATTTGGGCTTCGGGATACCTCCCATCCACATGGAAAGAAGCGATTGTGGTTCCTGTTCTAAAGCAGGGAAAAGACCCTTCCTTGGCGGCAAGTTACCGTCCGATAGCTCTAACTAATTGTCTGTGTAAGCTTTTTGAAAAAATGATTAATCGCAGGCTTATACATTTCCTTGAGCTCAACAATATACTCGATCCTTATCAGTGTGGATTCCGAGAAGGGCGGTCCACAACCGATCATCTTGTGCGCATGGAAGGAAATATCCGTGATGCCTATATACATAAACAGTTTTTTCTATCAATATTCCTCGATATGGAGAAGGCATATGACACGGCATGGCGTTACGGGATCTTGCGAGACCTGTCGGAAATTGGCATCCGTGGAAATATGCTGAACACAATTGAAAGCTATTTGTCAAACCGTTCCTTCCGGGTAAAAGTCGGCAATGAACTCTCACGTCCCTTTACGCAGGAAACTGGTGTACCCCAGGGAGGCGTACTCAGCTGCACTCTCTTTATCGTCAAGATGAACACGCTACGTGCTTCACTATCACCTGCCATTTTTTACTCCGTATACGTAGACGATATACAAATAGGCTTCAAATCCTGCAACTTCACAGTATGCGAAAGACAGGTACAGCAGGGCTTGAACAAGGTTTCCAAGTGGGCAGACGAAAACGGATTTAAGGTCAACCCCCATAAAAGTTCTTGTGTTCTCTTCACAAGAAAGAGAGGCCTGCTCCCAGATCCTTGTGTAGAACTGGGCGGACAACAAATTCCTGTCAGCAAAGAACACAAATTCCTTGGTGTTATTCTTGACTCTAGGCTGACTTTCATTCCTCACATAAAACATCTTAAAGAAAAATGTCTAAAAACAATGAACCTACTTAAAATCCTATCCCACACATCATGGGGTAGCGACAGAAAGTGCCTGTTGAATCTTTACAGGAGCCTAGTTCGGTCACGAATAGACTATGGAGCCGCAGTATATCACTCTGCTGCCCCGAGCGCGCTAAAGATGTTAGACCCCGTACACCATCTGGGAATCCGTCTGGCCACTGGCGCATTTAGAACAAGCCCTGTTGAAAGTCTGTATGTTGAGTCCGATGAGTGGTCACTCCATTTTCGGAGAACTTACATCAGCTTCAACTATTTCCTGAAAGTGCGCTCTAATAAGGAACATCCGTGTTTCACAACCGTTAACGACTTGACATGTGAAACACTTTTTCATAACAGGCCCTCTATGAGACTTCCTTTCTCACTGCGTGCAAGGGAACTTAGCAGGGAAATGGATGTGCCAGTTCTCGAACAACGCCTAATGCCTCCAGCTAAGCTAGTACCGCCCTGGGAGTGGCAGCTGATAGAGTGTGACACATCCTTTGTACAGGTCACAAAACATGCGCCAGAGACACATATCAAAATGCACTTCTTGGAGCTCCAGTACAAGTACTCGTGCACAGAGTTTTATACAGACGCTTCTAAGTCGCATGCCGGGGTGTCATACGCAGCCATTGGCCCATCCTTCTCGGAATCCGGTGTACTGCACCCTGAAACAAGCATATTTACGGCTGAGGCCCATGCACTATTGTCGGCTGTGAAACATATCAGAAAATCAAATATTCAAAAAACAATTTTATTTACAGACTCCTTAAGCGTCGTAAAAGCCTTGAAGTCGCACTGTAAACACAGAAACCCCGTAATTACTGAGCTCTATTCCGTCCTCTGTAGAGCGTATATGTCTAACCAGCATGTCATTATATGCTGGGTGCCTGGACATAGGGGCATCGAGGGTAACGTTCTAGCAGACCAGATGGCCACATCAATTTCATTGCATACAGTCAGTCCTACTGCTTCGGTGCCTGTCACGGACCTGAAGCCTTTTTTAAGAAGGAAACTGCGAAACCACTGGCAACGTAAGTGGGACGCAGAAGTAAATAACAAACTGCACGTGATAAAGCCACAATTAGGTTTCTGGCCTCCTGTAACAAAATCCCGCAGGACAGATGTCCTATTCTGCCGTCTTAGAATAGGACACACTTTTGGAACACATAACTTCTTACTCACGGGAAACGAGCCTCCAACTTGCGGTAGATGCGGGGAGAGGCTGACCGTCCTCCATGTCCTCCTGGAGTGTCGGAAAGCCGAATCTGACAGAAAGAAACATTTTCCGTTAGCATACCGGCAGCATATTCCCCTTCATCCTGTAGTGTTACTCGGCCCAGAACCGCTCTTCGACACTAACGCAGTCCTAAGTTATCTGAAAGATGTTGTGTTGCATGTTGTTAGCCCAACATGTTCGTAGCGTCTCCTCTCTTCAGAGGATGGCGCTGCGATAGTTCTTTCGTGTAGCACGTGCCTCTAGGCCCTTGTGTTTGAAGGGCTCTGGCGAGGCAACAGTGCTCCAGGCATTTTTACCATCTCATATATTTTCTATTCTGCATCATTCTTTCACGATGGATTTTAGTGTTCATAGTATTCGTCATCTGTCATAGCCATAATTTTATAACAAGTTAATTTTACGCACTCTACAGCGAATATTTTTAGGCCACTTTACAGCCAAGTCACATCTTCCACAATACATCGTCAACATTACAACTTGTCATGGCGCTCTTTGGCCAAAACTGGCCCTTGCGCCACAAAACACTACACATCATCATAATGCCATTCCCAACTGCACTTCCTGTCAAATGAGAACCGTAAAGTATATTGTATCTTGTGAAATGTGAAAATGAGAGTAATGCTTCGTGCAAATGGTAAGGGTTCGGTCCTACTGGCAACAATTCATAGTTTTGCCCGCTTTCATTCCTACCCCCCTTCATTATTTTCTACATTTCAATTTCAACCACAGCTAATTACTTCTATGCCTTCCTTGGCTTCATTGTATGTTGACTTAATATGGTTCCCCTCAACACAGCCCCTCTGTTTCCCTTCTACTCTTGTTAAATGACAGTAACGAAACAGAAGATTGTCGAAATAATAAAGTGCTTTGCCTAAATCGAGAAACATTCGCAAGCTGCCTGACAGTGAGGCACCTCAATGAATGGAAACTATTGGACAGTAGTTTACTACTAGAGTTTCATCAGACAACTGTTTTTTTCCGTAGCAACCGTGGCTACCTGCAGCAAAATTGGAAACCTCTCCACTTGCATCTATCTGGCTTTCTCCCTGTAGACTGCAATTAGTATCATTATCCTTTATATTCAGAAGGAAAAGAATGAAACATGCTTTGTTACATGCAGAGCTGAGGTGGTTTACAAGTTAACGCTCTCATGTGGAAGATTCTATATTGGTCAGACTGGAACGTGCTTAGATGATACACAGAAACAACATTGTGCACATGCAGAGCAGCAGTAGGACCAGCACCTAGTTCGTCACTGTGATAGATGTCAGTGCGACTACTCTTGATTATACACAGGTTTTGGTTTAAACTGACGTTTCATCTGATGTTTAAACAATGTAGCAACAGATTGAGCTTCTGTTGAGATAACAAGGAAAGAAAGCATCTAGAGGATGAGTGGCACACATGCATAGGGCCAACGCTGTTTGTTTTGGTTCTTGCCTATACTCTATCTCACTAGTTCCTTGGAGCACTGTGGAAGTTTCAAGATCCCTTAGCCAATACCAAAAGCGAATGCCCCTCGTAGCATACTCACACATGCTGCATCGTCTGCTTACAATCCTGTTCATAGGCATACTTATGTTTACAATGCCAGAACATTTGTTGCATAAGGTGCATTTACATGAATGTGACAGTGGGGCTTCACTTTATCTATACGTTTTCTCAATAGTTTCTTGCAGCCTCCTTATCTCGTACGTAGTAAGGGTAAATGTCCTCGTAGATGTTCGCTCGTGCCACATCATCTGTTCAGCACCTATTTGACATTTGCCCACCAGTCATGACGCACTATACTAGAGCGCAGTAACAGCTAATGCAGTGTACGATTAGGCTTTTATGACCTTACACATTGTCAACACATCACCGGCGCTAATGCTGTGGTGCCGTCTGCTAACTGGAAATCAAACCAGCTTTATGGCTCGGGCACAGCATCTGTAGTCTTAACAGCGTAAAACAAACAGCCGATTTTAATATCACAAAAACAACACCATTAAAAACACCTTTTTTCGATAAAATGGGTCCAAAAATTGCATGCGCGTTACAATCGAGTACAACCCTGAATCTGCGTTGCCACATCGTCATCGGCATTAGAAAAATGGCCGCCTCGTATGCGCTTCTAACCTAGCTGGGGTAGCTTCCTCCATGTGCATACCTCCATGTTGTACGTGTAACCAGGCGCTGGTGTAACCTAGTCTACCGCCTGTCTTCCTATTTTCTATGTTTATTCAATCAGCATGGAAGTGCCGACTGCGAAGATACGCCGAGTCCACCGTGATGGTGCATTTAAAAGGAATGTTATGTGCACGAAGACGAACGGAAATCGGGCCGCATCACAGGCAGTCAAAGTTCCCGAAACTTGCGTGCGGGACTGGCACAAATAGAAGGAGAATATTTTCGCCAGCAAAGCAACAAGCAAAGGTTTCAGTGGACCGAAGCAGGGCCGCTGTACCGAAATAGAAGAGCTGCTCGCGGAATACGTGCAAGAGCAGCGGGCGACACAGCGGCCTGTGACGACCGATCTGCTCAAGGTACGGGCGATGCAGTTTGCCCTACAGTAATGGCTAATGCAGAGCGACTTCAAAGCGAGCAGGTGCTGGCTATCGCATTTTATGAAAAGAAAAGGTTTTATTCTTCGAAGGTGGACAGGGATATACCTAATATTGCCCGAAGAATATGAAGAGAAATTGCACAGTTCTCAGTGTTACGTTTTGAAGTTGCGTAATAGAAACAGCTACCACTTCAGACAGATTGCAAATGCCGATAAGTCGGCGCTCTACTTTGACATGCCTGCCACCACAACTGTTGAAAAGAAAGGGGCGAAAAACAAGTCAGTGTTTTGTCTTCCGGCCACGAAAGAACAAGTCACCACAATGCTTTGTCGCACTGTGAATGGGCACCAGGCTGCCCCCGTATCTTGTCTTTAGATGTGGCGTGATTGCGCGTGCAAATGAGAGGTTGGATGACCACGAACTGGGTTGCTGACTGGTTTGATAACGTTTGGTGGAAGAGACCCAGTGGCAGTTTGGGTCTGCGTGGGATGCTTGTGCTCAACGCGTTCAGGTGCCACCTTGACCAGCGCATCAAAAAGAAGCTGGCTGCATGCATCACCGAACTTGTTGTGATACCCGGCGGCATGACATCGCAGCTCCAGCCGCTCGATGTTCATTTGAACAAGCCAGTGAAAGATAGAATTCGGGCGTTCTACACCGAATGGCTTGTCAGTGGCTGCCACGAAATCACGCCCGCCAATAAAATGAAGCGTCCCTCGCTGCAGGACTTCGCTGGATGGGTGAAAGATGCATGGTGCACGATCCTGTCTGCCATGGTCAACAAGGCCTTTAAGAAGTGCGGGATTTCGAATGCCAGGGACGGCACCGAGGACAAAATGCTCTGGTCTGTTGATAGCGGACAAGGAGTTGTCTGATAGCGACGAGTGATATTTATTGCCCCATGCGACTCGTACCGGCACAGTGAAAATCCCGGCGGCAAGGTATGCCGCTTTCATTTGTGTTTTATTCATTGCAACTTTAGTGTACTGGGAATAATCTTTTTTCCAAATGAGAGAAAATAGTATTTTATATGAAAGCACGAGGTGCGCATATTGTACTATTTTTTTTTGTCATGGAAAACGGGTGCGCGTTACAGTCGAGTAAATACGGTAAGCGAGGCCAGATTTCTCCACGTATTTCTTGCTGTCAGAGCAGAGGGTCAGTAACAAGTGCAAATTTGTACCGAAGCGGGCAGCTTGGGCTGCATGGGTGATGCCATGTTGGCAAGATAATCGCAAACAGGGTTGGCTGTTACGGTTACTAGTGGTAACCGCCAGAGTAACACGTGGTATATGACGTGCATGCACAAAGGACATAAGATAGGACGTAACCAAACAAAAACAAAACTATGATCAGTTATCCGTGGAACTATACTTCGCTGAGCAATCGTGCTGCTTTTTACATCTACTTTCGGCAGTTCTGCAAATGGCTTGCGAGATAATAGTGTTTCCCTGCGGGAATGTACTTCGAAATTTGTTATCTAAAGCCAACTTGACAACAGCATACCATGAACATGCAGCTGCAAGAAATTTTCAAAATATTGCAGTGATGGCTAAGTAACAGGGATTTGATGAACTATGTGGCTGACATGCTTTCTTGCTTGCCTTCACTACCCTACCCACAACACCCTCTCACAAACATCATGCTGAGCAGCTAAATCTACAGGTCCTGCTAGCCAAGAAAAACAGACCCAGAAGAGCTCCTCCACTGTCCACCCCTGTGTGATGCTAACTGATTAAAAATGTCAGGAAAGGATCAGTGATGCATGATGGGCAAGCCCTTCTTATAACACGCAGCTGGCTTTCGTCAAGGCGCTCTCATGTTTTATCGATTGACCTGTAAACATTTTCTATGACTGCAAACAAACTAGAAGAACCTAGAGAGCAGCAGGGCACTGCTACTTTAGCTGTTGCATCCGCGAGGCTATAGCGTTGCCATGTTTGCCAAAGGTGATCATCAAGGGTTTCAGTACAAGGTATGCATGATTATTTAAAGGGTGCTTAAAATGCCATTAATCATTGGGGCCCTCTAAGCACATTTCTCCTGTACTTCAATGTGTGTCAGCTTTGTTTCCAGTCTGATTTTAAATTGATAACACTTTGCTTGCAACCCATCCTTGCTGTTTACAGATTTATTTATTGATACAAGCTTATTTTAGTGTTAACTACTCACACATGCTTGTTACGGGTGTATTGGGATTAACACCCTATTTATATGGGTAAGCTAGAAACGATTATGCTGAACCTCAATAACGGCTAGCCATAGTAATGCTTAGTAGTTACTAGGCCTAACCTTGTTTATGTACGAAGTTTCCCATGGGCAATTGAATAACGGTAGTATCATCTATAGTGTGGCTTAGCTGCAATGGGCACCATCTGCGCATGGACTTTGACTGACTCCATCCAAGTAAGTGAATTTTATTAGCCCGATTTCGCAGCACATTCGGCTCCTTCTTCCGGGGTTGTTCTTCGGGAGTGGCGGTGTGCAACTTTTGAAGGGTCTTTTGTAAAAAGGGGGGGAGAGTACAGAAGGTGGGGAGACACTTCGCAAACGGGAAGGGGGTGAAGCAAAAGGGGTGAGATGGCTGCAGTGCTGCTGAGCGGCTGGGATAACCGGTGCTGGGGGAGCTTGACCCGCAAGAGTGCCGTGGACTGGAGCGGGGGAGGTTACAAGGCAGCACAGACGTTTTGGTGCTGGTAAACTCGAGCACGGATCTACCTGGCTGGGCATCCTTTTCTTTTCATCATGTTGCAAAGGCCATGGATATACACCGAGGGTAGGTTGCCCTTCACGCAGTGTGTGTTACCCCTCGCTTCTGAATGTGACATGACTCCAGTAGTAGTCTTTCTCGCGAGTTCGTCTCTGAAGGATTTGGGTTTCCTGGAAAGAAATTTTGTGCTCAGTGTCTTCAGAGTGTTCGGCGACGGCGCTGCATATACAGTTGAGTGTTCTGACGTCGATCTCTTGATGTGCCATTCTTGGTCTCCCCGATGTACGACGCCGGACAGTCAACACAGCTGATTTTGTAGATGACACCTTGAGCTTTCTTTTTCTTTGTTTGGTGGACGATCTTTTAGTTTAGGGTGGAGGATATTGAAACTGTTTATCGGTTTGTGCAGCACTTTGAGGCCTTTTTTAAACTTCAGCTGCGCGCTTCACTGGTACTTCCAACGTATGGGATGGACACTCGTTGCTGGGGTTTGAGTTATGTCAACGGCTGAAAGTCCCTTAGTGTGTTTCTTCGTTTTTGCTGTCGAGTTGTTGTTCGAATTAAGTCATCTGTGTAGCCATTACTTTTATGTTCATTGAGAACCATTCCCTTTTCTTTCTTTTGATCTGATTCTGATGAGGAATGAGTTTCGGCTCCTTTAAATAAAGAATTTACAACAGATGCCTTGTGGTTTGCCGGATGGTCGTATTTGATATTCTTTTCTGTGATATACTGCCACAAATTAACCAGCACGATTTTGGAAATGTCAATGCACCTTTCCCATCAACAGTTTATGAAAACTTCATACCCATAAAGTTCCAGAATTGAAATCCATGCTCTCCGTCGATTCCGCGCCCTCCGCGAGATGCCACGCCGAGCCCGCTCGCCATCTGAACGCCCTTGAAACTTGGTGCTCGGGAGAGGGCTCCTTGCGTTACGATGAGACTCCCTGTGCATAGGCGATGCCGTGCAATCCAGTCCCATTTCGCAATGTTAGCGCTGAAATGTCTTTTCGAGCATGAAAAGGACATTTTAAACTAAATCCAGCATGATTTCCGGCGCCAGGGGTTATATTGATTGGCGGCGCTCGAGAGCCCAAAAAATTATGGGGGGGGGGGCTGAAGGCCCATAAGACCCTCCCCCCCCCCCGACCGGCTGCGCCCCTGCTGCCAACGTCCGATATTTCGCCTATCCAAACTCCCGGCGCTGAAAAAACCAGCGGACGCCCCGTGGGACAAGCGTTCGTCGAGACGCTAGCATGCAGTGGCCTAGGTTGCCTAGGTTACAGTAGACCATCGCCAACAGCAGCGACGGTGTGCTGTGGTGACGTTGCGGAAAGCACTGCAATCTCGACGAGTCCTCCGACCACAGGGCTTGGAGCGCCTCAGAGCGCTCAAAGATGGAGGAGAGCGGTGGAGAAGAACCCAATGGGCCATGAGTGTCCGCCGGACATCCAGCGGACAACGATTAGTGGACATTTGGATATCCTGCGGGCATCCGCAGATATTCTCCAGATGTGCTACGGACATCGTTGGAACTTAAGGCGCAACCAAGGTGGCCATCCAGCGAATGTCCAATGGACGTCAAAGCCGGATATGCGGATGTCCCAGGGACGTTTACAGCAGGCTATTCGCTTTTTCAGGATGTCCACGGGACATCCGTTGGATGCATATTTTGGTAATATGGAATGTCCGAGGGATATCGATTTTTTAAAATTAGATTGGACGTACCATGCCTGCACCAGATGCGGTCTTGAACCTCTTGAGTCAGTGCCATATTCAATCTTGTTGCAGCATTTGTACGCATTTTTACTGCGATATTTATTAAATGCTACAACGCACAAAGAATTGAGCCATTGGTCCTAAAGGAGACCCATCATAGTGGTTCGCAGCTAGGAAAAGGCAATGTCACATCTTTCATTTTTATTCACAGTAAAGCAAAAGCAAGTCAAAGAACAGTGGGCTATGGCCTTGTGTTATCACAGTACATGAGCTGCTGTATCTACAGAACAAGCACTGCAAAACCTGTCTCCGATGCTTAAGCCAAATAGCCTGCAAGTGTATGTAAAGTCAACAGATCTAGCGCCTCTGAAAAAAGCTCGAAATGTCGGGGGTGATCAGCAGATCAACTCAAATCTTTACACATATTTAGGAAAGTGTATTTTAGTAAACCTAACACAAAGACAACGCCATGTACTATAAGTACACAACTGCAAAGCACGGTGTTATGAGAGACTTGTCTCTTGCCACTAGAAACAATAAATAAGGGCACTTTCATTCACGGAAACATAATGCCATGAATCTGTCACAACAGTTATTCTCGTCAAGCACAACAATATCTGTACAAATGGACATGGTTAACGTTCAATAACTTCTACATATGCAAATCAACATCTAATGCAACTTTATCAAAAGATGAGTGCATGAGACACATCTAAAAACATTTAAAGACATTAAATTCCAACATCAACACAAGTAGCTCTGTTGAATCAACCCGATTACAAAGTGAGTGCATAAAACATGTCTAAAAGTTCAGTTTCATGACATCAAATTAAAAACCACCAAGAAAAACAAGCATAGCTGGGACATGTGGGCATGGTCCACATGTCCCAGCTATGCTTGTTTTCTGACAGTTTCCGACTAGATTGCACTAAATATATGCACTCCAAAGAACGCTATGATGAGAGACTTGTCTCTTCCCAACAGAAACAATACATTAGGGCACTTTCATTCACAGAAACATAATGCCATCAATCTGTCACAGCGGTTCTTCTCGCCAAGCACAACAATATCCGTACAAATGGACATGGCTTATAGGTATGTAAATAAACCTCTAAAGTAACTAAAAGATGAGCGCATGAGACATGCATCTAAAAACGTTTGAAGCCATTAAATGCCAACATAAAGACAAGGGGCTGTGATGCATCAACCCTATCACAAAGTAAGGGTATAAAACATCTAAAATTTAAGTTTTGTGACATGAAATTAAGAAACACCAAGAAAACCGAGCTTAGCTGGGACATGTGGACGGGGCACACAATCAGCTTACAGATTCTGACTAGATTGCATGAAATATATACATAATTGCACACACGCCGCCTTGTTTCACCATAACCAATAAAGGGAACTACACACTTCCTAAAAAATACAGCCACTGCCACTCATAACGGGAAATACCGCATTATATAGTAAGAGAAGTTGAATAAAGAAGTTTAACATCAGTATTGGTAACAATAAAAATGTATCGCAACATCATTTGCAAGAGATAACAGGTCATGTAAGAGCTGTTGAGCTTACTATCATTAAAGTGCTTCAATTATCGCAATACAGTCACTAATTACACTTTAGGGAGTGATTCTTTAGTATCCTAAGCTCTGCAAAGCAGTTCAGGGATATATGAGCATGTTACAATACAGCTGCAGCACGAGAAGTTAACTTATAGAAGTGTTTTCACAATATCTGAACAATAAACTCAGTTAACAGTGCAAACAAAAAACCGCGAACTTCACTATGCGCAAACCTATAGAAGAAAGTTTTGTCAGTAGTCTAAAAAATAACATGTGACCTTTTCGAGTATGAAATCACTTGCTTAGAAATAAAGAACTGTGCATTGAAGAGTTTGGTAGCACAACTTTTAACACAGATACTGCCTCAATGTGCTACAAACTGTTACAAAAGGTAACTATACATACCGGAGCAACAATATTGAGCTTAAAATCCTATTTAAAAATTTGCGCTTATGCTTGCCCATCCTTGTTCAAATTAGGCAAACAAAACATTTCATGGTCTGGATCATTCAATTTAATACATGGCTGTTACTTAACTGGCTTTTAAGTAAAAAATGTGAAGTTGCCTTCGTTTCCCGAAATGTAAGCTGCTTTCAAAGTTGCGCTAGCATAAGCTTGTGGTGCTGCCTGAAGGCAGGCACAGAAAGCAGCAATGGTAGGAGAGTTACCGCATGTTCCAGAGGAGTGGGCAATACGCGGAAGCTGTACATGTACAGCTTTTACAGCTGACTAGACATTTTCAGCTATCTCGTGTGACTGCAACAGTCTCCAAAGCACTTGCTAACAATGCAAGAGAAACTGCACATGACTTTGCAGATCACAATGGCAGTGGAAAACACAGACTACACTGTCGGCATAAGTCAAAAGTCGAACTTGCAATGTCCTTTAGATCAGTTGAATCTTAAAAAAAATTATTCATCAAAGAAAAAGAAACCCTATGTCGCACATAACCCCAAATGCCTAAAGTGGATGCTACCTGCAAAACACGAATTGTGAAAGCACCTTTCACATTTTTAAAGAAAAGGTACTATACTGAAGTGTGTAGGTGGCACACCCGTTGAGAAATACCACCATGAAGTTGTGGTTGAGCTGGTTGCCAACAGTGCATGGCAACCATTCTGAGGATATTTGATGGCAGCATATCTGCTGCCATCAAATATCCTCAGAATGACCAGGGAATCAGAAGCTGGAAGCCTTGGACCCTCTGCCGTGGTGACAGTTTCAGTCAGTATCTGAAGCAGTAAACATGCCATGAAAAAGACGATTGTCAGAAGCTACTTGTACCCGACAAGCTATATTATTTTAGGTTTTTAGCTTCTAAAGCTAAGCCTGCACCTTTAGAGTGTTACCAAATTGCTAATTTTTTACAACGTAGGCTTCTTTAGTCAACATTATAATTTAAGTGCACAGTGAAATTGCAGCATGTTTGCAGTGTAGTATGCAGCCCATAGCAATGGTGATAACTGACACCGCGAACTTATAAATTAAACGGGCAGCATTTAAAAAAAAACAGACATTCGTATAGTGTATGTGGCAAACACCAGAACAATGAGCATGTTTTCGTTTTTGCCGAGGAAGGCTAATTCTGTGTAAAACACAAAGTCAGATGTATTATACAGCACGCCTGCTATGGCTGTAGCAATCTTCAAGGCGGAGAGGCTCACTTTTCCTTTTTGACCCATCCAGGAAAATTCCTGGGTGGGTCCTACATGCCACCGTGTAGTCGCATGAAGAATTATTTTACAACAGCCAGAAAAAAAACTTCAGTCAGGCCTCTCATTCGCTAACACACTCCTACCAGAGCTTGTGTGAAGGCAAATAAGAGTATTCAGGGAAAAGTCAGCACCAGAACAAGTCCCTCACTGCTACAAGGAAAAACCACAGAACACGACACTAAAATGAGCTAATCTTGGAACACATACTAAACGGTATGCAACTCTGGCATTACTACAAACTGCTGCTTCCTTAGGAGCTTGACTATTTTTCGCACATTGCTCACAGGCCACACTTTGAGGTCTGAAAGACATGAAACAACATAAATATCAAATCTTGAAGATTCAAAGTGGTGTGCGTCGAAATCTTCTTTATGCAAAAATTCTTGACCGATGATGCAAGTCTCTTCTGTACCCTTCATGGAAGCCAATGTTTCTTGCAATATTAATATGTTCACCCTGCTTGCAGCAGCTGTTGCGGCTATTCTATGCTCAGCACAAAATTTTGATACGTCAGACTTTTGAAGCATGGAAGGCAGCATGTAGGAAGGAGTGGACAATTTTCGCAAGGTTGTCTGGGAATAAGATCATGTAGCATGCAAGGCACTTCATAAGCAGCTGATTGTGCCTCAGCCATTCTATTTGCAAGCTGTAATGATTTTTCATGTTTGTGAAGGTGCCTATTTAATTGCCTCACATTGTTTTCAAAGAGGAACGCACTGAAGCAGTCCATTGCACCATGGCGTTTGACGTCATCAGACAAGTGTAACAGGCAATGGACATTGAAGGACATGTGCTCTTTTCCATACAAATGGGCAAAACTGGCAGCAAAATGTTTCAGGAGTGCACCGGCATAGTCAGCATGATGACTGCACAACTGCTTGTTAACCAAAATTTACAGCAAGGCATGGAGAAGCAAGAAATGTTTATAAATGTCATCTGCGAGAATGCCGTTGAGGAGAAGAGGCCCTGTGTAGAGCAGAAGCCTAAATTCAACAGCCTTCCATCTACTAACTTATCGACACCCCATAGGCTTACGTGGAAATTCGCGCGGTATGTAGAGACGCAAGGCAGTGCTCTGCTCATTGAAAGTATGACGTTGAAGTGGTCCCAGTCGAACATTTAGAGGATCTGAAAACCATAGGGACAAAAAGCACTTTCACAAGACCTAACGCAACAACATGCATATAGTCGAGAGGAACATCACACACAGTGTCAAGAGGCAACTCAACAAGAATTGACGTTCCTCTGTGATGCTCGGAGTCGTGCTGCTGCCTCAAGCAAGTATCTGTGCGGAGGGGACAGTCTGAAACAGGGAACACAACCTTGGCTCCAATGTATGCACTCTCAATGTAGCACTTGGGACAGCCACTGTAGCCACTGTGGCCTTTGGTCATCATTACGAAAGACCGTACTAGCTCATCATAAACAAGAGCCTTCAGACAAACCTCAATTGGCTTGTCATAGACAACAAGCTCATGCGCTAGCAAATACTGCAACTCATTAACGAAAGCTCTCAAAAAGTCATTTGATGAATGTGGCTTTGAAAGCCCCGCGTAAGCCCCAATAACAAATGGCCCAAAGCCCTCACAACAATTACTTGCTCTACATTGTATAAGCCAAAGTTGCATTCTTGAGCTTTTTGCAAGGGGCAGACCATCTATATTGACAATGAGCGAAACAATACTAGGAGGGTCTTTCACAAATTTCAACGAATGTTTAAGCCCGGCAGCAAGACCAAATGACAATATTCGCCCGGAGACAGAGCCACCACGGGGTAGTCGGTGTTTAGTCGCGGCGTTTTGGAGTGCGTGCGCGTCATCAGGGAGGTCAAGTTCGGAAAAGATTCTGTAAGGTTTATGCAGCTTCAATAGCTGGTTTAATGCTTTTCGCTGCATGTTATTCTCAACTCCCCATTGACGCAGAGCCTCTCCAAAGCCTTCCTTTTGCGGTGCTACTTCATCTGATGAAACCATGGGCACAGCAAGAAAAGTGAGAGTTTTGACATGAGGCTCAAGGCAAGTCATCTCAATCACCTGACGAGCTATTTGACGATTGCGTGGAATCGGCGTCACGACTCGGAAAATGTGCGATTTGATGCGAGACACTAGTACATCGACGCTAGCAACTGCCAAGCGTTGTGGCTCTTCTCGACATGGCTGGGTGGCGGAGGCCACACACGCATTGTCTCCCAAGCATTCCGGCACAGCGCACAAGGGATCAATTAGCAGATGCGTCCTCCTTGCTTCCCGCGACGCCTTCTCCATAACGAGCTCTTTGCAAGGCCTCTGCATGTTTGTAGAAATCCTAACAAAATTTGATAGTCAGAACTGTCATCTGGCTTCTAGCGACTACAAACAAGAAAGCAGCTGGTTGCAAACAAGTGATCCCAGCCTTGACAAGCGCCCGGTCCCGCTAGCCTTGGTCACGTACTCCTTGGCCAAGGAGCTCGTCCAAGGCCGCAAGTCCGACACGGGATCTCCATACGTGTAGAACCTCTACGGAGTGCGAAGCCAGGTATGCAGTTGAAAAGCCCGCTTCGCGTTACCAAGAAATCATACAAAAGAAATGGCGGCCGTCCCCTAAAGCGTATGCCGCGCAGAGTAACTGGTGGCGGTGATGATGGTACAGGCAATTTTAGTTTGAAAACGACATAAACGTGCGCTCAATACAAATTTCCAGACTTTCCACTGTGCATAATTTAAACTTCAGGAAATGCGGTAACAACAAATTTACTAGCAGCTGAAATGAAAAGCAGTGGCGATTAAACAGTGGCAGCCGACGTTTTTGGATGGCGGTGGCAGTTATAACAGTTGGCAACCATGAACAAGTAATGGCAGCATGCAGCAACAAATTGTAAACACGCAAGTGTACTGCTGGTATGCACTGTTTAAGAAATGCGCTGATTCAGATTTTTGTAAAAGTTATTCATTGCACGTTAGGTACTAAAAATAAAAAGTTGCTGGCTAAATCGTCAGGTAATGGTTATTGCGCTGACGGGGTGCAGCCTCTTGCCAGTTCGATTGAAATATTTGGAAGCATTATTTCATGCGCGGTTCCGAAAAAAATAATGTACGTATACAGTTCTCAGGGATTGAAACGTGACATTCGCATGGCATGGCTTCCGGCGCCTTTTTCTTAGCGACTAGTGAGCTTGGGGGTTCATTGGGACGCTGAACGAAGTCGCATTGCATCACAAAGCACTACTTTTCATGTAATACAAAAACTACATCTACGAGCTCCGTGCATCCATCGCTCGGCACCATAGGTTGTCTCCAGGGCTGGGTAACGTCGAAACCAAATCCCTCTCAAAGTGGAATAGCAGGCTAGAGGCACTTCACTGAGTCTCACTTCTCCACCTTTCTGGAATGAAAATTCTCTTTTACCTAACTGTGGTTAGGGTTCATCAACAGAGCGCTACCTGCGTGTGAACTTCTGATGCCCCTGTACATGTTTATCATAGCTTATATATATAAGCTTAAACAGTGGAACCTTGTTAAACCGTACCTGGCAGGGATGAAGGAAAAGTATGCACAAACTGTTAGTACAGCTTGGCAGGTGACAAGAAATCTGCCCCCTCCCCCCCCCCCCTCAGCCACGTACCTAGAAAAAAGCTCAGATGCACTGCTCAATGAAAAAAGCATCTGAAGATGCTTTTGTTCTCAAGTGCAGTGAAATAATGTGACACTTTAGCAGCCTGAACGAGACAACTGCAGCCTAAAATTTGTTTAATACTAGTGTCAGCTTCTCCAACAGCTCTTTTTCGATCGTAAACAGGCGCATAATGTCCAGTGCTTTTGCAGCATACACAAATGTTGAGCATGGCACATCTGACATTGCATATTCCTCGTCATTGTCGCATACTCCCAGCGATGGTTCTGGTGCAACAATACCAACACTGTCGTCAGTTAAGTCTGGAGCAATGCAATGTTGCTGTCACTGTCACGGAAGGTACAGAATGGGACGCTATTTGCTGCACCTTGCTGCTTCAAAACCTCGAGGCTGTCGCAAACATCGATCGTCCTCAATGTCACTTCGTGTCCCACCTTGCAAGCATCACCCGTTCATATGAGTGACACTTGGCATACCTAAAGCAGGGTTGCAGGGCTGGTTGCTCTCCTTGCTACCGCGAGTAAGTGAGCAAGTGTATGCAGGGCTCCGAGGAAATCAGTGGAGTAGAATTTTCATTGTTCCATCGCAAGCAGAATGCTACACAGCACGTTCTTGTAGTTTTGCTTGACAGTGCGGATGACACCCCTGATCAAAGGTAGTGCAACAGTAGAAGGATCGACATTTGGGCGAGTTGGTACTGGTTGAACATCTTGAAGGGGCAGCGCAAAAAGACGATGACAGAAGGCAGGAACACACAGGACAGCACTGAACTCACAAATAACTTTATTCGAAAGCATACATACACTTATGTACTCAGCCCATGGCCACGTGCTCTCCCATGTATGGCGTCATTGTGTATGTATGCATAATGTATTATGTAGTACTTTATGTATTATGTATGCTTTCGAATAAAGGTAGTTGTGAGTTCTACGCTGTCCTGTGTGTTCCTGCCTTCTGTCATCGTATTTTTGCGCTGCCCCTTCAAGATGTAGTGCAACAGTGGCTGTGTTGGAGGGCAGAGAGTCTATCGCTGAGAGGTTTTGCACTTCAACGTGTGATGACAAATTACCTACAACGAAAAGGATGTTTCTTCCCAGCACTGATGCGATCCAGGTTCCTCATATATTCTTCAAATAGATTGGTCATCATCCATGCTTTCTTCTTGCGATACAGCATGCCGATGGCAGTCGGCTGCCCTGAAAGCATCTTGGCTTGCCAGCCTTTTCAATTACTAAGAGAGGCGTGTGCTCACTTCCTGTCATGTTCGCAACCAAAGCAACACAAATTCTGTCTGCATGCTTGCAGCATATACAACTTTCCCCTTTGAACGCAATAGTCCTTTCAGTCAGTAGCTTGTGGTACAGGGCAGACCTGTCCATATTAAATATGTCCTTGGTGGGATAGATTTCCAAGAATCCATGAAGTTGCCAGTGCTTCCAATCCTCTGCAGCATGTGTGTCTGCTGCTGCGCCTTCTCTGGACATGACTCTCACCTTGATGCAGTGGCGGTGTTTAAATCTTGACAGCCACCCATTCCTAAAAAAAAGAATCACGTGTGAATTGCAAGGCAAATATCATTGCTTTTTTCAAGCAGGAGGGGTCTGCTGACAGAAAAGCTTTGTGTCCAAGCACTAATGCCCCTTCGACATCCAAATACGTCGATCCCCATAAACGACACCTATTCGGCTGCTATTGCTACACCGCCGGAGGCATTAGCCTCGTCACGGTCTTTTCGGAAGATTGTGTAGTATGGAAGAAAACTTGTGTTGGTAGGTTTGAGATGTGTCTCTTGAAGATACAGCAACTTTGTATTATGTATATGTAGGAATTTTCTAATATCGTCAGGGTTATGAAGAAGACCTCTAACATCTCCTTGTAGTATTTGTGTATTCATTATGATAAATGTGTACAGTGCTGCCTCTTTAGGAGGTGAAGATTAGCTCACGTGCCCTTTCCAGGCGCCGTGACGCAAGTTTTGTGTTTTTGGAGCAATCGAGATGGGATCGCCACTCCTTAGGCGCTGGTGGCGCCATTTGCTTGGTTGTGTTCATCGCCTCTTGCGAGGCGCTGGACACGCGCTCGGAAGAGCGCTGCGTTTGACGTGAAGGCCTCGACACGTCGGACCTGACCGTTGAGGCCACGGGCCGGCATGTCGACGGTCCCTTCATCTGGGGTGGCGGAACAGTGCTAGCTGTAGCCGCCGGGGGGCCGGATGGCGCCACCGCCGGCGCACTGCGTGTGGCACGGACAGCCGCCGGAAGCCGTTGTGTCGCCGCGCCCTGACGTGTCAAATCGGCAAATGTGTTCTTGGGCAGGTAAGATACCCGCCTACGTACCTCCTTGAAAGTTATGTTTTCTTTTACTTTTATCGTCACAAGTTCTTTTTTCCAGGATGTGCACGACCGCGAGTATGCGGCATGCTCGCCATCACAATTTTCACAGAGGAGAGTGTTCTCGCAATATTCAGAGGTATGTTCATGGGCTCTGCATTTCGCGCAAGGTTGGTGGCTTCGACAGCTCTGTGAACTGTGGCCGAAAAGCTGTAATTTAAAACATCGGAGGGCATTTGGCACGTATGGCCGTACGCGAAACTTGCCATCCTCGATGACTTATAACCTGGACCAAACACTTCAGTCAATGACTTGGAAACAAGGAAGGGTGAAATTGTTCGAACTGGTTTATCTCGTTTTCAAAGTGAATGGCATGGAAAACGGGGGAAGGATTCTTTTTGCCAACCAAAAACCTGGAATACTTCATCGGTGCGCCCTCTTTTCTGAGGCCGATCATGGAGTGGTGGGAAGGAACTAGCCAAAGAGGAATGTGTAGTTCTCGGCAATAACGCCAGTAACGCACCGTGAAGCTCTGCAAGGGACTCTACAGGAACCATAAAAACAGGTCTTGCAAACGCCAGCTGTACATTATCACCAAATATGAAATAATCTAAGTCACATAAGGTTAATCACACAAGGCTGAGCCTTGCTGCCTGGAAATATTCGAAGTAAAGGGAAGCAAGGAGAAGACAGGAAAGGTAGAAGTCAGAGAAAGACGGCGGTTGGCGGGAGAGAGAGACAGGAGATAGCAACTACCGATTTCCTCGGGTGGGTCAGTCCGGGGGTACCGTCTATGTGAAGCAGAGGCCAAAGAGATGTGTTGCCTCCGCCGGGAGGCCTTAAAAGTCCGAACACCCGACATCGGCTGAACCCCCAGAATCCCGCTTTCCTCAAACACAGCTAAGCCGCGCGCAGCTACACGCGGGAAGGGCAAACCCTCGTGTGCTCGCGTACATGGGGTCGCAACGCAACAAACGCCTGCTGGCGCAGACGCCGCTGCGGGGTGAAGTTGAAGCAGAATTCACCGCACCGACTGGCAATGGGCCTGTTCCCTAAAAGACTTCCCAGGTGGAGGAACAGCATGGGAACGCAGGCATGATGAGCGGCATCGGATACAGCTGTGGAAGAAGACAACGAAGACGCGAGCAGTGGCACGAGCCTTTGGGGCACGATCGTCGGTGGCACGAACGTGAATGGCACGAGCCTGAGTGGCATTATGCAGTGAGTGGCATCGGACCCAGCTGTGGAAGAGGACGACGACGAACGCGCGAGCAGTGGCACGAGCGCGTTCGCCTGGTTACGCCGAGGGGCGCGAACGAGCCAGCTGTGGTAGAAGATGAGGACGAACGCGCGAGCGGTGGCACACATGTATGCGCGGTTTCGCTGACGCTGACTCCGATGCTCAAGCCAGGAACGGGCGCCTAAGAGATGCGCTCTAAAACAACGGGCGAGAAACAAACACGACACGTGCGCAGACTAGAAACTGCAGCGTATTGTTAGAAACACAAATGGATACCACGGCACAAACACGTCATCATCATCAGCCTGGTTACGCCCACTGTAGGGCAAAGGCCTCTCCCATACTTCTCCAACAACCGTGGTCATGTACTAACGTCTTAATCTCATCCGCCCACCTAACTTTCTGCCGCCCCCTGCTACGCTTCCCTTCCCTTGGAATCCATTCCGTAACTCTTAATGACCATCGGTAATCTTCCCTCCTCATTACGTGTCCTGCCCATGCCCATTTCTTTTTCTTGATTTCAACTAAGATATCATTAACTCGCGTTTGTTCCCTCACCCAATCAGCTCTTTTCTTATCCCTTAACGTTACACCTATCATTCTTCTTTCCCTAGCTCGTTGCGTCGTCCTCGATTTGAGCAGAACCCTTTTTGTAAGCCTCCAGGTTTCTGCCCCGTAGGTGAGTACTGGTAAAACACAGCTATTATACACTTTTCTCTTGAGGGATAATGGCAAACTGCTGTTCATGATCTGAGAATGCCTGCCTAACGCACCGCAGCCCATTCTTATTCTTCTGATTATTTCCGTCTCATGATCCGGATCCGCCGTCACTACCTGCCCTAAGTACATGTATTCCCTTACCACTTCCAGTGCCTCGTTACCTATTGTAAACTGCTGTTATCTTCCGAGACTTAAACATTACTTTACTTTTTTGCAGATTAATTTTTAGACCCACTCTTCTGCTTTGCCTCTCCGGGTCAGTGAGCATGCATTGCAATTGGTCCCCTGAGTTACTAAGCAAGGCAATATCATCAGCGAATCGCAAGTTACTAAGGTATTCTCCATTAACTTTTATCCCCAATTCTTCCCAATCCAGTTCTCTGAATACCTCCTGTAAACACGCTGTGAATAGCATTGGAGAGATCGTATCTCCCTGTCTGACGCCGTTCTTTATTGGGATTTTCTTGCTTTCTTTATGGAGGGCTACGGTGGCTGTGGAGGCGCTATAGATATCTTTCAGTATTTGTACATACGGCTCGTCTACACCCTGGTTCCGTAATGCCTCCATGGCTGCTGAGGTTTCGACAGAATCAAACGCTTTCTCGTAATCAATGAAAGCTATATATAGGGGTTGGTTATATTGCGCACATTTCTCTATCACCTGATTGATAGTGTGAATGTGGTCTATTGTTGAGTAGCCTTTACGGAATCCTGCCTGGTCCTCTGCTTGACAGAAGTCTAAGGTGTTCCTGATTCTATTTATGATTACCTTACTGAATAGTTTGTAGGCAACTGACAGTAAGCTGATCGGTCTATAATTTTTCAAGTCTTTTGCGTCCCCTTTCTTATGGATTAGGATTATGTTAGCGTTCTTCCAAGATTCCAGTACGCTCGAGGTCATGAGGCATTGCGTATACAGGGTGGCCAATTTCTCTAGAACAATCTGTCCCCCATCCTTCAATAAATCTCTTGTTACCTGATCCTCCCCAGCTGCCTTGCCCCTTTGCATATCTCCCAAGGCTTTCTTTACTTCTTCCGGCGTTACCTGTGGGATCTCGAATTCCTCTAGACTATTTTCTCTTCCATTATCGTCGTGGGTGCCACTGGTACTGTATAAATCTCTATAGAACTCCTCAGCCACTTAAGCTATCTCATCCATATTAGTAATGATATTGCCGGTTTTATCTCTTAACGCATACATCTGATTCTTGCCAATTCCTAGTTTCTTCTTCACTGTTTTTAGGCTTCATCCGTTCCTGAGAGCATGTTCAATTCTATCCATATCATACTTCCTTATGTCAGCTGTCTTACGCTTGTTGATTAACTTCGAAAGTTCTGCCAGCTCTATTCTAGCTGTAGGGTTAGAGGCTTTCATACGTTGGCGCTTCTTGTTCAGATCTTTCGGCTCCTGCGATAGTTTACTGGTATCCTGCCTAACGGAGTTACCACCGACTTCCATTGCACATTCCCTAATGATGCCCATAAGATTGTCGTTCATTGCTTCAACACTAAGGTCCTCTTCATGAGTTAAAGCCAAATACCCATTCTGTAGCTTGATCTGGAATTCCTCTATTTTCCCTCTTACCGCTAACTCATTGATCGGCTTCTTATGTACCAGTTTCTTCCGTTCCCTCCTCAGGTCTAGGCTAATTAGAGTTCTTACCATCCTGTGGTCACTGTTGCGCACCTTGCCGAGCACGTCCACATCTTGTATGATGCCAGGGTTAGCGCAGAGTATGAAGTCTATTTCATTTGTAGTCTCGCCGTTCGGCCTCCTCCACGTCCACTTTCGGCTATCCCGCTTGCGGAAGAAGGTATTCATTATCCGCATATTATTCTTTTCCGCAAACTCTACTAATAACTTTCCTCTGCTATGCTTCTGCTATTCAAGATTATCAGATAAGTCATCAACTTCTGGCTTATGCAGCATCATAGACGGTTTCGCAACGCACACGTCACCGAACTTTTGACTAAAGAATGCTTCAGCAATCTCCCACGCAGTCCTACTTTTGTGCCTTGACAACACCTTAGTTTCATTCAGCAAAGGTGTACACTTGCATTATTTCCAATGTAGGCAGGAATTAGACGATGGCTGCCCTTTCAACGGAGCTCTGTGGTCCATTAACGGTTTATTCAAACACCGTCCCGATTGGCCGATACATCACTTTCCGCAGGAGAGGGGAATCTGATACATTACACGAGTTCCACATACAAGCAACCTGTCACGGTCTTTAACATTACAATCACTCCAATTTTGTGCGTCGCCTTCCACCTCTCTTTCTACTGGTGCGCAGATGCGGCTCAACTTATGTCTTGCCTAAATACGACATTTCCACCAAATCTTCTTCCCACCTTCCTGATGCGGTGAGACAAGGCGTGCACATAAGTAATACTAGCCACTTGTTTTTTTTTTTCGCGTTAACCCCTCTTGTGATGACATGCTTCGCTTACAATTTTAACTTCCTCAGTAATCGTTTACTGAGGGAGGTCAACGTACTGAATGGACAAGTTGACTCTTAGATCTGTTGAGCTGATTCGAAAATACTTGTGTCATTTGAGGCGGGTGTGATTCGCGCAAAGCAAACTCCGAACAAGATGTGGCAAAACTGTTGTTCCCTAACTTCGAGTGGTCAGTGCGAAAATCTAGAACGCACTTAACAGACCTCGATAAATACAATCGATAGGTGTGGGGTGGGAAAGACAAAGAATAACGTACGCTGTACACATGATTACATGGTGCAGTTGCATTCGTTGCGTTTGAATTTACAGCCTACAGAGGGTGGTTGTGCTGTGCACTATTGTGCTTTGGCGAGTTCCTGTTTCTAGTTTTGAGAGCGCAACTCTAAGGCGCCCGTCCCTGCGTTGAGCGTCGGCGTTCCCGGCGTAATCGAGCGAACGAGCGCAGCGCATGAAAGTGAACGCGGAGCGCAAGTGGGGGATGAAAAAAGTGGCGAGAGCCAGGAGCGGGAGGAGAAAAGCGGAGGAGGAGGGTGCAGGGGGAGCATAAGGCGGAGAAGGACGGTGCAGGGAAACCGTGAGAAAAGCATGGTGCGTAGCGGAAAGCGTTGAAGGAGATTACTGCGCAAACGTGAGAAGAAAAACGTGGTGGCACTCAAGACGCTCGTGGTGACGACTGATACGAAATGGCACCAGAGTAGCGCGCCGTCGTCTGTTCACCGATGACTTACCTCTCTTCGGTCACTGCTTTTCACCGCCTACCAAATGCTAAACGTTATCCCTGCATGCATTAGAAATTTTTCGAATGTTACCGGCAGTTCTGTCCGTTCGCTGTTGTCACCAAAGCTTTTTGTAATATGATGGCATGCGCGACGCGAATTGCGTAGTACTTTCTGGAAGCCCTAAGCACGTGGACGCGGCATCGAATCCCGGCCACGGCGGTCGTATGTAGACGGGGCTGAAATTCCAAAACACCCGTGTTCTTCGATTTAGTTGCACGTTGAACTATTCCGGAGCACCGCACAACGGCTTGCCTTATAACGAAATCGTGATTTGGCACGCAAAAGAAAATTAATTTATTTTTTAATTTCTGGAAGCCACACGAGCACCAGCGATTACTCTGGAACCTTCGACGAATCATGTATAAAAGCCGATGCGCTTGAGCCGTAGATAAGATGTTCGACGATCGTAGAGGCTGCTACATGTCTCTCAAATTCTTTGCCTCAATATATCGCCAAATGAAAATACGTACAGTGATGCCCTGAAATCTCGTATTAGAGGGTATCGCATTCGTCGGTGAACTTTTAGTTTACATACAGGGTGCTGAAAAACATGCTTTCGAAATTACCTAAAGACAGGGAAGACGTAATAAATGAGAGATTTCGTCGGTTCTGTTCCTATTATAGATGCATGCATTCTAAACGTCATAACCACTTCTACAAATGAAAGTGCTTGCTATTACGAACTTCTGCAACATCATTCCAGCCAATTTAGCCCAGAAAACAGAAACAGAACTACTCAAGAGCAGCAAAACTGTATTCCTTGTTAGTACTAAACTATAAACGCGTTTTCAAAGTTTCACAGTAAAAAAGATATGTAAAGTCTAAATATGATATTCGTTACCCCATGCGAGAAAGTAATGAAAAATACAGGTTATTAGACCAAAGACCTACATATGCAGAGATCAGGTTAGTGAAATTTGAGTTAACGTGATGGGAGACATTCAAGGAATTATAGAGCAGTTCCTTTTAATTTTAATCTTTTGTGTATACACTATTCTACTACGACCAGGAGCACATTTCCTTTATTTTCTTTTGCTGGCGCACAAAGCCTGTAAACTTTATTTAGTGAAATAAAAGAGCTCTTTGTTCCGTGCCATTTATTCGTATTCGTATGCGCAAGTTGAATAACATAACATTTCCGGAAGCAATGCAATCGTTGAAACACGCTTCCCTTAAAGTAGAGGCATGGCCAAGTTCGCAGACTTCAGGAAGTACCGTACTGTTCCCAGCATGACAGACGCATCGGTGGAGATCAAGTCGTCCGAGAGGCAGCCCTGTATTTCAAGGTAAAGACTAAGTGTTACAAGGCATGAAGTCCAGGATGCTCAATACAATCGAACAAAAACACGGCCACCCATGAGCTAATGTCTGGTTTCTTGTTGGACAGGAAATGCCTTGCGCGGTCCTAGGAGTGGGATTCGGCAACGATGGTCACATGAACATTTCCACTATCGCTCAAATAATCTTGTAAACTTGTAATAAACTACAAGTCTATTAAGCACACTAGCCTTGCAACTGATATGTTTGTGCTGTGTCAAAAGGGAATTGAGCCCTAAATAATGTAAGCCCAAGTGCTGCTTAGGGCTAAATTTACGTTGGGCGCACCACAATCACAAACATCTGAGCAGGAACCCTAAGAGTGTACCGAGCTACTTCGCATTGATTCATGATGGGAAATGCTTACAAATGGACTAAGACTTGGGGAAGAGAACACAGCACGAGCGCGTATTGCGCAGGCGTCTGCGCGAATAACGTCTACCGCGTCAAAATATTTTGTTCATATGCGAACCTATTTCCAATCAAACGGGAAGCGTATAGTCAATATTCTCGCCGCGGAATTGCTCGCTTCCGCATGTCATGCACTCGTACGTACGAGTCGGTAGAGAAACTAAAGGGTACCTTTTCATCACGTGCCCTTTCAACTTGATCGACACGCAGGCGCGCAACAAGTATTAGCAGGGGCATGTGAACAGTAACTAATTTCTGAGACCGAATGGAATGCGAACCGACTAGTGCCAGAATCGAATCGAATCGAATATTGAATAGTTTTCGAATAGTGAACGGTCGTTATCACAATTATTATAAAACGATGTTTATATCCTAGTATTCTTAAAGGGGCCCTGAACCATTTTTTTATTGAAGTGGAGATATTGCGAGCGGAGATGTAAGCCCCGAAGGTAGGTTTCGGTCGCGAGCCATGCGGAACATGTCTGCATCGAAACGGGAGCCGGATTCTGCTGCAACGGACAACGGCAATAACGGTGAGTCGTTTAACTTGGTTACTTGAATCTATATGAAATCTTCGTCTCGTTAACTTACAGGCACAGACAAGTTAACGAACTAGATCCTGCATTACATATGGGCAGTGAGGACCCCCCGGAGATGTTTTCGAAATAGAGCTTTTGTCGCGAGGCCGTCGTTACACACGCACAATCGCGGAAGAAAGAGAGAGCGATACCTCAATGCGCGTCACATTTTTCATGCTATTGTAGCCGTTTCCTTATCCGGCTAAGTAGCCATTGCAATATATATATATATTCCACCTGTTTGGTCCACAAGAAGGAATAACTCTTTCGTAAAATGAAGTGAAATAACTGAATTTACTCTATTAAACAGTTGCACGCATGATAATCCATCCATATTTCGTAATTGTCGGGTCCAAATATTCTTGCTGTTCAGTTTTGTTTACCTTAGGGCATTTATTTTTGCAGTACTAAAGCGGTACATCACGTTCGCGCAGAAAGATAGTGAATCAATTCTATTAGCTTCATGTCTTTCAGGCATTTCCTTGTGGAAGCAGCAGCGTGATCCCTTCTAGTTTATAAATGAGTGCACAAATGCTCCCATTTATGATCCTAATAATACAGAAGTCTTGACATGTATTGCACTTACGCAGACATCAATTTTATGGGCAGTAGCAATATTTATTAAACATGCTGCTTAAGCACCCTAGAACAAACGGTATATATTTGCATGTGTTGTGCGGTCACAAACCATTACAACATATGTCACACCTTTTTGCATTTCATAATCGAAAATTGTGCTTTTGCAATTTCTGATGTAGTCAAAATTCCTGTTCACGACATGCAGTAAGGAGGACGGCACCAGTGTAAAGCAACACACTCCTCGCAGTAAATAGAAGCTACTGCCTGCTACAATAAGGTCATTGTGTGGAATTTGGATGTGCTTGATAATATGCTGTATTGGCTTGCTAGTCTTGAAATACGTGTCATTTGTTTATAAAGGTTGCAAACAGGGATAAGGTGCCTCAGTAAGGCTGGCCACCGTTTCGATAGGAGGACCTATCTTCGTCAAAGCCGACCTCGTCATCCTCGGAATGTTAGTTTTAAAGGATTATTGCAGTGACGTCACGTGCGGTTGTTGCCGGTGGCGGCTGCTTGTGAAGGGAGAGACTTTAAAGAGAATGAGCGCTCTCGCCTGACGTCTGTGAGCGTGGTTTCCAAGACGAGAGGACAAGAGCGGGAGAGTGGGAAGGCGGGGAGAAAAGAAAAGAAAGGAAAGGAGAGAAAGAAAAAAAGTGGAGGGACATCGAAGAAAAGGAAAGAACAAGAAAAAAAAGAGGGGCATGGGGGTGGGGTATTGGGGAAGCGATAGGTTAGGGAGCATTCAGGGGTGTCGTTGGCGGCATGTTTTTATGCGAAGCATATTAACGTAGGTTTCGGGCCTTCGCGCGACGCCCGGCGGTGGCCACCATTGACCCTGAAATGGGGTCACGTGACATGACGCCACGTGATGACGTCACACAGGCTGCAGATGGGGCCTGATATCGCGCCGTCGGTCGCCTCCCGACGGTGGCCACCATTGACCTTAAAGTAGGTCACGTGACATGACGTCACGTGATGACGTCACACCGGCTGCAGATGGGGCCTCATATCGCGCCGTCGGACGTCGCCCGGCGGAGGCCTCCACGCTTCGGTTCGCGCCGTCGCGCGCGACGTGGCGGCGGCGCCACCATCGCTGCATCACGTGATATGTGACGTCACGCCAGGGACGAAGCGGCGCGCGCCCGCCGTCGCGTCAGTTTTTTGTGCCCGCAACCACGCCAGCGTCTTTGCGCCGGGCGTGTATGCGGTCAAGATGCCTCCAAACGCTAAGGATACGCTAAGGTCAAGCCCAGTGGATGCGAAGCATCCACTGGGCGTAACCTTGATAAGCCTCCTATTTTATCTGGCTTTAGAAGAGCCGGTTAGGCGGTCAGTGCCCGAGTAATAAAAAAGACCCAAAAAGACATCAGTTGAAAGAGTGACTTTAGTAGCGTAGCAGAAATGCATCGAGCAATTTTGAAGGAGTTAAGGACAAGGAGTCTGGGATGAAATGCATGGGGTAACTGGAAGGCAGCGGCATGGTCTTTTAAGGGACGTTAGCCCCAGTAGCCCAACCTAGGTGTCGTTACGGCGGTATACAGAAATGGCGATACCCTGCGTGGCTGAGGCGTCGAAAAAGATATACTTGCGCCTGGTACTTGGGAATGCGTTGGTGAGGGTGTTTAAAAATATAACAAAAAAGGAGGGGGAACCGAAACCGGAATAGCAAATAGGTTGACGTGCGCAGAGGCGGACGGGGGCAGGTGTATTTGAGAAAAGGGGCTTGTACAGTTGATATAAACGTAAAAACATGAAAGAGTGTATTAAATTGAGTAGTAGGCAGGAAAAAAATATCTTGAAATGGAGGAACATGCGAGGTTAAGAAATAAGGTTAGCTGGTGGCATAATGTGTTTTGTGCCTTTACCGCTTTTAAAGATTCTAAGTTGCCACGTGCCAAATTAATTCCCCGTCGGGTGTAGGCAATTAAACCTGTGTATGAGGTATGATTCCGTATATTTCCTTTCGCGAGGTGAACGGAAATTTGTTTGGAGTATATAGAGCATTGCTTTGTCAAATATATGACTATATTCATTAACGTGGCTGGTTACTGCTTTAGGTAAATCGTGTTTTGTATCCGTGCGGTGGGCGTTCAGTCTTGTATGAATTTGTTGTCCAGTCTCACCTATGTATTGTTTGCTACAAGCGGCACATTCTAGACAGCACACTACGTTGCTTGATGTGCAGGTGAAACCTGAAGTTAACTTGTGTGAGTAATTCGACGCTGTACTTTTTACTGTAATAGCAGATTGAATATGTTTGCATGTAGAGCACCTGGGGCGGCCACAGGGACCGGTTTCCAACTTCGCCCTTGTCGTTAGTTTGGCATGCACACGAATATCTGTAAAACTTAGCTTCCCTCTGTAGCCTCCTCTGGGCGGGTTGCGGAAAATCTAAGTTGCTGGTTGCTGGTGAGAATTGGGTAGTATTTACTGAAAATCTTGTTCACGTTTGGGAGTGCGTTTTAGAATTTAGTAGTAGGAAAGGGTGTTGTTGTTCTTGTGATCTCCGGGCGGGGCTTGAGGACCTCGGCTCGATCAAGTTTGGTTGCAGCGGTGTAGGCTTTCTGAAGGTGGCTGTTTGGGTGGTTCCTGTTTGATTGGGTTTCTTTAAGGTGATCGAGTCTATCTATGTAGTCTTGCTTTGCAACAGAAATGCGACGTAGTCGTGTGGCTTGGCCTTTAAAGATGCCTAGTTTGCAACGTCAGTGATGGTAGCTCGTATATTCTAGGTACTGTTGTTTGGCAAAAGTTTCGTATACAGCGTTGTCTTTAGCGCCCCATTGTCAATGTACATTATTGTGTCTACAAAGTTTATACGCTCATTTGAACATTCTCATGTGAATTTTATTGTTGGATGAAAAGAGTTTAGATATGCTACATATTTATCTAGACTGTCTGTCTAGATAAATAATATAATAATAAATATTATTAATATTAATATTATTATTATTATTATTATTATATTATAATAATAATATATAATAAATAATATCCGTAATATGTTCCCATATTACGGATATGTCGTTTATGTATCATAGGTTTGCGTGGCGCTTGTCAGTGCAGCGTGACAGGAAATCTGTTTCTAGAATCCCCATAAATATGTTCGCATAGGTTGGTACAAAAGGCGTGCCCATGCTTGTACCGTGTACCTGTAAGTAGTAACTCTCCTCAAATTCGAAGTAGTTATGTGTTAGAACTAATTCAAGGAGAGACAGGTAGACTTCAGTAGAGTGTTGTGCATTGTGTTTCGACAGCGTTTGTTTTATCGAAGATAAACCCCCTGGGATTGGAATGTTGGTGTACTCGGCCTTGACGTGAAGTGTTGCGAGAATTAGGTGGTGGGGTAGTGTGCCTTTAGTAATAATGTGCTCCATAATTCTGAGGAGGTTGGGCGTATCTTTTACAAATGATGGAAGTGCTTTTGGCAAGTCACCAAGGAAGTAGTTAAGGAATGTAGAGATGTTGTCTATCGAGATGTTGTTTGGTACTATCGGGTGACCTGGGATAATAGCGGAGTATAGTTCAGTGGATGGAATTTTGTGTATTTTTGGAAGGAGGTAGAAGCGCCCGGCAGTTTTATTGCTTGGTTTAAGAAATTTGTATTCTGACGGTGCTATCAATTCATCAGCCAAAAGTGATTTCAGCCTGTTGGTAATTGTCACTGTGTAGGATAATGTCGGATCGTTATCTAGCTTACGGTAATGTTCTCGGTAGTTTAGTAGCCTGTAAGACTCGTGCTTGTATTTTTTCTACTGGCCAAATCACTACACTTCCACCCTTATCTGCTTCTTTAATAACAATGTCATTCCGGCAACTAAGATTTGAAATGATACGACTCTCCGGCGCAGTTATGTTTTAAGGCCGCTTAGATGTCTTGTATTGACTTGTAAATTCTTTAGTGACAGTTTTAAGGCATGTGTCAAGTTCTCTGGCTTGTTCTGGTTCTGGAGTCCATGTGGATTGGGCTCGAAGTGATGTCTTCCCGGTGTCTGGTGCGTTGTTGTCTGCGAAAAAGTGTCTGATACGCATTCGTCGGGAAAATTCAGAGAGGTCCTTGTGAAGCTCGAATTCATTTATTGCGTTGTTCGGAGGACAAAAGTCTAGGCCCTTGCTGAGCACGCCTATTTCATTTTTACTTAATGTTTTTGAAATGTCTACAACATTGGACTGGTTTAGTTTTGTGGAAGTTTCCGTCACGTCTGGTATTTGCGGGCAATGAGCAGTGATGGTATAAACCATCACTGCCCATTTGTTTGTAGGAGGTGATATGAATGTTTGATCATATTTATGGTCCAGCATAATTGCTTTAAACATAAAAGAAAACATTACATCACTTTGGCTAATCTGTACTGTATCTACCGTGTTACTCTTCTGTCCGAACAGTCTGCACCAAGCACATCTTGGTCATCACAGGAGCCCTCATCTACACCAACAGCAAAGGGCTGGAGCCGGATTTGCAAGGCTTTTAGACCACGAACAAACAAGCGGATGCAGAAGTACTTGGATGAGATGTCAACTGTACGGTGAACTGTGTCAAGACTGAACAGTGCTTCAGCCATTATTCCGCCAGCACAGGTATTGGACGAGTCATGCAGATAGCCCAACAAATACTTTATAGAAATTTTGCATGTTTAAATGCACCTGAAACCTCTGAACAAGCACCGACGACGCTGGCCAAAAGAGTTCCGTCAGTTTGCCCTTCCTTTATGAGCTTCCTGGCTATGCCAAATTGCATTTGTGCCAAGTATACATTTTTTCTACGAATGTAAGCTTTTTCATTGCCCATTCTTCTTAGAGATCATTCTTCTTCCTCATGCAAACATAGAGGTCAACCAATTCTTCGCTTATACTTAGTACCAGTCACTGTCCAGCAGCATAACATGTCTGTACGTTAGTTCTAGTGTACGTTGCCATGTGCAATTCCGCGCGTGAAATAGCTGATGCAGCATCATCATGTGTCTTGTATCAACCTATGCATCATGTGCTTTGCAGAGTTTAACTTTTTTTAATGTTTTTAGCCTTCAATGCTTGCAGAGAAGAGTGGCTTTTTCTTGAATGCAAGCTTTCCCATTCCCATATTTAATTCCTAGTCTCGTTTAGCATTCTATTCTCACTCGATAGCCTAGGCCTTTGCGCAAACTACATTGAAGGGATTTATTGCAGGATCTTGGTCCGCTGCCCTACTTAGTCGTGGTCGCCGTGTTACGTTTCTTGAATCTGGGAGCCTGGTCACTTGTATTGGGAACCAGTATCTCGAGGTAAGTACGTGCGCCTGCAGTCTACACAGCAACATAGACTCCTAATATACACGCACCATGATTGGTGATCTCCGTTCTTTCTTTCCTGCTGCGGCTGTGGGCAAATTGTGATTGTGGCCTTGCTTGGCTGCGATTTGGCATGCATGGAGACCAGTATACGCGCTTACATGGTCCGTCGTGCGTGAAGTTGATAGCCGCATGGATGAAAAGGCCTGCAAAAGTGGCTGCCCAAGGTGATGCTCACGAAACCGACCATGTTCATATTAAGACGAAATGGGACTACAAGTGTGAGCGCCACATTAACGGCCCCCCGAAAGAAAAGAAATGTGCAGTGTTTAAAGGAGTTATCGCTAAATTGTCAGGTAGTCCATGCAGCGGATGCACGCGCCACCATGTTACTTCGCAATGCAAGTCGCTCATCTTCAACGGCGACTCTCGGTGCAAACAGGTGGGACACGGTTCGATCTGCTTGCGCTGCTGGTTTTCGCTGGTTACCAGACCGTCGTGTGGGACGACGAAAGTGAGACGCTCACGAGCTCGCATTAATGATTCCAGCGTACCTCGACATCCAAATTTATTTTCTACTCGTGTGCGAAAAGGTGTACTGCTTGTCTACTGCCAATGAAGTCGCACGTTCTATCCACTCCGTTGTGGTATGTTTGTATGGGCGTCCTCTTCCGAGACTGTTAAGCATTACTTTACTTTTCTGCAGATTAATTTTTAGACCCACTCTTCTGCTTTGCCTCTCCAGGTCAGTGAGCATGCATTGCAATTGGTCCCCTGAGTTACTAAGCAAGGCAATATCATCAGCGAATCGCAAGTTACTAAGGTATTCTCCATTAACTTTTATCCCCAATTCTTCCCAAATCCAGGTCTCTGAATACCTCCTGTAAACACGCTGTGAATAGCATTGGAGATATCGTATCTCCCTGCCTGACGCCTTTCTTTATTGGGATTTTGTTGCTTGCTTTATGGAGGACTACGGTGGCTGTGGAGCCGCTATAGATATCTTTCAGTATTTTTACATACGGTTCGTCTACACCCTGATTCCGTAATGCCTCCATGACTGCTGAGGTTTCGGCAGAATGAAACGCTTTTTCGTATTTACAGCAATTTACAATAGGCAGCGAGGCACTGGAAGTCGTAAGGGAATACATCTACTTAGGGCAGGTAATGACGGCGGATCCGGATCATGAGACGGAAATATTCAGAAGAATAAGAATGGGCTGTGGTGCGTTTGGCAGGCATTCTCAGATCATGAACAGCAGGTTGCCATTATCCCTCAAGAGAAAAGTATATAATAGCTGTGTCTTACCAGTACTCACTTACGGGGCAGAAACCTGGAGGCTTACGAAAAGGGTTCTACTCAAATTGAGGACGACGCAACGAGCTATGGAAAGAAGAATGATAGGTGTAACGTTAAGGGATAAGAAAAGAGCAGATTGGGTGAGGGAACAAGCGCGAGTTAATGACATCTTAGTTGAAATCAAGAAAAAGAAATGGGCATGGGCAGGACATGTAATCAGGAGGGAAGATAACCGATGGTCATTAAGGTTTACGGACTGGATTCCAAGGGAAGGGAAGCGTAGCAGGGGGCGGCAGAAAGTTAGGTGGGCGGATGAGATTAAGAAGTTTGCAGGCACGGCATGGCCACAATTAGTACATGACCGGGGTTGTTGCAGAAGTATGGGAGAGGCCTTCGCCCTGCAGTGGGCGTAACCAGGCTGATGATGATGATGATGTATGGGCGTCAGTAGAGGCTCTGTGGTCTCCGGACAATTACAATGCACCAGCTACGTGACAGCCAACGCAATGAGGCATGCTGTAACGCCAGCAGAGCGAGCACGACGTGTCCCAGCGTGCGCTGTCGGCGGAAAGCGGCCATAACAGAATTTGCTATATATCTTACATATATAAAAAGAACTTCATTTGCGCTTCCTGTATGAGCAGCGCCATGTACCGTACACCTACGTAAGTCCCATGCGCTTCCGCTGCTTTTATTCCTACCACTGGGGAAGGTAGAGTTTCTATATTCTAAAGCTGGTGCTTTATTCTATGGCGGCACCCCGCGGCCGCCGCGGTATCTACGCTACGTAGAAGACCACAGCCACATGCAACGGTAGGGCGCAAGCGCAGCGTTTGCTTTCTGCACGAGAGGGCTCGAATGTGTGCTCGCGCCCGCCTGCTCGTCTGACCGTGATGCGTGGTGCGGATTGGCTTTGTCCTTCACCAGTTTGATTGACGGACCAGTAGCCACATCCATCTCGCACATGTTGAAGCGCTATCGATAAGCCTGCCAAGGCGTCTAACCAGGAGCAGCCGGGAGTGAGCGCGCGCTGGAAAGCGTGCGCGTGGTCTCGTCATAAGTTTCGCCGGTTACGAGGCTAGTCGGGCGTTCAAAGCCAGCCGAAATTAACCGTACCTGACGGTTACGACACCGATAAGCAGGGTGGCCAAAGTGTCAAAGCTCTACGGCTACGTGTGAATAAGGCTGACATCGGGCTTCGTTGCGTACGTCCGGCACTGCGGCACCGAGCAGTAGCCTACCATGCTGCACGCCTCCAGAGGCAGCCACTACCCATTATAGCACTTTCAAATGCTGTGAAGCAGACACCCATGGTGGTAAGGCCTTACCATTTAATCAGAACCGCGGCGCAGGTGGGACATTAAACTTTCGTTTTCAGCTCGTTTCGGCGCTTCCGACGGTGCCAACGCGGCCGCTGTGTGCATGTGATCGCTTATGCCACGTCACGCCGACAGTGGCGCTAGCTTTTCCGGTGGTGGAGCTCGCCCCCAATACAAGCGACGTGGCCTGCTCCACTACGCAACTTCTCATGTTTTACGGCTATATTATTCCTGTGGCGGTGAAGATTTGCCGCACTTTTTGGCTAATTTTACGTTCAATTGGGCGCAGTTGACGTTTTGAAATATTCGAAAAATACTCGCATTGAAGAATAGTGTCTATCCGATTCGAAGTTCGAATGAAGTAGGACACTATTCGATTAGTTATTTAGAAGTTTTGAATATTCGCGCACTCCTAAATATTAGTCATCGTCGCGGTCACGAAGCGTCGCTGTCACCAGAGTGGGAGAGATACAAAGAAACAGAGCGGGGCGCATTGTAGGTTGCGCCGACATTGTTCATACGCCTAATTATGACAGTCGACCCTTGTAGACCGTTGCAGATTATTTCGCGTACTCGGCCTACGTACAGAACGCCTAGGGAATTCGTCTGGCGTACGCTACTGTGTCCTCCCTAGCGCAGAGGGCCTTCTGTTTGCGGCAGCGCCGCTGTGTGCCCACTGCAGGCGCTATATGCAACAATGCATCAAAGTTACTGCGGTAGTTTCATTACCAGAAAAACATGCGTATCAACTTTAAAATCTGATGTATGTACTTGGATGCCAATGTGTTGTAAACAATAAAACACGCTGAATGCGCGTAATAGTCGCGCATGTTTGCCGCATAATCGTCAAATGTATGCTAAATATTGCCATACATATTAACTCTGCTGTAACTTTGTCGCCAGCGACTCTCTGCGGTTGTAATAGACTGGTAGCACGCCATTTCGCGAGATATGTAGTCGACTTCCTTACGTTCAAATGTTCCAGCATGCCGTTCAACTCTTCCACTGTAACGGAGAACATCTCCTAAAAATAAGTAGAAACCAGTTGTTAAACATGAATCGGCTCCACATATCATTATAGAGACCATCACCAGACAGAAAAATGCTGCTACTCATTGCTTCAACGCCACCATAGCATGTGTTGATAGTGCTCATGCTGCACATTTGCAAGTAAGGTGGTATTGGTAACTGGTTATAGCAAGGCACATCAACTGGGACTATTGATACAATTGTTTAAAATGCGAAAAGGACAAACATTGCAGAAATACCTTCGGTACTTCGCAAAAAGATAAAGAATACGCGAGAGGTTACACAGCGTCGAGAAATATGACGATTCAAAATAAATGGTTCAATTTCTAACTGCGACATTTGTAGGCTTAAATGAAACTTCCGCACAAAATATCAATAAGATATCGCGAGTCTGTGCTTTGAGGGATGTACAAAACGAAATGCTGCCCCATTAGCAATGGGTAACAACAAAGTTTTAAATTATAATTACGTTGCAATGCTATCACCATCAGCAGAAAATGAAGAATTGCGATTTCAAGCCTTGTAGCTGTATCAGGGAACCATTTTTTGTGCCTATGCTGGGAATAAAAATTGCTTCACAATACTGCAAATAATAGTCGCGTGCTAAAAGTAGTATAAGGTACTCAGTACCGGTGCCTGCAGAGAAACACGTAGTTGCCGGTGTGCTCGAACCGAGAAGTTTGTTTTATAACGTGATATCTTTCTCATCGCTTATGCTTGTACCTGGCTAACCTTCAAAAAAATGCCAGAGACTGTAGACTAATTTGCTAACACGCTAATACGCCATTTATTTCGTCTCCAAAGCTTTCATGATTTCGCTAGTTTTCTTGCTTGTGTGTCGTGACCAGCCGACCAGCCTTTCGAAGGGGCCGTTATGCCGTCAGCACTGCGATATAATTGATACACACAGACTGCAGAGAAAGGCTCAAAAAGAGTGAGAGTGATCTTTATAGAGAAGAGCACACGAGCGTAGGTAGCTCTTCCGCTGTGCAGTGGGTGGTCTCCTCAGTCCAGGAGTCGAGCGGCCTTAGCTGCCCTTCTCGCTCGGTTGACCAGGTTGAGCTGGTCAGTCGAGTCGGAGCTGGACAGCGCTGCCTCCCATTGTCGTGGGGTGTGTTATGGTTGTGAGCTGTGGTGTGCTTGCGCAAGCCCATACCATGTGGTAAAGCATTGCGCATTGATCTCAGTGTGGGCATTTATAGGAATACAGTGCAGTGTGTATGGTGTGGTAGAGACTCAAATATGGACATGTATTTGTTTGGAGTTTTTTTCATATTAGGGCTTCCTCTCGCGTCAGAGCATTATGAAACGGTGGTACTGCTATTCGTGAAAGGCGATAGTGTTCTATGTGGGAGGTGCATGTAGGTTAATGGCATGGGCTCGGGTTAGGACTGCTCGGCGTGACCCTATCGCGGCTACCGGTGTGCATGCGCTCGGGCGTAGGTGTGTGCCTGATCATTGCCGCGTAAGGATTCACGCCAGAGTACACACAATTTGTATGCATGGCGGGAGTTGGTGCGCCCCAATCATAATGCGATGTGTGGCCCTGGAAATCTTGGCTCTGGAAAAATTTCGGCATGCCCTCTGAGAGTCCGTCAGGACCATGACACACTCCCAGTGTGGTCTCGTCGTGAAGACTAATGCTATCACGGCTAACGCTAGTTCCCGTGCCTCTGCAATGCTCGCCCTGGAAACCGACGATGCATTAATTTTGGTCCCGTGATTGTCGAGTACGCTGGTGACAAGTGCGGTGCTGATTGCGGTGCTCACGGCAAGGCATTGTGATTGTTCTTATACTTCCTCGCGAGCGCCTGCGCTCGGGCATGTCGCCATACGATATGGAAGCTCGGGTGCATGTTTCTGGAAATTGGTGAGACGTGCATAGTTTCCTGAATTTATGTTGGAATTTTTGTCAATGCGCTGGTGTGCCGTACGGAATGTACAAGACGTTTCAAGACGCAGTGCCCAGCTGTTGTGTGTTGCATCTTTTCTTCTGGTTTACCAGGTTGGCCTCTGTGATTTCCTGTGCGTTGCTGTACGCCCCTGTCTCCTCGAAGCGAAAAGTAGCATTTCAGGGTGGGAGCCCGAGCGCTTGCTTATACGCCTTGCGTATCAGCCGGTCGAGTACCTCCACTTCCGCATTGCCTAAATTTAAATATGGTGCCGAGTACGCAATGCGGCTCACAACCAGAGCCTGCACTAGTTGGATCAGGTCCTGTTCTTGAGTCCCTTCTTCTGGTAATTCGTTGCACCATGCGCAAGATCTGCGTGGTCGTGTAAGCTTCTGCATGGCCTATCCTTCGCCCCCGTCCTTCTATAAGTATAAGCCGAGGATACGAAGTCTGTCTCCCTTGGGAATTTTTCTAGGACCTATTCGCAGGTGGATGGTTGGTCCCTTGTTCGTTGATCGTCCTCGTGAGCGCTTCTCGATTGTGAGGAGCTCCGACTTCTCCGGCGCGCATTGCAGTCTGCATGTCTCCGCGTATCTTGCTACGACGCCCACTACCCCCAGAAATGACCCTTGTTGTTCTCCTATGGACCATCTGATCGTCCATATTGTGATGTCGGATGTGTACAAGGCATGACTAATCCCCGGTATTTTCTCAAGTTGGGCTAGGAATTTCATCACGGCCACGTTGAAAAGTGTCGGCGACAGCGCACCGCTCGTTGTGGCGTTTCTCTATTAGGTGTATCTGCTCGCTGTGACCTCATATTTCCCAGCCATATTGTTGCTTTAGGATCAGCGAGAAAAGCCCTTACGTACTTGCAGGTTCGTCGGCCGCAGTTGGTGTCACTGAGATCTGCTTGTACGGCTTCGTGCCCCACGTTGTCAAAGGCCCCCTTTAGGTCTTGTGGAAGATGTGCTTTCGGGCAGTACGGCGTTGCTGCGTTCAGGACTTCCTCTTTTAGCTGCAGAAGCACGTCTCGCCTTGACAAGTTGGGCCGAAAACCAAACATCGTGTTCGGTATCAGTTGATGTTCTTCTATATGCGCCTGTTGCTTGTCTAAGATCACGCGTTCCATCAGCTTGCCGTGACAAGATGTGAGCGAAATGGGTCTTAAGTTCTCCAGGCAGGGCCTGCTTCCCGGCTTGGGTATCAGCGTAATCTCGGCATGCTTAAATTCCGGGGGTAAGGTTTTTCTGCTTCAGTGTATATTGAGTAGTTCAAGTATTGCTTGCGCGGTTGCATAGTGCAAGTTACGTAGTAATTTGTTGGTGATTCCATCCTTGCCCGGAGTAGTGTTTCGAGTGAGTTTTGCGATCGCTCGCCTCAGCTGAGAACGCGTTATTTTCCGGTCGAGCTCGCTGTTTTCCAGTCCAGTGTAGTCAGCCGCGGGCTGTGCACCGAGTATCGGCTGGCCAATGTATCTACTTTCTAGGGCAGACAATAGCTGATCGTCTGTGCCTCCAATGTTGTGTATTACTCGGTTCATCGTGTGCTTGCTTTCTCTCTTGCCCTGGGTCGGATCTAGTAGATGTCTGAGTATGGCCCAGGTCTTCGCAGTGCCCCGCGTTCCTTGGAGGGAGCTACAGAACTGGTCCCAGTTCCGTGCAAGTTGCTCTGCGTAACGCAGAGCAACTTGAACTGAATTATCAATACGGAGCAATAAACGCCAATACCTAGTTGCTTTTGGCACGAGTAGTGTGTATGCGGTTGCAGCCAATAGTTAGAGCATTGGGTAGCTCACTGATCTTTACTACGCTTTGGTTGTTGCGATGAAGGGCAGAGGTTCGAATCCAGCTGGTAGACACACTCATTTTTAAAAAGTGAATACGAATCTACTCGGCGAGCGCCTGACCAACAGACCGATCGCCCGACTCAGGCGAAACCTTGCAATCGTAGGTAAAGAAGCCCTCGCTTTGAAAACTATCATGTCCTAATGGTTACGCCACTGGGCTGCTGTGATAAAAAACACAGATTTAGTCCGGCCATCGGTCACGTATTTCTTCACAGCAGTATAGCCTGATCTCACCATATTTCCAGGTATTTAACGGAAAACTTGGTGTGTCGAACCTACTTGGAATCTTCGCCTTCGGATTCGTCCCTTCACCTGTTTGTTCTCCGGGATGGTGTATTAAACCGCCACACTGTACGCCCCGGCGGTCCTGACCTATTTCTCGTTATTCCTAAGCGCCTCGAGTCAGCTGTTCTCCAAGAACTTCACGATTTACCGACGGCAGGTCAACTTGGCGTCTCCCGCACCTACGACCGGATTCGCCCACCCTTCTTGTCGCCAGGCCTTGCCCGCTCCGTCTGGAAATACGTTGCGGGGCTGAGAAATGCCAGCGCCGAAAAACACCATCGACGCTCCCTGCCGGGTGCCTTCAACCACTCGACATTCCTTCGGAGCCGTTCTTTCGCGTTGGCTTGGGCTTACTCGGCCATTTCCCCCTGTCCACGTCTGGCAACAAGTGGGTCGCTGTGGCGACAGGTTACGCCACGCGCTACATCACCAGAGCGCTTGCAACAAGATGTGCCACAGATGTCGCTGATTTTCTTTTACGCGACGTGATTCTGCAGCATGGTGCTCCACACCAACTGCTCAGAGACCGGGGTCGGACATTTCTTTATAAAGTCATCGCCAACATCCTGCAGTCCTGCTTAACCAAGCACAAGTTGACTACGTCTTACCATCCACAGACTTATGGTCTCACGGAGCGTCTGAATCGCACCCTAACAGATATCATTCCAAAGTACGTCTCGTCCGACCATACTGATTGGGACCTTGCTCTACCCTATGCCACTTTTGCATATAGTTCTTCGCGTGACGACACTGCCGGTTATTCCCCATTCTTTCTGTTGTTCGGCCGAGAACCCACATTGCAACTGGACGCATCTCTTGCATCCGCCGCAACAGAGACCAGCGAGGATGCACTTGACGCCATCATCAGGCCAGCCCAAGCACGCAAAATTACCCGCGCTCGCCTCCTAACCTCTCAAGACAAGCAACGACGCTTGTACGATTGCCAACACAGAAACGTCCACTTTTCGCCTGGATCTCTGGTACTCCTGTAGTCCCCGAGTCGTCACGTTGGCCTGTTAGAAAAACTCCTTTCTTGGTACACATGCCCATATCGAGTGCTGCGTGCCGTGACTGCAGTTACGTACGAAATCGCCCCAGTCAGTACCAGTGCCTCATCTGCCTCGAATTCCACTGACGTTAAGCATGTGGCACGCCTCAAACCGTATTACTCCTTTTATCACCGATAATTAGACGCCCCGGGACCGTGCTTCTGCCGGCGGGGATAATGATAAATGCATATTACGTGTTTCTTGTGGACTATGCACGCGGGCGCTCCGACGAAGACGACGAACGCTCTCTGGTTCTGGAGCTGTTGGCTGAACTGGCCAGCGCTGCAGTTATCCTTTGTAAATACACCTTGTAAATAGTTTCCCGTTCTCAATCCTTTGTTTGCGTAACAACATTCAGGGTGGTCGACAGGATGACGGGAGAGGCAGTCGGCGTCCTTGTGCAAACGGCCTGACTTATAAAAAACAGCAGATGAATATTCTTGGACTCCTAGCGCCCATTTACTCCATTGTCGAGTTGGGTCTTTGAGTAAGGAGAGCCAGCAGGAGGCGTAGTGATCGGTAACCACAGAAAATGTGCGGCCGCACAAGTACAGGCGGGATTTGGCAACTACCAGAACTAACGCCGGGCACTCCCGTTCATTAATTGAAAAATTCCTGTCGGCGGGTGCCAGGAGGCGGCTGGCGTACGTAATCACGCGCTCTGCGTTACGCTGTCATTGAAAAAGTGCAGCCCCACCTGCATGCCAACTGGAATCCACGTGAAGTTCTGTGGCAGCAGATAGATCATAATGAGTCAGCAATGGGCGAGCCGTGAGCAAGCGTACGAAGGCGGAGAAGGCTTCTGTTTGAGCAGGGCCTCACGTGAAAGCAACGTCCTTGTTAAATAAATCTGTGAGCGGGCGAGCGGTTTTGGCAAAATTATTGATAAAACGGCAGCAATACGAGCATAGCCCGACAAAGCTGCGTGCGTATGCGGCGGAAAACGGAACAGGAAAGTTCTGGACTGCGCGAATCTTGTCAGGGTCAGGTTGAACGCCAGCGGCGCTGACGAGATGGCCAAGAACGGTAATTCGACGACGTCCAAAGGGGCGCATGGATGAGCTCAATTGCAGGCCGGTGCGTCGGAAAACAGCAATAGCCGCTAGACGCGTTAGATGACTCGTGAGAGTTATGAAACGACTATGACATTGTCTAGATAACATTGACAAGTGGATCTTTATAGCTGCGAAGTAAGAAGTCCATAACTCTTTCGAAGGTTCCCGGGGCATTACAAAGGCCGAGCGGCACAACCTTGAATTGGTAGACGCCGTCAGGTGTCATGAAGATAGTTTTCTAACAGTCCATGTCATCTACGAAAGTTTGCCAGTAGCCTGATCAGAGGTCTATCGATGAAAAGTACTTGGCTCCCGCGCAAGCAGGCTAAGGCGTCATCAATATGCGGTAAGCGGTAGACATCCTTGCGTTCAATTTGGTTGAAGTGTCTATTCTCTACATAATAGCGCCTACTGCAGTCCTTCTTGACAAGGACAACAGGGGACGGCCTCGGATAACAGCAAAATCGCTCGATAACGCCTTCAGTCAACATCTTATCGACTTCTCGTAGTATCAATTGTTCAAGATGTGAAACACGGTACGGCCGGCGGCGTATCGGATTGGCGCCTCCGGTGTAAATACGATGGGTGACCACGGATGTCTCGTCTAAAGGGCGGCCTTCAAAGTTAAAAATATCGCGGTAAGTTTCCAAGAGACGGCGGAGGTCGGCAGCTTGTGCCTGAAGATCAGGTGGAATCATCTTGCTTAGTTCGTCTGTGAGAGTCGGTGAATCGGGGGTTCCTGTAGAGGGCGACGGGATTTCGGCGTCAGGAGCCGATGGCTCGCAATCGCTCACAGGCGAGATGTCCAAAGACATGCTTCTTGGAAAAATCTGAGTTGAGCAGTTAAGGGAGGGAGCGAAGTCTGCCTGTACCAGTGAGCACGGTACAGGGAATGGTCAAATTTCTTTCAAGCAGTATGTCAGCGGTGGGACATAGTAGACAGACGCCGTCAGGAACAGATGGGAATGACAGTAGAGTTGCGCACGTAGTGGCTTGAAGCGACAGGCGGATGTCTTCCGGAGAGCATAACCATGGTTGTTTGACTGCTGGAGAATAGCAGCCATGGGGCAGTTCAAGCTGAATGACACTAGACGCGCAATCAAATAGGGCTGAATGGAACGATAGAAAGTCTAAGCCAAGTATAACGTCCTGAGGGCATTGTCCCAAAACGGCAAACAAAACAGCGGTTAATCGCCTCGCGATGCCAATGCGAGTGGTGCGCAAACCAAGCACGGTAGGCGCTCCTCCGTCGGGGACGCGGATGGTGCATGACGCAGCGGGTGTGAGAATTTTGTTCAGGCGTCGGCGCAGTTGGGCACTCGTGACAAATACATGCGCGCCAGTGTCGATGAGCACTGGGACACTGACGCCATCGACTAAAACGTCTATCAAGTTCTGTTTGATCAGAGTGATGAGAGGGTATTGCGCTCGAGTCATCAGTGCAGCGTCGCCTCCGGGAGCTGCGTCGCTTAGTTTTCCAGAGACAGGTGTCGGGGCAGCATGCGCGACGGTGCACGACGGTGCGCGACGAGCCAGCGGTGATAGAGACGATGGTCGACGAGCTGGTGGCGCACGGGATTGATGGCGTCGGAACGATGACGAGGGACTGTTCCAAGGAGCATGAGCGTGATTGTTTGGCTGTTGCGGTGCCAATAGAGGCTGGTAACGACGCTCGCTATAACTGGTGAATGGAAGTCGCAGAAAGGAGGCGACAGTACTGCTGTTACAATGGCGTACAACGTGACCAATACGCCGGCAGGAAAAACAGATTGGCCGATCGGCTGCGGTTCGTCACTCGGCTGTATATCGGTAACCTGCAGGGCACCGCGGATCAGTCGATGGACCTGGAGCATGAGGCAGCTGTGAAGCGGCCACGGCACATACACAATAAACTCCAAGGTTAGTTGGCTCTTCACGAACTATAGCCTGTACAAATGGTGCTGTAGGCAGGTTGTTCGGTTCACTGGGACGGGAAGAAAAAGCTGCAAGAGCCATGGTTTCAAGTGTTCGCCGCGCTATCCGTCTCAGGTCATTTGATGATGATGGTCGCTGCACTGCTAGCCTGTCAACACAAGAGGATGTCGCACAGGTGTTGGGCAGACGTGCGAACGGCGTGGCATTGCGGCGGCTCTTGGCCTGCTCGAAACGTTGATACTGTTTCATGATGCCCTTACTGTTTCACAATTTTTGCACATGAGCAGGTTGAAAGCATCGCCAGCGATACAGGTTGAACCTTGTCTGACTTAGCCATATCGCTGTCGGCCTTAAGGCACAGAGCCAGCACATCCTGGATGTAAGAGACGTATGATTTTGTGGACGACTGACTAGGGGCGGGCCGCTAGTTCTTTCTCAGCGGTGTTCTTCCGCCTGGCAGGACGGCTGAATAACTCCCTCAGCTTCTGCTTGCACGTGTCCGAGTCGTTCAGCTGGTCCTCGTGGTCGTGCCACCACACCTTCGCCATGCCTTGTAGGTAGAAGGCCAAGTTAGCCAACATAATCGTCGGACCTCATCTGTTGTGCGCACTTACACTCTCATACGTGGCGATCCAGTCTTCCACGTCGAAGGGGTCGGTGCCGCAGGACGTTCCTGGATCTCGCGGCAGAGCCAGCACGACCTGAGTTGTAGGTGTTGACGTGGGGTGCGCCATGTCGGGACCTGTCGAGTCCATCATGTCCAGACCGAGGCTACGACCACTGCGAAGCTCCGTTGTTGTTCTCCTGGCTACCCCGAACCTCTCACCAATTTGTTACGTTGCAGACATCACATATAAAGATGTATTTATCATATTTACAAGAGAAATAACGGTGCATAAACAAGATGGCTGTCGAGACCGATTTCCCCTTTACACGTCAAGTCATCTTCTCCTGACTGGTGCCACTCTTGGTTGCGCCGTAACAATATGTTTAACGGCCGACCGTACTGCGTGTGCCATAGCCGTAAAGATACTCGTTTCAATATCACGAAACTCGGATACGGAAATAAATGGTCCGTGTTCTTCATAAGAGATACCAGCATGCGATCTTGATGTGTTAGTGTAGTACTCCCGGCATGAGTATTTCGCCTGAAGCTCCAGGAAGTGCATCTTAATGTGCGCTTCTGGGGCGTACTTAGTTACCTCAATAAATGATGTGTCACATTCTATGAGCTACCATTGCCACGGCGGTAACAACTTTGGGAGAGGCATGTGACGTTGTTCGACGTGTGGAACATTCATTTCTTTCTTGACACTGCGCGCACGCAACGAGTAAAGCTATCTCGCTGCAGGTCGATTATGAAATGGTGTGGGACTGGTCAGGTCATCATTTGTAGTCGATATAAGGGATGTTCAGAGTTGGAATTTATTCTAGTAAATACGTGACGCTCGAATACGTCCGTTGTCCTGAAAGCGCCTGTGGCCATGAGGATGCCTATATGGTGGACGGGATCCAGCATCTTTTGGGCGCTACGCGTACCAGACTGGTACATTATGGCACAGCAGTGTAATTGTGTACGAATGAGGCTCTTACAGAGGTTCATGAGGCATTTCCTATCACAACCGAACGTTCATTGCTACAAAAGTTTAAGAATGTTCATTGTTTTGAAGCATTTCTTCTTAAGATACTTCATGGGCGGGATGACAGTAGGCTTTCTGTATAGTGTCATGCCTAAAAGCTTGTATTGGATGCTTACAGGTGTGTGCTGTCCACGCAGTTCTACGCCAGGATCAGCGTTCAATACACTCTTTCGTGTAAAACGAACACAGGAGCTTTATTCGGGCCCAGCTTAAAGCCGTTTTCATCAGTCTGTTCAAAGACCAGATGGCCAGGTCGTCTACGTACGTCGTCTACGTAACTGAATAAAACATACTTCGTGGAATCTACGACTGCAAAGACTTCATCTTTACAGTGAAAAGCGTAGAACTAGGTACTCCGATATGCTAACCCCACCTTGCTGGATAAAAGGTCTTGGCAGGGCATGGCCAATTCTCAGTCGAAAAGTGCGGTTAGACCGAGAGCATTCTATAACACTAATCATGCTTTCCCGCATATCCATACAGACTAGTCCCGTAATATTCCAAAGCGCCACTTCGTGTCGCAGGCCTGTTCCATGTCGAGGAACACGTATACAAGAACAACTACTTATGAGCAAAAGCATACGGACATTTGTCTTAATGCGTACTACAGGTTTTCCCGTTCAGTTTAGTCCAAGCGACATTGAAAATAATCCAGGTGCCTGCCAATTAAATCTGCGCGCTAGCATTTTTAATCAAAGTACCAATAATTTAATGCGGGCGCCGCCACATTTAATCCCAGCGCCATCCGAATTAATCCGCGTGCCAACTTATTTAATCCTTGCGCCAGCCGTTTTAATTCAAGTGCCACACATTTTAATCCCAACGCCAGTCAATTTAATCATGTTGGAAATTGATTGAAGAACGAATAATTCTTGCAAAAGGAGGTCGTAACAGGCGCTATGAATGCCGTCTATTCATTGATGTCAACATTGTATTGGTGTGAGCTCAGTTTCCACGCTACCAGTGTCGTCATGGCTGCTTCAGACGCACTTCCGTGTGATATATCGCTCATTTACTCCATTTTGAGTCGCGTTTCCGAGTGACAAGAGTGACAAGTAACTTAATGTGCGTCACGATTGTGACGCACATTAAGCTACTTGGGTTGCGTTCCTGACATGCGATTTCCGTCCCTATCTCCATAAATATTGATCGGCATGGTTCGCAAGGGTAAAAACTTGCTCACCAGTACTCAGTCACTTGACACAATCACTAGTGACTCATTATAGCTCACGAAGTTTTCATCTTGCGTGCACTCCTATGCTTCCAACATGCATATCAAACGAAATAGTTCTGAAAGTGTAGCAGCTTATTCTTGAGTGACATGATTATCTCACTAGTGACTCACTCGAAGTCACCGCCGTCGCACCTCTCCAAACCTGCCTACTAAGCATATCAAACGAAATGACTTCCAAAGCTGAAAACCTGCTCACTATCACTCACGCAGATGACGTGACCGCTAGTGACTCTCGTGACTTCACCGTGCTTCTCCCGCATGCACTCGTTTTACCTGCCGACATGTATTTCAAACAAAGTGGCTTATGAAGGGCAACAACCGACTCACTATCACTCAGTCAAACTTAAGTCCCTCAATAATTCCAAAGTACACGCCAGCGATACGCTGATCGGTGACATGTGACTTTGCTCCGCCCCTTTGCCGCCATGAGAGTTCCTGCGTGCCGGGCGAAGTGCGCGCGTTTCGCCTGTTGTGCTATGCACATTGCTGCGATAATTTCGTCCCGGGAGGGCCGAAATGCTTTGTTGCTGTGCGGTTGGGTGCCGAAACCGGACGAACGATGGCAATAAGTTATTCTGCATCCCGCGCCGCAACCAGAACCTAGCCTCAAGAAAAGTATGCTTGCACAGAATTGGAGGGAAGGACTTTGAACTGCCGGTAACTGCACGGTTATGCGACGCAAGAAACATAGAACGATACAAAGGTGCGATAGAAAGCATACACGTGCATGCGTCGAGCTGTGATAGTATTTCACTCGTGCGCATGAATGTTTACGGCCGAAGTTTGTAGAGATTATTTATTTTAGTTCGTTATGAGCCCGCTGAATAGCTCAGTAAGACCTATAGGATGCGAAGCACCGAAATCTGTTGTTGCTGAGCGGGTGGCCGCCGAGATCAGGCGGGGGACGGCAAGAAGTTATTTTGCATTCCGCGTGGCAAACAAAACCTAACCAGAAGGTAAATGTGGTCGCATAGAATTGGACGGAAAGGCAGAACCGTCGGTAACTGCACGATGAAGCGCATTAACTCGCTGACAAATATCCGCATTGCGTTACGTGCGATAAAAAATAAGAAATTTCAGAGCGAATTGTACTCTCACACTTTCCTGTGTTCGCGCGCGTTGTTAACTGCGCTTTACAATATTTCCAAAAAGTCATTTCCAACTATGCATATCCTAATCTTATTTTGTGCATTGCATATGTGAATAAAAATATTCCTAAGTGCCTGCATTACTCTGCTTTTAAAAACAAAAACTGCATAGCCACTGCTACAGGCCATCAAATAATAAAGTATAATACAATATATCAAAGTACATTGCATACAGCTGGAAGCTCGTTCCTTCCAAGTTACCCTTACACTCGAAGAAGTTTCAATAATCGGCGATGCCATTTTACTGATGAAAAACACACAACTGCAAATTAACATAAGAAAAACGCCAGAAGCGATACACGGGTCGCCAGCAAAACACAGTGAGTAATAGCTAGGCCAATCCGTGTGCGTTTCGTATAAGGGCCATATAATTCCTACGGGACTTTAGCGGTGCACGAAGGCGAAAAGGCATAAACACAACAATGCCCGTCATGATTCGATTTTACGTGGCGACGTCGCATGGTTCACGAGAACAGTCAACCGCACTCACACACGCGCACACACTAGGCTCGATGTAAGTGGCAGCCCAAACACCGTCGAGGAGACTCGCTGACACGATCCATACCGCCGCTTTAATATGTCACGATAGTTGCACTGGCTCGTAGCACTGAACCACAAAACACAACAGTCGTCGTGTAATCACAACACGACAGACACACTCAGCGGCAAGAAAACTGTCGGCGCACTCGTTTCCACACACATGCATCATGTCTTTTAGTTGCCGTGAGGGTCGCACGTTTTAGCGACGTTCTGTCGAAAGCTCTCCGGTCCAAGCGACTGTCAGCCTTCTTTTTTACACGACGGTCAAAGTAACCGCTATGTGTACGCAGCCCACTTACAAGTAAAAGAATTCACAGAGCAAACGGGATTAAGCGCAAGCAATCAGCAAGGCTCGCGCGGTGTTTAAGCGCAAACGAACGAAAGGTAAACATGCGGAATCGAGGCGATCAAGCCCTCATTCCGCTCTCTTGAGCGTTTTTCTTTCAACGCTCATTTGAAATTAAAGGACTAGATTCAGTAGTTCGGGCCCTTCTTTCGTTTTTCACCACAGTCAGGCACCAGCAGCGTTTTATTTCCGCGCGTGTGCAGATATTTTTTCACCTCACGAATGCCGCGGCTTAGCTTGGGCACTTTCTGCTACAGGAACTTCCCAGGTGGCACACGCGCTACCTTGTTATAGAGGGACCTTAAGTCAAACGAGGTGATCACTAGTGACTTGTCATCAGGGCTCTTACCCAAGCATGCTCTTTACTAACCTGCCGACAGGCATATCAAACGAAATAGCTTTGAAAGGGTAACAACATGCCCACTATCACAGTCAAGTGATGTGACCACTTGTGACTCGCGTAACGTCACCGCGGTTCTCACCTACGCATGCATTGTCCGGATCTGCTGACATGCATATAAAACGAAATCGCTTTCAAAGGGCAACAACCTGCTCACTACTATCACAAAGTCAGTTGAAGTGTTCACAAGTCACTCACGTTACGTCACCACTGTTCTCACCCAACCATGCGCTCTACTAAGCTACCGACATGCATTTCAAACGATGTCCCTTTCATAGAGTAATAACCAGCTCACTATCACTCAGTCCCATGATGTGATCACTAATGACTCACGTGATTTCGCCACCCTTCTTACCCAACCATGCACTCTCCTAACCTGCCGACGTGCGTGTCAAACAATATGGCTTCCAAAGGGTAACAACAGGCTCATTATCACTCAGTCCCATGATGTGATCACTAGTGGCTCACGTAACGTCACCACGATTTTTACCTAACCATCCCCTCCCTTAACCTGCCGACATGCATATGAAACGAAATGGCTTTCAAAGAGTAACAACCTGCTCACTATCGCAAAGTCAAATGAGGTGGTCGCTAGTGACTTGCGTGACGTCACCATGGTTCTGATGCACGCATGAACTGTCCCGACCTATCGACATGCATATCAAACAAAATGGCTTTCAACGGGTAACAACTGGCTCATTATTTTATTTATTTATTTATTTTCAATACCCTAAAGGCCCCAAGAGGCATTACACAGGGGGGGGGGAGGGGGGGTACAATTTACACATGATATTTCAACGTAATGAAAATGACTGAAGGCAACAATCAAGCACAGATTTCGGTAAAAGAAACACTTTGTGAAAAAAGATGAAGAAAGAGACAAAAGAAACGAAAAGTATTGGGGTGAGTGCACATGGTACAATTCATATTAGCTGTACATGGCACTTTTTAACGAGGCACAAGTGGTAGGTGGGTGCGGGTAAATGTACATTTACAAATTATACATATATATAACACAGGCCAGTCAAGAAGTGGCAGCTGAACATTTTATACATTTAAAAATGTGCGCAGAGCTGATTGGAAGGCAGACGGGTCAGTGATTGTTACAATATCTTGAGGTAGGGCGTTCCATTCATTCACTGATCACACCAACGGGGAATTCCGGAATTTTTTGGTCCTGGCAAATATGGGAGACACTTTGCATACGTGGTCATTGCGGGTGGACAGATAATGGTCGGGTAAGATGGGAGCAGATGAAAAAGATGAACGCAATAGTAAAGGGACTGAAAAAAAGACAGACGGAAATATTTCTGTCGTGTGTCAAGATCCGGAAGATTAAGGGTCTGCTTTAATGCCGACACACTTTGATATGGAGAGTAGGAGCGCGAAATAAAGTGGGTAGCCTTACTTTGAATTGATTCGATGCAATCATAAAGGTTAGCTGTGTGAGGGTTCCAAATATTTGAGGCGTAATCGAGGGTTGTTCTGATAAGGGAGATGTATGCACGAAGTCTTTTGTCACTGTTTGCAAGGTACACACGGCGCTTTAAAAAGCCAAGTGTTTTGATTGCCTTGTTAGTAATATGCTCAACATGCATGGCCCAGCTTAAATCAGATGTAAGAATGACGCCCAGATATTTTAAGGAAGAGGCTCGTTCGAGTATGCGATTGCGTAGAGTGTATACGTTAGATGGAAAGGTTAGCTTGGAAGAAAATGTCATGACCTTAGTTTTATCTGTATTAATTTCCATCGTCCATACGCGACACCATTCAGCTAATGTGGTTAAATCTTTTTGTAATATGGCAACGTCATCATGGGTGGTTATCTGTCTATAAATTACACAATCATCGGCAAACAGCCGTATTGTTGAAGTTATATTCGTAGGTATGTCATCAATATATATTAGGAATAGTAATGGGCCTAACACTGACCCTTGAGGCACCCCTGACCTAACGCGGCAGAAAGTAGATTTGTTGTTATAAATAGTTACTAATTGAGAGCGACCAGATAAAAACTTGTTAATCCACTGGGTAGTTTTCTCATCTAACTAAAGGCTGTTTATTTTCATGATTAGCCGTTTATGAGGAACGCGATCGAAGGCTTTCGAGAAGTCAATAAATATTGCGTCAGTATAAAGCAAATTGTACAAGGAGTCATGTAGGTCAGTGGTTAGTTCTAACAAGTGTATTTGGCAAGACCGTTTGTATCTGAAGCCATACTGATTTTTGAATCACAGATTATTTGCATTAAGATGAATCATAATGTGGGAGTAAATTATATGCTCAAGGAGTTTACAACAAACAGATTTCAGTGAAATCGGGCGGTAATTGCTTGGACATGAGGGCTCACCAGGTTTAAATATAGGTATAATATGGCCAGACCTCCAATCACCTGGAACACAGCCCCTATCTAGTGATTCTTGCAAAATTAAACACAGTAGACATGATGATATGTTGGAAGTTAGTTTTAGTAGTTTAGAGCTGATGCCATCCGGTCCAGGACTGGAGCTAAGCGGCAGCCTGTCAATAGCCCGTGATACACCTGCTGCAGTAACGGCGAGGGGCTCGCTTGGATGATTTATCGTATAAAGAGAGACGGTACAAAACTGGTCGAGTGGGGGTTCGTCGGTAAAAGCTTGACTGAAAGTGTTTTTCAAGAGTTCACCACATGCTTCATTGGGCACCATGCAGCCATCTGCGTCCTTTTGGGTTATACAGTGTCCGTATCTTTAGGGTTAATTACACGCCAAAACTTTTTTGGATTATACTTTAACAAAGTGGGCAGGGTATCATTGAAATAATGATCCTTAGCTTCTTCAATGGTTCTTTGCGATTCACGAGATAATTCTTTATATTTCTTCCACGCATAATCAGTATTGGTTCGCGAGACCTTACTATATGCTCTTGTTTTTTCTATTCAGGCAATGTTTGACTTTTTTTGTAAACCAGGGAGCATTTGTTCTTGACGTGAATGAAATCTCAGGGATGCACGTATTTTCGGTTTTCTTAAGGAAGTCACGGAACACTATCCAATTGTCATTAGTTGTACGATTAATGAATTCGTTTGAAAAGCAGCTTGCAAACTCGGTTAGCATGCTATTCACTTTTCCAATGTCTGCCTTTTTGTAATCACTCAGTCATCACTCAGTGCTCTGATGTGATCACTTGTGACTCACGTGACGTCACCACGCTTTTTACCGAACGATGCAGTCTCCTAACCTGCCGACATACATATAAAATGAAATGGCTTTCAAAGAGCAACATCCTGCTCATTCTCGCGAAGTCGAATGATGTGTTCACTAGTGACTCACGTGATGTCACCACAGTCTCATGCGAGTACCTTGCCGGCGCGTACATCAAAATAAATTTGTTTGAAAGAGCAGATAGCTGCTCACTGTCGCTCATGAACGTGACCTGATCACTAGGGACTCACGCTTCATTGTTCCGAGTAACTCGCGCAAGGCACCGTGCTAGAGAAGAGACGAATCGAAGGCGCAATCCGTAATACCATGGTGACTCACATGACGTCACCTAGAGGAATACCTAGCGCGCACTCAAGTAAGGGCGGTATTGATATTAGCATATTATTTTTAAAGGGCGAGATTTACACATTTATTCACACCTTTTTCTTACGAATGAATTGAACTGGTCATAATAGAACTATTGTTCTATTATGAACAGCAACTTTTTTAAGCTACCGACCTGATAACAAAGCACCATTGCATAGACTCACACTTTGATGGTTATGGCGCGTTAGTTAAATATTAAACGGAAAATTGAAGAGTAGCTGCATGTCGGATGCGTGAGATTCAGTGCGCGTTCTTTTCTTACAAAGCCCAGAGAGGGAGTCTCGAAGGAGAACCTGAAAAATAGAGTCGTGATGTGTTTAATGAGACATCTCGCTCAACATCAGATGTACAAAAATACGGTAAGATCTCCTGATCGAAACGATGTAATTTATTCGATGCGGTATTTGATTTCACAAGAGACCAGGGCACTTCCTGGATGGGCTTATAGAAAGAAAAGGAAAACGACTTCTCTCTGAGCGCAGCGTGAAAGGAAGAAAAGTTGTGCCTATCGAGTGCCGCGCAATTCACGCCTTGAACAAGTGGCATTGCGTCTTATGCAGCATTCAGAAGCAACGAACACCTGCGATCTTTTTGTTAGACTCCTCGTGGAGTCACCAGCACTGCGTCGCACCGCTCACTGAGGTAGTGTTTAACTTGACATTTAAACTTGGTGGAAACTTCCTCAATTGGATTAAGAAAAGTACTGTATGGAGGCAGGCGCTTGATGGAATTATTCGAGCTGACCAGATTTGCCTGTTCTACTCGCTTGTGAGCGGAAGCGTTGTCGAAAATGAAGACGGCCTCTGTATCCGGCTCCTCAAAGTGAACCTGGACGGAAACGTTGGCGAGAAAGTAATTGAATACGATCCAATGGACCCTTTCGACAATTCACCAGTGCAGTACGCCGTTTACCCTCATGCGTGCGATGATATTGATGTTCACTCCTTTCGTCGAAGTCGTCCTCTGGAGCGCTGGCTCGCTCTTTTTCGCGCCGCCAAATTTTCTTGATCATGATATATTGCAATTTGTTTCGTCAACGTCAAAGCGGCACACCCGGGGCCCATTGGCTTGTAACCATTCCGCATACTCTTTTCGCTTCTTCACGTCGGAGCGGTTGCGGTCCATCGGCTTCTAGGTCGCTAATTTTATGGAGTAGGTGTATGCGTCGAGGAGTTCGTCAACTCAACTGGTGCTGATTGTGAGGCCAGGTATTTCTTCTTGAACCGTTCGCTTTATCTGTTTCAGCGTGAACACTGCGTTTTCGTCGACACTTGTTTCCACCGCGACGACGTCGGCACCACACTTTCTAACGGAGCGTCCCGTTTTCAGAGACACTTCATGGTCTGTCGCTGCAAGTGACCTTGCAGTTTTTAAGTGTATGCCCAGAGTCTCGGCGAGTTGTTTTAAATCTCTGACGCGCCTATAGTCGGATACAACTTTAGAAAAAAGGGGGCGTTTACTCCTCCGAGGCGGAGGCAGACGAGCATCCACCAATGGGCGCGCGCTCTGGACAAACGTCATGAGCCAGACGGCTGGTGACCCCGCCGACGGCGAAGATGGCCGCCCGCGCTTCGAACTGGGCGAGGTCGCGACAGCTGTGTGCTTCAGCCCCTCGTCAGAGTGAATTCCAGTAGTGCTTGTGAGGGTCTATCATGTCGGAAATATTACTACGAACTTACGATGCGCCATTTATGCCGCGTGCATTTATTCTGAGCCGTGATCCGTTGAAGGAACATTGCAGCGAGCATCGCTGGCGCTGTGCTACGCTTTGCCTGTAAACAGGATCCCGCGGCGACCGCTGCGAACACACATTCTGCGTACTTCTTCCATGTTGTTTTATTTCGCTCCCGAGTGAAGTTACGGCGAGAAAGTTTTCCAAAGACTGGTGCCTACGGTAGCGGCGGGTGTGTTTTTCGTCGGATGGGGTGAAATGACGGAGCAAAACCATTCTCAGGAGAAATCAGAAAAGTTCGCGCAACAGAAACTATTTGCAGAAGAAGCCTTCAACGCAAAGATTTGTCGCCGTCAACTTAGCGTAAACTATCAATAGAGAGGTTTTAGCTTTTCCGGTATTCCGGTAAAACGCAGGCGGACGGACGGCGCATTGGGGCGTGGGGCGGAGGCGTAAACGTGAGTGGTCGAGCGGTCTGCACGGTGCAGCCACCTGGTGGCGCAGTGCTCAAACAGACAGAAACAGTTAATATTGCATTAAACGAGCGTATTCTTCTTCGCTGCTGGTGTAAATTTTCGGCACTGGCATAATCGTGTTGCAGCCCCAACGCCCCAATGCCCCGTCCGCCTGCGTTTTACTGGAATACCGGACAAGCTAAACCTCAGCAGTGAGATAGCCGAGCGTCTAGCGACGGTGTTCGAGTGTTGTGTGGCACCGTCGATTGATTGCTGTACACCAGTTTTCACTGCACGCGAAAGCTGTAGAATGCGTGCTGTGAAATTGTGAAAATACAAAACCAAAAAATATAAATTTTATGCTATTTGAAACCAAGAGTATTTATTTAAAACGATGAATGAAGCATTTTTGCACCTTCCTGCCTCGACCGTATTCTCGCCCCAGGTTTTTAATGGTTGCGATAAATGCATTGTTTTATATAAGTACCTTTTCTATAGCAACTGATTCATTTTAAGCATGAGAAACGAGTAGTAGATACGCCGTGTACAAGTGAACAAGCGCAAAAGCGTCGCAGAGCTGCTCTTTCTACTTTTGTCACTTGCAATGAAGCTAAAGAGCAGACGACGGGCAGCGTTGTGAAAGGCACGGGGTTATTTTTCTGCCGCTATCCGGCATGTGCTGCAGCACATGAGAACTCTAATAAACCAGTCATCAAAATGCAAAAGTCTTTATTTATACCGAGAATTACGCGTTTCAGGAGCACGGTGTTTCAAGCGGGACTATTTTAGTCGCGGAGGCTATCGGGTGTCGCGCTTCGGTCATCTGGGCGGAGCCTCCCCTTTTTTATAAAGTTGTATCCGACTATAGAGGCATCGACGATTCTTGCTCGGTCGACATCAGGCACTCTGTTGTTTTTCTTTCGCGGCTCATTTCGATCCTTGAAAGGAGGACCCCGCTTTCGCACAACGCTCCCCTGTTCGTCTGCAGGAGGCCCATCTTCCATGGTGGTGAGCTAAGGCATAGATCAAGCACAGCAATAGCACCGGGAGCACTAAACAAAAGGTCAGACCGCCACTAATACAAAGGTGCTGTGAACACCTTATGGTAAGTCCGCTAGGTTACGAGACGGTATCATCTGCTTTTCAAGCGGAAAGTTGAACGTGCTCGCAGCGGACAGAGAAATTGTGCAAGTACTAAGAAAAACTCGTGCTCTTTATGATTACATTACGGAAAGTATTTCTGAATCACATACAGCAGTACAAAAAATATAAGAGCTAAAGCAGACAGACAACTTATCGGCGGCGTCACCGCCGGCGAAACTGCACATGTCATTCTCCCGCGATGGTAGTCAAACAAAAATAGAGGAGTTAGCATACGGAGTTCACTGCGCCTCTGGAATAGTGGCGCTCTGACCTGTTCTTTCGTGCTCCCGGTGCTACTGCTGTGCTTGAACTTTGCCTGAGCTGACCACCATGTAAGATGAGACTATTTATCATAATGAGCAAGTCGTTACTCTTTGAATGCCATTTCGTTTGATATGCATGTCGGCAGGTCAGGAGAGTGAAGGGTTGGGTAAAAAGCGTGGTGACATCACATGAGTCACTGTTGATCACATCATGGTACTGAGTGATAATGAGGGTGCGTGTTGAAATAATGAACGCAAAGGTGTTGTTACCCTTTGGAAGCCATTTCGTTTGATATACACGTAAAAAGCCTGGCGACGTCACGTGTGTGAATTGTGATCACTTGATTTGATTTTGTGATAGTGAGCAAGTTGTTACACCTTGAAAGCGATTTCGTTTGATATGCATACCGACAGCTCGGGACAGTGAATGCGTGGGTGAGAACCGTGGTGACGTCACGTTAGTCATTACTGATCATCTCATTCGACTTTGTGATAGTGAGTAGGTTGTTACTCATTGAAAGCTATTTTGTTTGATATGCATGTCTGCAGGTTAAAGGAGTGCATGGTTGGGTAAAAAGCGCGGTGATGTCACTTGAGTCACTAGTGATCACATCATGGGAATGAATGATAGCAAGCCGATTGTTACCTCTTGAAAGTCATTTTGTTTGACATGCCTGTCAACAGTCGGGACAATGCATGCTTGGTTGAGAACCATGGTGACGTTACGCGAGTAAGTAGTGCTGACCTCATTTGACTGACATAGTGAGTAGGTTGCTACTCTTTCAAAAGGATTTCTTTTGATATACTTCTTGGAAGGCAAGGGGAGTTAGTGCTCGCGTGCGATTGTGGTGACGTCACGTGAGTAACTTGTGGTCACCGCATTCGACTTTTTGATAATGAGCAGGTTGTTGCTCTTTGAGATCCGTTTTGTTTGATGTGCTTGTCGGCAGGTTAAGATAGTGCATGGTTGAGTAAAAAGCATGGTGATGTCGCATGAGTCACTAGGGCTCACATCATGGCAACGAGTGATAGTGAGCAGGACGTTACTCTTTGAAAGCGATTTCGTTTGATATGCATGTCGGCAGGTCGGGATAGTGCTTGCGTGCGTGAGAACCGTGGTGAGGTTACGCGAGTCACTAGTGATCACCTCATTTGACTTCATGATAGCAAGCAGGATGTTACTCTTTTAAAGTCACCTCCTTCGATATGCATGTCGGCAGGTTAAGAGTGCATGCGTGAGAAGCGTGGTGACGTCAGAAGAGTGAGTGATAGTGAGCAGGATTTCAGCTGTGAAAGTCATTTCGTTTGATATGCATGTTGGAAGCATAGGAGTGCATGCAAGATAAAAACTTAGTGAGCTATAATGAGTCACTTAGTGATTGTGTCAAGTGCCTGAGTAATGGTGAGCAAGTTTTTACCCTTGCGAGCCATGCCGATTGATATTCATGAAGATTTAAGGACCTTTAAGGAAACTTTTTGGCCCTTGGCCAACAACGGCCTTGCAGAAGAGCGCTTTAAAAGCACTACAGACTTTTCTTGAAGACAGCGGTATCGTTGGACGTTATTAGTGCTTTCATTGTTCTGTTCATTTCAATGTCACTCTATATATCCATCTGTTTGGGAATTATGTTATGTTGACTGCTCTGTTGTGACTGTATGTGCTAATATATTTACACGATGTATATACCACCCGCCGACTAGACAATGTGTTATTAGGCGACAGTATCGTTTGTACTTTTGAGACTTTCGACTACATAAGTGTGGATACATTTGCCATGTATATTGTATGTAGCCGCTGACCCGCTGACTAGAAAATGTGTTATTAGGCGACAGTATCGTTTGTACTTTTGAGACTTTCGACTACATAGGTGTGGAGACATTTGCCATAGTCTTCCTGTGGAAACGTTGCTTTATAAGTCCTGGTGCTTGTGGGAAAAGATTATGTGATATGTAACCGTGAACCCTGAATTATGTGTGACGGAACCACCCAAGAGACAAGGAGTAGCCGGCGCCTTAAATTGCGCGCCAACATCTCCTTATATCATATCAATAAAAAAAAAGATAGGGACGAAAATCGCATGTCAGAATCGCAACCCGAGTAGTTTGATGTGCGTCACGATTGTGACTCACTTATGTGAGTCACTCTTGTCACTCGGAAACCCGATTCGAAATGGAGGAAATGAATGATTTACCACGCGGAAGTGTTAAAGCAGCCATGACGACGCCGGTAGCGTGGAAACTGTGCTGACACTAATACAGTGATGACATCAATGAATAGACGGCATTCTTGACGCCTGTTACGACCTCTTTTGGAACAAATTTCGTTCCTCAATCAATTTGCAACAGGATCAAATTGATGGGCACTGGGATTAAAATGTATGGCACTTGGATTATTATGGCTGGCGCAATGAATAAAGCACTTGGCGCACGAATTAATTCGGATAGCACTGGGATTCATTGTGGCGGTACCTGGATTAGATTGATGGTACTAGGATTAAAAATGCTGGCGCTCAGATTAAATTGGCTGGCACCAGGATTATTTTCAATGGTCATTGGATTAAACTGAGCGGGAAAACTTGTAGATCGTTGGTTGCTGACCGGCCTTCTCTAACGGCACACTAATATGGATCCAGCAATTTGTTTGATTCGAGAGAACTTAGGAGTGCCAGTCAGTCATACTTTCGAATAGGCTGCAAAGGCAACTTGTGAACACTTTTGCGCGATAGCTCGTCACGAAAGAAGGGTCATGTACCTGCTTCAAAACCGGAACAACAACTGCTTCTGTCCATGTAACTGGCAGGTACCTAGCTGCCCATATCCTATTAAAAAGTATGCGTAGAGTCATTTGAGTGTCCGTGTAGCGTTTTTGACCGTATCGTACATTAGTTTCTCAGCTCCTGGAGCAGAGCTCCGACACTTCTTTAAGGAGGCTCCTAAATCAGCAATGAAAAAGGGCGATTCTAGGGTTCGGTCTATATGCACTGATGACCCAATGATATGCGTTCTAGTTGTTCTCTGCGTTTAAGGAATGACTGTGTACGGTTTATAGATCTGGAGACGTACTCGAAGTGCTCTCTGGGAGCATTAGCCTCTACTTCCAAACTATTTACATCGTCACTTACCAGAGACTTAATTGCGCTTTTAACCATTCCACACTTTTCTTTCCTGTGTACAGGAATTAATTCCTGAGAGAAACTTCTCCCAGCTGGCACTCGTCGTTAGTCGTCGCGCCCTTCGCCCTTGTCATTTATTCTGTTAAGTCGATTAAATTTTCCACATGAAGGTATCGACGCAGTATAGCCCATGCTTTATTCTGTGTCTTTCCCGTAGCTCTGCAGTCTTCTTTCCACCAAGGAACACGTGTGTTACTTGAATAGCCGTTTGTTTGCGGAATGAACTTTTCTGCTGCATCTATAATAAAAGCTCTAAAATATGCCATGGCGTCGTCTATACTACAATTGTATGTAAAATCCGGTGATAAATACATTATCCCAATGGGCGGTGGTCGGCTTCCATCGAGGGGCGTGCGAAGGAGAGTCGTGGTCGCTCCCAATGGTCGTTCCCAAAAGGACTGGCGATAACATTCCCTACTATGTCAGCAAAAAGTATACAAGATACAAACGATAAGTCGATAGATGAGTAGCTATTGTCAGGGAGATTACAATAGGTTCGTTCTTTCTGAGCCACAGTTTATAAGAAAGTTTTGTATAAGGGGGGACCTCTTGCATCGCACCGGGAGTCTTGCCAAAGAGTGTTGTGAGCGTTTCAATTCCCTGCAAGTACGTAGAACCCTGGAAACTGCTCAATGAGGTCGTAGAAATCTTTCTAAATGAGGTTATAAGTAGGACTAACACATAAAGAGCAGACACTAACCAGTCTATTCAGGAGAATTGCCTTTAGTGATAATGCTTCTAGGGGCGTCTGACACCATAGGATGAGGCGTTAGCCTCGTGACGGTATTTGTGAAATGTGGCATATTGCCAGAGAAAGTTTTTCAAGTCAACGTTTTATTGGCTCACAAGTTTCGATGACGGCGAAATGCGAGAACACCCGTATACTTAGATTTAGATGCGCATTAAAGAACCCCTGGTGGTGCAAATTTGCAGATCCCCCACTACGGCGTGTTTCATAATCACATCGTGGTTTTGGCACGTAAAACCTCATAATTTAATTTTTAGGCTATCCAGTGCATTTAATTTATGTGTATAGGTCATTATTAGGCTTGTCATACTTACTGCATCCAATGACATGCAGAAGGCGCTAGACCATTGTGTAACTTTGGCGCAAGAATTCGCTTTCAAAAACATAGAGGTCGCAGAAATCCAGCAAGAGATATGCATCCAGCGTGTCTTAAACAGTGTTTGAACGTCAGCATGAAAAAGTATTAAGCGTGAACAACTGTCGTCAATTTATTCGTGCCTACTACCCCATGAAATTCAACTGTACACGAAAGGCGCCTTGGTGGAAGGAAACAAAAGATTTTTTTCAGAGAAGCTTGATAGTTTTGAAACAGCCGAGACGGGACGGTACTTACAGAGTTTTGAATGAACAGAGACCTGGCGCCTTTAATGATGCAACTTCGTAGACGCTCTTTGATGTCATTTGTGTTCTGTAGAAGATTCGAACATTTCATAACCACACTGAATCTTAAAGAGGATAGAGTGACAATCTAATTGAGCTTTTTAAAGTTAGATTTGCAATAATCAACAAGGCGTCCTGTAGTGGCTACAAATTGTCTTAAGTGGCAATCTATCATCAGGCATTTTGCCGCAACTGTCTATTATATGATAACGTTCTATCACACCTGCAACACTCCTTGCTACAGCAAAAATGAAATATGTATCTACAGTGCTTTTATTGTTCGTTTGTACTGACATGTGTGCATAAGTTATTGTGTATTGGAAGATTTATCTCTTGTTATCGCGCCTGTTAAATTACTTTCTACACCTTTGCGTGTCGTAAGCTAACGCGAGTGTTTCTTCGTGGAAGGGAAGACAATGTTACGGTACGAGCGCTCCTATGGCGGAAGCGGAAATGTGATAATCTCAACTATATGATACATATCACAGCTAACGCAAATTATCGTAGACACAGAGGAAAGCAACGCACTCGTCTGAAATATTTCGAAGTTTGCTGAAGACTGCTGGCCGCCCCACCTTTACGAACAGCAAAACTTCACTTGTCATGATTGTTGCTTGCATCAGGTTACTATACACTTTCGTACAATCTACCAAGGGTACCACTGTAATTTTCTTAATGTCAAATATTTAGTTACCTTCTGGAGCTTGGGATTTACGTAAGCGTAGCAAAGTCTATATCCCAGGCACAACTTCTCAGCAATCTGAAACATACGAAGCATATAAGCAATGAACTGCCACCGCGGAACCCCTAGAGTGCTAAGGTCTATTGAAACTTCAACGCGCCACGTGCTAAGTATACGGGCAAAAATGGTGCATGAATTATATGCGTTGTAGTAATCGTCCTCAAGTCGTTAAAATTTGTGCAGCCAATTTCCTCGGAATCTAAGTGCATGTCTGAAAGCTTGAGAAAGTACATTATAAGGGCTCTTTCTGGTAATGAAACCCTTCTTCAGCTCTAGAAAGCAATAACAGCATATATGTGTTGATATTTCTAATATCGAACTTGAGTGAACAAGGTTATTGTAGTGCAGGGGCCGCTTGATTTTCATACAAAAAAGCATAATGTAATATTGGCAATGGCTGGGTTAGAAAATCAGCTATGCTCAAGTAGGGTGTTGTCGATTATCCTCTGAGAATGAACGTTTCAAGTGCATTCGCTTTCAGTAGGAAGCGGCGTTCAGAAGCAGAAATGAAATGGTTCTTATCTACGTTAGGCACTCCCGCCCAAGTTGTGCATGGTACTCAACTCCTGGTTTCACCAATAGGAAATTTGTTTTCTATAATAAACAACGAATAGGAGAGGTAGCAAACATCGATTAGTCATAAAAACAATGTTTGCAATAGTACCTACCCTAAATGACTATCTTTAGTGAGCACTTTCAAACTTGCATTCTTACCGCGCCTCGAATATAGCTGTCAAACTGGTGCGAGGAAAGGCGAGCGTTTTATGGTGACATGTGACTGGAAACATGTCTGCATGTTTTCTCATGTACAGTTTGCCTGCGTTAAGACACGCTTACAAGGAATTCTTCTAAATCATTCCAATATAGAGAGTACGTACGCAGCGAATAAGCTTCGCTGTTTGGCCACTGCCTGTTATGAGACAAAAACGCAAGCCGCCTAGATGTGCCACATCGAGTTATTGACCATGCTCTACAGAGTGCTCAATTTTCGAAACCCAAAAGAGACAATGTTGGGTTAATATATAATCGCTGACGGAAAAGACACTATGGGTAAGTCTGTGGGTTAAGACGCCCTGGTAAATATGTTAATAGGTGACTTAATTCACGGCAGGGGTTCCTAATGGCAGTTCCTAATTTTAAGTACTATACAGGGTGTTGTACGAAATTTTTGAGTAACATATAAAAATAGCCGCTTAGCAATAACAAAACGGTTCCTTTGGAGACATGCCGTCAGCGGTGGCGACCAAGGGGTGACGGGTGATACAACGTAATGAGTGGCTAATGCACAAAAAATTATTGACTAAATTTTAATCTTTTAGTGTCACTGCGCTCATCGTAATTGGGATATTGAACCGAGCTCTCGCTACAAACCATTACAACTTTTCGGAGGCTGCAGCGAGCGCGAAATCGCGCTCCTCCAGGGGACGCCCTGCTTACGTCATCCAGCAGCGGGCAGCGAGCGTTCTGCGGCTCCATTGTCCTCGCTGTCAACAGCAGGTGTTCTAAGCCCAATATGGCACTCTGTTGCACTTTTAACACTTTTCCTAATTATGTGATGCTTAGGAGATGTTGATGCCTCTATTAGTGCCGGATACTCTTTCTCTCGTAGAAATTGAAGTAATGAAGGCCACAGACATGAGAAGACTAAGGAAATCTCACTCTAACTTAAAGTCAACTAATATAAGTAATTCAAATATTCAGCCTTAAACCATCTGACACTGTGAAGAAGGCAGAAAACAGAAAGTCCCCTGACAAATGTCCAATAAGTTCAGCAAAAAGTCCAGTCACATAATTACGCAAAAGTAAAAGTACATAGGAAAATAAGAAATAAGCTAACACGAAGGCACATGATTCAATGCATAGAAAGGAATAAAGGCAACTGAATATTTTCTGAGAATATTGCTCGCAGCCAGAAATCTCTGCAGCGCCACTGACGCTCGCCTTCCGAATCGATGTGTGGCTATGCACACAGCGTAATGTAGAAGAGGACAGCCCAGGCGCTAGCAGCACCGCCAACGCAGAGCTCGAGACATTGCTCGACTTGAACCAATGCTCTTTGTTGCGGGCCTTTCTGGATCCACGGCCCTCATCCAATAGCCTTCTTTTGGGTTTGGGTTAAGATGGCTAAAATGGTTCAGACGAAGGCTAAGATGCGCCAGCCACAAGGAAGTGATCAGTGAAAATAAAAAATTTAACGGGATGAAAGGAACAAAGCCCACCTTTACGGTTTATTTAAAAGGATTGTTGTCTCAGAAAACGTAAAGACGTCTTCTTGGGAAACAAGTGCATGCTCTCATAAAATTAAATGTGGATGGAGAGCTTTTAGTGTTTTTGTAGAGTCCGTGAAAATAAATCTCTTTCTCTCTCGAAAGTTGGACATGTTACTGAAATGTGATTCACGGTAATAGGTTCTTCGCATTGTTCGCAGTGAGGGTTTTTTTCTGTCAGTAGGGAATTGTGGAGCAGGCGTGTGTGTGTGCTATGCGAAAGAAACATAAAATCACTTCAATGTATCGTTCTTGGGTCAAACGTTATCGAAGTTTCTGTGCAAGGTGTTCGTACATATGCTTTCGTAGACACAGGTGCTGTCGTTTCTGTTCTTAACGGAACTATTTGCAGTACGCTCCTACAGAGTGACGTATGTTGTGGACCTTTCCTGCACGCCGCAAATGGAGATCATGTTGAGCCTCTAGCCTCTTGTACTGCCCGTGTCATTATTTAACGCGTTCCCCCCATTGTTGACTTCATCGTCCTTGCATCCTGCTCTCACGACATCACACTTTTTCGGGATTTTCTCTCGTGTAACAACACCCTTATCAACTGCGCCTGCGCTTAACTTGTGTTCTTTCCGCTATATGATGAGTCCATCAACAACACTAATCAATCTCTAAGAAAACGCATCGTCAACAAAATCATAGATATTCCTCCGACCACGTCAGTTCTTGTACCCGTACTCTGCAGCGACCTTTCCGACGAAGTCGTATTCTTTGAGCCGTCGAACTTCTTTCTGACCCGGAAGGCTCTTCTTTGGCCTCATGCGAGCGTCGACGTTTTTACCAGTTACTGTACCATCTTTGTCCCCAGTCCCCTTCTGTTTCCCATCAAGCTGATTCGGAGTGAATGTCTTGCATGCGTGCAACCTGTTGTTTCCCGAAACATCTTAAACGTCCCGCGTGAGTCGTCTACCGACCTCGATGCGCTGAGAGCCCTTAAATTTTCTGGCGATCGGTTCCATTCACCTATCGCCAATGGACTCCCTGCTCTTAAACAATCTAGGCTTCTCCAGCTGATGTGCTAGTTCAGCAAATATTACGTGGTCGCTCAGACTGCTCTTGGCCGCATCTCAACTGCTCTTCACTACATCGACACTGGCTGTAACTAAACGCTGCGCCAACGATCGTATCGTGTTTCCGCCAAATAATGCCCCATTACTACAAAGCATGTCGACGACATGCTACAGTGAGGCATGATCCGTCCGTCATATAGACCATGGGCTTCTCCAGTGGGTGTTGTAAATAAAATAAGAGATGGTTCCACCCACTTGTGCATGGATTACCGGCGCTTTAATACGATCACTGCAGAAGGCGTATCGACGGTGTCCTTGTTTGCTGACAAGACGTCGAGTAATTTGATCTTTAGATATGCGTTCGAGGTATTGGCAGTGATCCGTCGCAGACTTTGATCGTTCCAAGGCTTTCATCGTTGCACCTGACAGGTTATACGAAATCAATGTCATGCCCTGTGGCCTTTGCAATGCGCCCGATACCTTCGAGCGCGTGATGGTCTAGGTGCTGCGTGGCTTGAAGTACCACATTTGTCTCTGCTACTTGAACGACATTGTCGTCCTTGCTCCCGATTTTGCAAAGCACCTGAAGCGTCTCAAACACGTCCCGATATGTCTAAAGGATGCTGCGCTCCAACTCAATCTCAAGAAATACCGCTTCGCTGCGCGGCAGCTGACGATTCTCGGCCACATTGTGTCCAAGGACGGTATACTTCCGGACCTCGCTGAAGTCCATGCTGTCGCCGACTTTCCTAACCGGACGACTATCAAATATAAGGGCTCTGCTCCTACTTTTACCGGTTTGTTCGTAATTTCGCGTCTATCATGTCACCTGTGACACAACTCCTTAGCAGCGCTAGCGAGCTATGGTCGTGGTCTTCTGAGTGAAACCCGCGTTCTCCACTATCCGCCGTCTCCTAACTTCTCCCCAATACTGCGCCATTGCGACTCCATGGCTGCAAGTGAAGTGCACATGGATGCCAGCGGTGTTGGTCTCGATACAGTTTTTGCACCATGGAAATCTGACTTTTCCAACTATGTCGTCGCATATGCCACTCGAACGCTGACGAAAGCATAACCAAACTACCGTGTTACCGGGAAAGACTGATTAGCAATAGTTTAGTCGCTAGGCAAGTTTCGTCCTTACTTATATGGCCGCGCCTTCGACGTTGTCACAGACCACCCTGCGATGTCTTGGCTGTCTACATTGAAGGATTCACCAGGCCGCCGTGCACGTTGCACGTTTCGAATTCAGGACTATGATATCGGCGTTGCATACCGTTCTGGCCGCAAGCATAAAGATGCTGGCGTATGCTCCGGGTCACCTCTCCCTGCCTTAGCTGCGTATCTCTCCAGCTTTGAACATACGCTGTTCTCACTAGATATCGACACCGTCGCCTCAGCGCAGCGCAACGATCCATGCATCGCTTCACTCCCTGAGGTTCCCTCCGACGCACTCGTAGTTCCGATATCTCGGACGCTGTGTCTTCAAGCTTCACACTCGGTTATCTGTGACGGCCTCCTGTACAGGCGCAACTGTTCATCAGATCATCGGAAGTGACTTCTAGTCATACCACGAAGGCTGGGCCCTGAAATGTGTGCAGCATTTCAATCAGACCCGCAATGTGCTCACCTAGGAACCCCTGCGGCATCGATATTACTGGGGTGCGATGTACACCATTCGCCAGTTTATCAGTGCCCACTCTGAGCGTCAGCGACGAACGCACCCTCATCCTATGACCGATTCTTTACAGCCGCCTCCGTGTCCCGCCCGTCTGTTCGAATATGTCGGCATTGATCTGTGTGGTCCTATGTTATTCACTACTGTAGACAACCGGTGGATTATCGTCGCGGTCGGCCACCTCACACGGGACGCCGAAACTGCGGTTTTACGCGCCGCCACAGCACAAAACGTCGCATCATTCCTTCTTAACTAGTTTATCCTTCGACACAGCCTCCACGCGAACTCCTTCCGATCTGACCTGGTTGAAGCACTGCTTCATCAGTGCCATATTGTCCATCGTACCAGCACGTCCTACCGCCCCCTGACAAATGGCCTAGTGAGCAGTTTATTCGTACTTTATGCGACTTGCTTCAGGCCCATGTTGAGTCCAGTCAGGCAAACTGGGACCTGCTTCCCCCCTTTTCTCCCTACGCCTTCAACACTACTACGCAAGTCACAACCGGGCTTTATCTATTCTTCCTATTGTATGGTCGTCAGCCGTGTCATATCATAGACAACTTACTGCCCCACAAACCGGACGCCTCCTAGAATGTGCCTATTTCCGAAGCTGCCCGATATGCCGAAGAATGTCGTCAGCTGATCACGCGTTTCATTACGACTGACAAGCAGCGCCAGAAACAGATCGAAGACGACCACGCTCGCGCCGCTACATTCCTTCCCGGAACACACGTATGGTTGCCCGTAATACCCCACGCCCATGGTCTGTCTTCCAAGCTGCTCCCCATGTATGACGGGCCCTACCGCGTGCTCGAGCGCGTACCCGCTAACTACTTCATCGACCCCCTTACGCCGCCTCCCGATCTCCGCCGCCGTTGTCGCGATATCGTTCATGTAGGCCGCCTGATGTCCTACTTCGACACTCTTGTGCCCGCCAGGATGGCTTATGCTTACTCCGCGGGAGAATGGTAATGTAGAAGAAGACAGCCCCGGCGCAAGCAGGGTCGCCAACGCAGTGCGCGAGACAGCGCGAGGCCTGCACCATTGCTCTTCGCTGCGGCCTTTTCGGGATCAACGACCCACGGCTTATAAACCTCTTTGCACTGGTATCGTTTTGAGGCTCAACGACCTGCAGTGTAATGTTGTAATATATGTTTTACACTTTGTCTCTGTGTGTCACGTCGCGGATCTTCAGTTAGAATATCTATATTTTCGTCCATGTAGCTACATGTGGTTTTCTAACTATCAGCTCGTTGAACGGTGCGGAGAAAGGATTTTGTGTACGCGTTACCAAGCAAGAGACACTGAACCACCCTTTCAAAGAACCTGCTTGTAACCTATCCAGACGGGATTTCAAATTCAAGCGTAGGGTCAGGCACAAATAAATGTGAAGGTTTTGAATTTTGATCGAAACACGTCGATGTACTACCACGGGTTGAAATATGTCTTAGTATATGCCGGAATTCGCCTTGACTAATAGGAAATCCAGAAGTAACGTTGTTCATATGCACTCGTCCAGCTGTCTCGTCCGCTGGAAAATTACCAAGGATACTGCAGCGCCCAGGTACCCACTGGGACATTATTGTGTTATGCGGTTCATTAGGTTTTGTGAATTCCTTAAGGGTTTCGTAAACTTAAGGATAAGAACTACATATCAGGGCCAATTTTCTCTTTTCCTGTACTGAAGTTACGTACCCCAATACTTCAGATATTTTTCCTGCAGTTCGTGATGTCGTAAGTCGGAAAGCTGAGCAATTCGGAATTGATTCATTCTTTGGATCAGCGCGGAATACGACGGCAACACAAACAAAAAAGGACACCTACAGGACGTCTGCGTCTTTTCTTTTTGTGTTGCGGTTGTTTTTCATGCTTACGTAAAGAATCGCTGACGCCGTGCGAGACAGCTTCAAATATCTGTACTCAGTTCCATTCTGACATGACAGAGGCAGCCATGGAAGAATTTGGTTGGCATAAACCATCTACATACGCTTGAATATAACAAGCTCCTTTTTGACACTACCAGGCTTCAAAATCGCACGGACCACAAATTTCTCACGGCATAACAGACCAAAACCGGAGATGTTACGCTGCAGGAAATAATCCGAAATAGCTATACAGTATACTCAACCGAACTTATTTCTTCAAACGTGCCGCATGTTTTTGAAGAAGCCGGATCTGCGAATGTTTTTTTCCCCTCGAACCCAAATGACTCAGTACAGAACTTTCGGAACCAGTTTCAACCGTTGCAATTTTCACATCGGAGCGTTCACCTTAACCGAACGGAAGTGTGAGAACCCTAATTGAACACGAAGTAATTTATATCCGAACCCTTCACAGTACCATGCAGCAAGTCGTGTTACATCGATATCAGACGCCAGCGGCTTTGTTATTACAGGCGCGCAACGCCACATCGATAAGGATAGTGTATTCGCACGAGCCGCTCTAACCATTCTGCTAATACGCTACGCAATAACGACACCGCATAAGCAGTAACTGCAAACCACGTGCTCCATTAATCGACGCCCATCAAGCCATTACTAATTAGGTCACATAAAAGTGAGTAAACTTTATTCACTCAACAAATTCGCAACAAGCCTTAGAAACTGCTACTGTTCGAATAGAGCCAAGGTATCACGTATCAGAGCAATTTACCGAGCTTTGATAGACGTTTGCGAACGCCTGGGCCCTGGCTGCACTACTCGCTTTTTATCTTCGGTTCCGAGTCATCTGACAGGCCGATGACTGTATACTGGTCGCAATCACAGTATAGCTAATAACAGCGACTGCGAATTACGCTCTATTGCATACCGCTAAGACTGTATGGAAGAAACTGCGAAAACAGCGGGAAGCTCGGTGGCACGAAAGGTATACGTCTATGGTGACGCCCCCACCGCGGCAAGCTGGTGACTTTCCGCTACGCATTTCTTACAGGCGTGCACCTCGAGTAAAAGATACGAGCGGGAAAGATAGATGACACTGCCCTATTGCCGCTCATTTCTATGCATTCAGACACACTATAAGTTACGCAGGCCGGGCAGGCCTGAATGGCCGGACAGGCCGCCATTGGAATCTGAACCTGGCAACGTTTAACGCTAGAACGTTATCCAGTGAGGCGAGTCTCGCGGTGCTGTTGGAGGAATTAGAGGGCAGTAAATGGGATATAATAGGGCTCAGTGAGGTTAGGAGGACAAAAGAAGCATATACAGTGCTAAAAAGCGGGCACGTACTGTGCTACCGGGGCTTAGTGGAGAGACGAGAACTAGGAGTCGGATTCCTGATTAATAAGAATATAGCTGGTAACATACAGGAATTCTATAGCATTAACGAGAGAGAGGGTGGCAGGTCTGGTCGTGAAACTTAATAAGAGGCACAAAATGAAGGTTGTACAGGTCTACGCCTCTACATCCAGTCATGATGACCAGGAAGTCGAAAGCTTCTATGAAGACATGGAATCGGTGATGGGTAGAGTGAAAACAAAATACACTATATTAATGGATGACTTTAATGCCAAGGTAGGCAAGAAGCAGGCTGGAGATAAGGCAGTGGGGGAATATGGCATAGGCACTAGGAATAGCAGGGGAGAGTTATTAGTAGAGTTTGCGGAACGGAATAATATGCGCATAATGAATACCTCCTTCCGCAAGCGCGATAACCGAAAGTGGACGTGGAGGAGCCCGAACGGCGAGACTAGAAATGAAATAGACTTCATACTCTGCGCTAACACCGGCATCACACAAGATGTGGACGTGCTCGGCAAGGTGCGCTGCAGTAACCACAGGATGGTAAGAACTTGAATTAGCCTAGACCTGAGGAGGGAACGGAAGAAACTGGTACATAAGTAGCCGAACTATGAGTTAGCGGTAAGAGGGAAAATGGAGGAATTCCAGATCAAGCTACAGAACAGGTATGTGGCTTTAACTCAGGAAGAGGACCTTAGTGTAGAAGGAATGAACGACAATCTTGTGGGCATCATTAAGGAGTGTGCAATGGAAGACGGTGGTAACTCCGTTAGGCAGGATACCAGTAAGTTATCGCAGGAGACAAAAGATCTTATCAAGAAACGCCAGTGTATGAAAGCCTCTAACCCTACAGCTAGAATAGAACTGGCAGAACTTTCGAAGTTAATCAACAAGCGTAAGACAACTGACATAAGGAAGTATAATATGGATAGAATTGAACATGCTCTACGGAACGGAGGAAGCCTAAAAGCAGTACAGAAGAAACTAGGAATTGGCAAGAATCCGATGTATGCGTTAAGAGACAAAGCCGGCAATATCATGGATGAGATAGTTCAAGTGGCTGAGGAGTTCTATAGAGATTTATACAGTACCAGTGGCACCCACGATGATAATGGAAGAGAAAATAGTCTAGAGGAAGAGGAATCCGAAATCCCACTGGTAACGCCGGAAGAAGTAAAGAAAGCCTTGGGAGATATGCAAAGGGGGAAGGCAGCTGGGGAGGATCAGGTAACAGCAGATTTGTTAAAGTATGGTGGACAGATTGTTCTAGAGAAACTGGCGACCCTGTATACGCAATGGCTCATGACCTCGAGCCTACCGGAATCTTGGAAGAACGCTAACATAATCCTAATCCATAAGAAAGGGGACACCAAAGACTTGAAAAATTCTAGACCGATCAGCTTACTGTCAGTTGCCTACAAATTATTCACTAAGGTAATCGAAAATAGAATCAGGAGCACCTTAGACTTAATAATAATAATATTTGGGGTTTTACGTGCCAAAACCACTTTCTGATTATGAGGCACGCCGTAGTGGAGGACTCCGGAAATTTTGACCACCTGGGGTTCTTTAACGTGCACCTAAATCTAAGCACACGGGTGTTTTCGCATTTCGCCCCCATCGAAATGCGGCCGCCGTGGCCGGGATTCGATCCCGCGACCTCGTGCTCAGCAGCCCAACACCATAGCCACTGAGCAACCACGGCGGGTCACCTTAGACTTCTGTCAACCAAAGGACCAGGCAGGATACCGTAAAGGCTACTCAACTATAGACCATATTCACACTATCAATCAGATGATAGAGAAATGTGCGGAATATAACCAACCCTTATATATAGCTTTCATTGATTACGAGAAAGCGTTTGATTCTGTCGAAACCTCAGCAGCCATGGAGGCATTACGGAACCAGGGTGTAGACGAGCCGTATGTAAAATACTGAAAGATACCTATAGCGGCTCCACAGCCGCCGTAGTCCTCCATAAAGAAAGCAACAAAATGCCAATGAAGAAAGGCGTCAGGCAGCGAGATACGATCTCTCCAATGCTATTCACAGCGTGTTTACAGGAGGTATTCAGAGACCTGGTTTGGGAAGAATTGGGGACAAACGTTAATGGAAAATACCTTAGTAACTTGCGATTCGCTGATATTGCCTTGCTTAGTAACTCGGGGGACCAATTGCAATGCATGCTCACTGACCCGGAGAGGCAAAGCAGAAGGGTGGGCCTGAAAATTAATCTGCAGAAAGCTAAAGCAATGTTTAACAGTTTCGGAAAAGAACAACTGTTTACAATAGTTAGCCAGGCACTGGAAGTGGTGAGGGAATACATCTACTTAGGGCAGGTAGTGACGGCGGATCCGGATCATGAGACGGAAATAATCAGAAGAATGAGAATGGGCTTGGGTGCGTTTGGCAGGCATTCTCAGATCATGAACAGCAGGTTGCCATTATCCCTCAAGAGAAAAGTGCATAATAGCTGTGTCTTACCAGTACTCACCTACGGGGAGAAACCTGGAGGCTTACGAAAAGGGTTCTACTCAAATTGAGGACGACGCAACGAGCTATGGAAAGAAGAATGATAGGTGTAACGTTAAGGGATAAGAAAACAGCAGATTGGGTGAGGGAACAAACGCGAGTTAATGACATCTTAGTTGAAATCAAGAAAAATAAATTGGCAGGAGATGTAATGAGGAGGGAAGATAACCGATGGTCATTAAGGGTTATGGACTGGATTCCAAGGGAAGGGAAGCGTAGCAGGGGGCGGCAGAAAGTTAGGTGGGCGGATGAGATTAAGAAGTTTGCAGGGACGACAAGGCCACAATTAGTACATGACCGGGGTTCTTGGAGAAGTATGGGACAGGCCTTTGCCCTGCAGTGGGCGTAACCAGGCTGATGATAATGATGATGATGATAAGTTACACCGCAGTTAACACGCTGTGACGTCCCCGTAACAAGACACGCACCGCTACAGCAGAAGTAACCATATAAAACTAACGCTGCACTGGCACTTGAAATAAATTGTTACGCGAGCGAAGGATTAAGAAGTGGAGACTATTTACAAAGTGTGTTTACACAGCATAACTGCAGTGCCGGCCAGTTCAGCTACAGCTCGAGAGCGAGAGAGCGTTCGTCGTCTTCGTCGGGTCGCCCGCGTGAATCGCCCACAAGAAACGCACAATATGCATGCATCATTATTCGCGGGGGCAGAAGCACCGTCCCGGCGCGTCCAAATATCGATAACAGGCGAGTAATACGGTTTGAGGCGTGCTACATGCACAACGTCAGAAGAATTCGGGCCAGATGAGGCACTGGTAGCGATTGGGGCGACTTCGTAAGTAACTGGCGTCACGGCACGCAGCACGCGATGTGGGCCTGTGTACCACCAAGAAAGGTGTTTTTCCAATAGGCCAACGTGACGAGTCGGGGACCACAGGAGTACCAGAGATCCAGGCGAAAAGTTGCTGTCTCTGTGTTTGCGATCGTACTAACGCCGTTGCTTCTGTTGGGAGGTCAGGAGGCGAGCGCCGGTAATTTCGCGTGCTTTGGCTGCCCTGGTCATGGCGTCACGTGCAACTTGCTGGTATATGCTGCGGCGGTAGGAAGGGATGCGTCCAGTGGTAATCTGGGTTCGCGGCCGAACAACAGAAAGAACTGGGAATAACCGGCAATGCCGTGACGCGAAGAATTATACCAAAACTGACATAGGGTAGGGCAAGGTCTTTGCAAGGGCAAAGAAAATGCCCTTGCAAAGCGTTGGCTTCAGCGACATTCCTGGTTCGCCCGTTATTCATCTCGATAGAAAATTGTCTTTACACGTCATACTTCTGTACAGTGTAACACACAAAAAAACGTGAAGTAACAGAAAAATATGAACAGAAACATAACTTTTTCTGTGCCTCAAAAATGTATAATTGCTTAACATACACATTCTGTAAAATAAAACAGCAAATATCAAAATAACACAAAAATTTTGAACAGAAAACCACTTTTTCTGTAATACAAAACACATAACTGTCTTTAAACACACAGTTTCTCTTAATGCAAAACCGAAAAAAAGCTTCTTAAATAATAGAAGGAAAATAAAGAACAGAGCTTCACACACATTTTATTGCAAGGCAGCTGCCAGAAAATTTTTTTCAAGAAAATTTTTTACAGTGTACTGGGTCATCACGACACCATCAGTAACTGGCTCAACCTGAATCATCTGCAAGTCGGAGCTGGTCATGGGCACGTTGGTGTCATAGATGTCCCTTGAGGTAGAGCTACTTACTGCCCAGTGGGATACATGAGCCAACCTTCTTACGATCAAAGTCAGTAACTTTGATCAAAGAGCACCGCGTAGCGTAATGTCAAACCTAAACGTCCAGGAAAATGTTTCTGGGGCTGACACTGGTGCGGATAATTTGACTTGGTACCACTGTTTCCAGGAACACCAAGCCAGATTGCCTTTTAAGTCGTCTCACGCCATCGCTGAATAGTTGCGGTACAAAAATATAGCAACCATTACAAAAATATAGCAACCATTCCACTCTGTGAAGATGTAATCGCACCCGCCGTGGTTCCTCAGTGGATATGGTGTTGCGCTGCTGAGCACGAGGTCGCGGGATCGAATCCCGGCCGGCCACGGCGGCCGCATTTCGATGGGGGCAAAATGCGAAAAGACCCCTGTACTTAGATTTAGGTGCACGTTGAAGAACCCCAGGTGGTAAAAATCTCCGGAGTCCCCCACTACGGCGTGCCTCATAATCAGAGATTGGTTTGGGCGCGTAAAAGCACATAATTAATTTTTTTTAAAGATGTAATGGCGACGAAAGCTGACGACACTCAAAGCTGTCAAAAGAAAAGTGCTTTCGACGCGATTCTATCTTCACAGAGTGGAATGGTTCTCATTTTTTTTCCTTTGCGTTGCGAGTCTGGCGTCGTCGCTCGTTCCGAGGTATCCGGGCTCACCATTGTCGTTCGTGTTCAGCATCGCAGGAACGTTCTTCGTCGGTGGTCGTTTCGCGCCGGCGCCGTTCGCATTCTCGTTGCTTTTCCCTTCGGCGCTCCTGGTACCCATATTGTTCTTCGGGTGTACGAACTATACGTGTCCGCCCCATCGACAACGCAGCTGTTTTTAGCGCCGACACCTCTCTTGCTTACTGCGATAACCTTGACGTCACGCTATGTTTACGGCGAGCGTTCTAATCTGTTCTGCGTTTTGACATTTGTGCCGCCGCACTGCACTCGTATGGGTTTGTTAAAAATCACGAAGTCCGTTTCTGTAGCCGGACGATGAAAGAAATTACGGGTTAGTCAATACAGCTCTCGCTCTAAACGGAGTGTTCGTTTTAGTACTTCGCATAGGTCGAAGCTTGAGCCAACGTGCTTAAGAACAGGGTGGCGCTGGTGCTTCTTCGCATGGCCGCGCGACTCCGCGCAAGTTCATAGTCGTCACAGGATAAGTCCTCAATGAGGGCTCGAGTAGACACTAGTGTCGTCGCTGTCGCTGCCGCTCTGTTAAGCCGGTTTGTTCTTTCGAGGCCTACGCCGCTGAAGTCGTCATTTCCCCCAGCACACATGCGCGGGCACGTCCACTTGGATTCGCAACAAAAAACATGTGGCCATGCAAAGATATAAGCAGAAATGAGGGGGGAAAAACTCCCAATGACACCATTGAGACAGTTTAATAAAGGATTCACGTTCGTTTACACCACTTGCGGTTGATACCTGAATGTGGAGCGCGAAAACTGCACAAAGACGAAAGAAGGGAGAACGAAACGGCGCTGTCTATTATCAAAGTAAACTGTTATTACGAGGAAGCGGGTATATACGGGGGCAAACCTGTCCTAACCACCAAGTTCTTTGCTGTCATATACGTTACCTTTATCATGGCGGGCGGGGACAAGGTGAAACGACGAGCAAATTTCAACGCGCATTTCTGTAGCATTTTGCTCGCCAGTGCTGCGCTTCGGGATGCTGTCACGACACCTGTTTGAGGATGAAGAGAAGGGAATGTCATTATGAGGTCACCGATAGAAAGAGTCCTTCTCCGCTACCCCTACCGGAAAAATATTCCTACGACTTATATTTACGGATCATAAGTAAATTCACCACAGGCGCGCGCGCGCACACACACACATATATATATTGGATATGTATATAGGGTCTTTCTGCGAAGATTCTCCCAATTTTTTAAAGGTTGCCCAGTGCTTAAAGTTTCTGGAATTTATATCTCGAAATTGGCGTCGTCATGAGAATTCGTTCCAAGTGGATCCGCCTTGCGAAGTCCACTGCTAGAATTTCTAAATTGCAATATCGGTCATAAGATCATTAACAAAAGAGGTAATTAGTGAATTTTTGTTCATTAGTCAATTTCGCATTATATTTTTTTGTGCAAGTAGTCTCTGCCGCTTCGAGTAGACCGGCTCACAAACTATAATTGAGCTATCTGCCACAGGCAACCTTTAAGAAATTGGGAAAATCTTCGCAGGAAGATCCTATATACATATCCCATATATATATATATATATATATATATATATATATATATATATATATATATATATATATATATATATATATATATATATATATATAATGTTTCTCGGCACCAAATTAAGAAAATGCCTGAGGCATATCGCAGAATTTTCGCCCTCGAGCTAAATTACTCGACTCGATGGAGTGGCCATTACTTCTGCGAGAAATCCAAATCCTTAATTTAATAATTGCCTTAATTACACAAATTATTTTTGAGTAGCTACGGTATAGCCAGTATATCTACCTAGAAATTATAATTGGTAAGTTCGCAAAGCGTATCCGCAAGAAAGGAATACTAAGGGTGACAGCAGTTTCCAGATGTTGGCTTGTTTGTTGGCTGTCACGTTTTGAAGATTACGCTCATTTGTGAGAAACCTCGCACCAGACAAGAAATGTACGTGTGTTAGTGCACTCCGTTTGGCTGTGAGCGTGCAGAATTTGCTTGCCTAGCTGCCATCTATTTAACAGCATATGAGGTTTGATAAACACGGCTAGACTTCATAAATTGTCCATCCATTCTTACTGAAAGTACTCCTAATTAGCTTCTTCAAAGTAATACACGCCGTTATTACTTGTGTATTTTGTTCAAGATAGAAGCCCCGTATTGCTTTTTACTGAAAGCAGTATCTTTACCGATATATGTTACAGTTTCATGATTAGTTCATATTTGATTAATATAAAACGGACAGTGTTGCTGACAATGCTATCGTGTAGTGACTATCGAGTGGCTATGGCGTTCCGATGCTCAGCACGGGGACTGGGGTTTGAGTGCTGCCTGCCGTAGGGGCCGACTTCCGCAGAATACTTGCACGTGACATTACGGACACCGCTTCTCGCCGTGCTGCCAGACACGTGACGATTATTGTTGTGTGGCACATATACACCCAAAGGGTGGACATTTGCTTAAGATCGTATAGTCTAAAAAGGTTTACACCATTTGGGGTGTATATTCGCCACACGACAATACTCGTCATCAATCTTGCCGGCATTTCCTTTTTTGAAAACGCTGCGCTCGTTACTTTCATGTCGATAATACTCTGCCATGCTGATAACTCACATGCCGTTCGTGACTTGAAAGTACCGGACTCGCAGCGTTAAAGAAAGGAAATGTGGGCAAGATAGATGACGATTATTGTTGGGTGGCAAATATACACTCCAAAGGGTGCAACTGTTTTTACAGTGTAGGCATGACAGCGCCCCTGTCGCGATTAACTGAGCTTCCCTGCTTGTCGGAGACAGCAAGTGCGCGTGGACATGGGCTCGTCTGAGGATCTGGAAACAAAATCAAAGCCCCTTTCTTAGAAAAAGATGGTTGAACACGACGCTACCCAGACGAACTGTATATATCTGCATTGTATTACGCGCGTCACGTAATGCATTCCCGGCAGTCACCATGGGTAGGCTGCGGGTGCAGCGCAAGGCCTAAGAAAAAGCTGCAGTACGCGAACGTAAGCGCGAGCGTGATCGTGCCCTTAAGGCAGATCCCGTGTATCGGCAACGGTATGCAGGAACCATGTGGGAGACGCTTGCGCAGTCAAGATGCCTACTGGTCTTGTGATCGTCAGCGTCTCGTCATGACTCGCCTCGTTATGACACGGAAACATTCCTGGCAGAAACGATGAATACTTTAGCGCCACATAGTACGCCGAAACTAGTGTGCGGTGACTTTAACATCGATGTGGCGAAAGAGCACGGCAAATGGATCGAGAGTTTCATGCTATATCGCCACTCGTTGGAACTGAAGTCGCTACAGAGACCCACGACTCAGCGTTCCTGCATTGATCTCACGTTTGCAAGCCGGCTGTATCACGTTAGGTTGGCAGAGCCTCTGACCATCTCACACAGTGATCAAAAGGCAATACTCTGCAAGTGTAGAGCCGTCCGTGAAAGTGTGAGTGTGTGCGTGTAATCAACGGTTACATGATCTAAAATGAAGGCTACGCATTTTAACGAAATGTGTCTTCATTCAACTTCAGCGTTCAAAAAATATAATCCTAAACAAGCAATCAAATCACCTATGCGCATCATTTCTTGGGTTTGTTATGTGGTCGTTGGCTTCTGATTTTGATTCACTTTGCATTGGGGGAAAGGTTCGAGTTCAGCCTTCCTTCGTTAAGAAAGGGGATTTTGTTTTTTGTTTTAGTGTGGTGTATGATCTTAAAATCGTGTTTGGAATCTGTGAGCTGTGAGCGTCCTTTGCTGAAGTCACTTCACGGTAGAGTTAACATGGGTCGGCGCTTCTTCGGGCTAAAATCGACGCGTAGTGTGCTGCACGTTTTATTAATTAAAATTGTTGCAGAAGCTTCGAAGGTCTCGTTCTGAAGCGGCGCTTCAGCAGCGCGCTGTGCCGGCGGCTAGTCACAACGCAACTTCGCACCTTGCACCAATTTTGCCACACGAGCTAATTGTGTGCCCGAAACGGAGTTGCTACACCGAGGCGTCAGGACCTCTCCTGTTTTGTTAGTTTTGCTCCATGCGCTCAGTGCACCGTCCGGTTCCATTTTGCTAAACTTCTTCGCGCTCAGCTGCTTCTGTTGCCGACTACCGCTTTGCTCTCTAGCTCAGTAGTCATCTCTCAATGCCCGCATTTTTGTTCCATTTACTTCTTTCTCCTTTACTCAGCTGTTGTTGCTGCACAGGGGGTGGTGATCTGGAGCCTGACACACCTATGTGTTCCTCAGGGCACTGCGTGGGCTTACACAGGCGGATGGGCTGGCGCTGGCGACAGAACTTCACAGAACACTTCACAGAACACTTCACAGAACAGAACTTCCGCCGTCGATTTCTGTTCCACTTCATTTCTATTCTACTCCACGACACTTGGATAAGCGTGCTCCTTCGTAGTTTCCCCGGCGCGCGATTCTCTTCTCCACCTCCAGGTGCCTTCCTTCCAGGCGTCATCCTTCTGCGGCGCTCGCTTACCTCGGGCCTTCAAATATACGTTCGCCGGTTTCCCTGGCGGGCCATGTACGCTTGCGAGTAAAAACGGTTCTGCATCAAGAAACATTACAGGACGGAGAGGGATGTGCTGGTGGTATGCTAGAGGAAAGTGTTTCAGCTTCTGCTTCCCTACACTCTAAGAGAATGGTCAGCATGTTGCTAACCAAATTTTGCTGCATAAGATGGGCAGTGATCTCACGCCTCAGCAATATAGAAATAAGGGGTGTTCCAACGACGCAACGTGAACGTGGCAGAAAGACTGTCGAGCTTCTCCGCGATAAAGACGGTTGCGCTGTCACACCAGAGGACATTGGGTCTGAGCACAGCGTTGCAACAGGTGACGCAGATAAGAACATTATTGTTTCGTTGTGTTCGCGCGACAAGCGCCCAGAGTTTAAAGGTCGCAACGCCTCGGTTTCCCTGGACCACAAGAGAAGTCTGTTTACGTCAACGAGCATCTAACGCCTGGCAATAAGAAACTTTTTTCTAAGGCGCTTGCCCTCAAAAAGCAAATGAAATAGGCCTTTCTGTGGATTTATAACTGCGTTATTAAGGCAAGAGAAACCCTGGACGGTGTTGTCCACAGAATCACCTGTGACATTGATTTCGATATATTCAACGCTTAAGCTTTCGTGTCGCGATAAAATAGGAATAAAAAGGAGACGGTTTATTTTCTTCCGAGTGACTTTAGTAACAAAAATCTAGCGCCGCTTCTTTTTCTTCCACGCTTCTCCGATGCGGCGTTACATTTTCCTCCAGGGTAGACGAAGCCCACCGAGCGAGTCAGAGTGTGCGTTGTTGGTACGGTTTTAATCGTGCGACGGGCAGAACTTGCGCCTTGCGTGAACGGCGGTTAGCAGCCGTCACTTTAGCGATGACATAGGTCACATCACACAAGCATTTGAGAACGGCGAACTGGCTCGAATACTTGGAGAGAAGCTTTTGGCAAAGTCCCCTTTTCCGAACCGGTGTCCACAGCCACACGAAATCACCGGCGGTGAATCTGACCGGCAGATGCTGTGCGTCGCAGCGAGCCTTGACATGAACATGGGACGATAGGGTTCTGAGCCGGGCAAGTCGTCACGCTTCTTCGGCACGACATAATATTCTGCGTGTCAGAAGCATTGTCGTTAGGTGAAAAAGTAAGTATGGTGTCGAGAGAACTTTGAGGGTGCTGAGCGGAGAGGAGAAAGAAAGGTGCGTATCCTGTGACTTGAAGTGTTGAAGGCATACGTGAGGAACGGTAATACGGCACTCCAGTTCTTATGATCCGCTGAGCATTGAAAGAATGTTCACGAGGCTACGATTGGTGCGCTCGGTTAGATCGTTGGTTTGCGGCCGGTAAAGCGTGGAATGGCGATATTGAGTTCCACAAAGGCGTAGCAGCTCTTCCACGACGTTAGCGGTGAACTGCCGGCCGCGAACACTTATCACCACACGAGGAGTTTCGTGGCGGAGGATAACCGAATGCAGAATAAACCCCAAAACATCGGATGCTGAAGCTGAAACAAGTGGCATTGTTTCAGTATAACGTGTTAAATTATCCACGCACAGGATAACCCAGCGGCAGCCAGTGGAATGCTTGGGAAGGGAACCGAATAAATCTATACCCACTTTCTCAAAAGGTGAAGTCGGCGGTCTAACCGATTGCAGAGTTCCTGCAGGAGTTGTAGTCGGTTATTTTTTTTTGTGGAGTTGGCATGCATCACAGCTGGCGACATACTGCTTTGTTGTCTTCCACGATTGAGGCCAGTAGGAACGTTGTCGGAGGCGGTGGAGCGTTCGAGCGAATCGAAGGTGACCGGATGTAAGGTCTTCGTGCGTCGCCCGAAGTACAGCAAGTCGCAGGCATTTTGGGCCGACAAGCAGCAGTGGAGCACCGTCGTTTGAATAATTCTTGTGTTATAGCAGACGGTCCCGGATCACAAATGGCGTAGCCCGTTTATATCTGTGGGGCGCATCAATAATCGGCTTTTGTGAAGGGTCGCACTGTTGCTCATTCATGAAGACGGCAAAGTCAGGCAGGTCCAATGAGATTGTAGTAAGTAGTCGACGAAATCGTTATCATCAGTACCTTCCCTCCGAGAAGAAAGACGAGATAAGCAGTCGGCATCTGTGTGTCACCGACCGCTCTTATAAGCAACAGCAGGGCCGTATTCTTGAAGAGGCAAGGCCCGCCGAGTCAACCACCCAGCTAGGTCACGCAGTCCAACGAGCCAGCGGGGAGAATGATGGGCAGTGACAATCTTGAAATAGCGGCCATACAAATAAGATCTGAACTTGTGGATGGCGAAAACAACAGCAAAAAATTCCAGTTCCGTGACTGTATAATTGATTTCTGCTTTCGTCAAAGTACGACTGGCGTACGCAACGACGTGTTGGCATCCGTCACGACACTGGACGAGCACAGCGCCAACGGCCACACCAGTTGCATCAGTATGCAGGTCGGTGAACGCCTGTGGATCGAAATGGCCAAGAAGTGGCCCAGAGGTGAGCAAAAACTTCAGCTGCTGGAAAGCAGTCTCGCACTGAGCTGACCATGCGTAGGGAGTTTTCTTGCGGAGCAGGTCAGTCAGTGGACAAGCAAGCTGTGCGAAGTCTTTTATAAACCTGCGAAAATAAGTACAAAGGCCCAGGAAACTTCTGAGGTCTTTGACTGTCTTCGGCTGCTTAAAGTTGCGAACAGCAGAAATCGTTTGGGGATCTGGCCCTATACCGTCCTTGTCGACGAGATACCCTAGCACAAGGGCTTGACGCTCACCGAAACGACACTTCTTAGAGTTTAAAACGATGCCAGCCTATTCGATGCAGTCCACAACAGCGGCGAGGAGCTGGTTGTGCTCGTGGAAAGTTCAGCCGAAAATAATCACGTCATCATACACATACAAATCTCCCATTTGAGACCACGGAGGATGGAGTCCATAAATCGCTCGAAAGTTGCTGAGTCATTACATAAGCCAAACGGCATGACGTAAAACTCCGTCAGGCGTAACAAAAACGGTCTTTTCTATGTCAGACAGCCGCATCGGTATCTGCCAGTACCCGGACCGGAGGTCAACCGACGAAAAGTACGATGCGGAGTGAAGGCGGTCAATAGCATCGTCAATGCGTGGTAAGGGATACACGTCTTTCTTTGTGACGGCATTCAGGCGGCGGTAGTCGACACACTCTCTCCACGAGCTGTCTTTCTTTTTCACTAGTATAACAGGAGCTGCCCAAGGACTGCAAGACTCCTGAATAACGCCTTTCTTCAGCTTGTCGTAGACCTGTTCGGCGATCACTGTTCTTTTAGTGGGAGATACGCGATGCGGTTACTGACGTATCGGAGGCGCTTGCCCTGTGTTGATGCGGTGGTGCATGCGGGATTCCGGCAACATCCGAGAACACTCGTGTAGAGTAAAATCAAATACTGACGTGTAGCAGGCGAGCACTTGCTGGAGTACGTCCTGCGCGGAGGACAACGACATGTTTATAGTTCGTCGCAAGTGATCGGAATAGTTGAACAATGGTTGACTGATGTCTGAAGAAGCTGCAATTGTTCGTACATCAATTGTGGCTTGCTCCTCAAACGTTGCCAATTTAAGTGCGACTGGCAGGGTAATAGACTCTGTAGAAGCGTTCATTGTCCACAAGAAAGCGCGCCAGTCAATGGCTTGAACAACAAATAGATCGAGGGACGAACACATTCTTCTTAATCGCATTGTTATGATGTGGCTCGACAAGAGCGCTGCATAATCCTACCCGGACAGGTGAAGAACTCACGCGAACAAACATGGCTGTTCGACCAGGCAGAAACACATCTTTAGACAGTAGAAACAAACCGGCTTGATCGCTGTGCAAATCATCAAGTATGGCGATTGGCAACGTGCTCCTTAGTAAAATCTCTGCAGCCCCACAGTCAAGTGTAGCGCTGCATTCACGTAGGAAGTCTATGCCTAAAATAACATCATGAGTTGCGTCGACCGATACAGTGAACTCGGCTCTAAGGCTCTAAGACATGAACCAAAATCGAACAAACATAAACAGGGCGCGACATTTTATCTCCAACTCCACAAAAAGTTTCTTTCCGATCCCACGCGAACATAACTTTCTGTGCTAAGCCGTCTTTAAAGCGAAGGCTCATAGCAGAAATAGCGGCACCCGTATCAACCATAGCAGTAGTATTTCCACCGCCTATACACGCACACACCTTGTTCTTCATCGGCCGCACCAGCTAGTTTCCCAGCTGCGGCGGGCAAGGCGGCCGACGGCGGCGCGGGGATGGCGAACGGCGCAGTCGGGTCCGCGGCGGGTGTAATGCTGCGCTCGGAGGCATGGGACTCATCGCTCGATTGGTACGACCACTGCTGCCGCAGAGGACGGACTCCTAATGGCGAGGGCGCGTCTTTTGGAACACGAGCTGTGTGCGCCGAAAAACGTGGCGCTCGCTGCGGGCGGCGGCGACAAAAGCGCACATGTCCTCCGGAACCGCAGGCGTAGGAGACAGTTAGGTCGCGGTTGAAACTGAATGCAGCAGCTACGCGTGGCGCCGGGTATGATTCCGCGGGAGCATGTCGTGGCATTGGGTATTCCGCAGGAACACGTCGTGGTGTTCGGTTGTACTCCGTAGTGTCACGTCGGACTGGTGAGGACTGGCGGCGACTGTGATTCGCCGGGAGAGACCGAAAGCTAGCGCTATTTATGTGTGGCTCTTCAGAAGGCAGTCGGCGCTCGATGCGATGTTCTCGCGAGCAGGATGGTGGTTCGGGAACTCACTCGTCAAACGCGCGCTGATAACCAGCGTCTACTCCTCGAAGTCGCGCTAGCTCTTCCTTAACCACTCGACGCACGATCGAGGCGATGTCGACGCACGATCGAGGCGATGTCATCGCAGGCAGCGACGTCCATACTTGCAACTGCGGTGACGCTGCCCAAGCGCCCAAGCTTCGGTAAGATCCTTTGAGTCTTCAGCACTTCGAACACGCCACATTGCTGCCTGAATTCGGAAGGAGCGTTTAGCGTTTCTTTCGTTATTAAAAATTGTAGGCGTCTTCAGCGATGCCTTTTAACAGATGTCCTACTTTGTCTTCATCCGACATATTCACGTTTACAATTCCGCATAGCTTCAATATTCCTTCAATATACGTTGTACACGTTTCACCATGGAATTAAGCTCTGCGCGAAAGCGTGTGTTCCACTTTCTTCTTTTTGGAATTGGAGTCCTGGACAAAAGTCTCCCAAGTGGTCAGCACGCGTTCATGATTGTCAAACCAAAGTAGAGCGGTACAGGCGAGAAAAAATGCAACGTTCACAAGCTGCGCTGACGTACTTCACCCGTTTGCCGGCTCACTCTTTCGTAGTGTTTCAGCCAGTCATCCACGTCTTCATCTGTTTTTCCTGAGAATATGCGTGATTCCGGCATCCAGTATCTAGGTTGCCTTGGTCTGTGGCTGGCTTGAACGACGCCTTCTTCGACGGTGTTCGATGACCGGCCTGCTTGGGCGTTGGCCATGCTTGTTGGCTCCGGTGTTAGTCTAGCCAGGCGTCTACTTCTGCGAAGATTTTGTAGGACAGGGTTGTCCAGGGCGTCCAGTACCCAGCACTTCCACCGCTTTTTACGAATGTAGAATGGATTTATTTACAATGACAAGGGTAGAGCAGACATGGGACGGTCCGAAACAGCCGATCACCCCAAAACCTCGCGCCGCTTCTTTTTCTTCCACGCTTCTCCGATGTGGCGTTACAATATTTACGATTTACCCATATGACTTTACTTTCCTTCCTGTTTACACTGATTACACGACTATATTTTCCCATCATTATAATCCTGTGACTCTCGTATCTAATATTCAAGCTTACTTAACCTCTCGCGAAGAATGATGCAACTCGAATAGACTCCCGATTAATCAGTCCAAGACTATTTTCACGATTTTTCATTGAGCCAACAAAAAACTACTATTCCCATTCTTTATGTCAATTCTGTAGCCATTCTTTTACGTGATCATACATCGTTTTTAGGAGTTATAGTTCAGACGAATTTGAAGTTTCACCAATATATCAATTTCGTTTGCAAAATGATTTCATATGGAATTGGGGTTTTGGTAAATCAAGAAAGCGTTTTAGCATATGGACTCTTAAAAAACTGTATTACACAATCATACGCGGCCACCTAGATATTGTATTACATCATGGGGTAATTCATATTCAGTTCACATTTGGCCTCTGAATGTCTTGCAAAGGCAAGCCGTGCGACTTATCACTTCCGCTGCTCGACTGACGCAATCACATCCTATTTTCGTCCAGCTTAACAAATTACCTATCCCTGAACGATATATTTACAGTATCTGCGTTTTGTTTTTTAAGGTTTCTCATCGCCTGCTCATAATAGGCATTTATCCTTCCGTGACGTTATCTAAATGTAAAAAAAAACTTGATTTGCGCTCCATAATAATCGTCTGCTGCCTAAAAGGCATAATAATTACGGAAAAATGAGCTCTGTTTTCTCATCTATTTTTTTCAGGTAATTCACTCACATCTGAACTAAAAGAAATAATGTCTGTTAATGCATTAATGCGGGAGCTAAAGATGTGTTTATTCAATGTGTAACTGTTGCGTTCCCTTAAGTTTGTTAACTCTATGTGTTTCATGATGAGTTTCTACTTAATCACTTAAATGTTAGACGCTGTCTTTGTTAAGAGTAACATTCTTAAGTTGTTTATATTGTTATATCTCCGCTTTATCAGTTGTTTTATGTATTAATGTTATAACTTATTATTAATTATTAACACTAGGACGTGGTCTCACCTGCGGTTTGTAACCTTGCGACATCCTGCTGCATATTCACCTGTATTGTAGACTCCTTATTTTACCACTAATAAAGATTGCTTGATGGATATAAAATGCATATGAATGCATATGAAATAGGAATTTCGCATTTATATATTACTTCGTTATGTAGGTCATTTTGTTGTAGACCCCTTCGACTGTATTGTCCCGTGGTAGTGACGGTTAAGAAGGCAGCAAAACTGTGATTAACGAAACTAGCGTTTTATTGGGCGAACTTGTGCCCTCAAAAACAGGTTACACTCAAAGAACAGTAGCGGCGCACACGGTCGGCGGTTGTCGAAATCTGATCAACGGGTCGAGCGCGTCGGCTTTTATACATCATTCTTGGAATGTTCCAGCCTAACCGTTGTGAGCTAGGCGCCTTCCACAAAGTTCTACATTATTCGCGTAGCGCACACATGCAATCAGATTACACAAGGTTCGGTCACTGACAGTGGATCGAACTCGAACCATCGATAACATTCCAGAAATTTCCGACACATGCAAGCGCGTCCTCCGCTGTGCGATAACGTTTGCTAGGCGGTGAAACGTGTCGCCCGAAGAAGACAAGTACAAGTGTCAATACCGCCCTCTCAAGAAAAGCATCGACCCGATGCTGCAAACAACCCAAAGTAATAACGAAACTCACTAGTAGCAAGGAAAACAACAAAATAAGGAAGTTCGTGAGCGTCCGTAAAAGGGTTTAAGACGCACCACGTGGACCACTTCAGATCGTGCGCGGCACCGCTGTGAATGCGAAATGCCGTTTGGCACGACCTCATAGTCCAGTGCGCCAATACGTCAGATGACCTTGTAGGGTCCGAAATAGCGTCGCAGTAGTTTCTCACTCAGTCCTCGTCGGCGTATCGGGGTCCATACCCCAACACGGTCGCCGGGCTGGTACTCGAAGCGTCGTCGGAGGTTGTAGTGTCGGCTGTCGGTCCTCTGCTGGTTCTTGATCCGCAGGCGGGTGAGCTGTCAGGCTTCTTCGGCGCGCTGGAGATAGGTAGCGACGTCATTTTCCTCGTCAGTGACGTGCGGCAGCATGGCGTCGAGCGTCGTCGTCGGGTTCCTGCCGTAAACCAGCTTGAAAGGCGTGATCTGTGTTCTTTCTTGCACCGCTGTGTGGTAAGCGAATGTTAGGTACGGCAGGACGGCATCCCAGGTCTTGTGTTCGACGTCGACGTACGTTGCTAGCATGTCGGCGACTGTCTTATTCAGCCGCTCCGTAAGGCCATTCGTCTGCGGGTGGTAGGCCGTGGTCCTCCTGTGCCTTGTCTGACTGTATTTGAGAATGGCTTGGGTGAGCTCCGCCGTAAAGGCCGTTCCTCCGTCGGTGATGAGGACTTCTGGGGCGCCATGTCGAAGCAGGATGTTTTCGACAAAAAATTTCGCCACTTCGGCTGCGCTACCTTTCGGCAGTGCTTTAGTTTCAGCGAAGCGGGTGAGATAGTCTGTCGCCACGACGATCCACTTATTTCCGGTTGTTGACGTCGGAAAGGGTCCCAGCAAGTCCATCCCGATCTGCTGGAATGGTCGGCAAGGAGGCTCGATTGGCTGTAGTAATCCCGCTGGCCTAGTCGGTGGTGTCTTGCGTCGCTGACAGTCTCGGCATATTCTGACATAACGGGCGACGTCGGCGGTCAGGCGCGGCCAACAATACCTTTCCTGTATCCTCGATAGTGTCCGGGAAAATACGAGGTGTCCAGGGGTCGGATTGTCATGTAGGGCGTGCAATACTTCTGGAGGCAGTCCTGACGGGACAACAATAAGGTAGTTGGCGCGCACTGGTGACAAGTTCTTTACGAGTAGGTTGCTTTGAAGCGAGAACAAAGACAATCCTCGCTTAAATGCCGTAGGGACAAGGCCGGTGTGCCCTTCCAAATACTCGACGAGGTTTTTCAACTGCGGGTCTGCTCGCTGCTGTGCAGCGAAGTTTTCCGCGCTTAAAATGCCAAGGAAGGCGTCGTCATCTTCGTCATCTTGCGGCGGCGAGTGAATGGGGGCGCGTGACAGCCAATCGGCATCAGAGTATTTTCTTCCGGACTTATAGGTTACAGTGATATCATATTCTTGCAGTCTTAGGCTCCACTGCGCCAGCCGTCCTGCAGGATCCTTTAAATTCGCTAGCCAACAGTAGGCGCGATGGTCGGTGACGACTTTGAATGGCCTGCCATATAGGTAAGGGCGAAATTTCGCTGTAGCCCAAACGATGGCGAGACATTCTTTTTCGGTTGTAGAATAATTGCCTTCCGCTTTTGACAACGACCGGCTAGCGTAAGCTATCACTTGTTCATGTCCATCTTTTCTCTGGACTAGGACCAAACCGAGGCCTAGGCTACTGGCGTCAGTGTGGATTTCGGTATCGGCGAGCTCGTCGAAGTGCGCAAGTAGGGGCGGCGACTGCATGCGTCATTTGAGTTCTTTAAATGCGTCGGCTTGCGGCGTTTCCCTCTTGAACTCGACGTCACATTTAGTTAGCTGTGTCAGCGGCTCAGCGATGCGTGAAAAGGCCTTGACAAATCACCTGTAGTAGGCACACATGCCAAGAAATCTACGCACTGCCTTCTTGTCGATGGGCTGCGGGAACGTTTCGATGGCAGCTGTCTTCTGCGGGTCGGCACAGACTCCAGACTTGCTGATGACGTGGCCTAGAAACAGAAGCTCATCGTAAGCGAAGTGGCACTTTCTGGCTTCAGAGTGAGCCCTGATGACTTGATAGCCTCTAGTACTGTCGCAAGCCACCTACGGTGATCGTCGAAGTTTCCGGCGAAGATGACGACGTCATCCAAGTAAACAGGACAGGTCTGCCACTTCAATCCTGCTAACACCGTGTCCATGACGCGCTGGAACGTTGCAGGCGCCGAGCACAGTCCGAATGGCATGACCTTGAACTCGTAGAGGCCGTCTGGCGTGATGAAGGCGGTCTTTTCGCGATCTCTCTCGTTGACTTCTATTTGCCAGTAGCGAGACTTGAGATCCATCGACGAGAAGTATTTTGCTTGCAGATTCGATCTAAATCTATTCGTGGCAGGGGGTATACATCCTTCTTTGTGATCTTGTTCAGACGACGATAATCGACGCAGAAACGTAGGGTTCCATCTTTTTTGCTCACCAGGACAACAGGGGATGCCCACGGGCTTTTCGACGGCTGGATGATGTCGTCGCGCAGCATTTCGTCGACTTGTTCTCTTATAGCTTCACGTTCTCGCGGCGAAACTCCGTAAGGGCTCTGGCAGAGTGGTCAAGCGCATTCCTCGGTGATTATGCGATGCTTGGCGACTGGTGTTTGTCGAATCCTCGATGACGTCGAAAACCAGCCTTTGTATCGTCGGAGCAGACTTCTGAGCTGCTGTTGCTTAATCATAGGGAGATTTGGATTAATGGCGTAGTCTGGTTCGGGAACCATGGTCGTCGGGGTAGATGCGGCGGAATCCGAGAGGGCAAACGCATTACTGGTCTCCAAAATTTCCGCGATGTACGCGATCGTCGTGCCCTTGTTGATGTGCTTGAACTCCTGGCTGAAGTTTGTCAGCAACATTTCAGTTTTCTCTCCATGCAGTCGAGCGATCCCTCTTGCGACACAAATCTCACGGTCTAGCAGTAGACGTTGATCACCATCGATGACGCCTCCTACGTCGGCAGGTGTTTTGATGCCGACGGAAATGAAAATACTAGAGCGAGGCGGGATGCTGACTTGACTTTCGAGCACGCTTAAGGCATGCTGACTACGAGAACTCTCCGGCGGTATCGCTCGATCTTCCGACAGCGTTATCGGCTTCGACTTCAGGTCGATGATTGCGTCGTGTTGATTCACGAAGTCCATGCCAAGAATGGCGTCTCGTGAGCACTGTTAGAGGATAACGAAGGTGGCAGGGTAAGTCCGGTCATGAACGGTAATTATTTCGTGCAGATTCCAGTCGGCGTGATGAGGTGTCCTACAGCGGTCCGAATTTGAGGGCCTTCCCATGCAGTTTTACCTTCCTTCAACTGGGCGGCGATGCGTCTACGCATTACGAAGTAATCGGCCCGTGTGTCCACTAAGGCGGTAACTGCGTGGCCTTCGAGAAGCACGTCGAGGTCGGTGGTTCTTTGTCTTGCGTTACAGTTAGGTCTTGGCGTCGGATCACGGCTGCGTCGCGTCGACTTGTGGCTGGTATGTGGCGTCGTCAGGTCGTCTTTCGCGGGCGTAGCCTGCTTCCTGATTTCGTCGGGAAAGCGGCGTGTCGTTATTATATCGTCGAGATGGTCTCTTCGGCGTCTTCGTCGGCGGCGGAGGATCTTCGTCATTTCGACGAACAGCAACCGCACCTCCATCGGTTGCTGCTTTTAGTTTTCCGGATATAGGCTCGCAGACCGGCCCCGGGCTGGGCCAGTGTATGGTCGGCGCTGCGGCGTCAGGTAGCGGCCTAGTGACGGCGAACGGGACGGTCGTCGAGGGCTCCACTGAGTGTCGGCGAGGTAGTCGGCGATATCGCGAGGTCGTTCGCCAAGCTATGGTCGCGGCGTGTTAACGGGCGAACCCTCGCAGTCCCATTTCCCAGTATAAGCATCGGCGGTAGACGTGACCCGCTTCTACAGTGTCATTATTATTGTGTTTTCTTGCCAAAAAAATGCTATCGCAAATGACAATTAGGACAATTTGGTAGAATTCGCAGTGCCTGCAGGCTCTATTTTGGCATAGCTACGTGCCACACAATTTGTGAGGATTGCCGAAGTACCGGAACTTTTTTGACCTTTATGCGAATGCTACGGCACAAAGTACGTTGCTATAGCTATTATGTTTTTTTAGTAGGTCGCATGTAATTCCTATTTTGCGGTTTCCCAAAGACGCGCAAGGAATGGCGACTTTTAAACACTTGCTGCCATGGTATTATGTGTTGCTTTCATTTGGCCGTTTCTCTCTCGAGGGTAGAGCTGACTGAAAAGGCGTTCTTACTGCATGAGCCAGTGTCACGAGATCAAAAATTATGACGCGTTGCCATTTAGCGTTTGTGGCGCCTCCTAGTTTCGGTTTTGAACGTACAGGCATAATTGTTTTCTGCTGAATGGCTCTGAGCGGCTCTGAGTGGCGAGGCTCACTAGACGAAAATAAAACACAGGTCCCGTTTATCGAACCGCTATGGTAAGTTTCATCTGTATCGTAATGCCGTGCGTGTAAGATCAGTGAGTCCACTATGCAACTTGTGTTTGTCTTGTGTCGCTGCCTCTGCGGTATTCTTTCTCCCACGGTCGAAGGGCTGTCACGCAAAGATATAACTCATAAAGTTGAAGAGGGCTGATACATGCAGCCGCATGACTTGTTCTTTACAATGGGCTGGTTGACGTAAACAACTTTCCTTATTTACACCTTACGTCTCCGAGATTAAAAAAAAATGATCCATTGGTGCTGATTAAAGAGAGAGGCTGCCAACTATGGCAGTGCCATGGCCTGGTTATGAGAAGCACGCAATGAATCATCACTCACCAGGGCTTTTTCCGCATACAGAAAATTTTCCGCATCTCACAGTCCAAAAGCTCAGACAAACAATCACAACGCTGCTCCACAAAATCGTTGTCCGATTTCCTGCATTCATGCCTTTTTGTCGCTTCCTCTGAATCTGCCTTGGCTTTCTACTGCCCGAAGGAGAGTAGCATTCGCTGTAGGGCATCGGTCACGCAGCTGTAAGGCATCGGTTTGTATTAAAAACAACAAAAAACGCGACTTTTTGGCGTTTACGCAGCTGAATGGGAAGAAGAAAAAACAAAAAACCCTGCGATAGCGCTCTGCGAGCGCAACCAGTTGTGTGTCGCCAGCTGACGAGGAAATGGATCTGAAGTACACCCTACTTTTACCATTCTAATTTTGTTACCTGCCTGACCTATGATCATTTGCGTTCATGATTAGTGGCACGGTAGTTGAAGCTCTTGGTGCAAGTATTCGATTAGACATAACAAGCGCAAAGTTTTGACCAGGCTTCTGTGAGGCCCAGGGCGAAAGAACGCGCCGAGATCCTCGGCGAGGTTGCGGATACGTAGCCTCCAGCGTCGCATATTGTAGCCAGCCTATTTTCCCATACCAATTTTATGGAGAACAGTTGTGCTGGTTTGCTCCCACTTAACGCAACTTAACCAGCACGAAATCAGCAATGAAGCAGACAGTAGGGCGAAACCAGAAGCAAGAACTTCGCATAGAAAGAAAGCAAGTAAAATAAGAAACGGCACGATTTGTAGCCTTCGAAAGACGTATGTTCATTTGGCTGAGGAATGTTTTACTATGGTGAGTAATTTTCAGTACTCGGACTGAAAATTACTCGCTAATTACTCGGTAATTTCATAGGAAGTTAGCACAGTTTTCTCCCGACGCTGAGATATACCTGGCTGGTATTTGTGTGATACGTTATACTTTTCTGATCGCGGTTTGTACTTACAGTACACGCTGATGATCGATAAGGTGTACGTGCGGTTTATGTTAATGCTGCGTATGTAGCTGCGGTATATTCATGAGTAAAATTCAATCCTAGGATTTCGTCACTTATAAACTTTGACTATATGTATTGATAATCGAAAGAGAATTCTCGGACTGAGAATTAACTTTTCGATGCTAACGTGTGTGTATATATCCATACACCATCTCAGTAAGCTTCCCACAAGTTGAATGGTGCAAGTAAATTTACTGACCAAGACCTCTTCGGTGGTGCTCAAGCATAAATCCTACGTGTTACCGTGCAGCGTGAGTGGTATTATTTTGGCTGTTATGGATCTTACTTTCTTGTTTTTCCGCGGTTTTCACCGGCGTTTGATATTTCTCTCTCTCGCGGTGCTTTGGCAGTGCACACACCGACGTGATATTCCCTTTGTATAATTGTCCAACGTTACTTTAATAAACATAAGTTGTACAACCGCTTGTCTTGTCCGTTTCTCTCTCCCCACAGGAGTGTCTGAGTGAGCAAGCGCTTTGTGTGTTGGAACAGCACGGACTCAAGCACATGGCGTTCGTACCCTCCCGTGCTTAACCATGCTTGGCTTAGCCATGTCCGGGGAGAACGGAATCCTGGTCGTTGAGGCTATGCTGAGAGTTTGGAACTTTAGGGCCCTTTGGCTGAGGAAACACACTTCACGTAGAAGGCAACCTCTGACCTACCCATGGAAACTTGGTAGTTGCCTTTTCCTGTCCTCCTCTACAATCTGCGTCTTTGTCTCTGAGTTTTAATCTTGCTTGTCCTTTCTTTACTTTGACTGGCACCGTGTTGGCACTGGAAGTCCATGCTGAGAATGATGTCACATGAACACTGTTGGAGGATAACGAAGGTGGCGAAGGGGATCCGGTCATGAACGGTAATTCTTGCCGTCCAGATTCCAGTCGCCCTTATTAAGCGTCCTCCAGCTGTCCGGATTTTAGGGCCTTCGCATGGAGTTCTTACTTTTTTAGACTGGGCCGCTATGGCTCAACTCATCCCGGAGTAGTCGGCTCCGGCCTGCACTAAGGCGGTGACTGCGTGGCCATAGAAAAGCACATCGAGGTCGGTGTCCTTTGTCTTGTGTTGCAGTTAGGTCTTAAGGGGAAGCTGAAGAGTCTGTCGAATTAAATAAGACGCTCATATACGGATTCGGGAACCTAATATGCTATGCATGTAAAACTTTGGGCGGGATTTTTCACTTATGAAAGGCGTAATCGCCGGTTAAAATTGCGCTGTCGCTCCGCCCCCCGCCGAGCGCCGCGCGCTCATGCTGACGATGCGAACGGAGACCGGAAACCGCGGCATACTGACGTCAGCACTGGTGTCCCGCTCCCTCGCAGTCTCCGCGACCGTGCCTGACCGCGCTTGTTTCTGTGTGCGTGCCGTCATAATCTGCCTCGCTCGTGCCTGCATTCCTTTGTTTGTGTGTATGCAGAGTGGTAGTTGACGTGCGCAGCATCAATTGAAGTGGTGTGCCGATCATGCAGGCGTTCTGTGCAGCCTACGGTTCCACGAACACCAGCGGCCGCGACGATGTTCCATTACTTCCCGCAAGACAAGATGCTTGCAGCTAAGTGGGAGGTTGCTGTGAATCGAAAGAATTTCAAGCGCTCAAGAACAACAGTGCTGTGCTCTAACAACTTCCGCGACGAGGGTTACTACTAGAGTTTATCAATAATGCGTGAATGAGTGATAGTACGACTTTCTGCTAGCAGGCTTTCTAAACGCAGCGCGATAAGGTCGGGGCAACGAACGCACAAAGGGGGACGGGTGCGGGAGGACGGATGTTATAACTGGTCTTGGAAGACCTTATAAATACACTGACTCGTCCAAACCTGGATTTTGATCTGTTGCTAGCTCCTTCGTGTTAGCACGCTGAAAGGAAAGTACATGTTCATCTCCCATCCTTGACGTGGGTTTCGTCGCAAACCGCCGTTAATTTTCTATTCCCAAGTGTGTTGGGAAACAGCCAACATGCGGCTACCATAATGCAGTGCTAGTGTAAAGTTTTCATGTGTTTGAGAACCGGCGCACGTCAGGACGCTGCGCTTCCCCTCGCGCACAGAGAGAAACCGGCTGTCTCAAGTAGCCGACGGAATTCGCCGCCTTTACTGCTCCGGTTACGAGTAGTGTGCGGATGGCACGCTGATGAAGGCCAGTACATGTGCTGCAAGAGCTGGAAAATTTTTCCCCCATGTAAACCGTCTGTGTAGATTACCGACAGCTTTGGGGCAGCGCACAAATGCCGACGATCGCATCCCTCCTTATGTTCCACGAGGAGGCATGCAGGAACATAACAGTATAGTTGTTGGCCCGGAAACGAGCTCACTTGATCGCTGAATACAGCTTTGCAAAAGACATGCTCACCAAAGAACACTTCGCTTTCGTTCGCGTCGAAAGTAGTGCTTGCTACCAGCATCGTTTGCTTCTTGGATAGGCCGGCTACGTATACATGTAGGGAGCAACGCCGAACTCCGGCTACGTATACATGTAGGGAGCAACGCGGAACTCCTCAGAGAAACGCAAGCTCTCAAAATTTACCATTACCGCCTCACCAGACCACCGCGCCAGACCACCTTGCACCGTGCTTCATGTGTGGAGGCAGCGGCTGGTCCGGACGAACACCAATCTTGACGTCACGAGGCACCCGACCAATCACAGAGGGAAACGAGGCGCGCGAGCTGCCCGAGTCTGCTGCTGCACTTTTCGTCGAAATAAAATCTTTGCGCTTTCTTTCGTTCAATTTCGGTGCGATATTCGAATTCGGAGGGTTGAAAACCAATACGTACAGCTATTCACTCATTTTTTCTAGAAAACTCTTCAGGTTCCCTTTCAAGTCAGGTCACGGCGGCGTCGTGTTGATCTGTGGCTGGAACATCTCGTCGGTAGGACTTTCGTCGGTGTATTCTTTGGTTCTAGGCTTCGTCGAGATGGCGCCGTCTCGATGATATGTCGTCTAAATAGTCTTTTCGGTGTCTTCGTCGGCGGCGCAGGATCTTCGTCAGTTCGACGAACCGCAACCGCACCTCCATCGGTTGCTGCTTCTAGTTTACCGGACATGGGCAGACGGACCGACCTCCGGCTGGGCCAGTGTATGGTGTCAACACTGCGGCGACAGGTGGCGGCGTGGTGACGGCGAGTGAGACGGTTGTCGAGGACTCCACTGAGTGGTGGCGAGGTAGTCGGCGATATCGCGAGGGCGTTCACTTTGCTACGGGCGCGCAGGGTTCAAGGTAAATCCTCGCACTGGCGGTAGATGTGGCCCGCTTCTCCGCAGTGATATTAAGCTGATGGCGGTCGGGGGTGCGCCAAACGTCGCTCTTCCTTGGAATGCTGCGTTGGGCTACGGTCGGGCGTGCTGGCAACGGAGCGGTGGACGACGGAATCGCGGCGCTGCGGGGCTCTGGCGCGGGCGCGGAGCGGGACGATGGCGGCGTGTGACGGCGGTGGATGTCATCACTTCAGGCTATGGTTGCGGCGATTCGGGCTGCACCTGAGGAACTCCAAGTGATCGTTGTAATTTCTCCTTGACGATGTCACGAGAACACCTGAGGTTGCGACGAAGGCATGCAGGATCCTGCGCAGTTCTTCGCGCACAATGGCCCTGATGGTCTCTTGAGGTAGTCGAAGCACAGTGCCCGCATGGCGCTCTGTGGCGTTAGCACTGGCGGTTATATTGCCAGGCGCGCATTATCAGAGTTTTCTGAATCGCCGATGGCTTTGTCGAAAACGGAGCTAAGGCTTTCGGCGCGTTGCAGGTAAGTCCAAGACGAATAGGTCCCACATCGTTAAGGTGGCTTCTCAATTCTCAAACCACGTCCTGGCGGCGAAGACATGGCGCAGCTTGTCGTCGCTGTTACAGCTGCTAAATGTAGTGACCCTTTCATACTTCTCCAGCCAGGTTTCCGAGTTATCAAACGTTGAATCGCGGAACGTCGGTGGCTCCATGGGCTGCTCCAGCAGGATCTGTGTTAGAGTTGAGTGGCTGTAGGCTACTGGTGGGATTAGCCTTGCAGTTGCTGCCGACAATTGCTCCACCGTAGCGACACCTAATATAAATAAATCACATAATTCAGACACAGACCTCACAATTGCAAATAGTCACTCCTAAGGTCACCATGTGGAGGCCAATCCGTGTCCTGGAGGTAATTTAAAAGATGGCGAGAAATCTTCTTCGTACACAAATGTTTCTGCGCGGGAAAAAAATGCCCTGAAGAGAATTGTGACGAACTCCTGTCTTCTGGAGGTACCCGAATAACAAACTCCTTTCCGCGTTATACAGAGTACTGCACATAAGGTAATGTTCTATGTAACCGCACACACCACACGTTGAACATAATGGAGACAACACCAGGCCAGTCTTATACACCCACACAGGGGTACGAGGAGTGCCCGTGCGAATGCGGGGCAGTAAAGTGGATTGTTTTCTTTTGAGACCCTTGGTTACACTTGGCTTGTGAGGCGAGTTCCACAAAGAACTGAAGTGGCACGGCACTTGGCACGCTTCTCTGAAGAGTCTCTTGTCGTCTTGAGGCACTTTTCTCAATAGCTTCCCAGACAGCGCTCTATGGTCAAGGCTGTCCGCCATCTCGTTGCCTATGATACCTATGTGCGAGGGCACCCATTGGAAACGTATGGAGAAGCCTTTCATATGGAGATTGTGGACCGAGCGTAGGGAGCTAAGACATAAGGAATCAGTAGGGACCCGTGCTCTAACCTTTGAAGGGCAGATTTTGAATTTAAGAATGACAACAGGTTGAGGCGTACAAAAACGTAGCTTCTTTAGAGCTGCCTCAATGGCAACGCTTTCGGCCGTTGTGGAGGACACGACTGCAGGGAAGCGAACAGACCAATCATACTTCAAAGAGGGAATGTGAATGTGTGTGGGACTAGATCCTGTGACCTTCTCCACAGAGCCCTCAGTAAAAATTTGAAGGTGACGTGCATATTCAGTCTCAAGATGTTCCAGTAGGAGCGAACGCGTTGCCGCCAAAGGAGAACTCCGCTTGACGCGAATGTGAGGAATTGTCAACGAATGTGGCCAAAGTGGTTTCAACCTCTTAGTTCGAACTCTAGCGTCAAGACCCAGCTAACCAAGAGTATTAAGGGCCAAGTACTCTCGGGACTCAGATCTCTTTCGAAGGCGCTCCAGAAGGGCTCGCCCGGCTACCATCTGTTTGAGGCCGCCAATATGCATCAATAACCTTTCTGAAGCGATTAGGCTAAGAGGTGTGGATAGAGACCCGTACAATACTTCATTGTTAGGAGCAGTCTGCGGAACGCCAAGAGCCCTCCTTAGGCCCTTTCTGTGCAGAACCTCAGGTCGTTCCAGCTGTGATATGGAGGGGGAAATTAAAGGGAGCTGGTACATTATTCAACTCGTCTCCAGTGCATCGTGCAGCCTGATCATTGAAGGAGGGCGATTTCCCCATTGCTCACTTGCAACTCTACGGATCACATTGAAACGCGCAGATAGTAATGCAACAATCGAGTCCACAGATCGTCGCTACTGTAGACGGTAGCCTATAATGACGCCCAAAAAGCCCTTGTATTTCAATTGACGAAGGCAAGATTGATGAAGATCTATTTTCAGCCGCGCATACCGTCTTCCTCTACCTGGAAATATGATGAAGCCATATTTTTCCACCGAGAGACTCAACCGAACACTTTGAAGCTAATTTTGAACTGAAAGTAATGCCTGTCGAGCTATCAGAGCTAAACGCTTTTGTTGATATCTAGTTAACCAAAGACAAATTTCGTCCGCATATATCGACATATGGGCATGCCTGCAATGTTTTTGCACTTCAGCGGGAAGACCATCCATAACAATATTAAAGAGCGTTGGGGAAAGAACACTTCCCTGAGGTACACGTCGCGATACCGCCTTTTCGGTGCTTATGGTACTTCCTAACCGCACTTGACTTTTACGATCACTGATGAAGGAGTGAATGAATCGCAGAAGATAATGAATCGCAGACGCATGACTGGATTCCGGACAGGTTTAGGCGCGCAAGATAGCGTCTTGGACTTGATAAGCCACATTGAACATTATAGAGCTTTCGGTCTTTCAACACTAGCTGTTTGCCTAGACGTATCAAATGCTTATGACAGCGTCCATAAGAGCTCAATACTAAATAGTTTGCAAACAGTAGGTGTACAGGGATCTCTGTTCGAGACGTTGGGACTGTCATTGTAGCTCCTGTCGCGGCCGTGTACTTCCTGCTCTTCTCAGGCAGAGGCGCATAATGTGGTAGCAGTCTTTGCAGCCTACACCTTGCTCGCTGGTCCTTTGCGACGTTGGTGTCCTCAGGTGTCGGGCTTGGGTCACGGCTTCGCGGGGGCATTCGGTACATGAGCGCACTAGAACCTCCACCAGATGTCGCCTAGCAGCGATGGTATATGGCGATGGTGGTTTTAAACGAGACGGGATCCACTTCAATTACAGGCTTGCACGAGAAGTGGGCTGGCGAATTGGTGGTCGCGCTGTTGCTTTTTTAGGGGCCCGCGGGCGCTCAGGAGGTCAGAGTAGATAGTAATCGAGAAGGTCCCCTAGGGGAACATCAGAAGAGCATCGCCCTCGATAACAGGAAAATGAGGAAAGCAAGAAAAGGACCTCGCCATGCAATAGGCTACATAAACATGCAGGGCGGCAGGAGAAAGGGAAAGTGGGCAGAGATTGAGGAGCAGTTATATAGAGAACAAATAGGTATGTATGCGGTTACAGAAACGCACCTTACAGACTCAGAAGAGCCGCTTGTTATTGAGAATTATGTTTGGGAAGAGTGCAACCGAACTAAGTGGGCCAGAAAGGGACGGGGAGCTCATCCATCAGGGAGCCAAATGAAAAAGAGTGAATTCACAATGTCAAGAACATCTTTGGTTATCAGGTACAATGAGTGGGAAAGAAACTTGGCTGGGCGTTACGTATTTGTGGACCGGAAAAAATTGCACAGAGAAGAATAAAGAGTTAGTGGAATGCATAAGCGCTGATATTAAGGGTTTCGGGAATGGTGCTGAAATTGTCCTATTAGGTGACATGAATGCCCACATACAGGATTTAGATGGCTATACCGACAATAACGGGAAGTCAATGCTAGACCTTTGTGAACAACATAACCTCGTGATCGTGAATACGGGGCCTAAGTGTGAAGGACAGATCACGTGGGAAGTGGGAAACCGGCACTCGACCATTGATTACTGTTTCATGACAGAAGGAATTCCTGATAAGTTGACAGAAATGGTCATCGATGAGGAAGGGTTTAGCAGCATAGGGAGTGACCATAAACGCATCATTTTGAAAATGGGATATGTAGTTGGGAAAGAGAGCAAGGAGAGCAAAATGGCCAGCCCAAATTTGAATGCTGAACAAATAGCAAATATAGTCACTAGAGTTGAGGAAGAAATTGGCAAATGGCCAAGTAAAGAGTGGGAATATGGTGAACTTCTAAGTGTAATAACGACAGAAAAACGAAAAGAGAAGCAACATGTTCGTTGGAAAGGAAAAAAGAAACCGAAAAGCTGGTGGAACAAGGAGATACGAGAAGCGATCGCCGAACGACAGAAAGCAGCTCGAGAGCAGAGGCAGGCAAAGAAGGTGCAGTTGCCACAGGATGAAGTAACAAGTAAATGGGAAATATACCGGGAGAAAAGTCTATGGTTCAAATACTGGCGCAAGTAAAATTAAACGGTGAAAGTGAACGTTGGTTGTCAGAAATACGTGAGGAAAAGAAGGCCGCACCTAGAATATATTGGAATCACATAAAATTATTAGGCAGGAAGTCAACAACAATACAACAACATATCCTAGACGAAGATGAAAACAGACTGGAAGGAGAAGCGGCAATAAATTACATCCAAAAAGTAACAGCCGAATCTTTCCAAGGCAATGACGAGACTGTATTTGAAGAAAAAAGAACAGCATGAAAGAGACCCAAGGGGAAAAGGAGCTGGTGTTGACAAATTTAAACTGGATGAAAGCGGAAGAGGAAATTCCTAAGCGCACAGCCACAGGGCTGGACGAGGTTCCCGTTAGGGTGATAAATGTACCAGGACTAAAAAGTAAGGAAGCTCTGGTGAAAGCAGTGGAAAAGAACTTTAAAAGATAGACGAATACCAGACAGTTGGCGACAAAGTAGGATGAATTTAATTTATAAAGGTAAGGGGGAGAAAGACAGAATTCACTCGTATAGACCGTTGACCATTGCATCGGTAATATACAGGCTAGCAATGCAGGTAATCAAATTAAGGCTTCAAGCTTGGGCAGTTAATAAATGGCATTTTGGGAGAACTTCACAATGGCTTCAGAATAGGTAGGCGTTTAGATGATAACTTATTTGTTGTTACTCAGTGTATTGAAATATCAAAAGTAGAAAGCAGGCCGTTATATGTGGCCTTTTTAGACATAACAGGAGCCTACGACAACGTAGACCGCAACATTTTGTGGGATATTCTGGAAGGGGAAGGCTTAGGTAACGAATGTCTACAGCTTTTGAGAGAGATTTACCTAGAAAATACCGTTTTCGTTGAATGGGAAGGCATGAGGAGCGAGGAGAAAGTTCATATCAACAAGGGACTAAGGCAGGGGTGCCCTTTATCCCCGCTGCTGTTTATGATGTACATGGTGAGGATGGAGAGGGCGCTAGAAGGAAGTAATATCGGGTTTAATCTCTCAAACAAACAGGCGGGCACAGTAATAGAGGAGCAACTCCCAGGTTTATTTTATGCGGACAACAATGTGTTGCTAGCTAACAAGCAAAGTGATCTGCAACGTCTGGCTATCTGCGGATAGGAAGGCAACAATTTAGGTTTGAAATTTAGTGTTAGAAAAGCAGGTGTTATGGCATTCTAAGAAAACAGTGAACAGACAGTGGAGATACAGGGCCTAGAAATACTTCGGGTAACAGAATATAAATACCTTGGTATATGAATTAACGAAGGCAATAGATATATGGAAACACAGGAAAAAAACCATACCAGTGAAGGGGAAGAGATATGCAGCCATAATGAAGCACAGAGCGCTATGGGGATACAATAGGTACAAGGTCCTCCGAGGTATTTGTAAAGGTGTAATGGTTCCAGGACTTACTTTTGGAAATGCGGTTGTTTGCTTTAAATCAGGGGTACAATCAGGACTCGACGGGAACCAAAGGTCAGTGGGTCGCCTCGCATTGGGCGTCCACGGGAAGACTACAAATGAAGCTGTGCAGGGTGATACGGGATGGACTAGTTTTGAAGTGAGGGAAGCTCGCAGTAAAATTGAGTATGAAGAACGGCTGAGGAATATGGAAGGAGAGTGTTCAGGTATCTGTACAGGAAAAACATTGATTCACAGTAGAGGAAAAGAACTAGGAAGCTTACCAGCAAGTATGCCGGCTGTAGGGTGGGCAACACAGCAACAAAGAAGGTCAAGCGGAAAGTCAGAGAGGCTGAAATAATCTCATGGGTGGCGGCAATGGAAAAGAAACCTACCATGAGTAACTACTTAAGAGGAAAAAACGAAATAACGAAAGAAACAATTTATGATAACTCAAAGGGCAGCTCATTACTCTTCGAAGTGAGATCGGGTGGCCTTAGAACACGTACCTATAAAGCGAGATATAAGGAAGAAGAAGCATGTGTTTGCTGCGGTAAAGCTAAGGAAATGACGGAGCATGTTTTATTAGAATGTGAAGACGTCTACCCAGCGGTCGTTTTAGGCACCACTGTCCTCCTTGAAGCCCTTGGGTTCAGCGGGAGCAGTGGTAAAGCAAACATGTCCGCAATAGACCTTAGTAACAGGCGATTGGAGGATTGGTAGAAAAAAAGTAGGGAAACGACAAAAGACGGAGACGTACAAAAGCACAGTTCGCAATATGGGATCAGAAAATTTGGGCGTTGTAGTTCATAGTGTTTTTTTTCCATTGTTTAACCTAGGTAGGAGGATATTAGGCAGTATAGTAGCAAGAGCTTTGTGGCGCAACCCACCGCCCCGTTCCAAAGTCGACGCTCATAACATCCATCCATCCATCAATATACATGGCTGAAAAACTGTGTTTATCTCAACTTCTTATTGGGTGAACCTGTGGCCACAAAAGCAAGTTACACTCGAAGTAAAACGATAGCGACGAATACAGTCGGCAGTAGTCGAATTCTGATCTGCAGCGCAAGAGCGTCGGCTTTTACGCAACTGCCTGATTTTCGTTCCCAAAGATACGTTGGATGTCCGTAGAAAATTCGGAGCTAAAGGAAAGTTGCCGAAGCTCACGTTCTGAGTACAAGGAACTGTTCTGGAAAACGAATGTTAACGGCTTGGGGTCGATCACAGTGTAAAAGGTGTAGCCTTCAAGAAACAAAAAACGGAAATACTTGAGAGCGCATTAGATGGCCAACATCTTCCTCCCAAAGGTGATGTAGCGAGCTTCTGTGGGTTTGAGGAGCTTCGAAAAGAAGCCCAGCGTCCTCTACACTGTGCCATCGTGTTGCTGCAGTACTGCACCCACTGCCGTGGTCGACGCGTCTGCCATAAAGCGAGTTGGGTCGTCGGGTAACGGATTAATTAGCAACACTGCAGTCGCCAACCGTGTTTTGGCTTCCTGGAAGAAGTGTTCGTGCTCCGAGGACCAGTGGAAGGTAGGCAGTTTTTTGGAGTCGCGACGCAGGAGGTTAGTAAGTGGCTGAAGAACTTGCGCACACGATGATATGAAGCGCATGTGAAAATTTATGAGCCCCAGAAGCTCGCGCAACTTTCGAAAAGAGGCTGGAGAGGTAAAGTACTCGATTTCCAGCACCCGTGATTCCAGTGGCTTGATACCGCGCGGCTGTGGTGGCACCCTTGTCGGGCTGCCAGCTCACCTCCAAGAAAGAGAAGGGGGCAATGGACCTTACGCGGAGGCCAAACGAGGTATCTGGACTTCCCAGAAGCGGGGACAACATGTAGTGACGGACGGTTACTACAACTACATTACGAAGTGACATACCAAGTTACGTCGCTACAACTCCAGAACTCTCGAGAACCTACCAAGCAACGTTCGACTCTTTATGCCGACTTCTGTACCTGGACGTCGGGGGTGAAATGGCTTCCGCTTCGCGCTCGGCTTCAGAAGGTGGCCAAATCGACATCATGCTACCTTCGCAAACAAGGACTGGAGGTGACGTGAGAAAAGTGCGCAGCGGGGGCGTTTACCCGGAGGCCTATGTCTGCATACGGAGTGTCAGTCAACGGAGAAGTGATATCGTCCAGCAGAAGTCACAGGTTCTTGGGGGAAGTGACTGACAGGGATTTGTCCTGCACTTCTCACGTGAACCACGTGAAAAAGTGACGTATTGCTATTTGTCATCTGTTCACGTTCCTTGCAAAAAAACAACTGGGTACTGTCCACATCATCGATGTTACAGATGTACAGTATGTTGTTTGTTGGATTCCTCCGGTACAGCCTGCCGGTTTAATCCAAAACCTGCGAATCTAATTTGTGCAAGATTCCGAGCATTCAGGTCCAAGCTCTGAGCATATACCTTAGAATACCGCGCACAGCGCATAGGGCTGACACTGTTGTCATTGCTCAAGATTATTCAACCACGGCACAAATAGCGGTCGAGACAATGCGTGCACGTCAGGCACACTGCCCGAACCCCTTGCTACTACCTCGCTGCACTCACTGTGGGAGACCCCGCATGTCTTATATTACAACTGTCAGTGAATATCGTGCCTCACTTACATTGGGGTACAGGCCTGTGGCCAGGCTGGTGTCTCCTCCATGGTGTGTTTACCTTGTTGAAGTGCACCTCAGAATTCCAGGACTTCAGGAAAAGCCAAAACTAGAAAAATATACACTAAAACAATGCAGTTTACTCCAGTTGTACGGAGGATACTGTAGCAACGTACACGTCAATTTTGACTGATCGACTCTATCGACCAGTTCTGGTCGTGGTGTGTGTTTTTTATACCGACTAGAGGAATAACACTGCGATTCAAGGTGTCACATGTCATGGCATCCATGACTGCAGAACTCATGGCTTTTTGTTGATAGAGAGAGTCCGGGTACATGGGCCGTGTTTTCTGACTCGAGACAGGCCTTACAGTCAGTTCCCCGACGTGGAGCTCGCGAACAGCTAACGTACGAAATTGTCAAACTTCACCACGACGTCAAACAGAAAGGCCAAGGAATTATTTTCCATTGGCTACCTGGCTATTGCGGGATCAGTGGAAATGATCACGCAGACAAACCTACCCGAGAGTCCCATCAAAAACACAGCGTTGGCATTCCTCTTTCCAGGGCAGACGGTGCTACGCAGCTTTGTCACCTGGCACGCAAGTTCTCTTTAACAGAGCGGAATACCCCAAATATAAGGCGCACCAGGTTGTATCAACTGATCCCTTCGCTTGAACTCCAACCTCAACCCGGGCTTCACCGAAGTGAGGCATTGCTTCTTTGCCGGCTATGGTTGGGAGTGGCTGTCACGAAGGCTTGCACTGCTTTGGAATGACCGACAGTGCTGCGCGCGATGTCTGCGACGGCGAAGAGAACATAGAAAATTTCTTGTGCCACTCTGATTTCAGTCGGAAAGTTAAACATTATCGATCGTATTGCGACTACTCGACGGCCGGCCATTGTCTATGCAGCTGCTACTTGAAGACCGTCCCCATAGCTTTGATCAGTTTATTAAAAGGGATCGCCCGAACTGACACTGCCTCATGGGACGCCTCAAGCATAATGTGTCGTCAAGCTACAGACTTGCCTGCGGCTATCGCTACACCGCCGGGGGCGTTAGCCTCGTCAGGGTGTTTTTGGAAGAAGGTGCAATTACGAAGAAAGTTTGTAGCTGTAGGTTCCGGATGTGTCTGTCGAACACACAGCATCTTTAGATTATGCTTCTGTAGCAGTTATCTAATATCGTCGAGGTTAAAAATAAGTCCTCAAATATTCCGCTGTAGTATTTGTGTCTCCAGAACGACCAAGGTGTTTGCGTTGCGTGTTTAAGACATGAGAATATTTCGCGGTGCCCTTTCCAGGCGCCGTGACGCGATGTTTGTCTTTCTTAGAGCGGTTGAGAGATTTCCGCCGCTCTTCTGGCAATGACTGTGGCGTCTCAATGGGTGTTATGTAGATCGCGTATTGTGGGATCTACACAATGAGAGATTGTGTAGATCCCACAATACCAGGGTGCACAATACCACAATACCACAACGCCAGAGTCTCATCTTGAGACATGAGACCCTGGCGAATACCTAACCGTAGGTCGATGGACCTTCTTACACTGACGGTGAAGCAGCGCTGGCTGCTTTTGCCAAGCGGACTGGTGGCACAGCCTTAGCCACACTCTCTCTGGGCCGAGCCAACGCCGGAATCTGCGGCGACATGCCAACAACCCTGAGGTAGGAAAAAAAATCACATTTACACGCTTCTTGGAACGAGATATTTTCTTTTATTTTCAATGCGATTATATATTTTTCCTTTTTCCATGTGGGCCAAGTTCTAGCATACGCTGGGTGTCCACCGTCCCAGCTTGGACAGTGGAGCGTGTCACTACAGTTTTTGAATGCGTGTTCGTGTTCGCCTGATTTCGCACTGGTCATTCGGCCTCGGTAACTTTGCGAATTATGGCCCTACCTCTTATACTTGAAGTATCTTGGGGGATTTGGAAAGTAAGGTCTTCCTAGAATTTGGTGTATCCTGTTTCTACGGTTTCCAGTAGCTAACTTGACGCAAACGCGACAGTCAGATGTTTAGTTCTAATATCCTGGTTGTCTCGCTTGATCTTCATTCTTTCTACTTGAGTCACATCGTGTTCTTTCCAGCCCACCAGAAGCTCTTCCTCGCTTAGGCTCAACAGATAACCATCGCAGATGACTACTTTACTTGTGTTGAGTGATCGATGTGGGTCACAGTTAGAATGCTAAAATGATAGAATGGTCACAATGCTAGAAGCTTCGATAGTTTGCTGTGTTGAGTATCGCTCACCTCAAGCAGGAGGCGGGCGTTTCTCATTTTTGACACTTTGTAGCCAGCACGTAGTGTTTCAGTTAGACATTTAGGCACAATGAAAGGCAAAATAGTTCGAATGGTATTTTCTGGATCTTGAATATGTATAAAATGGAACGTGGAAGCGTGGGAATGTTTCTTTGCGCTGTCTGAAGAGTTCGAAAGTGTTTTGGTGCGACCTCTTTTGGAAAGAGAATGAGTGGGAAGAGCGGTGAACGTCTTAGACATACAGAATTCATTTCATTCCGGCAGCTACGCCAGCCGCCCAATAGCGAGCCCAACAAGGGGACGCTACGAGTCCCGAAGGAGGTGCAAATTCCAGCTACCTCATGAGGCTACCTAATACAAAATACCCAAGGTTGGTTAGGCTGCCCCAGGTTAAGCTTTGCTGCCTGTGAAATTGGAAGTAAAAAGAAGTGAAGAGCAGACAGGAAATAGGGAAAATTACAGAAAAAGAGAAAGGTTGGATGGAAAGACAGGAAAAGGCAACTACAGAGTAGGCCCGGGTGGGTCAGTCCGGGGGTGCTATCGACGTGAAGCGGAGGCGAAATAGGTATGCTGCCTCTGCCGAGGGCGCATGACCGGCCATACCTTGAGCAATGGCTGAACCCCCAGGATCTCCTTTTCTGCGGACGCGGCTAAGCCGCGACGGTGGCAAGCGCGAGGGTCCAACGCCCGTGTGCTCGGGTCCGCGGTGTCGCACCAAGCACACCAAACACTTGCTAAAGCAGACGCCCCTGCCTGGGGCGGCGCGAGGATTATGATGTAACCTCGACCATGGCATGACCACGAAAGAATTACCGTAGCAGCGTGATGTTGAAAGCATGCCAACGACTGAATGATTACGACTGAGTGACAAGAGCATGATAAATGAGTGACGATGACGAGGTAACCAAGGCGTCATAAGACTAATAATGAATGACGACGACGGGATGGCGTGAACGTAGTCAGGACGAATGACTATATCAAGTAGTGGTCGACAACCGGATAATGAAACAATGACGGCAACGACGTTGCAACGAAAGTCGAAAGCGCATACTCAGTGTACAATTATGCATAGTTGTGTACTAGGCTGAGCAGCAACAGCCAGCCCCACAAATGACTAAAGAAAAAGAATCCTCTATGTGGCTTGCATAACACCGCGTAAGATTGAACCGCGTATGAGACGCCCGCCGTATGCCGCACCCTTGCCGACCAGTTCCTCTATGGCAATGAAGTCCCCTCGGTGGCGAAGCTAAACCTCTTGGGCAGACGTGCTGTTAACGTGATTTTAAGCATGAAATGTTTTTAGCTCCTGTTGTCGGCGACCTTCAAGTCCCGTTGAGCCAGAGCCGTTATCCGGGCACTCAAAGGAGAACATGCGCGCAAGTTGCGAGAACAAAAATTCGCAGTTCCGCCGGAAAGGCGGAGCACCGATTGCAATAACAAATTAGTAGATAGCTGTATGAACTAAAGATAGTAGTTTTATCAGCCGTATAAACTTGTAAACATTCGTTTATTAACTAAATTATGAATGATAGGATATGTAAGCGCGACTCGACGAGGACGTAGAATGAAACACTCACAGAGACAGCGTTGTCCTTCTGTGTCTGCTTCTTTCTACGTCCTTGTTCAGTCGCACTTACACATTCTATCATAGATTCAAACCAACTAGCCCGTCAACGTGTTTTAACTAAATTAACCAGCATCGTGTCACGCGCGCACAGGTAAACATGAACACACATCGCTCAATGACAGCGAAAACTGTCCGTGAAAACGCTGGAGTTAGGAATCGCGGCAGGAGCCGCGAGCCAATGGACCTCCGAGCATCTGTCGCCTCAACGCGTAGGAAACGTTGAAAGCACAGCACATACGAAGCTACCGGCATTACGCGCACTCTGCAAATATCGCAGATCGAGGCCCACGCGGGGTCTCACTTTAGCCACGTCGCAGACCGCTTTCAAGGCATACGAGCGCCAGCAACGCGTCCCTGTGGCATCCGCGATTCGCGTGGCCAACGCCGTAGAAGACGCCGCGGTTGTCTCCACTCTGTACGGAGCTTGGGCGAGGAGGACGTCGAGACACCGTATCAGCCGTCGCTGAAGACCTCCTCTCTTCCCTTGCCTCACTGTTGCTTCGCGCGCCACAGGAGAGGGCACTCAACCGGGCCGCGTTCTTCGCTCGCGCACGCCAGGTTGAACCGCGTTCGCCGGTTCACCCTCACACGGTTTCACTCATACGGAACCTGACGGCAGAAATGCGCCTGAGGTGCCCATGTAATTGCTATCGCAATCAAACGACATCATCCGGGCAGCCAGTGAAGACATTAAAAAATGCGCTCTCTGTCCCCCAAGCTTTTGTGCCGGATCGCATTACATACGCTAGTTAATGCCAAACAAGTTATAACAAACATTGCCTCTTAGTTCGTCCTAATGTTTGTTCAAAATGTCGCTCAAGCTCTAACTGATGAACGCTGAAGTTTTATTTGTGATTAACAATAGCGACGTTCAAAAGGCAGATACAGGGCATTACACATTTCATCGTCATCTTTTGGCGCTGAGCGCTGAACGCCAGCGGCCCGAGAGTTCTGCGGCGCGGGTATTGTGTCACCTCGAGAGGTGGCGCCGTGGTGCGTGGCGCCTGTTTCAGGAGCTTCTACCTGCCGCTGTGCCTTGGTGTTGCGCTGCTAAGTACAAGGTCGCTGGATAAAATCCCGACCGCGACGCCCGAATTTCGATGGAGGCGAAATGAAAAAACACCCGTGACTCATGAATTCGGGCCACATTAAAGATCCCCTGGTGGTCAAAATTAATCCGGATCCCCCGCTACGGCGTGCCTCAATCAAATGGTGGTTTTGGCACGTAGAACCCCAGAATTCAATTCATTCTTCTTCTAGCTGGGCAGTGCGCTGAGTCCCTGGCGTCTTTCGCTGCCTGTCCTGCCGCATTCAGCCGGTTTTTTTTTTTTTACATTTAGCTAGGCATCGTCCACATGGACCAGTGCATAGTGGCGAAGTTCGGTGTGGTGTGGTGGGGTATGTCGTTGCGAACATGCACTACACGCATTTTAAGATTATGGCTAGTATCATCCCCAACCAAGCGGCTTTGTCGGTTGGGATTTCATGCTTACTCTCAATTACGGGAGAGTGAGCAGTTTTTTTTTGTGCGTGCGTGTGTGGGCGCGCGCGCGCGTGCGTGCGTGCGTGCGTGCGTGCGTGCGCGCGCGCGCAAGGCACATGTTACAGGACATTTGCGCGTCAGTTGACTAGTGCGCATCGAATTAGGTCGTGAGAACACGGTCTTGTCCATCAGGTTACGTCAAGCAATTTGTTCCATGTACCGTGGTGGTCCTGTACAGGATAGCCTTGTCGTGCGATAAAGTGTGAACAGGACAAACAGGCAGATGCGTTAACTAGAGCTTGCGGGAGCACTGCGCGTTTTTTTCAAAAGCAGTTCTAGCTCGCCCGTGGCTTCGTCGTGAGAAAAAGGTTAAATGCAGCCGTACACATGAATTCAGCGAAAGTGCAATATTGTATAAAAGCAGGGACCGAACAACCTGTAAAATAACAGAGGCTCGTTTCATTAAGAAACATAAAGGCACTTGCGTCAGCCAGGGATCGCTAAACTTACACCATACAGAATAACATAAACACTGATTAATCGCTATAGACCGTGTGCCCATTGACAGTTCCCCACGTGTGATTTTGTTGGCTCTTATCTTCACTGGACCCACCGTGGTTGCTCAGTGGCTATGGTGCTAGGCTGCTGAGCACGAGGTCGCGGGATCGAATCCCGACCACGGCGGCCGCATTTCGATGGGGGCGAAATGCGAAAACACCCGTGTACTTAGATTTAGGTGCACGTTAAAGAACCCCAGGTGGTCAAAATTTCCGGAGTCCCCCACTACGGCGTGCCTCATAATCAGAAAGTGGTTTTGGCACGTAAAACCCCATATATTATTATTGTTATCTTCATTGCGGCTAGGCTTTCTTTCTATTCTACGCCATTGTAGTTGACTATTTTATTGTTTCTGTATGTGTATACATTCCGGGTAGATACAAATAATGTACGAGTGCTCGTGTCGTTCTTTTCCTTCTTCCCCGCGTGTGCTATCGCTGTGTTTACGGCCATCAAGCTCCCTCCACCTCGGAAAGTAGCGACGCTCGCTTCGTCGAGCGCATGATTTCCTCCCCTCCAGAGTGCTGCGCACGGCACGCTTTGCCCTGCCTGCGGCCATCGTGCGCCTCCGGAAGAGTCAACACGCGCGCTCGTTGTTTTGACTGTTCGAAGAGTTATTGCGGGATTATCAGCTCTTGACGCGGTTACGACGTTGTCAAGGTGCCAACATTTTGTTCGCAGGAGTGCTTTTCAACCGAGGTTTTCTTTATGAGCCCTCACCCACTCACCTGGCCGTGGCTGCTGGCTCGCCGGGTGCTACTGCTGCTGTATCGCCGAATAGCTCACACAAAAATAAAGAAGTAAAAGGCAAAATGAACTACGTGTTCATTCTTGCCTTGGTTCCCAATGTAAAAGGATCTAGGTAACGGTACCGAAATTTCACTGTCACACACGTCCAGTCGCAGCCGTTTCCTTGGGACATTGCTCAAATATTATTTTGAATAACACAAGCTTGAAGAACGGCACGGCGCAGTCAACTTCCTTCATATGTTTATTTATTTATTTATTTACATGTACCTTACAGGCCTTCGAGAAGGCAATGTGTAAGGAGGGAAATATGGGAACATATTCGTATGGAATCGGGAAAAAAGACATCTTTACAATAAAAGGAATATTTACGCAACATGCAAAATTAATATGGCATTAGCAAATACAATATGAAGAGCAATAACAAAAATAGTAAATACAATTACATAATAGCATGATAACATTATAAACGCCTCTGCGTGTTTACAGTAATAAGTATAATGAAGGATTTGGATCACTGAAACTCTTTTATTAACTCGTAGAAAAATGCAGGAAAAAATTTAAAGAAGGCAAGCCATGTCAAACGGCTGAAACGGCATATTGATCGATTAGAAGACTTAGAAATGCACTGTGTTTCGATCGTCAAGCGATGTTATCTGTTATAGCGTTCCATAAACGGACCGCACGGGGCAAAGCTGAAGAATGCAAAACGTCTGTATTGCCATAAATTCAGGTGTAGCTGAACTAATTGTTCAGTCTGTGACGCCGAGGATGCTGTTTTAAGGTTTGATAAAGATAGGCCAACTATGTGAATGAATCTATGAAATATTAATACAAGAGAAATATCACGGCGGGTATTTACCGGTTACAACAACATATCGACTTTTATTTGGGTTACACTTGGCTGGTTACTATAATTTTTTGAAATTATAGTTGGAATCGGTTGGCACAGCACAGGGGCAATTGGAGATCACAGACCTTCGTCCTGCAGTGAACATAAAGCAGGCTGATGATGATGATGATTCAAGATAAGAATATATGTGGGATGCGTAATGTGTTTTAGCATTTTGCAGCAAATGCACGTTGGTGGTATAGGTAGGTAATTTTCGCTAGAACTCCTGCTGCCTTTCTTAAAGACAGGCACTACTTTTGCTATAATCCAGTCTGTGGGAAACATACCAGCTGTAAGGGATTGGATAAATAGGTGTAGCAGACTACTGTACGATGCTCGTATTATGGTTTTAGTATTTTAGAATTTATACCATCTATGCCAGCGGATGAAGGCATCTTAAGGTTATCTATAAGATCGACTACGCCTTTCATACTTCTGAACATGATAAAACTGACATGACATGGCACGAACTAAACTCCTGAAAATGATAGTGCACGTTCCATCGATCTTGCTGTCGCGCATCTTTCAACATTGGTTAGACTGCGGGAGCATCCCCGATTACTGGAAAATGGCTCATGCGATTCCGATATTCAAATCTAGTAATAGCAGAAGTCCTAATAATTACCGACCAATATCACTGACCTTTATTTGCAGCAAACTTTTAAAACACATTCTTTTCTCACACATTATGACACATTTAAATACAAATAACTTTCAGACAGGCAGAATTGCTTCAGGCACAAACAAATCTTGTGAAACACAATTGTTCGAACTAGTTACTGACCTTCACGACTACATACACGAGCAAACATACACAGACGCAATATTCATTGATTTTAGAAAAGCCTTTGATCGTGTTGCGCATAACCGATTGATTAAGATGGTCGATAACCTAGGATTAGATTCTAACACAACCCGTTGGATTGCCGAATTCCTAACTAATCGATATCAACGAGTTGTTCTTAAGGAACATACATCTGGAACCACGCATGCAATCTCAGGAGTAACACAAGGGTCAGTTCTGGGAATATTGCTTCTACTCATCTATATTACTGATATAACTGATAACACAGGTTGCCAAACGAAACTTTTTCGAATGACTGTGTCATTTACAGGCAGATATTAACTTCCGAGGATGTCACTGGCTTAGAAACGCACCTAGTACAACTCAGCCAGTGCTGTAAGGTCTGGCATATGGAGATAAACGTAGAAAAAAAAACAAAGCTTGTAACATTTTCTACACCAATAATACCCCTCTAAAGGTTTACACAACAAACGATACAGGTATAAAGATAGTGCAAAATGTCAAGTACCTGGGCGTCTATTTAACCACAGACCCAACTTGGGAGACACACATAGAATATATAACCCAGAAGGCAGTTAAGAAACTAGGATTAATCAAACATCGTTTGTATCCTGCCAACTCGGAAACGAAGCTCCACGCTGACACATCTCTCATCCGGCCTGTGATAGAATACGCATTTATAGTATGGCACCCAGGTACTATTACATTGAGGAACCGCATCGAGTCAGTACAGAATAAGCTGATAATGCTTTCAATAAGCTACAGAATGCTTTCCTCACATTCACCCTATATGAGCGTATCATTCTGAAAAAGCAGCATCAACAATTCCACTCTGAACACCTGACGCAAATATTCCCGTTTAACCTCCTTGCATTCTTTATACTACGGCAGGTCAACATTTGCAACCAATCGCATTAAACCGGCACACAACATTTCATCCAGGCGGGATCATGAACACAAAGTGCAACTCATATTTGCTCGTACACTAAGGTACCTATGTTCGCCAGTGCAATCCATAAACGAATGGAACGGGTTACCAGAAAGCATTGTCGCTTGCACTGATGCAGCTAGTTTTCAAATGAATGTTCTGGAGCATCTCCGTGAATAATGGCTATTTTCGTTTTTGTGTGTCTCTTAGAATTATATAATTTTTTTTGTTTACCCGTGCACATTTAAATTTATATGTATCACTCAACATTTATATTATACTAAAGTGCTTACCAATTCCGAGATTCATTTCCGTGTTCCTGTTATTTATGCGCATTCAAAATTGTCTAATATTTCTCTTGTTGCGCCTGATTTAAATATATATAGCATCCTGAAAGGCTCGTTAAACTTCCTTTATACCACGGTGTTTTCCTTTTACCCAACTCGTACCTTTCTTTTTCTTCGTGTTTGTTCAGGTGTTTCTACATTTCACACAATGGTGTCGTATTGCACTCTGCCTCTCCCCCCCCCCCCCCCCCCTATGCGATGTCCTTCGGGGCCTTTAGGGTAGATAAATAAATAAATCAATCAATAAAGTGATAGTGACGGGAGCCATGTACCAGAAATCAAAATCGGGTACAAAAAGTATGTCAGAACTCTGTATCTTCGCTTGTAAAGACGGATGTGAAAAATGCGTTGAATGCTGTCGGTCACTGACTGCCAGGAATAGGTGAGCTGTTTTTATCCTGCAATAAAATATTACTGCACTTGTTACTAGGGTTAACTATGTTCCAGAATTTTCTTGGATTACTTGTGAGGATTCCTGGTAGATCTATTGAGAAATATTTATCCTTGGCGATCAATAAAGCTCTGCAGTACTCTTTTCTGTAGTTTTTGTGTTTATCCCAAGCCAATGTTTGTACGCGCTTTGCGTTTTCATACAGGCATTTGTTCTTGTTTCACATTCTGTGAACAGTTTTAGTAAACCATGGATTAGAAGTATGGTTAGTTATATACCCTATCAATGGTGCCAGAAATATTGTTTGTAGCCACAAACATGTCGGGCAGCTTCTTGCCCATTGTCACCCAACACACAGTGCCCAAAAAAGGATGATCTAACTTCCCGGAATAATATAAATCCGTTGACCAGTTTATGCACAAATAGATGACAAAGTTGCCCCGTCCTTGATCTGCCGGAAGAAGTTCGCCCAGCTACACCTCTCCTAAATGGAGGCCCACACAAACGGTTGAATTGTTTAATGTTTAGCCGAAAACAACATACTATTCGCGTCGCATACTAAAACTTAATTATCAAATAAAACATACACTGTTGCTATGGCGAATACAAAAATGCAAGCCGCCTTCCATTTGTCAACCCTTTCACGTAGCTCTTACGCCTGTTGTTGGCAGTACCGATACCCATTTCGTGTTGGCAACATTTACCTGTAGTCGAAGGCAGCTGTCCGTGGCAATACCGTTGGTACTTTTCGCAATGAACAGGACTTTCAGAGATTTCAACGATTAGCTTAACAACCATTACTACTTCAAAGACAATTTCTTTGTTGACACAGAAAAGAGCTACGTAGTCTGCATACGTTAAGATTTTACCTTCTGAGAAGTGCAGCATAAACCGTTGAATAATATCAATGTGCAATACAGAGACACAGTGCGTGCCAAAGCACACACGAAACAACAACAACAACAACAAAAGCTGAGGGAGCAGCCCTCGCCTACTGTACCATCCCTGATTACGCCGTCGACGTTCATGTAATGCAGAATAGCAGCATGATAGGAATAAAAACAGAATGCCGACCAAAATGGGGTTGTCTAAAGTGCTTAAATGTTTCGGCTTCCACACGGAAGCCTTGTTCACTAAGCTGAGAGGCATAAAAACTTCAGATTTTAATTAAGAATAGCAAACAGAATCTCGGGAGAAACACAATCGAACGCTTTTGCAAGGTTTATTTGGAGTATTGCGGCACAACCTCGCGTAGCATTGCAGGCTTCGCAGCACTCGAGAACAGGCCTAGCCTTATGAATGTTGTTCACTCTGGAACGCCGTTTATTGCCACATGTTTGGTTGGCGGCGACCATTTGTCGCTCAACAGTCTGAAACCTGGCAGCAAGACTCTTCATTAAAGCTTTTAAAGCAAGGCTTTCATTGTCTCACTGCTTAGTCCGTGAACGCCGAAAACGCAGTGTAGGAAAGCCACCTTACACCCATCTGCGTACAACACTACAGTTTACATTCGCAGTGCCACGCCAGCGTCGACTGGCCGGCCGCTCATTGCCTGATAACGGCGCGAAGCGACGAGCTTAGCGAGAGTAGCGCATGCGCACGAAGTTCAATTGAAGCACAAGTTGCGTTTGCTAGGTATGACACCACTCCTGTGGCAATTAACTGAGTTTCCCTGCATGTCGGAGACAGCAAGTGCGCGAAAACACGGGCTCGTCTTGGGATCAGGAAAAAAAATACCCTATCTTAAAAAAGGTAATTCAACGCCACGCTACACTCTACACTTATAGAAAAATTTGCACCCTTCGGGGTTTATCTTGTCCCACAACAATAATCTTCATCTGTCTTGCCCGCGTTTCCTTCCTTAACGCTGCGAGCCTGGTACTTCCCAGTCACGAATGGCATGCGCGTTATCAGCGTGACGCATCATTCTCGACAGGAAAGTAGCGAGCGCCGAGTTTTCAGGAAAGGGAACGCAAGCAAGCCAGATGACGATTATTGTTGTGGGACAAATATACACCCCAAAAGGTGCAACCGTTTTAAGAGTGTAAGAAAAGTTTCCACCCTTTGAGTCGTATCTTGCCACACAACAATAAACGTAATCTGTCTTGCTCGCATTTCCTTTCTCTAACGCTGCGAGCCCGGTACTTCCCAGTAACGAACGGCATGCGCGTTATCAGCATGACATAGCAACCCCGACAGGAAAGTAGTGGACGCAGCGTTTTCAAGAGAGGAGGCGCAAGCAAGGCAGATGACGATTATCGTTGTGTGGCAGATATACACTCCAAAGGGTGCAGCCGCTTTAAGAGTGTTACACTCTTAGAAACATTTACACCCTTTGGGGCGTATCTTGTCCCACAACAATTATCGTCATCTGTCTTGCCTGCGCTTCCTTTCTTTAACGCTGCGAACCTGGTACTTTACAGTCACAAACGGCATGCGCGTTATCAGTGTGACGCAGCATTCTCGACAGGAAAGTAGCGAGCGCCGAGTTTTCAAGAAAGGAAACGCAAGCAGGGCAGATGACGATTGCTGTTGTGGGACAAATATACACCCCAAGGGGTGCAACCGTTTTAAGAGTGTAGACAAAGTTGCACCCTTTTGGGTGCATATCTGCCATCAACGATAATCGTCATCTGCCTTGCTTGCGCCTCCTTTCTCGAAAACGCTGCGGCCGCTACTTTACTGTCGGGGATGCTATGTCATGCTGATAACGCGCATGCCTTTCGTTACTGGGAAGCATCGGGCTCGCAGCGTTAAAGAAAGGAAATGCGAGCAAGACAGATGACGATTATTGTTGTGGGGCAGGATACGAGCCAAAGGGTGTAATTTTGTTTTAGAGTTTATATGTATGAATTGTATTACGGCGCGGCGCGCAATGCATTCCCGGCCGTCGCCATGGGTAGGCCGCGGGTGCAGAAGGCAGAAGGCGGCCGTACGCGAACGAAAGCGCGAGCGCGATCGTGCCCGTAAGGCCGATCCCGTGTGTCGGCAACGGCATCCAGAAGCCATGTGAGAGACGCTTGTGCAGTCGAGATGCCTACTGGTCTTGTGATCGTCAGCGTGTACATTAGACCGAACACGTCTCGTTGTGACGTGGAAGCGTTCCTGGCAGAAACGATGAAGGCCTTAAAGCCACATAGTACGCTGATCCTCGTGTGCGATGATTTTAACATCGATATGGCGGAAGAGCACGGGAAATGGATCGAGAGTTTCGCGCTAGATCGCTACTCGTTGAAACTGAAGACCCTACAGAGGCGTACGACGCAACACCGTTCCTGCATTGATCTCACGTTTGCAAGCAGGCTGTGTCACGTTAGGACGGCAGAGCCTCTGACCGTCCACCACAGTGATCACAAGGCAGTACTGTGCAAGTGTATAGTCGTCCGTGAAGGTGTCAGCGTGTGCGTGTAATCAACGATTTCATGATGTAAAATTATTGTTACGTAACTTAATCCGTCATCATTCAACTTCAAGGTTCAAAAAATACAATCCTAGACAAGAAATCAAATCACATATGCATAGCATCTAGTCTCTCAGCATTTCTTGGGTTCGTTGCAAGGTCGTTGGCCTTGGACTTTGATTGAGTTTGCATGGGGGGAAAGCTTCGCGTTCCCCCCATGTATTCGACGTTTGGTAATCAGACGGGCATGTAGCACGTGAGCAGTATTAACTTTTTCCATTTGGTCCGATTTAGTTTTTAGGGCGGTACGAGATGTGCTAGACGACTGTAGCAGAGCTTTCAGTTTCGCAATAACGAATGGCGGATGTTGTTTACGTATACGCCGAACGAAAACATTATGCCACTATCGCACGTAGACCTATATTGTGCCAACGCCAAATAGTTGTTTGAGATGATCGCCGCGTCTTTATTACGATGGTGATTCCTATACTACGACCCTTACCCACAACAAGAAATTCGCCAAAAGCTGGTGGTACTTCTAGAGTAAAAATGAAGAAATACAAGGCAATAAAAAGGTTCCGCATTGATTAGCACGTATGCGATAAAGCACATGCGCGGGCACCAGTTTTCTTCACTCCAAGGACGCAGAAAGGAAATGCGCACTTTTGTGGCATTTCATTAACGATTCGCGAAAGATTCGCTTCATGCAGATTCCGAAATTCACGTTGGATCTGAACAATTTTCTTTTTCAAAAAGGCTAAGAGATAAACCTGTAAACGTACTTTAAGAATGGGTTATTGAGGAGTGGTTAAGCAGCGTGCTCTTCCTGGGACTCTAATATCTATTCTAATCTGTTGTGCTTCCAGTCTGATAACGTGAAATTTCGGTAACCGTCGACGTATATAAGCATCGGGCGGTGACCTGCAGAGTTTGCTTTCAAAGGGAATATCGTTACCCATCTTGGCAAGCGTGTGCATATATCTTTTTTTTTGTCTAATGGCTGACAAGAGGCTAGAAGCACGCAGAAATGGGGAAGGGTTTCGGTTGGGGACAAGCTAGCGCAGTTAGAGTAGATAACCGGATGATGAGGGTGCTGCCGGGTCTGCGATTGGCCCGATTCCGCTTGCTTAGCTTGCAGTAACTGGTCGAAAACAGCGACGGCGTGCAAGGGAAGTGTAAAAGTGCCAGGAAAACCGGTCCTCAAAGAAAGAGAGTTGGCAGAGCGGCGTTGTATACGTGCGGAAGGGCCTCAACGACGTTATACTGTCACGTAAAACTTTTTATTACAGGCAAGTAAATTCATTGTTCCCGGCAGCTCCAAGTTCAAGTGCCAGAGCGAACGGTAGGTGTACAGCTTCTATCCTTTCGAAAGGGGGTAGGCTGCCGCTATTAAACATATTCGGTTTTGTTTCCCCTATTAATGCGTGTTTAATCCGCAAGCATCACTTTCACGGGTTGAGTTTTCGCGGTCATGTCGCGTGACCCAAAGGCGAAGTGGGCGCATGCAGCCCGCAAACATATCACTAATAGTGGGTGGCTAAAGGCGAAAACGGCGTTGAATCAGTAAGAACTCTCTTCTTTTGCTCGGGCTGATAATGCGTAATCAGTGGGTTCACGTCTTACCACATGGGCGAGTTTCCGCAGTTCTCCTGACGTCGCGTGACAGACAGGCGAAGTGGGCGCCACTGGGAAAATTTTCGACCAATTGTGGTGGTCATTGCAGAAACGGAATAGAAACAGCTTGGAATAGATTTGCGGTATAGCGCTCCTGGTGGCTCTTTGTATTTCTTTAGGCCGTCTCTAGCGAAACGAAATGCATATTCATCCCACGCATGCGTTGTATACTCGCGGTAAAAAAACGAGGACCTACAGAAAGGAAGCAAGAACATAATTCACAGTATTCTGACAGTGAGTCATTCTTTATCCAGTTGCGCCGATGTCATTGCGCCAAGCACAAGCTGGGTACCAGTGGCGTAGCCAGAAATTTCGTTCGGGGGGGCTGACGTTCCATGTCGGCCTCCTCCTTATACAATTTGTCGAGGGATAAAATACGTGAATAATAACTGCATTGCGACTGCCAAAGATGCTGCAAACGAACTCTTGAACGCGGTGCACTGTCAAGACAAGTAAAATATGTATTTTTTCATAAAAGAATGTACTCGTATGTCTCAAAAATTGTGCCCGAAATAACTGATATCAATGCTTCCTTAATTGCTGTCTATTTAGTAAATAAAGATAATATCACGCGAACTTTAGAACTATATCAGTTGGAAACCAGCAGCAAAGCAGTGCATATTCCGCTGATATGGAAAATGTAAAGGCTATGAAATGAGCAAGTTGAGGACGAATATTCTAATGAAACTTTGTCCTTCAAGAACTTTGTTTACAATTTTGTACATATGACACGGCCAGGGAAAAATCTCAATGACACTGTCCCTTGTTCCAGTTTATAGCGCAGGAGGAGCTATCACCGGTCGTGTATTGTGCGCTATTGCACCGGAATTATAGTCGCAAGAGAGAGCACATAGAAAGAGCAGGAGTTCTGCAATATATACAAGGGCGAGTAAAATGAAAGTGAGCGAATGCGAATATATGACAAACGGCCAGTACTATATTAAAAAGTGGTCTCCATGAACATTTATACGTTTGTACCACTGACTAACGAGTCGCGTGATTCCCCTGTCATAAAGCTCTGTGGGTTGCTGCTTGAAAAATTATGTAACTTACACTTTCAAGTCATCGTCCGACACGAATCTGGTTCCCTTGAGGTGTTTTCTTCGATGCCTTAAAATGTGGAAGTCCCAAGGCGACAGGTTTGGGCTGTATGGCGGATGTTGCGTCGTTTCGCTCTTGAACTTTGCCAGTTTATGTTAACCACATCAGCGACTTGGGAAAGGGCATTGTCGTAGCGCAAGATTACCTCATTCCTGAATTTTCCACGTCGTTTGTTCTTGATTGCGACACGCAGCCGATCCGGCGTTTCAACATATCGGAAACGATTGATAGTCTCTCAAGGTTTAGCACATTCGAGCAGTAATAGGCCCTGACGATCGAAAAAAAGGTCAACAACACCTTTCCGGCGGAAATGAGAGCCTTTGCTTTCTTTGGGGGCGGTGAATTGGAATGGTTCCACTGTAATCTTGGCCGTCGTGTTTCAGGCTCGTAGTAGTGGCACTATGATTCGTTCCCGATCATAAGTGCAGACAAGAAGTCGTCGCCCTCATTGTGACACCGGATCAGATGAGTCAAAGCACCGCCGAACTTCTCCGCCTTCTGGCGGTGGTTCAAAATGCTGGGCGTCCATTGCGCGCACAAGAGCCGATAATCGAGATGTTAATGAATCATGGTGTGAACCGAACCGTGACTTATGCTCACACGCTTTGCCAGTTCATCAATGCTTATCATCCGTTATTAGCTCATCAACCTTCGCAACTCTGTTGGGGGCGATTGCACGGTGGCTTTGGCCCAGTCTTCGATCGTCCTTGCAAATTTCAGGTGCTTCTTTGAACCGTTTGCTCCAACGCTTCACAGTGGCCAATGAAATGCGATGTTCAATTTACACGGCAGCCATACGGCGACTAATTTATTTTTAGTAAACAACTTCAGTTGTCAAGAGCCTCACGACACCACGGTGTTCAACTTTTGGAGTGTCCACTATTTCACGCAACCATGTTGAACCCAGTGAATGAGAGCATTAAAAAACCTTTATCCTCACACCTGCGTGTCACTTTTGTAAATGAGAGATGCCCCTGCGCTACGCGGATGCCTCACACATAAAGTACCGAACCATTATTGCGTGGGGTGGGTTAGCTCATTTGCATGACTCGTCCTCGTACATCAGAAATTAGAAGATACAATGGAATATACAAATGTGAAGATACAGCTTGATAAAGGGCAAAGGAGTGTCACGTGTAACGTGACACTCCTGTATACGTGTAACTTCACGTATACAGAAAACCTCGCAACAAGATAATTAATTCTATGCATAAATCTCCAGTTAATCTATCTATCTAAGAAAAAGTCACTGTGTATAATGCGTCAAACAAGGCAAGTAAACATGTAGCAAAATCAGGGATACAAAGATCACAGGACCCCCTCCTTCCACTCTCCTTGATGTATCGCGCGTGACAAAAGGCGGCGCGCTTCACCCCCGCTTTTCTCTCTTGCGCACACACGACTGAGCCACCATCGTCAGGTCACCCATGCCACCCCCCTGCCCTAGCTTTCACTCGCACGTACAGCATGCGGCGCGCGGTCACGATGCTATCGCCCTTGGACTGTATACGGAACATGACGGCGATGGCAGGAATGCGCCTGGAGTGTCCATATAACTGCTATCACAGCAATATGATAAGAGTGTCTGGCAACTGAACCGTCCCGGGGCCCATTACTTTCCGCAAAAGAAGAAGTAACAAAATCGAACTTTCACCATGCGACAATTTGTGGCACCGCAAGAATGTATCTTTTTTTTCTTTTGTGGGGGCGGGGGCACGGAAATAAAAAGCGCAAATGAAAGCATGTTGGCCACAATCGAATGCCTAATTTGGGAACCTAAATTGGCTACCAAAGGAATATCGAAGAAAACGTGAGACGCTTTGTCCACAGAGGCCCATGCGCATACTGCTCGGTATCCTACACCGGCGAGAGAAAATTGTATGGAGAGGTTGCGCTCAAGTGAACGCGTTGCATGCCTCGAGTCTCCGCAGTGATGGTGGTGAGCGACCATTGTTTGTTTTAGAGCGCAGCTCTTTGGCGTCCGTTCCTGGGTTTCGCGTCGTCGTCGGCGTTGTCGTCGGCCTCGTAACCAGCTCCGCCCCCCTTTCATCCCCCCAGCGCTAGCAGCGACCGACTGATACCGCTGGATGCCGCTGACGCCGCTAGAGAGTCAAGATAACGTGACTGCATAGAACACCGTCGCCGCCATGCAGAAAGAGGAGGAAAGGATCCCCCCCCCCCCTGTTCTTGTGTGGCGGATAGGGTGCTCTTCAGTTGCCGACGCGCCGGTTATTTCACGTAGGCCCCGGCACGTCGACGAATACGTGACCACCTTCCCACGGCTAGACCTGGTTCTTAGCGCTGCGGAAGCGAGGGTATCATATTGTTTGTGTCGGCATCGGCGGCGTTGTCCCTGAAACCAACTCCGCAGCTGGGGTTGACTCACTATCGGCGTCAGCGGCATCAGTCAGTCGCTGCTATCTCTTCCCTCCTCCCTTTATCGTGTTGTCCGCTTGCTGCGCGCGCTTCTGCCCCCATCGTTTGCCGCTGGGTGTACACGCCGCCCCCCTCCCCCCTCTTCCTGCGAGTCTCCGGTTGTCAAAGCGCCGGCTCGAACTTAATTCCTTTACTGTGCGTCGCAAAGTTGCCCAACGGCTTGCTGGTAGTAGCTGCCTACTTCGCCCCTACCGCACTCACGAAAGACGTCGTGCACTTCCTGAAACTCGCATTAACCGTCCATCGATCCACACCGATGTTAGTAGTGGGGGACTTTAATGTTGACATAAAGACAAACAGCGATTTCCTAACACTTATGCGGGAGAACATCCCGTTCCTCTCGCTCGTAACGCGTCCCACGGCTGTGACAACCTCGCGAGGCACTTGTATAGATCTCGTCTTTGAGAATCAAGCATTGGTGTACCAAGTCGAACATATATCAGTCTATTTCTCCGACCACAAAGCTTCCTTCATGACTGTCAAGAACTGTTAGTGGAGTCTTTGTTAAAGGAATACGTGTGAAAAATAAAAAAAAATTCTGTGATAGCGCATACATGTGTTGCTCGATTTCTTTGCCTCAATCTATCGAAAAACCCGCCGTGGTTGCTCAGTGGCTATGGTGTTGGGCTGCTGAGCACGAGGTCGCGGGATCGAATCCCGGCCACGGCGGCCGCATTTCGATGGGGGCGAAATGCGAAAACACCCGTGTGCTTATATTTAGGTGCACGTTAAAGAACCCCAGGTGGTCAAAATTTCCGGAGTCCTCCACTACGGCGTGCCTCATAATCAGAAAGTGGTTTTGGCACGTAAAACCCCAAATATTATTATTATTATTAATCTATCGAAAAGGTGAAACAGCTTATTTGCTGCGCTCAAATTTCGCATTAGGAAGTAACGTAATCGTCGGTAATTTTTTTTTCTCGTCTGCTCGCCAGAAAGCGTCTGAAACTCTGCCAGGCGAAAATCCACTCGGCCAGAGAAAAACGAATTCGCATCGAAGTGCTCCGCGCGGGCGTCGGGGCAACACGGGAAAAGCGCATGCGCTCTGGCTGACTCTGGTAGCCCCCGGCGGGTAGCCAGAAAAAAAAAATGAAGAGGCTCAATGTGTGCACGCGAATAAAAGTTAAAGTAGCAAAATAAGAACGTAGTTACCTTTCCTGGCTTTGGTTTCTTGACATGGATGCTTTGGCGCAGGTAAAAAAAATGTTGAAATTCTTTTCTGTGATATGACGGCAAAAATGAACCACCACAGTGCTTCGTCTCATCGGACCTCGCTGCGTGCTTTGTCACATTGTCTGATAGTGTGTTCGTATGGATTGTCTAGTCGTATGGTCTGATGTACGACTTTAAAAAAGTTAATCCGCCTTCGACGTCAAATGTTTTTAACATTAAACTCCTAATGTTCCGGAATTGAAAATATAAATAAAGCATGGCTTTGTAAATGTCAATGCAGTTTCGCATAAAAAGTTTATGAGAACTTTATACGCATTACGATTCGGAATTGAAATGAATGCGCTCGGTGAATTCCGCGGCCTCCGCTAGGTGACGCGACGAGCGCGCTCGCCATCAAAACGCCCTTGCAATTTTGCTCGGATGGGGCTCCGTGCGTTATGTGACTCCCGGTGCATGTTCGTTGCCGCGATATCCAGGTCAATTTAGCAATGTTCGCGCTGAAATGTCTTTTCGAGCGTGAAAAGGACATTCTGGACAAAATCCAGCGTGATTTCCGGCGCCGGGGGTTGTTTTGGTCGGCGGTGAATGACACCACGGAAAAATTTCGGTGAGGGGAGGAGCTGAAGCCCCATGAGCCCCCGCCCTGGCTACGCCCCTGCTGGGTACACGTGAAATCCAAACACTACAAGGGCTATTCCACCGGCCTGAAATGGTGGAATACAAACTCTTGTGATTGAAGCGGTGTAACAATTTGTTCAGTTATTTTCTGGAGTTGGCTGTCTCCTGTCTTCACTACCTCACATAATGACTACTCTTGCTTGGACGCCCTATAGATACGATACAAATACGCCTGTTCAAAAGACATTGCGAAGATAACCACGCGAAATTCTTCACCACCGCAACCGCTGCGCTACATCTCACCAGAAATGTTCATTGCTTATACAAAAATAATGATGAAATTGCATCGCCTAATAATAAACCAGCTGAATAAGAATATTTGCGTTTACGCACAATAAATCATTATATCATGCGCGCTCTCCAGTTCTCGGGATGTGATCCCCCACGGGTGTTAGATGCGAGTATTTAATGGGGCAAAACAGGGTGACATGGCCGTGATGCTACTATGTATGCCCAATCTGGCGAATAATTCGCTGTACTAACATCAATGAAGTGCTCGCGATTGGTAAGCGATTCACAAAAGCTAGTTTCTCTCGTAGTTTAGGCCAGCTTTAGCATCATTTCTCGCCAATAAGCGTTCGTTCATTGCAGAACTAAGAGAGATACTTCGATAACACAAACCTCCAGTGATGTGTCAGCGCGATTGTAATCGTTCCCATATAATACTAAATATGTGCGCAGTTCATTGTGCACAGCAATAAGTAAATACATGAAAGCTCAAAGCCTGTTTTGCAAAGTCAACAAACTTAAACAAACATATATTGAGTCTCGCAGAAAAATCAAGCAGTTGGAAGCATTAGAAACAATGTGGGTGATAACGATAATTTGAAAATGCGGCTCGACTGCATCAGGGACGCAGCGGGGTACGTGAAACGTCTTGTGCGTGCTGCGGGCGGTGTACGGGCACTAGATTACATGAATGATGTCGCCAAATGCCTATATAACATTTATTCACGTATTAGAAAGTGTACATGACTATGTTACACCTAGTGGGCGTCTTACGAGCGAAATTTGCAATCGTGCTCGGTCCCTAACGATACTGAAATACTGTTTGATACTGATACTGTTTTGCTGGGAGTGTTTTGTCATACGGTAAATGAACGATTCCACTACTGGTGGCGCCCGAGACTGCCCTGCGCCTCTCGAGCCCGCTGAACTCGAACATGGCTGGGGCACTGGCGCTTCCCTCACTATTCCTCGCTTGCGCTACCGAACACGTTTTGCCGTAGTCAAAGGGCATGATTATCGCTTTGTCCTGCTGCCCTAGTCACCTCGCGTCACTTGTGATGAATTTCATAAGTTATACCTAGGGTGGCATAGTTATCTCTCTCAAACGCGACAGTTTCTGCACGGATGGATAACCATACTACAGAGCTACGCCTCTTTAAACGCAGCACGCTAGTCTAAATTTAGATCCGATTGCGTCATGCTTGACGCGATAACGCTCCATCTGCTCACGGCCCTAATGCGTGATAAAATAATGGCTTCTTTCTTCGAGACCAGGACACCAAAGTAAAGCCTATGCCCTTCATTCACGCCTTAGTAAGCTTACCAGATTTTATGTTGTGACTCAGATAGGTGAGGTCCTACGGGGTAATCTTGTAATCGTGCTTGCTTCCTTCACGTAAAATGCTCAGCCGTGGTCAAAGACGTGGGCGCAGATTGGCGTCCCTCTGTCTTGCAGCCGGAGTTTATTCACACCATTTCCTGGACCCTGCGTGCTAGCTGAGCACGGGGGGTGCTATAACCGTGCACGTGTGAATTTTCTGATAATAATGGCACACTTGTAGGCCTTATAATCCCTGGTTAGCACTGGTTTGAGTTCGATGGATTATAGCCACGATAGCTCAGTGACCTCTCTTGAACTCAACCACTCGCAATTGGTTAGGCAGACATACTGCCGAGCTATGTTTCTCTGAACAGAGCGCGAAATGCTAAATTTTCCCCCGATTGCGTAATGCTGGTCGCGACAACAGCAACATGTCTGCGCGCGACCATGCATCACCATGCATCCGGACAGGCCGCCATTGGAATATGAACCTGGCAACGTTTAACGCTAGAACGTTATCTAGTGAGGCGAGTCTAGCAGTGCTATTGGGGGAATTAGAGGGCAGTAAATGGGATATAATAGGGCTCAATGAAGTTAGGAGGCCAAAAGAAGCATATACAGTGCTAAATAGCGGGCACGTCCTGTGCTACCGGGGCTTAGCGGAGAGAAGAGGACTGGGAGTCGGATTCCTGGTTAATAAGAATATAGCTCGTAACATACAGGAATTCTATAGCATTAACGGGAGGGTGGCAGGTCTTGTTGTGAAACTTAATAAGAGATACAAAATGAAGATTTTACAGGTCTACGCCCCTACATCCAATCATGATGACCAGGAAGTCGAAAGCTTCTATGAAGACGTGGAATCGGCGATGGGTAGAGTGAAAACTAAATACACCATACTAATGGGCGACTTTAATGCCAAGGTAGGCAAGAAACAGGCTGGAGACAAGGCAGTGGGCGAATATGGCATAGGCACTAGGAATAGCAGGGGAGAGTTATTAGTAGAGTTTGCGGAACAGAATAATATGAGGATAATGAATACCTTTTTCCGCAAGCGGGATAGCCGAAAGTGGACGTGGAGGAGCCCGAACGGCGAGACTAGAAATGAAATAGACTTCATACTCTGCGCTAACCCTGGCATCATACAAGATGTGGACGTGCTCGGCAAGGTGCGCTGCAGTGACCACAGGATGGTAAGAACTCGAATTAGCCTAGACCTGAGGAGGGAACGGAAGAAACTGGTACATAAGAAGCCGATTAATGAGTTAGCGGTAAGAGGGAAAATAGAGGAATTCCAGATCAAGTTACAGAACAGGTATTCAGCTTTAACTCGGGAAGAGGACCTTAGTGTTCAAGCAATGAACGACAATCTTGTGGGCATCATTAAGCAGTGTGCAATGGAAGTCGGTGGTAACTCCGTTAGGCAGGATACCAGCAAACTATCGCAGGAGACGAAAGATCTGATCAAGAAACGCCAATGTATGAAAGCATCTAACCCTACAGCTAGGATAGAACTGGCAGAACTTTCGAAGTTAATCAACAAGCGTAAGACAGCTGACATAAGGAAGTATAATATGGATAGAATTGAACATGCTCTCAGGAACGGAGGAAGCCTAAAAACAGTGAAAAAGAAACTAGGAATTGGCAAGAATGAGATGTATGCGTTAAGAGACAAAGCCGGCAATATCATTACTAATATGGATGAGATAGTTCAAGTGGCTGAGGAGTTCTATAGAGATTTATACAGTACCAGTGACACCCACGACGATAATGGGAGAGAAAATAGTCTAGAGGAATTCGAAATCCCGAAGGTAATGCCGAAAGAAGTAAAGAAAGCCTTAGGAGGGATGCAAAGGGGGAAGGCAGCTGGGGAGGATCAGGTAACAGCAGATTTGTTGAAGGATGGTGGACAGATTGTTCTAGAGAAACTGGCCACCCTGTATACGCAATGCCTCATGACCTCGAGCGTACCGGAATCATGGAAGAACGCTAACATAATCCTAATCCATAAAAAAGGGGACGCCAAAGACTTGAAGAATTATAGACCGATCAGCTTACTGTCCGTTGCCTACAAAGTATTTACTAAGGTAATTGCAAATAGAATCAGGAACGCCTTAGACTTCTGTCAACCAAAGGACCAGGCAGGATTCCGTAAAGGCTACTCAACAATAGACCATATTCACACTATCAATCAAGTGATAGAAAAATGTGCAGAATATAACCAACCCTTATATATAGCTTTCATTGATTACGAGAAAGCGTTTGATTCAGTCGAAACCTCAGCAGTCATGGACGCATTACGGAATCAGGGTGTAGATGAGCCATATGTAAAAATACTGGAAGATATCTATAGCGGCTCCACAGCCACCGTAGTCCTCCATAAAGCAAGCAACAAAATCCCAATAAAGAAAGACGTCAGGCAGGGAGATACGATATCTCCAATGCTATTCACAGCGTGTTTACAGGAGGTATTCAGAGACCTGGATTGGGAAGAATTGGGGATAAAAGTTAATGGAGAATACCTTAGTAACTTGCGATTAGCTGATGATATTGCCTTGCTTAGTAACTCAGGGGACCAATTGCAATGCATGCTCACTGACCTGGAGATGATGATGTGTGGTGTTTTTTGGCGCAAGGGCCAGGTTTGGCCAAAGAGCGCCATGACAAGTGGTAGTGTTAACGATGTATTATGGAGGATGTGACTTGGCTGTAAAGTGGCCTAAAAATAGTCGCTATAAAGTGCGTAAAATCCGTGTACTATAAAATTATGGCGATGACGAATGACTAATACTATGAACATTAAAATCCATCGTAAAAGGATGATGCAAAATAAAAATATATAGGATGGTAAAATTACTTGGAGCACTGCTGCCTCGCCAGAGCCCTTGAAACCCAAGGGCCTAGAGGCATGTGCTATACTAAAGAGCTATCGCAGCGGCATCCTCTGAAGAGAGGACCCGCTACGAACATGTGGGGCTAAAAACATGCAGGACAACATCTTTCAGGAAACTTAGGACTGCGTTGGTGTCAAATAAAGGTTCTGGGCCGAGTAGCATTACGGGATGTAGGGGGATGTGCTGCCGGTATGCTAGCGAAAAATGTTTCCTTCTTTCGGATTCGGCTGCCCGACACTCCAGGAGGACGTGGAGGACGGTCAGCCTCTCCCCGCGTCTACCGCAGGTTGGAGGATTATTTTCAGTGAGTAAATAGTTATGCGTGCCAAATGTGTGTCCTATTCTGAGGCGACAGAATAGGACATCTGTTCGCCGCGATTTTGTTACGGAGGGCCAAGAACCTAACTGTGGCTTTACTACGTGCAGTTTATTATTTACTTCTGCGTCCCACATACGTTGCCAGTGGTTTCGCAGTTTTCTTCTTAAGAAAGGCTTCAGGTCTGTGACAGCGACCGAAGCAGTAGGACTAACTGCATGCAATGAAATGGATGTGGCCATCTGGTCAGCTAGTACGTTTCCCTCAATGCCCCTATGACCCAGCATATAATCACATGTTGGTTAGATATATATGCTTTACACAGTGCGGAGTAGAGTTGATTAATTACCGGATTTTTGTGGCTACAGAAAGACATCAAGGCCTTCACAACACTAAGGGAGTCCGTATATATAACTGATTTCTGGAGTTTTGACTTATTTGTATGCTTTGCGACCGACAGCAGTGCGTAAGCCTCAGCCGTAAAGATACTAGTTTCCGGATGCAGTACATCGGTTTCAGAGAAGGATGGGTCGACGGCTGCATAGGACACCCCGTCGTGTGACTTCGATGCGTCTGTGAAGAACTCCGTGCAGGAGTATTTGTGCTGGAGTTCCCGGAAATGCATTTGGATTTCAATCTCTGGAGCATGTTTTGTAACTTGCATGAAGGATATATCACATTGTATCAGCTGCCACTCCCAAGGAGGTAGCAGCTTGGCTGGATGCATTGGGCAAAGCTCGAGGATTGGGACACGCATTTCGTCACTAAGTTCCCTCACACGCAGCGAGAAAGGCTGTCTTACGGAAGGACGATTATTAAATAGTGTAGCATATGTCGTATCGGTAATGATATTAAAACACGGATGTTGAGGATTGGATTGGATGTTGAGGATGTTGAGGACTTTCAAAAAATATGTTTGGCTGATGTATGTTCTCTGCAGATGAAGTGACCACTCATTTGATTCTGCATATAAGCTTTCAATAGGACTTGTTCTGAAAGCTCCAGTGGCCAGTCGGATTCCTAGATGGTGGACCGGATCTAGCATCTTTAGCGCGCTCGGGGCTGCAGAATGATAGATCACGGCACCGTAGTCCAACCGTGATCGGATGAGGCTCTTGTAAAGATTCATTAAACATTTTCTGTCGCTGCCCCATGTTGTGTGGGATAGCACTTTAAGTAAGTTCATTGTTTTTAAGCATTTGTCCTTGAGGTACTTTATGTGTGGGATAAACGTTAATTTGGAATCAAGTATGATGCCTAAGAACTTGTGTTCTTTTTCCACAGGAATTCGCTGACCATACATTTCGATAGTGGGTTCTGCAATGAGCCCTCTTTTTCTTGTGAAAAGCACACAAGAACTTTTGTTGGGGTTAACTTTAAATCCGTTTTCTTCTGCCCATTTGGACACTTTGTTCAAGCCCTGTTGAACTTGCCTCTCACATACAGTAAGGTTGCAGGATTTGAAACCCATCTGTATGTCGTCTACGTAAACAGAATAAAAAATGGCTGGTGGTAATGAAGCACGAAGGGTGTTCATTTTCACGATGAAGAGCGTGCAGCTAAGTACACCTCCTTGAGGTACACCAGTTTCCTGTATAAAAGGCCGCGACAATACATTGCCGACTTTCACGCGGAATGTACGGTTGGACAAATAGCTTTCTATTAGGACGAGCATATTGCCACGGATGCCAATTCCCGACAAGTCTCTCAAGATTCCATAGCGCCACGTAGTGTCGTACGCCTTCTCCATATCGAGGAATACGGATAGGAAATATTGTTTATGTAGAAAGGCGTCGCGAATGTTTCCCTCAATGCGCACAAGGTTATCGGTTGTGGACCTTCCTTCTCTGAAGCCACACTGAAAGGGATCGAGGATATTGTTAAGTTCAAGGAAATGTACAAGTCTGCGGTTAACCATTTTTTCAAAAAGCTTACAAAGACAATTTGTAAGAGCTATCGGAGGGTAGCTTGCCGCCAAGGAAGGGTCTTTACCCTGCTTAAGAACAGGCACCACAATCGCTTCTTTCCATGCGGATGGGAGGCATCCCGTAGCCCAAATGGCGTTGAAAAGCGTGAGTAGTGTAAGTTTGGTGTCAGTGTGTAAATTTCTGATCATTTCGTACATGACTCTATCAGGTCCCGGTGCAGAGCTTTTGCATGTGGTCAAAGCAGCTCTCAACTCTGCAATACTGAACGGCCGGTTATAAGGTTCATTCTGTCTGGATTTTTGTATTATTGGCTTACATTCTTCTATTCGTTTGTATTTAAAAAATGATTGCGAATAGTGGTTTGAACTCGACACGCTCTCAAAGTGTTCTCCAAGTGTGTCTGCCTGATCTTTCAGTGTTTCACCTTGTGTGTTCACCAAAGGAAGTGAATATGTTTGTCGCCCTTTTATCCTATTAACCCTGTTCCAGACTTTGGCCTCATCTGTATAGGAGTTGATACCAGATAAAAACTTCTGCCAACTCTCTCTTCTGGCTTGTCGGCGGGTTCGCCTGCCTTGGGATTTTACTTTTTTAAAATTGATAAGATTCTCCGCAGTGGGGGAGGCGCGTAGCATCCCCCACGCTTTGTTTTGTTTCTTACGAGCGATCCTACAATCGTCGTTCCACCACGGGACACGCCATTTGCATGCCAATCCATTTACTTGTGATATACATTTAGTTGCGGCATCTATTATGAAAGCTGTAAAATATTCCACGGCAGCATCAATTCCTAACGAGGACATGTCATCCCATGATATACTAGTTAAGTTTCGGAATTTCTCCCAGTCTGCTGTCTCAGTCTTCCACCTAGGACCCTGTGGTGGATATTCGTCTTCTTTAAGTGTTCTTAATAGTACGGGGAAGTGGTCGCTTCCGTAAGGATCGTTCGTAACTTCCCATTCTAGTTCAGGCAGTATGGACGGAGAAACTATGCTCAGATCAATTGAAGAAAAGGTATTGTTCGCAAGACAGTAATATGTGGGTTTCTTCTTATTCAGAAGGCACGCACCAGAAGAGAAAAGGAACTGTTCAACAAGACGACCTCGCGCATCTATACATCTATACAGAGTCGCCCCACAGAGAGCTGTGAGCATTGAAATCGCCAAGAACAACGTAAGGTTCTGGCAATTGGTCAATAAAGGATTGGAATTCATGCTTCGTTAATTTGTAATGTGGGGGTATGTAAAGAGAGCTAATGGTGATGAGTTTGTTTAGGAGTACAGCTCGAACCGCCACTGCTTCGAGAGGCGTTTGTAGCTGTAAAAGTTGACATGCAATGCTCTTATGGATAACAATGGCAACACCGCCCGATGATGCGACAGCACCATCGCGATCTTTGCGAAAAGTTATATACTGTCGGAGAAAGTTTGTGTGTTTGGGTTTTAAGTTTGTTTCTTGTAAACACAGCACTTTGGGATTGTGTTTGTGGATTAGTTCTTGAACATCATCAAGGTTTCTAAGGAGACCTCTGACGTTCCACTGAATTATCTGTGTATCCATATTGGAGGTCAATAAGTGCTGTGTGTACAGAAACAGAAGTAGTGATTATGAAAATTACAGAGATTAAATTACAGAGCCCTTTCGAGGCCCTGTAACGGGAGTTTTGTTCTTTCTGGAGCGTTCGAGGGAGCCTCGCCGCTCCTTAGGCGCTTCGTGCGCCTTGAGGATAAGTGTTGTGTCCATTGCCTCTACTGAGGCTCCGGACACGTGCTCTTGCGAGCGAGAAGTTTTCAGAGGGACTCCCGCCTTGGAGGGCAAGACCCCTGCGCCCACCACCCCGGAGGTCGGTGGGGCTCCCTGAGGGATTTGGCTGCGCCGGCTGTTGCCAGCGCTGGAAGGGGCCGGGGAGGTTGGGGCAGCCTCGGCTGCGCCCACCTTCGGGGTCGATGGTCCCTTCTGCTCGGTTGGCGGAGCAGCGCTAGCTGCAACCACCGTGGGGGCAGATGGCGTAACTGCCGACTCACTGCGTGTGGGTCGGACAGCCGCCGGAGGCCGTTGTGACGCTGCCCCCTGACGCGCCACTTCGGCAAAGCTTTTCTTTGGCAGGTATGCTACCCGCCTGCGTGCCTCTTTGAACGATATATTTTCCTTAACTTTGATTGTAACTATTTTTCTTTTTTCCATGATGGACAGGACCGCGAGTACGCGGCGTGTTCCCCATCACAGTTCACGCAGTGTGGATCATTCTCGCAATTTTCAGATGGGTGTTCTTGGGCACTACATTTCGCGCAAGTCTGGCGGCCTCGGCAGTTCTGTGAACTGTGGCCAAATCTTTGACACTTAAAGCATCGGAGAGGATTGGGGATGTACAGACTGACTCGGATCTTTATGTAGCCAGCCTCAATGGTCTCAGGTAGCATACTTGATGCAAAAGTAAGAATTAAGTGTTTTGTCTCAATCTCCTTGCCATCGCGCCTGATCTTTATTCTCTTGACATTGGTCACATTCTGATCGCTCCAGCCCTCCAGTAGTTCAGCTTCACTCAGTTCCATGAGATCGGCATCGGAAACGACTCCGCGGGTGGTGTTCATTGTGCGGTGTGGTGTGACCGTCACTGGAAGATTCCCAAAGGATACTAGTTTAGAGAGTTTCTCGTACTGTGTCTTATCACGCAGTTCTAAGAGGAGGTCACCACTTGCCATTTTAGAGACTTTATAACCTGGGCCAAAAGCTTCACTAAGTGTCTTTGCAACAAGAAAAGGTGAGATCATTCTCGCTGCCTTTTCTTTTTTCTCTGAATGTACTACATGAAATCTTGGAAAATTCTCATTATTTCGGCCAAAAAACTTGAAAACTTCTTCGGTGCGCCCTCGTTTGTGAGGGCGATCAGGAAGTGTTGGAAAAGAACTTGCCATAGATATGTGTGAAAATTCGGTAGCGCCGCCAGCCACCCACCATGGAGCCCAACAAGGGGACGCTGCAGGACCGCGAAAAGACGGCCTGCATGCGCCAGCTGTACGACACTACTATAACCAAATCTGTTATAACCAAGGTTGGCTATCCCACACAAGGTTAACCCTTGCCGCCGAGGAGAATGAAGTAAATGGAAGAGAGGAGAAGACAGGAAAGGTCAAAAAGTAAGAGATAAAGACGAAGATTCGAGAGGAAGAGATAGGAAGAGGCGACTGCCGATTTCCCACGGGTGGGTCAGTCCGGGGGTGCCGTCTACGTGAAGCCGAGGCCAAAGGGGTGTGTTGCCGCCGCCGAGGGGCCGTAAAGGTCCAAACACCCGGCATTGGCTCAACCCCCAGGATCCCCTTTTCCCCGGACACGGCTAAGCCGCGCACGGCTACACGCGGGAGGGTCCAACCCTCGTGTGCTCGGGTCCGTGGTGTCGCAACACACCAAACGCCTGCTTGCGCAGACGCCCCTGCGGGGTCACTGACCTGGAGAGGCAAAGCAGAAGAGTGGGTCTAAAATTTACTCTGCAGAAAACTAAAGTAATGCATAACAGTCTCGGGAGAGAACAGCAATTTACAATAGGCAGTGAGGCACTGGAAGTCGTAAGGGAATACATCTACTTAGGGCAGGTAGTGACGGCGGATCCGGATCATGAGACGGAAATAATCGGAAGAATAAGAATGGGCTGGGGTGCGTTTGGCAGGCATTCCCAAATCATGAACAGCAGGTTGTCATTATCCCTCAAGAGAAAAGTATATAATAGCTGTGTCTTACCAGTACTCACCTACGGGGCAGAAACCTGGAGGCTTACGAAAAGGGTTCGAATTGAGGACGACACAACGAGCTATGGAAAGAAGAATGATAGGTGTAACGTTAAGGGATAAGAAAAGAGCAGATTGGGTGAGGGAACAAACGCGAGTTAATGACATCTTAGTTGAAATCAAGAAAAAGAAATGGGCATGGGCAGGACATGTAATGAGGAGGGAAGATAACTGATGGTCATTAAGGGTTACGGACTGGATCCCAAGGGAAGGGAAGCGTAGCAGGGGGCGGCAGAAAGTTAGGTGGGTGGATGAGATTAAGAAGTTTGCAGGCACGGCATGGCCACAATTAGTACATGACCGGGGTTGTTGGAGAAGCTTGGGAGAGGCCTTTGCCCTGCAGTGGGCGCAACCAGGCTGATGATGATATATATATATATATATATATATATATATATATATATATATATATATATATATATATCAACAAATGCATCTCCCGAGTTACTGGCCCATCAAGAGTACGCAGCAGCCAGGCCAAAGCCGGGAAAGTAGGCAAAGAAAGCACACAAGTACAACAAAGTGCCGCGCGTCTAGTCGTTCTGCATTTTATGGGCTTTCTTTTAGGCTTCTAAAGAACTTTTATGTAACACGCATTGAGGTAGAGAAAGCTATATCGAGAAATTCTGATTGTTGGCGGAATCAACGGGAGGATAAGGAGAAATCAACGAGATGCGCTTTCTACTCACATTATGGGGGTACGTATCATTAATATTTTTGGCGTTAAGCTGAAGGTTTGTTGCACAAACAGTGCCAAAAAACATGAAATCAAAGAGGGTTGATCTACAAAATGCCGGCAACCTTTAGTTTGACTGACTGCAGGCATTAGCGTGACCATGGCTAGCCAGTGAGGAAGAACTAGTGGGTAAATTTTTTTCAAGCAATTTTGCTGGTTGATAACGTATTACGACATATTGACTACACCTTTTGTGCAGAGCCTTAGTTCTAGCTTTTTACATACCCATGTCTTGCTATTTTTCTCTCAAAATCGCCCATTTGTTCAGAATCAAAAGGAAGCATCTAGCTCTCATATATAATATGTGCCGCTGCCATGCTACTGGTGTTGGCACAGCATTTCTGTTCCGGTTTAGGCTTTTGTATACGCAAGCCGCTTGCATCGCTAAACATAAAGCTACTTCAATAGTCGAACAATTCCGCCTGTTCACACCAATGTCCACATGACACAAATGAGGGCTATACTCGAAACTTTCATTCATTGCAGCAGTGTGCGTGAGAGTGTCTACACTTAACGACAGCGCTATCTTAAGGAATTCAACGTGAAACTGTTCCCTGGATTCATCTCAGCCTTACGAGTGAAAAAGTGAAAATGCACTACTGAACTTTTGGGACAAGCGATACGCGCACGAAGCAGAAAAGCTCGATTTAATAATGCTCACCTATCGAGATGAATAGTAGCAGTGACACACAGACATTTTCGATTGCGATCAATCCCGATACGGATTAAAATTCTGACTAGTGATAGGTCCCCTTCCTCAGCTTGCACGAAGGGGCCAATCGCGACCGAGAAATTTGATTCCGATCACGTACGATCGCTATCGAATGTTCACCGTGTGACGCCCGTAGTGGAAAACGTCGCACGTTTCATTTCAGAGCACGCGCACATCGCGCAAGACGAGTAATTTTCCGCCAAGCACCTCTGCGACACATCGTCCAGAGATATCACGATTGCTATCTTGTCAAGACACCTTGTAACAGCAAGAACACGAAGACTTGGACGGCTCGGATGGGACGCGGCCACCGCTGAGCTTCGCAGCCGGCAAGGAAGCTCACACGCAGTAGCGCAGGAAAAATTACAGCGATAACGAGCCAATAAAACTCATTGCTACTTATCCTATCATCACTTCTGAAACTTCTGGAGTACTTGCGTTCAGCAACAACACAAACAGACACGTACGTACACACTTCGCAGCGATGAACCGCGATACACACACAAATCGTGTGCGCTGAGTCGGGCAATCGACATTTTTCATTTTGGTGCGCACTGCACACGTATCGTGCTGAGAATGGACGTGTAAATGATGGATTTCTCTGTTGCAATGCACACGTGAAGCATGTCACAAAAAAACACGAAATCAATGGCTTTAACTATTACTTCCATGACGCTTGTGTAAACACTACATACTTCCTGCAGTGAGATTACTTCCATCTACGAAAAGGCGAAATTTATAGTTTACACAGACGACAAAAGTGTTTTCATATCGTCCGCTTCATGCACCAATTTAATGACTATGGCAAATGACTTCTTGTGTAGCCTATCCTATTGATCCACAGAGAACTATCTGAAAGTAAATACGGCGAAAACAAAGGCCGTAATTTTTCATGCCAAAGGCATGAGTCTTCCTTCAGATGTAACATTAGCGCATAGATCCACAAATATAGAACTTGCTATTTCTGCAAAGGTGTTAGGGCTACACTTCACAAGTACTATGCAATGGGATGACCATGTAAGCTTTGTACTCCAAAACCTTAGCTGCATAACAGGTGTTTTAAATCGCTACAGATATACTTTACCCGTCCCTGTAAAATTATTAATGTATAATGCCTTATTTGTGTCTCACAAGCACTATGGGCATCTTGTATGGGGCACCACAAATGAATGTAACTTGAGTAAATTATTTCGTATACAGAAGAAAATATTACGTGTCATCGCTAATGTACCGTTTGCCGCCCATACTGAAAACCTCTTTGAGAAATCCACCATTGCTACAGTCCATTATATCCATAACTGCAGACTATCACGTGGCTATTACTTTAGCACCAAACGTAACAATACTTGCAGAACATGCAAAGCTATCCGTCAATTCATGCCGTTATTCAACTCGTACACTTGAAGTATGGAAGGTTCCGCGCTCCAGAACTAACTACGCTTGTCAAACATTGTGTAGCAACCTTCCAAGATTACTGAATCATATGATAGAGCAGGCTACAATTTACAGAATTTATCGCTGTCGGAATTTAAACCTCTATTGCTTTCAGCTCTTTAGAGCGCGTTTGTGAATCATTAATAATGTATGTTATTTTTTTGTCTATGTTACCAAGTGTATATCACTTAATTATTTCAATGCCGCAGTATGTTTTGCATTGTTATTACTTGTGAAAATATTTCACTGTGTTTCATATATTGTATAACTACAATGTTTTATGGCCACTATATAAATGTAATTTATATGGCTCTTGATATTTTACCCCATGCAGCCATATTGTACCTAAGGGGGTGAAGTTACCTCAAGCCGCATCTATGATGCTTTTTTCCCTCATCCACCTCCATTTACCACTCCTCTGTACACGTGTGTGCGTGTAAATGGAAGTCAATAAATCAAATCAAATCAAATCATTGCCGCGTAATCGTTTTGATGCCGTCGTAGATGTTATCGCCATCACTTCTGCTTCGTCATTGGACTCTTGCCATGCCGTTGTCGTCACACCATTGTCGTCATACTGTCTTCGCGATAAAGTTGTGATGCCATTATCGTCACAACTTGTGGGAGTGCCCTGCCAACTCCATCTGGCGAAAGACAATACTTTCTAAGCTACTACACAACCAGCGTCCCACGGCAGCTGGGAGGAGTGCGCCCCAATGAAAGTTTGCAAAGCTATGGTGGCCGCTTCTGTTGCAGCAAGGCAAGAACGTGCTGGGTCAGCAGGCAGGAGCCTACAAGGAGGTCCGGACTTGGACTTTGGTTGCTTTAGTACTAATAAATGTTATTTCTCTCTCTCTCTTATTAACTCGTCGTCATCACACTGAGCTCATACCACCGCCATGCAATCGTCGTCTTTGTGTCATCATTTCGTAATGGTCGTGCATTTGTCATACCGTTGCCTCGGTGCGATAGTGGTTGTTCTATCAGCGTCATTCTAACTTCGTCATCCCACTCTCGCCATGCCATCATTGTCACGCCATCGTTGTCACGCCAGGGTTGTCGAACAATCGTCGCCATACAATTGTCGCCACGACCGCCGCGTCACGGTGTGGTTTTAGTCATCACTTCAGGAACGCCATTTTTTTGCCACGCGGACATCGTCATACTGCCTTCGTCGTTCCGTCAACATCATTCCTTCTTTTTTGTAGTGTAATCGTGGTCTTCATTCAATTGTTTTTATGCCGCCTTTGTCATGCCATCTTCGTCATTGCGTCGTTCTCAAACTGTCACACTCATGCATCCGCTGTCATGCTACCGTGGCCGCGCCATAACTGTCAACCCAGCTTCGTCATCCAGTTGTCTTCAGACACTCGTCGCCATCCCATGACCCTCTGCCGTCGTTGCCACGCTGTCTTCGTTATTCTATCGTCATCAATCCAGAATTCTCATCTTATTGCAGTCATGTCGATATTGTCATATCGCCTTGGTCATTCCACTGAAGGCATTCCTGCGTTATTGTATCATAACTTTGTCGTCATCATGCCGCCATAGTGATGGGTGACCTTGGCATGCGAGTGCCATACCAAAGTGGACCCACACTGGAGAAGTCTATGTCCCATATGGCCGGAGCAACAGAATTCCCAGAAGGATCAGTATATATTTTAAATGAACTCGACTTCAACAATACTGCGTGTCACCACATTGCTTGATTGTTCATCGCGTCACCAACGACAGTCATAGTAAGATGGGTTGTGCCGGTATACTTGTTATGGTGTTCGAAAACGCCTACGCTGTCTAACATTTGCTCGAAAGCTCTAGCAACAATTTTAGTGACTTAGCAGCAATATTTAGCCAAAACTGAGTCACTTTTTCGTTTCGCTTGTGCCGCACACTTAAAAAATTAGAGTAAATCTGGGCCTCTTCGATTTTCGTTGTTTGGCCAGCCAGACGGCACTTCTCTCACAGGAAATGACGTGAAGCTGGAATAGCGGTCACCTGTGGGCAAAAGCCTCCGAGAAGTATCGGGCAGCGCAAGGCGCCCGAGGTCACCCAAGGCTCGCAAAATCCCATAGCCAGCAGCTGGTGCTATCGTGCTGACGCGGCCCTTCCCTCAGTGTCTTCTGCTTGTGTGAGATGGCGGCTTCGGCGGACAGGATTATCGTGCTACTTCAAGCAGTAACCTAACTGTTGCACGCATACGATGCTGTTGAATAGGAACGCGATGAAGAGGACGAGTGTGTCATGAACCTCTCGCTAGCCCGACTCGCGAGACAGGATCGGCACGTAGTTCCCCTATACGTGGCGCGGGTTGTGCCAGGGTATTGGTCATCGTGTCAAAGATGTTTCGACTCCCCAGAAGCACAGCTGCGGCTGTTGTCGAAGAAGTTGAGAGGTCTGAATACAAGCACCGATATTCCTCTACCCGTAGCTTATACCGGAAAGGAAAACAGGGAACTAGACAGCGAAATTATGGAATCTGAAGAACGTGCTGTCCTAAACAACATCAAAACAACAGCGGCGGCTGGCGAGGACCGCATCACCAATAAAATGCTACGGAACCTAGATGATCAGTCGGTTACTGAAATCACCAATCCTTTCAACATCCACTGGAAAGAGGGAACTATACCCACCAGCTGGAAACATGCAAACGTAATTTTCATACCCAAACCAGGCAAGAAGCTGGAGCTAGAGAATCTCCGCCCTATCTCCTTAACCTCTTGCCTGGGGAAGGTTATGGAACACGTCATTCTTAAGAGGCTAAACGAGTACACTGAAGGCAATGGGCTGCTGCCCCATACGTTGATAGGCTTCAGATCAAATCTGTCCACTCAAGACATTATGTGACAAATTCATCAAGATATCCTACATTCGGGCCCTATAAGAGCCACCCGTACAATTCTAAGGCTGGACGTGAGTAAAGCGTTCGACAATGTGTCACATGCTTCAATACTCACAAATCTAGCCCAAATGAATGTCGGGAAGCGCACTTATAGCTATATTACAAGCTTTCTCAAGGATCGCACTGCAGAAATACATTTTGGGGACATTAAAAGCGGACAATTTCAATTAGGTACAAGGGGCATCCCCCAGGGTGCGGTCCTCTCCCCCTTCCTTTTCAATGTGACCATGCGAAACCTGCCTCTGTTACTGGAAATGATCCCGCATATCAAACACTCCATCTATGCCGCTGACATCACCATCTGGACAAATAGCGGTTCCGATGGAGAAAACACTGAAGCATTACAAGCGGCCGCGGTTACCGTACAAAATTTTGTGCGACAGAATGGTCTAGCGTGCTCGCCGACAAAATCGGAGCTTCTCGTCATCCGTGATAAATCAAACAAACACCCCACCGAAAGGGACGCCCCCTCCCCTATACGAGTCAGTATGGAAGACGGCCCAGTTCCGCCCGTACTGACTATAAGAGTCCTGGGCACGTTAATTCAACATAACACCCATAATTCTGAGGCGATTGTCCGATTACGGACGACAGCCCGCCAAATATGTGGCCTAATCAGTCGAGTAGCCACACGACACCGCGGTATGAAGGAGGCTGATACCTGCCATTTGACCCAGGCTTTCCTGATCAGTCGCGTCGTGTATTAATTCCCTTACTACCACCTACGCCTTTCTGACAAGGAAAAGGTTAACAGCGTCATTCGCACAGCTCATAAAGCTGCCCTTGGTCTCCCGAGGTATGCCAACACTGAACGATTACTTCAGCTAGGTATATACAGTACCCTAGACGAACTCGTGGAGGCCCATAAAACAGCCCAACGTGAACGACTCTCCCGCACCGCAACTGGCAGGGTTATTCTAAGTAAACTCGGGCTGAATCCCGTCATGAATTCAGCAGGAAGAACAACATTACTCGGTGCGGTCAAAAGCCATTTGGTTATAAAACCGTTACCCAAGAACATGCTCTCTGGGAGACACGACAAGAGGCGGTCTGCCAGAGCCAAGGCCCCTCAAGAAACGTACCAAAGCAACCAGCACACCGCTTACGTCGATGCGGCAAAGCAAAATCACCAAACTTACGTAGTGAGCGTCGTGACCGGAGAGGGAAGTATCCTCAACGCCGCGACCATAAAAACAGCGTCCACCGTGGAAGCGGAAGAGACTGCCATTGCTTTGGCCATCATGAATCCCTCCGTGCAAACTATTATAAGCGACTCCAAAAGGGCAATAGTCAACTTTTCCAGAGGCAGCATAGGCGTCTGTGCAGCGCGAGTCCTACGGGACTTTAATAATGAAAACACTGTTGAACTCGTACGGGTCCCTGCCCATTCGGGGAATCAAGGGAATGAGGAGGCGCACTGGGTAGCCCGAGGTCTAATCAACCGGGAGATGTGCCCCTCAGACTCGGATCCCATGGATGAGGGACCGACGACATACCACGAAATAACAAACTATTACAAGCAAAAAAGACAAATCTACCCGCCTCCAAACGCAAGCCTCACGCCAGCGCAAGCCTCGATCCTGCGTCGAATCCAAACTAAATCGTTCCCCAGCCCACATTGGCTAGCCATAATTACGAACGGGCAATGGAACCCAATATGTCAAAATTGCACAAATCAAACATTGGCTACCCAAAATCACATTATTTGGGGGTGCGAGGGCTTAGCCACTCCCAGGTCGCTCCTGCCAGCTCCCTCACAACAGACGTGGGAAGAGCTGCGCAGAACGCCGGATGAAAAAGTACAAAAAGCCCTCGTTGCCTGGGCCGAAAGGGTCGCTCCTCGTGAGGGGCCATTCTAGGACTCGGGCCTGCCAGATCATAACTGAGCAGAGTCTCAATAAAGTTGTTACCACCACCAGGTCCGAAATTTACCCTGAGCGCTAGCGCGGATGGTAGGAGTTGTCCGCTGAGGTGGCGGCGCTGATAACGCTCACATACCACGACATGCAAACTACAATCTACGCGATTGCTGCCAAGTTTTATGTATGTGAGTCGAGTGTACACACAACAATGCGGCGTGTTCTCACCTTTCTATTGTGTGTCAGCGCGAGGTAGATGAAGTGGCCCGACAGCAACGATGTCGCACGGAACAAGAGGGCATTTCGAGCGCTCTATCGCAGCGGGGTTGTGCAAGCCAAGAGCCTGCCAGACGTCATTGTGGATGGCGACGGAGGCCACGTTGGCATAATAAAACCCTCCGAGTCATGAGAATGATGCTTCAATAGAAATAGGTTCCATTCAGTAATCTTACAGGGAGTCTGCAAGGCCAACGTGATGTTCACCCACGTCTTCATCAGCTTTTCTGGCTGCGCGCACGATAATTGTGTTTCGCAGGAAAGCTCTATTTTCCAAGATGCAAGAACGAACTGCGATGGTAAGAAAAAGTTATCTGTATAGTTAGCTAACCGCAAATAAATTGCGCCGTAGCGAATGATAAGTAGTGGCACAGGGGAGGCCTCTAACTTTGTTAGATGATTTCATGATCTCTTGAACAATTCCCATTGCAATATACGTCTGGTCGAGCTGATGCCAGATAATGAACTCTTGCAGGACCGTGCCTGATCGCTGATTGTGCCTATCCATCGCAGCCCTGGCTGCAGATCCCATACCGACTATGCGGAGCGTGTTGGCACCCAAGGATGGAGACTTTCAACGCTACCCACTGCAAGCAGCGGGTCGCCATCGAGGGACCTCTCGACCTGTTAAAAGCCCGCTTCGGACAGCTTGCGTATGTTGACGCCTCTACAATCCCGGAAGCTGTGAGCAACGTGATGGCGGCCTGCGTTCTCCACAATATTGCCAGCAGCAGTGGTGATGCCGTGGTTGACGAGGAACCAATGGACAGCGGAACAAATGTTTCATCTAATGACCCAGACAGCGGGGTAGAAGCATAGGTCCTTGCAACAACTCTCCGTGACCCCATTGCTTAGGCCTTGTAGTTTTTCCTGACGGAGCATTCAGGAAATTTGATTTGTTTTGCTTGAATTTATGACTGCTCCTTTGGGCATCTGATTAGCTTTTCTTTTATTTTACGCTAAACATAATCGGTGGTTAATCAGTGTTCGTGTCATCGTTATTCATATTGTTACGCGCAAACTGTTTGCTTAAAAATGCAAGGCAGATCAAGGGAGACGGTTGCCGTTTATTCCGGGAGCGGTCCAGAGGTAGCTCGCCGTACGTCGTCGTCCTCTTTCTCTCCCCTCCGTCTTTTTGTCATTCCCGCTCCTTCTGCCCTTAGTTACGAGAGCTCGTGACATTTCCCTGTTGGCTGACGAAGCCAGCCGGGCAAGTCAGTCATTCGCTCGCGGATTTTAAGGCTGCAGGCGGGCCACGTGCGTGACTTCGGTTTGGGCCGAGTGTCGTCCACTGTTTGTGAGGTGTGCAATGCGGTAGTTGACATCGCTGAGGCGTTCGTCTATAATGTAAGGTCCAACATAGTGGGCCAAGAACGTCTGGCAGAAGCCGCGCTTCTGTAATGGCGTCCAGAGCCACACAACGCCACAATGATCGAAATATACATGTAGGCGAAGGCCGTCGTAGCGGATCTTTGATAGGTCCTGCGAAGTCAGGGTACATAGGCGAGTAAGGCGTCGCGCTTCTTCTGCTCGACGAAGTAATAGAGTCATTGTCATGAGCGAAGTATGGAAACATGGTGTCGAGCGTATAGCGAGGCGGCCGAGCAGAAAGAATAAAAAACGGTGAGTAACCCGCAGTCTCGTGTCTTGCGTTGCTGAATGCACAGGTGACAAAATGCAAGACACTGTCCCAGTTCTTATGTGCGGAATCGACATACATTGATAGCATCTTGGCAAGCGTTCTGTTTGTACGTTCAACCAGACCATTATTTGTGGGTGGTATGGCGTCGAATGCCGGAAGCTGAATACAGACGAAGGGTCTCTTCAACAACGTCTGTGGTAAATTGTCTCCCTTGATCGCTGATTATAATGCGAGGAGGCCCGTGTCGGAGAACGATGGAATATAATAGCAAAAAAGAGACTTCTGCTGCTGTTGCCGATCGCACCTCTGCCGTTTCACAATAACTGGCTAGGTGGTGTACACACACAATAGATCTATTCCCAGCGGATCTATACGAACTTGTTGGAAAGGGGCGCTGCTGATGTCAATATTCGACATGTCGACATTCGGCTGAAGTCGACATGAAGTCGCTGGCATTCGGTGCAGCTGGCGACGTACCGTTTGGTATACTGACGCATCTTGGGCCAGTAAAAGCGCTCTCGAGCATGGGAGAGCGTTCTTGTCGAGCCAAGATGGCCCGAGGTTGGATCTTCGTGCATGGCGCATTGTACATGAATACGGAGGCTCTTTGGGAAAAATAAAAGGTAGCGCGCGCCAGTGGTCGCGTAGCTCTTCTTATACAGGATGGCGTCACGTAGGCGAAAGCGACTATTTCCTGAAGGCTCCTGTGCGTTCGCGAAGAGTGGTTGTAAACCGTCGTCCTTCTGCTGTTTGGATATGAAGGTACTCATATCAGAAAATTCCGGAGATACAAAAGCGATGTATTGATCGATGTCGCCAGCGTCGCATTCAGTCGTTGGAAGAGGCATCCGAGAGAGGCATTCAGCATCAGCGTGACCGCTCTTGTACGAAATAACCAAATCGTGCTCTTGTTGACGTAGACCCTAACGCGGAAGTCGACCAGAAGGTTCCCGAAGATTCACGAGCCAGCACAGTGAATGATGATCCGTGACCGCCGTGAGGGGAAGCCCATAGAAGTAATAACGAGACCGTTGCACCGCGAAGATCACTGCCAAGCAATCTTGCTCGGTCATTGTATAATTCTGCTCGGAGCGACTCAAGGAGCCGCCAGCGTACGAGGTCACGTGCTCAATTCCGCCGATGTGCTGAACAAGCACAGCGCCGATGCCAACGCCTCTCGCGTCGGTGTGAACCTCTGTTGCTGAGGGACCGAAGTGGCGAAGAATAGGCTGCGACGTTAAGAGGAATTTTAATTGATGAAGCGAGGTGTGGCACTCTGTAGTCCACTCAAAAGGAACGCCTTTCTGGAGAAGCCGCGTAAGAGGGTGGGCCACATCGGCAAATATAGGAATTATTCGGCGAAAGTAAGAGCATAAGCCTAAAAAGCTTCGTAGCTGCTTCCCACCGTGGGGTTCCTTAAATGCATTTATAGCCGCAGTCTTGTGTGGATATGGTGGTATGCCGTATTTATTGACCTGATGTCCCAGCACAAGAGCTTGTCGTGCACAAAATGGCACTTCGAATTCAGGACAAGGCCAGTTTTCTCCAAACAGTTCAGCACCAACTCCAGACGCTTGTTATGCTCACTAAATGTTCGCCCGAAGGTAACAACGTCTTCCAGGTAGCACATGCAAAATTCCCATTTCAAGCCGCACAGTATAGTGTCCATGAACCTTTGGAACGTTGCGGGCACGTTCAACAGCCCAAAAGGCATAACGTTAAACTCAAATATTCCGTCAGGTGTTACAAATGCAGTTTCTTGCGTATTCTCACTGTGCGTAGGAATTTGCCAGTAACCTGACCGCAGATCAACAGAAGTAAAAGTGCGCAAGAAGGCAGTCGATCGCGTCGTCAATTCGGGGAAGCGGTTACACGTCTTTTTTAGTAATGGAGTTTAGGCGTCGGTAATCAACGCAAAATCGCCATGTACCATCTTTTTTTTTCCACCAATATCACTGGTGCTGCCCAAGGGCTAGATGATTCTTGGATGATTTCTTTGCTTAGCATTTCTTCGACTTGATCGCTTACTATATTGCGCTCTGCCGGAGGCACACGATAGCGTTTTTTGTGGAATCGGTTGGGCAGACCCTGTGTTGATGCAGTGGCGAGTTCTAGACACAGGGATCGATGGCGGGCTGTCGTTCTGCGCGAAGTCAAATACTGAGGATTGTTTTGCAAGGAGGGCCACCAACGCCCCACGCTTATAGACACTGAGTGATTTAGCGACCATGCAAAGCATCTTTGAGTCCAGAGAGCGCATATCACTGGCTTTTCCTGTGTCCGCAAGTTCTGTAAACGGGCCTTCTTGAAATGTCGCAAGCTTTAGGCCTTGAGGCAGCACCGTCTGTTGAGACGCCCAGCCCTGTGCATCCATTCAGCACAGATAGGATGCAATGTGGAAGCAACACATTTTTCTTTAGGCAGTTCACATGTACAGGATCCACTGCAGCATAAGGGCACATTCACACTGGCGAATTCAGGAGGTCGCGCGACCGTTTGCGACTCGCAATCAAAAAGCGACCGAAGGCGACTGATGTTCACACCGGCAAGCCCGGCTGAGCGCGACCCGCAGTCGCAATCCCGGAGATTATCGTTCTCAGCGAGAACTCTCGGAATCTACGCGGAAATTGAATGCGACGCCGGAGGAGGCCGGATGTAGACACACGAAAGATCACTTCCGGTGCGCCGCTGATTGGTTTATCAGTTTTGCGACCACGGTCGCGCGACTGAAAAATCGCGCAGAGAGCGACTCGCCCAAAATGGTCGCTTTTGGAGAAAGGTGACCGTTTGCAACCATTTGCGACTGGTCGCAAAGCGACCAACTTGGTCGCGCGACCTCCTCAAGTCGCCGGTGTGAATGTGCCCTAAAACGGCTTGCAAGTTAAACAAACAACAGAAACTCGGAGCACTCATAAAGTGGGCACAACTGCCATCGTCGGAAACACAAAACACACTTTCTTGGCTGGGCGCGGCCTCACTGAGTTCGCCCGCTCGGCAGTCAACATTGGCACCACACAATTGCTAAAGGTCTATCCCTAAAATGACGTCGTGAGTGGAACGAGGAAGAAGAGCAAACTCAGAGTTAAAAACTCGGCCGCTCAAGGACACATCCACATTGCAAACGCCAACCGGGTATAACGAGTCACGGCTCACTCTACGAAAACTAGTGATCTGGTCCCAACGAAGCATAACCTTGCGCCCCAGAAGACTTAAACGGCAGACTCATGAACGAAACATTTGCGCCCGTGTCGACTAAAGGCATGGTGGAGACGCCGTCAACAAGCACACGAACCATATTCTTCAGCATAAAAATAGTTGGTGGCATACCAGTCGGCAGCGAAGGTTTTCCAGCGACCTCACCTCAATCGGCCGCGCTGGCTTGTTCTCCCGCGGGGGTGACGTGAATCGGTGCCGTGGAGATGATGACGTAATGCACCATCGGGGACACGTTGAATAGTAAGCTCCTAATGCTGGTGGTGGTGACTGAGTGCGATCGGAAGCAGGCGAATGGTTTCGGGTTCTTCCTTCTCCAGAGCAGCTTCTTAGAGGGAAATTACGTGGCCTGTCTTCTCAGAAGTGGCCTCCTAGAGCGGAGTTCCCTGGCCGCTGTGTGTCCAAGCTGCGACCACTATGCCACGTAGACAGCATCGATTGCCAATCGCCCGATGCTCGGCGTTGGTTACAGTACCTGGCTATGTGACCTAGTGTGCCACAACAGTAGCACACTGACAAAGGGCGAACTTCGGAATGCTGATGACAATATTCTGCCGTGGTCGTGCGTGGAGAGTAACGAATATTCTCGCCTTTTAAGTGATAGGCAAAAGCTGGTCGTTGAAAACGAACTTAGCTTGGGCAGTGATCAAGGCTTCGGATAAAAGGATCGTTGTAAGATGGTTCACTCCGGTAATAATGCGGGCCGTCTCTATAGCCACCAAAACCCGCAGCGTTGATCGAGTGCTGCCAAGGAGTCGAGGGGGCTGCACAAACGGCGTCTCGGAAAGCGCAGGAGCTGCAATGTGGCGCCACACAACGTGCTTGTTCTTCGTGTCGAAGGAGCTCCTCACGGACAATCTAACGAATGGTGGATGATGAGTCTGTTGGAGAACTCGTGTCCACACTGGCCACAGTCGCCACGTTAGCTAGCCGTTTAAATTTCGGTGTAATTAGATGAGTCTTCAGTGCTTCGAAGGTACCGCAGTGCCGTATCACGTCCGATACGGTTTCAAGTTTTTTCTAATGAGAAAGTTATATACGTCTTCCGCGATTCCCCTTTACAAGGTGTTCCACCTTATCTTCTGAGATTCGAGGGTTTACGGTCTTGCACAGTTTCAGAACTTCCTCGATGAAGGTGGTGCATGTCTCTCCAGGGAACTGAAATTTATGAGCTAATGTTAATTCCACTCCTTTCTTCTTAGCATCCGAATCGCCAAAACACTTTTTTTTTCTTTTTTTTAATGCGAGGGTAAATGCCTCAGCGCATACAGGGGTATGGGATGGGGGTGAATCATCCTTATTCACCGCCAAAACACTTCTTGATCTCCTCAACGAAACATGCCCAGTTAGTTAGCGCGTCCGCGTGATCGTCGTACCAAACCGTCGCCGTGTCGGTCAAAAGGAAGGCAGCGTTGCTTAGTTGGGAAGGATCGTTCCAGTTATTGTACTAGCTTAACCGCTCATAATGGGTGAGCTACTCGTCGGCATCTTTCCCTGCCTTTGCGGAGAACGTACGTGGCTCTCGGTAGTGTTAAATCGGGGCTGGTCCTGCCGATGCAGTACTGGAGCATCTTCGTCTTGAGGCATGATTGTGGCCGAGGGCAAAAGTAGGGCAAGGCGGCGGCGTCTACGAATGTCTTGTAGTGACGGCTCCGTTGTCGGTAGGGGGAGTCACCCCGTACAGCTCCACCAAATGTTACGCGCGAACCGTTTACTTAAAAATGCAAGGCAGATAAAGGGAGACGGTTGGCGTTTATTCCGGAAGTGGTCCAAAAGTAACCCGCTGAACGTCGCTGTCCTCTTTTTCTCCCCTCCGCCTTTTTATCATTCCAGCTCCTTCTACCCTTTGTTACGAGAGTTCCTGACAATATACATACATGCTGCAATGACAAAAAGCTTTTGTACAAAACGTTCATACAGGCACTTTGTATACAGTACTGCACCCATTGCGCATGGTACGTATAACACTCCCCACCATGGTCTTAGACGACAAACAAATGACTCGAAAGGAAGTTTAATGAATAAAGAATTTTTACACGTCACGAAAATACATGAAAGTGATGTTTGTGTATACACATAGCCCGTACTTCAAAGTGAGGATCGCACTTTGTTCTCACGTTTATATCGGGCATTTTCACAGTTGATATTGTTACCATACAACAGTTGAAATTGGGGTTAAACCAAAATTAAAAGTAGTTAGCTATCTGAAAGTAATGACGAGCAAGAATAAAGGAGCACAGGGTAGAGTAATAGATGTGCAGAGCAACGGGATTGCCATTTTAAACATAGAAAATTAAGCAAAGGGCCCTTTATACCTATAATTTGAAACAAACAATGAAACAGATTTCGAATGTCTATTGCATGAATACAGGAAACTATGTAGTATATACGAGAAAACGAGACTGAGCTTCTTGAAGGAATGCAATGAAGAATAAAGCATATACATTTACTGCACACAAAAATGTCAAATATACATACGGTGACAGTTCTTGCTGACTTGATACAAAAACAAGGGAGATTCATTACAAAAATAAGGCCTCGTCATCAACTGGCTGCGGAAAACTGAGCACAACGTTCTGTAGCAGCCACAAGCTTTTCATATAGAGCATCATGCCGGGGCCGACTGGCCATTGCTTCTCTGTGTCGTTCCTCCCGATTTTTCCCCATTCGTATAAACATGAGAGAAGCTCACGTTTACATGTTTCTTTTTTCCTTGCGGGATCTCTTGATCGGTGGCTTGCAGTCGGTCTATTGCGCCGAAGAAGGAACGTCATTGACCAACTCGTTGACGTAGGAAGCATTTCAGGTATCGTTCGCGGAGACTGGCTGAGGTTGAGTGCTGAAATGAATGGACTGTGTAATCAGTGCAAGGTAGATTACAAAAAAAACATACTTGCGCAAGAGCACGTGTGAACATTCACCACTGTATGCAACAGATAGTCTGCCCAAGAACACGATATGCCAACTTACCGTCATTCATAATTTATTATGTATGCATGAAGTACCTAGACGTCTGCAGGCAGCAAGCGTGAAACATAGATGATGATTTTTTTACTAATTAACTAGTGGCAAAAGCGAAATGCCTAACTCCTTGTTATTTCTCACTTATAGCTATTCATGCTGGAATGAGCAAATCAAGTGCATTTCATAAGGAGGTATGCCTTGAAATGCAAGATATCGAAGCAGTCTCTGCCTATCCTTCTACAGATGTAAATAGATGCCATGAGCTGACATTTTGTTTCAGTCATAGGTATAGCCAGAGTGCCACTGTGCTTTAGCAGGGAAGAGGTTTGGGCGTGTTGGTGAGATACATACAGACTCGGAAACATCGCGCAACAAATGACACAGGGACAAGCAGGAACGCTCGTCAGGACGTTAGCGCTCGTCCTGTGTTCCTGTTTGTCCCTGTGTCATTTGTTGCGCTATGTTTCCGAGTCTCTATGCCACTGTGCCTCTAGTCATAGACATTTTGGAACGTATTCTTCGGATATGCTAAGAGATTTATTAGCAACGGGCGCTAACGGGTAGCTGTCACAAGCGTTCGGCAAAGGACAGCAAGCACGAGATCATGCCGGTAGTGATGGTGCTCTGGCGCAGGCATGCTACTTACTCTTCTTCGTTACAATCGCCCTCCGCAGAAAAAGGCGCCATCGTGGTGGCTTAAGGCGAAGAAAATATATGGAAAATAGGCGAAGAATATGCGAAGAAGAAAATACAAGGAACGGGTACGAAGGCGAATGCGAATACGAAGGCGAAGAAAATACAAGGAACGGGTAGCAGTCGCAAGCGTTCGGCGAAGGACAGCAACCACGAGCTCATGTCGGTAGCGATGGCGCTGTGGCGCAGGCAGGCTACTCTTCTTCGTTACAAATAGCATAAGTAAAAAGAAAGAAACACTGCAGTGAACGCTGCTATATAAATTCATGCATGCATACCGTTGGCATGCTCGCCTTACAACTGAGACTTACTCATCGCTTCTCGAGGCTCCACCAGGTACGTTAGGTTGAAAACGTGGTTTTTACAGCGAAAGCTTTACTGGCCGCGAACTTGCGATTTCGCCGTGGCGGTGCTTCGAGCAGGCACATGACGCCACGACGCGCGCCTCGCCGCGGATGTTCCTCTCTCTCTCGCTCCCTAGTCACTACTGCGCATGCGCCACTATAGCACTGAGCCACAGGCGTTCCGCCGCTGCGCAGCGCCATGCTTTTCCGCCTCCGCCGTTCGGTATGACGTCACACAACGTTCCTCGTCGTTACAGTCGCCTCCGCTTGCTTCGCCAGCTGCGTCGCATCCCTGATAACATGTCGGAGGATTGAAAAGGAGAGCTCGCGTGCGCCGCAACCACAGTTGAGGGGCAGTATGGACGGCGACAATTCTGATAAGCAGGAGGAGGCCTGGGGCCGAATCTGATAACGGTTTGGCTGGGGAACCGTTCCTTTGGCCTCACCTGATTGGTCAAAATTTCGGTTACGTCACAGGTCGTCAGAGGCAGCGGGGCGGTACCGCAATTTATGACTACGTCACCCATCTGTCAATCATCTTCAAAGCGAACCGGTCGTAGGAACCCGCGAAGGGGTAGTCCGCTTTGGGTTCCGTTAGTGTGGCTCGGCTGTTGGCTTGCGACTCTGGCCGCGCGCGCCGGCCATGCCGCCTCGGGGACTCGCGGGCGGTGCGCGCGCGCGCGTTGGTTATCTCTAACGTACGTTAAACATGGCGGCGCCTCTCGTCCTTTGCCTCGGGTTGCTCTCCCGGTCCCGCCAATGACTGGAGGTGTGGGACGCGTTTTAAGAGCTCACAGAGGAGGAGTTTCGGCGTCACTATCGTCTTTCGAAGCGAACCGTCCGATGGCTGTGCGGCGAACTGGAGGAGACTGTAGGGTGCCACCGATCTAGTGGCTTCTCCACAGAGAGGAAAGTCCTCTGTGCGCTCCCTTTTCTTGCCACCGGCAGCTTCCAGAAGTGTGTGGGTGCCGAAGTGTTCATCGGGATGGTCCAGTCTTCACGACACGATTCACGAAGTTGCTCGTGCTATCACTGTCGTTGGCCAGCAGAAAGGATGGGTCAGCTTTTCTATGACCTCGGCTGCCAAAGCCAGCGCCAAGGCGACGTTCGCTAGCAGAGGGCGAATTTCGGGTGTTGTCGCCTGCGTGGATGGCACGCTGATCGCCATCCAACAACCGAAAGGGCTCAACCCAGGGGTGACCCAGAGCTTCATGACCCGGAAAGGGTACTATGCGCTCAACACCATGGTCGTAAGTACTCATTGTGTTTACCATTTCTTACTCGTTTAATTTCTCAAACCGGCCAGCCTTGGCATCTAGCACGGCTATTTATGTATGTAGACAGCAACGAACAGGTCAGTGTGTAGTCTAGCAAAATGTGATGCTTTTTGCCAGTGTCCATTTGTGTTCTCAGTGCAATTTTATTGAAGGCGTCACGTGATGTGCGCTACGTTTCAAAATGCATGTTTTCTGTTTGTTTTTTTGGTAAGGCTAAGTTCAAGTTTTCCTTCCGTTGTGAGTAGCTTTGATTGAGGCTGCTGATCGCATACTCCAGATGGGCAAGTTATATTGTAACGAACTGCCGCAACAATTTATTTCATTTAGCTTTTTCAGTTTAAAAAAAATTATGGGGTTTTACGTGCCAAAACCACTTTCTGATTATGAGGCATGCCGTAGTGGAGGACACCGGAAATTTCGACCACCTGGGGTTCTTTAACGTGCACCTAAATCTAAGTACACAGGTGTTTTCGCATTTCGCCCCCATCGAAATGCGGCCGCCGTAGCCGGGATTCGATCCCGCGACCTCGTGCTCAGCAGCCTAACACCATAGCCACTGAGCAACCGCGACGGGTTAGGTTTTTCAGTTAGTATCGTGGCGCAGGTAGATTCATTGCGTGATTTGCTATACTTACTCAGAGTTCTTTTTTTTTCACCACGTTGCTTCACATATGGCACTGAAGGTGTGTGATGGCGACATGAAGATCTTGGACATCGACCCCCGTTTCCCGGGGTCATGCCAGGACTCCTTTGTCTGGCGGCACACTCCGCTGCGCAGCCGCCTTGAAACTGTCCTGAGACCTGGGGAAATCGTGCTTGGTGAGTACTGCCAATCCAGAGACTCAGATATTTGGACATCAACAACACCGCACCATGCAACTGTAGTCGATCCTGCAGGCTTGTCTTGCATGTGTATGAGAGAGATACGTAATTTATTAGAAAGGCATGAGGTCGACCTGAACTAGCGTGCTCTAGCTTGCTGCTGTACACAGTGGAAAAAGGAAAGGGGACAGAAAACAGTGATGAAAGATGATGAGTGCATGAAGAAGGAGTGCATACATGCACTAACACAGTGGCTTTCTTAATGCCTTGCGTATAGTCCAGTGATCTTCAAACACTCCAGAGCAGCCCTTGCAGCTGTTTATGCTTCTGTATGATCACACATTGCGGACAAAGTAGTACTTTCAGATAATGTTTGCCTGCCAGTGTCTTCTGCTGTGATGCATAGAGCACATAGTCACAAGACAGATGTCGTCTGAGACGCTTGGCTGCATTCACAGTTGGGCTTTCCACACCGCCGATCAACTGTGCGCAGCATTGAGTGAAGGCGACGCCCAAACAAAAAGTCCTGCCAGAGTCTATTTCCCGCAGGTGCCTGTACCGGCTGATAATCTGGTCGAGCCTATTTGATTTCATTTCATTGCATTTTTATTTGGACCCACTTACAAGCATTAATGTGCTGTACAATCGCACGTGAGCACAGCCGACGATGACTTGCATTGCTTTGACAGTATGGAATCTTTATGTCGACAGCTTTAGAGTTCTTGCTTGCACATCATATAGCTCATTGCCGGCCAAGCCACAGTGACAAGGAACTCATTTGAAGGTAATTGAGTGACGTTTCCTTTGAACAAGACAAATTTTTGTAGGATGCCTAATGCTAGCATGTAAATAAAATACTGGCGTCTTGAGAGAGAATGTATGGCTTGCAGCGCTGATTTTGTCTCAGAAAGTGTAGTCTATGTACATGGTGTCAGGCAGGAGACAAAACGGACATCTTTCATGTGTGTGAGGACATTAAGGGCACATGTTGGATGCATTCCTCACATGCATGTATCGGTGCCTTTTGCACTTTCCAAAAATGAATATTATGTTCCCAGTAGACACTGCATGGTAGATGCAATGTCTCACACAGATCATATACATTGTGTGCACACTTAGTGTACACGTGGAAGTGCAGTGTGTTTTTCCTTTCCCTATGCCCTCTGCCAGGCACAAGTGACACATTGAAGTTGAAGTTTTGAGGCAGGTTGTGTCAGTATGTATACAATGCAAGCTGTACATAGCTGTGCACGTGATAGGTTCACAATATAATTTAAACATGCTGTGACAGTTACTTCTCTCAACAAGAAACTAGAAAATGAACTCTCTTGGAAGACCACTGATGTGTCAGCACTACAAAGTCTACATGAAATATTCTTGGTATGACCATAGCATGATGTCCAAACATTTGTGCCCGACGCCTCTATTTGTCCCACACACAGTATGCTTATAAGGCATTAGTTTCTGGTACTAAATGACATTAGTACCTGTCACATTTTCATCTTGCAGGAGACTCGGGCTATCCCCTGGAGCCCTTGATTCTAACGCCTGTCCCAGGAATCCAAGCTACAGACACACCAGAGGGGCGGTACAAGAGGGCGCATACCTCCATGCGGAATGTTGTAGGAAGGTGTATTGGGCTTCTCAAGAGCAGGTTTCGATGCCTTCAACGGTACCCGACCCTACTCCACAGCCCTGAGAAAGCAGCTGTGTTAGTGGCAACCTGTGCAGCTCTGCACAACATTGCGTTGGAGGCAGGCGAGCCATGTGTTGTTGATGATGATGATGACAAAGACGATGACGATGTTTTACAAGTCCTACTGCAGCCGCACCAGAGCACGAGTGGAGAGTTGCCATCGGAATCAAGGCGCCCACCACAACCACACGACTTGCTCTTGAGAGGAAGACTGCAACGGAACCTTGTGGTCAACCTTTTCAGAGGACGACAGGCACCATACACTGCCTACCTGCAAATGGTACGGCGTCGCCTGCGCCAATCCAGTGGCCACTACTAGGAGATGGAGACATACTTTTCCATGAGGCACACCTCCCATGTGCTTGCCTGGTGAACTGTCTTGCTCAATTTATTTATGTAACAAGTGCGAAAACAGCCCCTCCCTAAAGTTTTGCCTGATTGGTGACAAGACTACACTAAAAATGCATAAGGCCCACATTGCGGTGAACATGTCCATTAGTTGATTTGATGTGGTCATAACGGCTGATTTGCACTACAGAATCATTTATACCCTGAAAAAGTGTATTGACATTTTGGCGGCCTTTATAACATTTAGCATTCTTGCACAGTAAGCAGACAATGAAAAGCAAATTTCGCAGGACCAATGCAGCCAAAAGTGATTGAAGTAATAAATTTACTGATACTGTTAGATTCATAATGGCCCCAAGTGCATAATGTTTAGCAAATAGACTATCATTTATAAAGCGAACAATGCCCAATACAGACAGTCACTACAGTTTTAAATGCTAGCATTTAAGGAAAAACAGAGAAGGGCATGATGAATGCTAAGTGCTTGTTTCAAATAAGTTTGCAGAGCAGCCATGAATAACTTGCGGCAAAGTTACATCCTATCTACACGGCTTTGGAAGCTCAAAGAGGAAATCAACCTTTATGTGATAGTGGAGTGCGATTGGAGTGTTGTGTACCCTTTGAAATTGTTATGCACTCTACCTCTATGTCATTTACACCATTTCAGTTTGACTCTTAGCAAATGCTGTCTAGTGAAGTGCTACGCATGCTCGCTGGTGCATTACAACAACTTACTGGCAACAACAAGCTAGCTAACAATATCTAAAGCAGCAAGTGGTCTTTCTTTCCCAAACAGAGGGTATTGAAATGAGTCGATAGAAAAATGAAACATGGCGCATTGCAAAGGTGCACGTAGTGACAGCTGGTGCTTCGTTTGCCATCATGCAGTTATTCCTTCCTGCGCAAGCGAAGCCAGCAAGTGCACTCGTGCTGCAGAGCTTCCACAGCACCTCAACAGCCCGGCCTAGCACTCTGTGGATGTGTGACACCTGTACATAGTTGCAATCAAACTTCACGTGCAGTGCTGCGTAAGGCGCGTGCACAGTTGCCTATTTTGTATCTTTTTGTGCTTGCAAGTAGCGAGGAATTGTGAAGCACTGAGGCCTTACCGTTAATGTGTGGTTTATCTGTAATTCGCGCAGAAACATTTGTATTATTCAACACTGGTTTGTGCAAGGATGCAAACACATTACTTGGACTGATATCATCCTTGTTGCAGTCTTGTGTTGTTCTACGTATTTCGCCTGCAAATACATCTTGTGAATGTTCATCCCTGTTGCGTATGTGCTTAATTTGCAAAGGCTCCAATTGTGCTCTTCCACAACTCTTTGTTTTGTTGTCAGGCAATCACGGTGCGGTAAAAGGAAATTGCACAATGTGAATAGAAATGCTTAAAGTCTTCACAGACGTGTGCTTTATGACGTATACAGAAGTTCGTGTTTGTTTTTGCAGTGAATACAGGCAAAAATATTGTGCTTCTTTTCAAAGGTCATGTCAGACATCTCATATGTCCGTGATATAGCAATGCAGTGGCATCTATAGAAATAACGTTAGCCTGTCTTGTCCAATGAAGCATTTTGGACACTAAGATGGTAAACGCTAGGGATGGATGTAGTACTGTACGTGCAGGAGAAAGCAACTATTGTAGGCGCATTTGCTTTGCTATGTAATACTGTTCTCCAAGCAAGCACTTTATGTTGAACAATTGGCTGGGGTAAATGCATTGCCTTGCATAAAGCCACAATACAGCGAAAACTTTGCAACCGAAGATACACTACAGCAATGACAAACGCCAATAAGAGGTATGACGTTTGCACTGACTCACCAACGCGCATACAGTGACAGAAGCCACAAGTATCTGTGCTCCACAGAAAAGGGCTTTGTATCTGCATTGTAAACATTTTACATGCTCCACACCCAACACCTGATTCACGTATCTTCCAGCTGCATTCGCATCTTCAATGTTGAAAAACAGCGCTTGTCCTTCATGACTATATTCACATGTTCGCAGTAATATTCATATCGTAAACAACTGACAAATGCATCCTGTAAATAGGAGTGTACATGAGAATGCGAGATCTGTGCAGGTGCCCATGAGATATTGTGCTCTGTCGTACGAATGTGGCAACAATGTGGTGCTACAAACACATGTAAGATGGCTGTACAGGTGGTGTAAAGATATGTATAATTAGATAAGTACATTCATTTGAATGTGTGTATTGTTTTGATTGCAAAGTAATTTCATGTTACATAGCATTTCAAAACTTCTTTCTTTTGAGCTTTTATGTTCGGCTTTCTGTGAACAACAAAATGTGCATGTAAGGAGGTGTCACACAGGGCACTCTTAAAATGTATATATACCCGCCACGGTTGCTCAGTGGTTATGGCGTTGGGCTGCTGAGCGTGGAGGTCGAGAGATGGAATCCCTGCAACAGCGGCCGCATTTCGATGGGGGCGAAATGCAAAAGCACCTGTGTACTTACATTTAGGTGCACAATAAAGAACCTCAGGTGGCCGAAATTTCCGGAGCCCTCCACTACGGCATGCCTCAAAATAAGAAAGTGGTTTTTGCACGTAAAATCCGATAAAATAATTTTTTAAATGTATATGTGGACATTTGCATAAAGAACTTGGCAGTGGCTGGCTTGAGTAGGTATCGTACCGAAGTACAATTGCGTAAATGTATGCGACATTAATGGTTTAAGTGAAGCAATCTGCAGTGTCACATTCCAACTTTCAAGGAATGTGTTAGCATTTATGAGTATGTCGCAACACCTTCTCATTTCTTTTTTTTTGTATATCGAACGTAAGGGCTGTATATCTTTCAGCTTGAAATTGCTTCAGTAGTATGTAATTCACATCCCTTTTGACACTGTGTGCTCATTTGTGCATGCCAAGACAATACCAAAGGCTATAACTGTATTTAGAACATCACAAACGCTTTGAAACAATTGTGATTATACGTGTGCTACAGGTTTGAATAAAATGTGCCATTCGCTTCATTAACGCGATTTTTTTAGCAATACTGTAAGCCTTTACAGGCTCATACAGGAGTGCGTCAGAAACAAAACAAAACTGGAGAAAGCAATGAAATGTGGTAATTATTACTGTGATAGGAGTTTGGACTGTTTGAATGTCGCGGCCGAATGCGCGTGATTGCTGTGCGGCGGCGACGGACGAAGAGGAAGAGAAAGAGCCGGTGTCTGTGCGGAGACGGCAGCCATGCGATCTGCCTGAGCTGCCTGGGCTTGCCTTCCGAACGAGCCGAGCAGTCATCTACCCAAGGCCGGTGTTCCTGGGTGTGCTGGCAGAACAGGCCGGGCTGTCCTTGGTCTTCAACCGGCCTGCTCCACTGCTGGGCGAGCATCCGACACCGGTATGTTCCGGTGCAGCTAAGCCTTCCGAACGGTCTACCCTGTGGCGGGCCGACGTGCCGACCCTGCTGTCGCGAGAGTGGCTCGTCGTGTGCCGGGCACCCGCCCCGGCCTCCAGCACCTGCGCCACTCGCCGCTCGAGATTTATCTCTGCGCCTCTTCGTGCCGTGAGTGTGGATACCGACGCGCTATCGGACGCCTTCCTACATTGACGCTGAGCGTGACGATACTTACGCGACAGACATTTATGAAAGGAACTGTGTGTGTGTTATCGTGTACGTTATCCTAGTCCCGTCCCCGTGTCATTAAAGCCTCTCTGTGTTCATTGTGCCATCCCTGTGTGCTTGCGGCCTGGGCCCACATCCTCCTATCACAAATTTTGGCGAGCCTGCCAGGATATTCAAACGCACAGGAAGAGAGATGGAGATCGAGAGGTCGTACGCCATAGGGAAAGAGCTAGGAATGACAGGAGCGGAGTTAAAGCGTTGTATTGATAGAGAAATCGTGAGGGAACGCGACCAGCGCGCCCAACATCGGGAAGACGCGAAAGCGCAGGCGCTGGAGGCCGAAGCGCAGGCAGAACAAGGGCGTGTACGATTAGAAGCGGAAGAACGAGTGCTAAAGCTCAAGATCGAGCTCCAGGAAAAGACTGCTGGCGTAGAAAGCGCACAGAGTGACAGCACTACGGAACAGTCGGTTACCAGGGCGGCTCCTGAGCTATTCAGTCCTCATAAGTTGATCCCGCCTTTTAACGAAGCCCGGGATGATTTAGACGCTTACTTGCAACGTTTTGAGCGAGTGGCAACAAGTCAGGAATGGCCCCGCGCAAAATGGGCGCTCTCCCTCAGCCTCTGCCTGACAGGAGAAGCGTTGACGGTCATAGGACGGCTTGATTCTAATGCAGCCCTAGACTACGACCAGCTGAAGGCTACTCTCCTTCAGCGCTTTCGGTGCACTGCTGAGGGATACCGAGAAAAGTTTCGAAACGCAAGGCCCGAAGACAATGAGACTGGCCTACAATATGCAGGTAGAATATCGGGCTACTTTGACCACTGGCTTGAAATGTCCCATATTGAGAGGACCTTCGACTCCCTCAGGGACACCATGATTGCTGAACAGTTTTTGAGAAGATGTTCTGCGTCACTGCGAGTGTTCCTGAAAGAAAGGAACTGTAAGACCCTCGCTATGTTGTCAAAGAATGCCGATTGTTTTATAGAGGGACAAAACTTAACCAATCTAGGTAGAGAAAAGTTATCCAAGGAGGTCGTGTTAGACTCTGCTCGCAAGAATGAACCTCCAACAGCTATGCCACGTGCAACTAATCGGTGCTTCCTCTGTGATAAAGCGGGACATCGAGCTTCGGAGTGCTGGTCCCGGACTAAAGAGAACGCTACTGGTCGCGGATGGTCCGGCAGAAAGGGACAAGGAGCTGAAACCTCAAGAAGGAAAAATCAAGGACAAGCTTCGTGTATTCTGGCTCCATCGCAAGCCGAAAAGCCGACAGAAGAGAGTGGCGGATACGTAGTGCTTCAAGGTGGCGAAACGGTCCCAATAGTCAACATGACGTTAATGCGACAAGGTCCCAGATGTGACAGTGGAAATCTGCCAGTGAGAAGAGGCTTTCTCGAATTACAACCGGTGTCTGTCTTACGAGACACTGGCTGCAATACCGTGGTCGTGCGACTCTCTTTGGTACCTGAGGACAAAATGACAGGAACAAAAAGTCCAGTGTTCATGCTGGACCGTACAATCCACTACTTACCGGAAGCCATAGTATACTTAGACAGTCCTTTCTTTACCGGCGTCGCGCGAGGTAAATGTATGCAAGATCCCCTGTATGATGTGGTACTGCGAAACATTGAAGGTGCCCGTGCACCTGATGACCCGACCAATTCATGGTCTCCGCTGAAACATAACAGCGACAAGATGAGTTACCCTGCCAACAGGATGTCATCCACCGCTCAAGCAGAGCTACCAGACGTAGAGGGCCAAACGCTGACCACAGCAGCTAAAAACGCAGCCGGATCCTCGAGACATAACGAAGACTACTAATCTGGTACCGAGCTCGTTGCTGTGACAAAAGAAACGAAGATACGGTCCCTGCCTACACTGCCTGTCCCGCAACTCGCAGTCACTGGCATAGAGCAAGGCAAACTAAAAGCTTTACAGAGAGACGATGGGTCTCTGAGGACATGCTTCGAAAAGGTCGGCAAGATGATGGTCGCGGATGGCCGCGCAAGCGAATATTACCTACAGAACGACATTTTATACAGGAAGCACACAGTGCAAGGTGGGAAAATACTAGATCAGCTAGTGGTGCCAAAAGCCCTCAGGGAGATGGTGATGAAGTTGGCTCATGAAGGGATCCTCGCCGGTCATCAGGGTATGACGAGAACGGTGGACCGAATTGTTGCTGAATTTTACTGGCCAGGGGTCCAGTCGGAGACGAAACGGTTTGTTAAGTCGTGCGACGTCTGTCAACGAACGGTGCCGCGCCATTTAGTCGGACGCGCTCCACTGGGTACGATGCCTGTAATTGAGACTCCCTTTGCTCGCGTAGGCATCGATATTATTGGTCCTTTATCCCCAACTTCAGATAAAGGCAACCGTTACATCCTCACTATGGTTGACTTCGCCACCAGATACCCTGACGCTGTCGCCCTGCCATCAACCGAGTCGAGAACTGTTGCGGAAGGCCTCGTCGAAATGTTTTCCCGAGTAGGCTTAACGCGGGAGATTGTCAGCGACCGCGGATCCTATTTCATGTCAGCTGTGATGAAGGAGTTCAGTCGTCTCTTGTCAATTAAGCAATTGCCCACCACGCCGTACCACCCCATGGCAAATGGATTAGTGGAACGCGCGCTCGGACGGATGTGCCAAGAGCGACCTAAATGTTGGGACCGCTATCTCGGCCCGCTACTCTTCGCGTACCGAGAAGTGCCACAGAGCAGCATCGGTTACTCGCCATTTGAACTGTTGTATGGGCGCTATGTCCGTGGTCCGATGGCTGTGCTAAAGGAATTGTGGATAAATCCCCGTTTGGATTACGACACGAAATCTTCTTACGAATACATCATGGAACTGCGTCAACGGCTAGAGCGTACGTGCCCATCGCCATGCAAGAGCTCACGAAAGCGAAAAAGCAACAGAAAACGTATTATGACAGGAAAGCCAAGATGCCAGAGCTCAATCCAGGAGACAAAGTACTTGTTCTCCTGCCTGGGGAAAGGAATAAATTGATACTTATGTGGAAGGGACCTTTCAACGTTGTAGAAAGGAAAAGTCCGTTGGACTATGCTGTTGACCTTGGGAGCAGAACAAAGGTATTTCATATAAATATGCGAACAAACAAAGCGAACAAATAAGGTGCAGACATTCGGAATAGTACATAGAAAACAGTGCAAGGCAGATAATACAGGCAAGTGGGAACAGCTGCGAAAAGTGCAGACGTTTTGCTGAAAAATGGAAACAGTTGCGCAGCACAGCGTTGTAGCAGATCATTTTGACAGTAGGTAGCAGTGTTTCCCTTTGGTACAAACATTTCATGTGAATGAATGGGCGCTTTGCAAACTTTGAAGACATGATGCAGCTGATGCTCTAGTACCTATCTTTCCAGCTGGCAGTTCCTGTGTGGAGTATTATGTAAACTTGAGAAAATTCCCTGAAATGTTGAAAGTTCTTTAAAAAGCAGTATGATTTTCATGGTTCTGATGATGTAAAAGCTCTTATGAAACTACATTTTCAATGGGCAGAATGAAGTGGTGGCTCATTAGCTGTTGCTAGCTAGGTACCCAAAACAAACTATAGCACTCATTTTCAGTGATACATTAGAGGCTCAAGTGATCACATTACACCACTATAAGACATGGCAGTGTCTTGTAAATGAGTGGTCATGGTAACTGCATAGGCACACTAGTCGTGGTTGACAAAGAAAATGTCCTCACCTATTATACCCTCGCGAACGCATAAACGAGGAAGAAATGTAAAGAAAAAATGTACTTATCAACTGACTAGGAGCAACCACTAGTTGCTCACATACAGATTCATAAAAGAACCACACATCATGATGACTGTTATGAATTTCCATAACATTGTTGCGTGGGACAATATACATTACATGAAGCCACAAATATCAGGCCCACACAAGAAGTTAAAAACAAACTTTCAAAATAAACATTCATCACATGACTGGAGCAACCAACAGGTGTTAAGATCAAACCAAATTACAAAGCCTAAGTAAACATTCAAAGTACATATAACATAAATAATGCACTGTTCATAAAACAACATATCATACCACATTCATAATTCAACATATCACATCACAATTCATATCACATGAAATATGACTGTTTGATGCAGCATTTCAAGGTAACTTCACCTATCAAAATGAACACACTCTGGGAGTCTAAAAATATAAACTTTTTCATCATCTGATTAGTAATGACCGCCAGGAAGTCAGATGGCAACAAAGTACACAAAATAATTGAGCTGTCATGTAGTGAGAGGTATTGTTATGGCTTTCCATGGCATGAAATAAAAATGTGCATTGCAACATTTTGCGTCACGTTCATCCATCGCGACAGCTTTTCTGTTGTAGAACCACTTAACATCTCCTCTGGATTACGTTGGCAGCATGCACACGAGTAGACGCCCTCTAGAAAAAAAACTTTGGCAAAACATCGATGGACTGTTCATTTTACTGCGATAGCAACTATATGGATACTGCAGGTGCATCTAGTTTTTCGTATATTCAGACAAAGCAGTTTTGTTAGGTGAATTCACTACACTCGAACATGTTTATAGTAAGATATTTGGGGCCTCCAAAATAATTGATTATACAGATCACTTCATTGTAAAAGTCACACAACACACAGCTCACAATAGAAGTGGGACAGATTAATTCTTTTGTTACAAAGGTCATTTTATCGTAGAGTTGCTCTACTTTACAAAATATAAAAAACAACTCCACGCTTTAGCAGTTCTTTGCGAAAGGGACTTTGCACAACAGTCAAGGGCAAAATAGACGCCGACCAGAAACCTTAAAAGAAAAAAAAAACCTGCACTACACTTGATGGCAAACTGCAACATAAATGGCAAATAAATTAGTTAATCTGAATTTTGTCGTCCTTGCTGCTCGGCAGCTGCAGCAGTCCGCTCGGCAGCTGCAGCATTTCTTTCCATAACAGCGGCCATCTGCTGCACTGCTGGGACTAGCTGACGTAACATCTGCAGATACATACGTGACTTGCGAGATCACAATCTGCTATGCTGTGTTGTCAAATTTAGGTGTCCACTTGTGATGAATCGATTGCAACATTTATAAATTTCTAATGTGAAACCTACACCTGGTAAGCGCTGCACAGAAATGAGGCATAAACATTCCTATGAATAAGGCTATCTCCTGGATCTTGCGACCAAGTTTGTCATTGTCTTGACTTTGACAAAAATATTGCACTCATTTCGTAACGGCAGTGAACACAGTGCCAAAGTAGTGTCGCAATTCCACGGGCAAGAGAGAATCCCTTCCCCTCCTATATTAAGAGTACTTAAAAGGCACTGTCTTAGCCATAGCTGCACTTGATGGCGACGAGCTGAAAAATAATATGTTTTCTTGCTCCTAGAGTCTATTTTTGTGAAACATAATTCATGAAATGTAACTTGAAAACACATACTACATTGAAAGTATTTTACACTCTTGCATCTGACATTTCCAGAGACAGCTTGCCGTTGATACCAGCTTCTTGCAGCCTTTCCGAAATTTCTTAATTGGTCCTATAGCTATAACTGCGACAGCCACAGCGTTGACATAGAAATGCATAATTTTGTTTTGTAGCAAACAGTTAACACAATAACTGCAGTGATACTTGTCACATGTGGTGGTAATCAACCACGAGAAGTTGTGCACTTTTAATTTCCATGGATTGTTTAACAGCGCACAAAGTAAGATGGCATAGTGCGCACAAAATTTTAGAACGGTACATCGATTCCAACATTTCATTACTTGCAGATATCTATGTGACAGTGCACAATAGACATACCTGGTTATTCTCCTCATGCAGCCTCACCGACTGCACGTGGTTGTCCACGACCTCACCCATTACCTCCTCGACAATTACACGAGGTCCGCAATTAGGACGACGTGCCTGGCCTGTAGGTGCTGTGAACATGGAAATGGTACTTTCTAGAACACTCTACAAACCATTACGGAAATACACTGACTTACAGCAAGCACAATTAGGAAAACCCTGGCAGCATAGGAAATTGTGGATGGACATTCATAGCACTACTATAAACTAAACAATGGGCTATTCAGAAAACGTCTCAAGACACATCGTAAAACAGGAACATTTTATGTATTTAGTAATGCAGGTAACAATGCAGTGTAGAAGCAGACACCTACCACCATTTTGTCCTTGTTGATTTGTCAATTCCTGCTCCTGAACACATAACTCACCTAAACACCTGTGACTAGTCTGGCTTAAGCTGAACATATTTCTTATGAGCTTGCTAATGCCAGATAAAAATGGAGCAGCCTCAACCTATTCATTGTGGCACAGTGACTTATGCTGCCATTCATGATGCTTCGCTGTTCTACTGATCAACACACCATGTAGGGCTCACATGTATCAATATGTAAGATATCTTAGGTGTGAGCAATGTAGACAGAAGGCACTAAAAAAAGGGAGAAGGGACACTGCTTTACTGCATATTTTTTGTAAAACAAGCTTTTTGGTCAAAACAGCATGGATGGTGACTCCACGTATGACGTGCATCCAGGACTCCTTTATAAATGCATGATCACACATTAGAACAAAATAGCAACTGTTAAGCAACAATAAACAGCTACTGATACATAGTAATAGCACACATTCAAGGTTTGTGTGGAATATTTTGTGCAAGTATGCTTCTTCTATCCTTACTTTGCATAGCAGTGCGTACTTCACAAAACGTTGTACGACTGCCTTGTATTTTAACAGTTATGTCTGTTGAAGGAAAAGTTATTAACCGCATTTTTATTACTTATAAAGGGATAACCCGACAGGCAAGAAGGTTTTCCTGTCGTTTTCTTTCACACCCACATTTTCTGCATAGTGGCAGGGTGATAGTGGCTGCACCTAGAATCTAAGAAAAATAAAAGTGACACGATACTAAGGATCACACAAGGCGCATTCCACAGAAGTACCACTATGCAACATCATACTGTGCAGTTCACCTTCACGTGCAAAGGTGCAAAATTAATGAGCAAAGTAATAAGTACATTTCGTGAGCAATGACTAGTAATAACTGTGATAATAACACAGTACTACATTTAGCACTGAAAGTCACTCAGTGCTCCAATTCAGTAAGTATACTCGACAAAACCCTCTTCAGTGTTACCTGGCCTAGTCGGTGGCTCCGCACAATATTCATGGTCCAGCAAGCTGGCTGCAGGTTGTGCTAGCTCCTGAGGCGGCTGAAGCTGCTGCGGCTCCTGGCGCTGCTACGGCTCCCGATGCTGCTGCTGCTGCTGTTGCGGCTCACCACCTGAGATGTGTTTGTAGAAATGATTACTATATGTACAACGCAGCTTCATTTAACATAAAGGTACATCCTACAGGGAAGGGATAACATATATATAGTGCGCAATGCGAATGAACAAAGGGGCTGCCAGAATGAGCAAAATTTGCTTACGTGCGACACCACTCGTTCCAGGTCTGGTCCCGACGGTCATGCGAGCTACGCGGGGCACACCGATAATAGAATGCGGCTCCTGCGTTAAAGACGTTTCAAAATACATGCTGTCCCCAAAATAGCGACTGTTATGTCGCACGAACTGGCGCGGTGGCTCATTTTGTTGGATAGGTGCAGGCGGAAGTTATAGCTACAAATCGCGCGAAAACAATGGACGCGTAGCTTAACATGAACCTACCTGCTCGGTGCCAATATGTAGGCTGTGATTTTGATTCTCACCTGCTCTGGTGGAACGAAAAATAGCGCACACAGGCCGGTCGCGCTACTGCGGCCCACCAATGCAAGAATGCGGCCGCGAAGCCCTTGCAGGCGCCCTCCACCACTTCTCCTGCAATGAGCGCATACATGAAATGCATATCACTGTTTCATCTCAATGAGCGGAACTCCAGTACTTACTGTTGCTCGGCTGATAAGACAGCGGCGTCATGACGGGAACTGTAGGTTTCTTTCTTCCGGTACTGCCGCCACTGGGCCGCTGTCCTAAGTGCCGGGCCTTTCATGTTGACCAAGGCCGCCAGCTCGTTCCACAGTTCGCTTCTCCGCGCCACGGTAAGCGCAGGCCCCAGCACGCACGACGCCTTCACCAAGCAGGGGTGCTCCTCCATGAAGGAGACGAGCAGCTCCCTTTGTCGGTGAGACACGCGTGGCCCGAGGACGACGTCTCGGTGCGAAGACATCTTCGAACTTTAACGTAATGGCCGTACCAAGAAATATTCAAAATTGGCGCGACTGATAGTGATGATGGCATGGCTATTTCTTTTGAATCGAGTCGTTACGATGTTTAGCGCGTGGATTGCCACCTGGCGACGAATAGTTAAACAAACGGTAATATTATATTTCCAAATGTGCAATAAAAAATATGTCAACGCGCGATGATACCTGAAAGCTTTTAACACAATATTTAAATAATAGCTCACATTTATTGTGCAAGCAGAAACATTCTGCAGTTCCTCGATTAGTTCGTCATGTGATGACGTGCACTTCAGAGGCGGCACCTTCCCGTCTGTTGCTCGCGTCCTCCCCTTCTTCCACCTCCGCCTTGGGCGTCGCCCATTTAGTGACGTAAGCGGCGAAGCGAACGGTTCGTATTCCGAACCGTTACAAGATTCGGCCCCTGAATGCTACATCGGAACGAGATGAAGAGGAAACGAATCTCCCAGGAAACAGACGAACAACGCGCCAAACGACTGGCTAAACGCTGCAACGTAGCTTAGCTCAGCATAGCCGAGCTAAGCCACTGCCAATTTTTGTTCAAACACCTCGCTGAGCTCCCTGGGGTTACAACGTATACAGCTTTTCTGGACACCAGGGTTTCCTTCACGTAGGTGCCGCCACGTGGCGTACTGACCTTAAACTTTCAAACCTTCCCGCGGGGACATACTGATGACGTCATCAAAACAAAACTAAAATAATTAAAAGCTATCACTGTGCGCTGAACTGCGCCACAATGGTTGTCCCGCCGGCGTAATCAGCGTTCTTGATAAAGTGTGCCCGCTCGTCGGCTGGAAATGACTTATCATCCTAGGAGCCTTTAGTCGCGACGAGCGATGATTAACTCTGGGATTTTAATAGGCTTCCCGAAACGCAGCCACGATTCCTTCTTTTTCTTGATGCTACGGAGTAAACAAACTAAGATAATCGTAGGAAGCACTCCGCGGCAGCCTTTCTCCAGTCGGCACACATTCTTAACGTCCGAACATCGCACAGCGTCTGCGAAAGCCGCCGTTTCGGACTGCTTTTGATTTCGACGTATGAATTTCGTTAAGGTTCCCTCAACCATTTCCCTATCGACTGCTATCCGCACTCACGGGCTGACGCTGCAGCTGCAAATTGAGACGTGCTTTTTCAGATGGATACATGGATAAGTTGGTTTTGCACCTTGAGGCAGAAGGCAGGACACAAGAATTCTGCAAACTGTCTGTGTCATCGTCAGTTAGTATGCTATGGCCGAAGCTACTCGCAGTTTTGCGTCACATTTACTGGCCAGCGGGCCAGGTACACTTTGGGTATGACATAAGTAGTACTTGCAGTTCTCAGAGTAGTGTCCTATTAGGGTTATGCCGGTGCATACAGAAAAACTATTAAATTTATTGTGCAGTAACATATGCGGGATTTGTCTCTTCTCCATAGTCTACCATGTTGCCGTTCCGCGTTTATTATATAGCCGCGACGTAGACTAGCAAGTACCGAACACCACCATAAAGGCTACTCACACACTCAAAGGCCTCGCGCACAACTCCTGACACTTGCGTTCAAGAGTTGTGCGACGGCCAAGGACATCCTTAAGGAATGTTCAATAATAAATTATGAGTTTTTACCTGCCAGAACCACGATAGGATTATGACGCGCACCGTAGTGGGGGACTCCAGAACAATTTGGAACAGCTGTGGTCCTTTAATGTGCACCTAAATATAAGTACGCAGGTGTTTTCTCATTTTACCCCCATCGTAATAGGCCGCTGTGGCTGGGATTCAATTCCGCAACCCCGTGCTTAGCAGCCCAACACCATAGCCACTAAGCAACCGTGGTGGGTGAACCTCACCTATATCGTTGCCTTTTAACTTGCTAATGACTTAAACTTTAATGCCATTCGCGGGGAGCCGCACGAACATGCTTAGTGTCATTAAAGCTTAATGCTTTTCGCGACGTAACGTAACTCACTTGGCCATCAAATGCGTACTCCCGTTTTCAATGTCTCCACATTCTGACGAGGCTAAACGAATTCTTAGTGAACAACAATTATTATATTCTTCACTTTCTTTAAATAAAAACTTTTTTTCGGCGTACAGTGCGTTCCTACAATTATTGAAACTCACCTGGTCATCGAATGCGTACTGTCGTTTCCAATGTTCCCGCCGTGGCCGTAGTGACCACATTGTGACGATATTAAACTTATAGATAAAAACGACTAATATATTCTTCATTTTGTTCAAAAGGAGCTCTTTATTTTCGTAGCGATCAGCTTGCCATCTTGCCGCTATGCACAGCTACATCACTAATCGTGAGCACGCTAGCCAAGAGAAGCAGTTCAATTGCACGGCGGCGACTCCTTGCCTTGTTGGGTTCATACTAAAGCCTTCGAATTTCCCCACGATGTTTAGCTCGAAGAAGCACTTACGCCGCAAGAAACTGGAGTGCACGGTCAGAATATTCAGGACTGCTGTTTGAGAGCTCTGAAGCTGTGAGCGCCATTTACCCAAGTTTAATCCTTTGGCTACGCTGTGGATTGGCCGTTCGGCTAGCTTCGGTTTCAAAAAGTTTACGGCTGGGTGCAACAATCACATTCCTTAAATAAGCTACATAAAATACTCCTATTAATGTTTCTCCCTCAATTTCGTAAAATACGTTCCCTAAATAACTGTTTATTCTATTACGATTGGTAAGCAAACTTAACCGTTTCACTGCAACTATCGTCATCGCGACGTTTAATGTCATTAAGTATGCGCATGTAGCAGTGACCAAAATATAATAGCATAAAGAAACTTAAGGTCTTACACTTATGATGACATTAACTGCACTGTGTAGCACGGGTATTAGATACAAAATCGGGATCTTAAGACTAGGCAACTTAGTTCGATGAGGGCTGCCCGCGACCAGTCCAGTTAGAACATGGTTAGAACATGGCTCCATCAAGGCGGCAACCAACTACGCCATCTAAATCTCATAATCGCAGGTCAGCTAGGCTTCGTTCGCGACGTACGTCGCCCTAGGGTAGTGGCGGCCGTCCATCGAAAAAAAAAAACAGCTTTATATATATATATATATATATATATATATATATATATATATATATATATATATATATATATATATATATATAAACGAGAAGAAAGGGGGATAACCGAGGGACCCGATTTTTATTAGTAATATAATGAGAAGCCAACAAACACTGACACCAAGGACAACATAGAGGAAATTGCATGTGCTTAATAAATGAAATAAAGTTACGATAAATTAATGGAAATTAAAGTGGATGAAAAAACAACTTGCCGCAGGTGGGAACCGAACCCACAACCTTCGCATGTCGCGTGCGATGCTCTACCAATTGAGCTACCGCGGCGGCGTTTCCCCATCCACTTTCTTGGGTATTTATGTGTACTAGTAGAACCCTGGGAGTGTTAGCCAGCGCCACCACTCACAGACCTTGGCGGCGGACGTGGAACGTCTTTTTTTTTCGCCTGCGGCAAAAAAGACGTTCCACGTCCGCCGCCAAGGTCTGTGAGTGGTGGCGCTGGCTAACACTCCCAGGGTTCTACTAGTACACATAAATACCCAAGAAAGTGGATGGGGAAACGCCGCCGCGGTAGCTCAATTGGTAGAGCATCGCACGCGACATGCGAAGGTTGTGGGTTCGGTTCCCACCTGCGGCAAGTTGTTTTTTCATCCACTTTAATTTCCATTAATTTATCGTAACTTTATTTCATTTATTAAGCACATGCAATTTCCTCTATGTTGTCCTTGGTGTCAGTGTTTGTTGGCTTCTCATTATATTACTAATATATATATATATATATATATATATTCCTAAACATTTACAGGAAAACAAATTATTAGTGTAGAAACGGGAACTAACGCTAAAACGCAGATAGCCGCAGGGCTTTGTTTATCCTTAGAGCGAAGTGCCGTATTAAATTAAGGTTCAAGGGCGAGTGCTGGCGTATTTACCGCTGTCTGCGAGAACAGCGTCGTCGCCCATAACATCCGCCAAGGTTATTGGACAAGCATCAAATCAGAAAGTTCCACGACATAAATTAACACGGCAAAGCCTTACGCGGATTGCGCGGTGATGCAACACGCGACTTCGAAGCCCGCTCGCTTGGCGCGCCTGCCCAACCGCGCCTTTCGTGTTACTCACTCAAGGTTGCGATTGATACGTCTTGACCAATAACTGAGCTATAAATCCGGCAATGAAAAACGGCGCAAAAGGCATACTGGCAACGCGCAACTCGCCACTTTCGCTTGAGTGGCGATAGGCGGAAAAATATTTTGCTGTTAAAAGCTCTCTGAACGCGCAACTGACGCAGAAAAAGAACGTCTGTATCGTCAAGCTGACCGCACCTAGCCTTTTCTGATTTTGTCATGAATAGTATGGCTCCTTGAGCATGTTCCTTCTGATCAGCCCACTTTCGAATTTTATACGCGCTGTTTTTTTTTTCGAAGCAAGCAGTTTAAAGCTTTAATGTCAATATAGCAGCGAGCGTGTGTCGCCGCAAGCTTGCTTGGTCGCAGAAGCGATGCATGACGCATTGATGGCGCACATTTAGCACGTCGCTGGCATCAAGACAATGCGCTGCCGCCGAGGGCACGCTCACGACGAAAGTGAAGAGCTCGGTAGGTGCTCATGCAGCCGTGCCCATGGTGACAGTGCCGTCATGACGAAATCTAAGAGCGGCGATATTGACGACTCAGGCACTTCTTTGCGTTGATTTCGCTTTCAGAAACAGATAGTGCTATAAATGCACTCTCATTCGTTCTTGTCTCGGAGATTTAAATATACGTGTAAATAAACTGTATACTGCATTCGTCCGCGAGGTAGGTGTGTGCAGGGAAATGCTCGCTGGCTCGCTCACACACACATACACAAACACGCACGCACACACGAACATACAAACACGCACACAGAGATACGACACATGTTCGCCCACATGCACATTTACACGCGCCCACGTATGCACACACACGAAAATGTATGCACGCACGCACACGCATACACGCACTCGTGCGCACGCATATTCAAATACGGAGATACAAACGCGCGCACACGTAAATGCAAGTACACAGGCACGCACGCTCAAGGCATGCACACGCATATACACTCTCTCTCTCTCCCTCTCTGCGGTCTCACAAAAACATGCGCCTGCAAACAGACTGAAGAACAATCGCTCTGCAATTACACTTCAAACTCCAGCTGTAATAAATCGCGTTATGGTTTAAATTTGGCGCTTCTTCAAGTCACTCTGCCCTCTGCCGAGAGGGTGCAACACCATTTGCACCTGTCGTGTGACATAACCGCCCATCCCTCACCAAACAGTCTAATGCACCACTAATGTTCGAAGTGCCATCAATGCATATATTAAGAAGGATTTCATACATATGCATATCTATATCATATCTATATCATATGCATATCTTAAAAGGGGAATCATTACGCTACCTCTCAGCGCAGTCAACTGAAACTTGTTGATGCTCGGCCGATGTATAGAAATAAAGAGAGAGAGAGAGAATCAACTTTTGTGCTGAGCCCTTAGTGACGGTTGGTGCGCGCTGGCACCAGATGGGGTGGAACCTTATTCTCAGGTCCCATATGTGTCCAGCAGTTCCTGGCCCCTAGCCGCCAGCGCGAGCTGGGTCGGTAGGTCGGGGCTGGACAACAAGGTCTCCCATCGCTCGGGGGGGTTGGGGCTGGGGAGGGTGGGGGGTAGGGATGGTGGGGGGTTCTTGAGCTTAGTGCACTCTGCAAGGATGTGTGCTAGAGTGCCTTTTGACCGTCTGCAAAAAGGGCATGAAGTGTCATGCTCTGTCGGGAACATCTTATGCAAGAGCACTGGATTCGCTAGCGACCCCGCTTGCGTGCGGCGCACGATCGTTTGCTGAATTCGGTTGAGTTGCGGATGCGGACGGGGAAGCCTACATCTGCTGCTTCTGTACATTTGCGTGATTTCCTTGTAGCTTGTCACGGGGTGCGGTAGCCCTGGCTCGTCCTCGGCCCGGATCGATAGTTCTCGGGCATAGTGGTCGGCGAGTGCGTTGCCTTCCACTTGCGAGTGAGCCGGGACCCACACGAGCTCAACGGCCCGCCCCGGTGATTTGCATTTGTTGAGGATCGCTAGTGCAACGGAAGAGATGTTGCCCTTGCGGTAGCTTGCGTAGGCGGTCTGGGAGTCTGTGACAACGGTCCTCACTCCCGGTTGTGCGAGTGCGAGGGCCACGGCCACTTCTTCTGCTTCGGCTGTATTCGTCGTCCGTATCGACGCGCCTGTGACAAGTTTATCGATGGTGGTGACGACCGCCGTTGCTCTGGTTCCGTGTTTGGGAAGTGAGGCGTCCGCGTAGAGGACCTCGGGGTCCTCTTCCAGCTGTCGAGCCAGTGCCTTGGCCCGCGCAGAGCGTCTCTCGTTGTTCCTCCCCGGCTGCATGTTCCGGGGGAGGGGCTTGGTCTTAATAATGTCTCTCCACGTTGTGGGGAGCGGCTCCGTTGTCGGTAGCTGTTCAATTTGCCATCCTATCTTGCGTAGGACGGCCCGACCGTGCTCTGTCCGGCTCAGCCTTACCCTCTGGTGGGATAGGTGTGCTTCCACCAGCTCTTCCACCGTGTTGTGGGCACCCATTTCCAGCAGCTTCTGCGTTGACGAGTAGACTGGGATGCCCATGGCGAGTTTTACTGCTTTCCTTATCGTCGTGTTCAGCGTATCGCGGTTCACCTTCGCAAGCTGGAGGTACGGGGCGGAGTACGTTACGCGTGACACGACGAATGCCTGCACCAGGCGCAGTGCGTCTTCTTCTTTGATTCCTCTGTTCCGGTTGGTGACTCTCCGGATCATGCTGAGGACTTGCTCGGATGTGGTCTTGATTTTGTTGACGGCTGCGTGCGCCTTGCCGTCGCTGCGCAACAGCAGGCCCAGTATCCGGATCTGCTGCGTTGGTTTGATCTCTGTGCCGTCGATGGTGATGATTATGTTTGGCGGCGGCTCTTTCTTTGGTCTTCCGGGCTGTACTATGAGCAGCTCCGATTTCTGTGGAGCGCAGCTCAGGCCACAGGTCCTGGCATACTCGTGGACGGTCGTTGCCGCTCTCTGCAGGGCTTCCTCCGCGCAGGCATCGGAACCCGCGCGGTTCGTCCACACCGTTATATCGTCGGCATAGAACGCGTGGTCCACGCCCTCGATCTGATTGAGTAGTTCGGGCAGGGGCAGGAGTGCTAGGTTGAAAAGCAGAGGCGACAGGACAGACCCCTGTGGGGTACCCCTGTCTCCGAGCTCCACAGGCTCTGACCGTTCATTTCCTATCCGGATAGTTGCTGTTCTATTGGTTAGGAAATCTTTGATATAACCGTAGGTCTTGCGGCCACACCCCGTCTTGCGCAGGTTCTCGAGCACGCTGGCGTGGGACACGTTGTCGAAGGCCCCTTTGAGGTCCAAAGCCAGTATACCCCGGGGCGCGTGCCTCGTTGCTTTTTTAATCACCAATTCGTGTAATTGGATCAAGACGTCTTGGGTGCTCAGGTGCTGGCGGAATCCATACATGGTCGCCGGCATCTGATTTGTCTCGTCCAGGTGTGCTTGAAGTCTTCTGAGAACCATGCGTTCCATGACCTTGCCCACACAGGACGTGAGCGAGATGGGGCGCATGTTCTCGATGGTCAGAGGTTTGGCGGGTTTAGGTATGAACCGTACCTCGGCCTCTTTCCATTCTGCGGGCAACTTCGAGCTTTCCCAGGTTCTGTTGATGTGACCCAGAAGCCGACGTGCCGCCGCATCACTCATGTTATTGAGCAGCTTGTATGTAATGGCGTCCGTTCCTGGTGCGCTCGCCTTATTACTCTCGTCTATGGCTGTTAATAACTCCGTGATGGTGAACGGTTCATCCAATGCCGGATTTTCCGGTCCCCCGTACTCCTCCGGTATCGGAAATCGCCCTCTCTCCGTCTTGAGGTAGATCGCCTTGAGGTCTTCAATGAGCCTTTGGCCGTTGCCATCGTAAGCGTTCAGAACTTTGGTGAGGTTGCGGTTGGTTGCGGTCTTGCTGCTCAACGGGTCGATCAGGTGTCTGAGCAGGCACCAGGTCTTGCGCGCCGACAGCTTTCCCTGCAGCCCGTCGCAAGTACTCATCCAGTTCTCTCGGCACAGCTTGGTTGCGTATTCAGCGATCTGTTTGTTGAGGAGCGCGATGCGTTTGACGAGCTTCTTGTTTCGTCGTTGACGCTTCCATCTTCGCGTGAGCGAGTGCCGCGCCTCCCACATGTGTGGTAGTTTGGCGTCGACGAAGGGCGTTTGCATCGTTGTCACAACTTCTTGAGTAAATCTGTCGAGCGCGATCTTTTGTTCTCGCGCCCATTCTGCGTACGTTTGATGTCTGCCCTCCTCCGTGTTTTCTCCGGAGGTCTCGTTTTCTTCGTCCGTGTGCTTGCGCATTCGGTCCCAGTCGGTGATCCGGGCTTTGCCGAGGGCTGCCCGGTACCGTGGCCCCTTGATCGTTACACTTATGATACTGTGGTCGGAGCCCAGGTCTACGTCTTCGTTCCGCCAGGCCACTTCTAGAGAGCCCGCCATCCACGACAGGTCCGGGGTGGTGTCCCTGTTGACGCTGTTTCCCTTTCGGGTGGCGATGCCCGGTTCATTAAGGAGCGCCATTTCTTGGTCCTCCATTGCCTTTGCTAGAGCCTTGCCCCGTTTAGATTGGTATTTGTAACCCCATGTAGTGTGAGGGGCGTTGAAGTCGCCTAGGGCCAGGAGCGGCCTGTTCCCCGCCAACCTCTTCGCCTGGCTCACTGTTGTTTCAAAGTCGTACTGCCTTTGTGACGGCCTGCAGTATGCGCTCATCACAAACAGGTTTCCGGCACTGCCAATAGTCGTTGTGTGAACCTCGACCAGCGTGTGTTCGCAGCCCTTTTGCGCGGTGAGGTGCTGGGTGGCTGCTATGTTGGTGCGCACCAGTAACGCCGTCCCGCCTTCCGTCGGATCCGTGTACGTGACGTAACCCGGGAGTCTGGGTCTGCGGTGTGTCTCTTGTAACGCGATAATATCCGGTTTCTGGTCGAGCCCATCTAAGTGAAGTTGTAACTCGGCTTCCTTGGTGCGGATGCCCCTGCAATTCCATTGGTAAATGATCGTTGTTTCCCCCCCGCGGATTTGCTTTTTACTGTTCGGCGTCTGCGCCATCTTCCTTTGACGTTTTGATGCGACCGCGCCTGTACGCGATCGATTCCTTGACTTTATTGGCGCGTTCTTTCCTTAGTGCTGCGAACTTGTTCTTCACGGTTATCGTCGCTGTCTTCGCCGCCAGTCGTTCGTGCTTGACTGACAGGATCTTTATTTGACCCTCGAAGACCTCTAACCTGGCATTCATATTGTCGAGATTCTCGTTAATTTGATTTATGGCTGCGAGTATCGCTGCCAGTTTGCCGTCTTGCGGTGGTTGCTGTTGTTGATTTGACGTCTGCGGTGCCGCTGCTGCCGTCTTGCAGTCAGCTGTGGTTTCAGCGTCCATCGCTTCTTGAACATGCAATGCTTGGTGCATGGGCTGCGCCTCTCCTCTCCGCTCTTGGCGGGGCGAGAGGGGGTCCCTCCGCGGCACCTTGCGTTTCTCGTTGGCGTCCTCGGGCACCGGGCTCGTTTTGGTTATCTTAGTCGCTGAGCTGCCGCTAGCTAGCGCGTCTATTTTACTCATGAGTGCTCTGATCTGCACATTCTGTTCCTGAATCTGGGCGTTTTGCCTTTCGATTAGTCTTTTAAGTTCTGTACATTCGCCGCACTCTTGGCGTGTTGCGGCGTTTTGGCTAGAGGGGGCAGGTGGGGTAGGGTTGAGGGGTGGAAACTCTCTGTCGTCCCCTAGAGCGACGGAAGACCTGTTGGTCCAGCCCACCTTTTTCTCGGCGAGTATCCCTCGTTGGTTGGACTCGACCCGGGTTCTTGATCTGGTCCGGGACCTCGAACGGGATCCCCGGCGTCTTCCGCTCGAGCTACGGCTGCCTCCTTTCCCCATCGTCTCCCAGCGGCGGCCGTCCTTGGAGCCAGCCGATGGTGCCTGGTCGGCCCTGTTCGGGCCATCTCGGGAACGGGATCTCGATCGTTGGCGGCTTTGGTGGCTGCCCTTGCGGGCCGGCGTTCTCGAACGGCTCCGCGAAGAGGTGCTGCGTTGGGCACGGCCTGCAGGACCTCTATCTTCTTGGCTACTGTCGTCGATGGCCCGGCGCCGCTCCCAGCGCCGGCGCCGCACCACGTACGGCGTCTTGAATTTTGCCTTACAGGCCCGGTCGGCGGTGAGATGCTTGCCGCCGCACAGGCCGCACTTGGGCACACACGCGTGCTCTTTGTCCGGGTTGGCGATGCCGCACCCCCGGCAGATGCGATTTTGGGGATTGGGGCACACGTCCATTCGGTGTCCGACGCGGCCGCACTGGTAGCAGACGTCGATCTGCTTGCGGTGCAGTGAACATTCAACGAGCAGGTTCCCGTAACGCACGTAATTGGGAACCTTGGGTCCCTCGAAGGCGATCACCACGGATCTGGTCTTGCCAATTCGTTTCGCCTGCAACGCCGTCGGGTTGTGCTTGTGCACCACTAGGTCTTGAATTTCTTGGGCGGTGTCCTCTAGTGGGATGCCTCGTATCACTCCTTTAACTGTTCCGTGAGGCGCCGATTCGTAAGTGCTCACCTCGTGGGCCGTTCCTCGAATGTCGATGCGTTTCACCATGGCGTACTTGTCGGCGTGCTCCCTCTTCGAGGTACTCACGACGATTATGTTCTGTTGATGGTTTGGACAAATAATATCTTCTCTTGCTGCAATTGCATCGACTTGGGCCGCCCCAGTAATGGCTCGGCTGATTTCGACCCGGGCCACATCGCTCACTTGAAGCCCGCCGCGTGGCCGCATTACAATCTTCACGTCTTCGCGCGGGAGGTCCGGCATTCTCGCGCCCTTGAGCAGCTTGCCCTTGTTTACTCGCTTCATCCTGTGACGAAGGCTCTTGTCGGTGGTGCCATCGATGTCATCGCCACGTCTGTTGCTGACGTCAACTGTGGCTTCGGCGCCATCTTGGCTTGCGTGGCTCCTTTGCTTCAACTTCTCGCCGGCGGTTTCCACCCCTCGGCTCTCGTGAGCTGATCCGGCGAAATTTCTTCGCCATCGACCTCAATTCTCATAGCGGTCGACATATTGGGTCACTGTCCGCTTGTCAAATTAGCGATTGGTCGGTAATTGGCTGCGGCTCGATGCGGCCTGAGAGTAGGCCTACCGCTTCCCTCGGCCGAAGCCGAGGCCGGTGGGCGCTCTTCGTGGGTCACAAAATCGGTTCTAATTGCCGAATAAATGGACGCCTACCTCGGAATTGGGTATCCCGGTGGTCCACGTAGGTTCATACAACCGATCGATGCACTTTCATGAAGATCCGAGTTGAATAATCGGCGCAATTAGTGAAAATGCAGAGAGCTGACGTGGAACACGTTCATTCAGCAACGCAATGGCTCATACCTCCTAGAAATAAAGCCTTCTGAAAATTTGCCCATGCAGTTACGCATGTGCATTGGCGTAAAGTTCCACAGAGTGGTAAAGGTACAATGTTCAGAATTTTTGAGTATGCACATGCTACAAGGCACGATAGCTTTTTTTTTCTTTTTTTGAACATAACGCAAGGACACGCGCATGCTTGTTTTTGGGCTGACCAAGGAATGAAATGTCATTATAAAAGCGATGACTTAACATATGAGCAACATATTGATACTTTTTAGGAACGAAAAATAGAAAGTATATTTGAAGAGTACCATTGAAAAATCAAGTCCCCCTACTGTGGGAATCCATGTGAGCGAAGATTTATGTGCTAGTTGCTTTGACTGACGATAATAAGCTGCTTTGACTGACGATAATAAGCGGTAATGTTGACGGCGAAAGCTGCATTTGTTCAATGTTTAGTCTAACACTAGTGTGGTGAGTTGATGTTAAACACTACCTTGCGTGCACCACTGCTGTTTGTCTGGGCAGTCAACAGAACACAGAGAGAGAGGTATGTGCTTGAGGCGTTGTTCTGCGCCATATTTCTTAACCCTTGAGAGGGTTGAGCATTGTCATTACCTCACATGACACATGGCATTGTGGTGGAAGTATCTAACTTGAATTGAATTAAGGAGCTATACGTGCCAAAACCACAGTAGGATTAGGAGGCACGACGTAGTGGCGTACTCCGGATTAATTTTGACTCCGTGTTATTCCTTAGTGTCCTAAAATATACGTGCACATGCGTTTTATATTTCGCCCCCGCCGAAATGCGGATGCCACGGTCGGGATCAAATCCGAAACCTCTAGCAATGCCTTAGCCACAAAGCTAACGTGGTGGGCACACAAGTGTTGATTTGAAGTGTGACCGCTTCCGTAGTGTCGCCTTGACAATCCGATGGGCTTTATTAATGCGGCTCTGCTTCTGCACCCCCTGCGTCATGGGTCCGCATGACGTATTTGCATTGTGCTTATTTTCCACAAACAGCAGGAATGTACTGTACCGTACCTTGAACTTACGCTTATCCAGTTTGTCGTATAGTATAGTAGGGTTTCCTTGCCTTATCACGTCAGCTGCCCCCTCTCTTGTATGTGAATTGCCTCTTCTTCTTCCTCCTATCTACAGCTTTATCTGCGTCCCCTCTGGCCTAGCACGTTAGTAGAAAGGGAAGCACAGCAGTTTGTGCAATGCTTTTGAGGGATGTCGCACCCGTCAGAGGCTAATGTGGCCACACTCAGGGAGCTCCCGAGGGCATTGTGCACATTCGACGCAGTGAGGCCCAAACGACTTATCGTGTCGCCTTTCCTCTCTGACTCGCTCCTGGCAGCGGCGGCGGCAGCAGCAGCAGCAGCGCGAAAGTCGAAGGAAGAGGCAAACAAAGCTTCGCTTTGAATACTAAGACCGCCACCGAATCTGGATGGATGGATGGATGTGTTATGAGCGTTCCCTTTGGAAAGGGGCGGTAGGTTGCGCCACCAAGTTCTTGCTACTATACTGCCTAATGCCCTACCTAGGTTAGAAAAAAGAACAAAAAGAAAGTACACCATGAACTCCCACAACCAAATTTTCTGACCCGCTATTGTGAACTTTCCTTTTGTACGTCTCCGTTTTTTGCCGTTGAACTACTTTTCTTCCACTAGTCTTAGTAATCGCTATTGTGGACATGTTTCCTTTTCCCCTGCTCTCGCTGAACCCAACGGCTTCAAGGAGGCCAGTGGTGCCTAAATCGACCGCTGAGCATATGTCTTCACATTCTAATAAAACATGCTCCAACGTTTCCTTAGGTTTACCGCAGGTTTACCTACCTCGCTTTATAGTTGCGTGTTCTAAGGCATCCTGATGTCGCTTCTAAAAGTAATGAGCCGATTTTGCTTTTTCGTCTTAAGCAATTACTCATGGCAGGTTTCTTTTCCATTGCGTCCACTCATGAAATGATTTCAGCCTCTCTTACTTTCCGGTTGACCTTCTTTGTTGCTGTGTTGCTCACCCTACAGACCGGATTCTTACTGGTAAGCTTCCTAGTTCTTTTCCTCCACTGTGAATCGATGTTTTTCCTGTACAGATACCTCAACCCTCTTCCAACCCATTTACTGTCTTCCATATTCCTCTGTCGTTCTTCGTAATCAATTTTACTGTGAGCTTCGCTCAATTCAAAGCTTGTCCAGCCCATAGCACCCTGCACAGCTTCATTTGTAGTCTTCCCGTAAGCGCCCAATGCGAGGTGTCCCACTGACCTTTGGTTCTAGTAGAGTCCTGGTTGTACCCCTGATTTCAAGCAAACAACCGCATTTCCAAAAGCAAGTCCTGGAACCATTACACCTTTCCATATAACCCGGAACACCTCGTACCTATTGTATCCCCATAGCGCTCTGTACTTCATTATGGCTGCATTTCTCTTCCCTTTCACTGTTATGATTTTTTCCTGCGCTTTCATATATCTATTGCCTTCGTTAATCAATATAGCAAGGTATTTATATTCTGTTACCCGAGGTATTTGCTGGCCCTGTATTGCCACTGTATTTTCACTGTTTTCATTGAATACCATAACACCTGATTTTCTAACACTAAATTTCAAACCTAAATTCTCGCCTTCCTGTCCACAGATATTAGCCACACGTTGCAAATCACTTTGTTTATTAGCTGGCAATACGATGTCGTGCGCATAAAGTAAACATGGAAGCTGCTTCTCAACTACTGTACCCGCCTTGTTTGTATGAGAGATTAAACTTGACATTACTTCCTTCTAGCGTCCTCACCATCCATACTTCCCCTGCCTTCTCCATCTTTAGTTTTGTATTGCTGTAACCTAGTAGAGGAATGTGTAACTAAGCCCTATGTGGCTTAAGAAAAGTTCACGAAGCACACTACTGAACCACTGCCAGCATAAGCGGGACGATAGGCGCCTGCAATTAAACCTTTCGGCCACGACATCCAATGTTTCCGCAGCGATACGCTTGGTATTGTGAATTTGCACGAGTGTGTTTAAAAAATCATTTTCGGCAACATGTTACGCCATGTGTAGATATTCGAGATAGGTATCAGTCGAAAGCTCAGTCTCCGGACTACATGCGCTGTAGCGACTATTACAATAGCAGCCGTAGTTTTATGTCAGCTACCGTTCTTGTCTTGAAAATCGATTGTAAATTTTCGTCGTTTCTTTAGGCTTCCATTGCTGAATCTTTAACTGTTCTGGGAACCAAATGGAAGCTTCTTACGGTGCTATCACGGCATTTGTCTCGTGTGCATTGTCTTCTATAACATGCCTACCACCTGGCTTTTTCAGTAATCGGCCTGCAGCATTTATTATTAGCGAAAAACCCGCTCGTTCCTTTGCGCTAGCTTCGTGGTGCAGCCGGTTGGGGCGCTAGTTGCTACGTGTCCAGAAAAGCCGGGTACACTCTAAGAAAAGTTTACACCCTTCGGAGTGTATATTTGCCACACAACAATAATTGCCACATGTCTTGCCCACATTTCCTTTCTTGAAAACCCTGCGCTCGTTACTTTCCTGTTGGGAATGCTATGTAATGCTGATAACGCGCATGCCGTTCGTTACTGGAAAGTACCGGGCTCTCCGCGTTAAAGAAAGGAAATGCGCACAAGACAGATGATTATTTTTGTGTGGCAAATATGCACTCCAAAGGGTGCAACTGTTCTTAGAGTGTATGATTAGGAAACGTGAACGACTATATGCCATGTACGAAATAATTTAATAAGGTATTATATACGCATGCGGGCTCTACGCCATGCTGGTTTAGTGGTACCATCAGACGTCACGATTAATTATATTTGCTTTCCGAAACTGCGTGCGTGTGACACAACTTTAAATATGTATATGCATCTTAAATTCACGCACATCGTAAAATAAATCTAATATACTGGTAGAACTTGCTTTTTTGTGTTGGCTGACAGAGATATGACATGCCGAACTCGGGTAACAAATACTGCAGCAGTTCAACACACATCGCAGTCACATAAACTGTATATTTATTATAGTACGCCAATTAAATCCATGGTGAATGCATCTAGCCGACAGACTAACAAAAAAAGAGATATTCAGAGTTAAACGACAATTTAAAATATTATCCTCAATATCGACGACTTTGCGGCTTTTCGCCTTCAAATATACACTGTGAGATGTACCGCAAACTCAGCGTCTATTGGAACCGCCACTTTCTTCCAGTCTTCGCTCTTTGACTTAAGTTTGTTTTTCTTATCCTGCACAAAGCGATTCTTTGCTTCTATTGAAAGGAACTCTACGACGCAACCCCAGCTGCCTATCGCCCACATCGTTTGCTAGGCGGGCTTCCTCTGATCGCGTCAACACCTTGTCATCGCTTTTGTCGACCTGTGTGGTGCTCCACCGCAAGCTTCTTCGAGAAAGGTGATGTGTGTGCGCATCCTGCGCGAAATCGCCCTCGCACGACATTCGGATCTGTTAACTTCAGGAAACATAGATGTGATTACTCTCGTGAAGCACTACTCCGCCGTTTCTTATGAGCGGGCGAACTTCAGTTTGCATCCCATCAACTAGAACGTTTTGTGGCGCCAAGTACGACATAGCAAGACAGATGATGGCACCAGAGACGTGCGACAACCGCTGATATAGCAAGCCGAAGAAGACTCCAAGAGCTAGCGCGAAACCTCGGATCCTAAAATTGACGAGCAGGCGACGCGAATGAAAACAAAAATACACAACTCCTAGAGGAGTTTCTGCGTAAGTATACATAAGCATTATGTCACTTGCTCATCTCCACGCAGCGTCATCCGACCAGTACAAACGACAGCGCTCCAGCGACCCGAACGTGTATGGACGGCGGCGCAAGGTGAATTGACGACGCAAGCAAAGCGTTATCCCTCCTTAGCGCGTTATCCATCCGCGTCGAACCATTGTCATAGAGAAAGAAATTTCAACAAAAGCGGACACTCCCATAGAGCCCAGCGGCCGAATTGACTGTAGCGCACCAAGCGGATGTTGTTGACTCCTTCCGGTTTCGGCTTCGGGCGCGCGCGTTTTGAACACCAGTTGGTACACGCCGCGCCGGCTCCGCTGCTCGGCGCGGCATTCATTTTTTTTCGCTTCTGCTGAACCTCGCGTGGCCTTGGCGTGGAATAGTTACATTATTAAGTAGAAATGATTGCGATTGACCTTTACAAGACTGCGCCGAATCTGTCAGGAGCAATTTCATGAAGAAAACGAAAGACGTCTTCTGAAATGTTTATTCTGAAATGTTTATTTTGCTCTATATAAATGCTCGTTCCGGGCTTCTTCTGCATTCATCCAAAGTTGTGGCACAAGTTAAGCAGCAGTCATTGCCGTACGATGCTCCACCGGATGCCATCAGCTCAAAGTAAATTACTGGCATGTATCATTTTGGTATATTGACCTAACAGCAGTATTTCGTGTAGAGGCGAAACGTGCATAAGTGTTGAGTGAGCGGCATTGCTGATAAATTCACTTTTACGTACATTTCGCAGCAAAGACTCCTCCCAAACAATGCCATAAAATCTGAAAATCCGATTTTCAAGCACCCCTCCTTTCCCGGGCATTATTTCCTGCACTTTAAGTGCACACATACACAGGTGACTGCGCGTTTCCAGAACAACTTGGCCTTAGTCGACACGATGGTACGCCAAGTACACAAAGGTGGCTACAACACAGGCTCAGCCAGACCCTGTTACACGCCCGCAGAATGCCTTCTAATCGCACTCAAGTCAGGTTCGTGGGTGCAAAGCCTGTTTTCAGTCGCTCAGAATACGTAAATGTCATGTTCTTCAGCTCCTCCGTGTTATCTTTTACGCGTCCTGCCAGCGCATGCAACACTCCCGTGTTATCACTCTCGACAATCGCTCGTCGCGTTTTCGAGAAGCGTGAGTACCGAAATAAGGTATATGTTGTTGCAGGGCTATAACATACGTCCCAAACTTGTCCCACTGAAATTCAGTACACGCAAAACTCACTCACTATGGCGGCTTGCTTTTTTGCTAACACCTTCACAAGCCCAGGCGCGGCGAGCAAGCCTCAAGATATCCCAAAAAGTTACCAAATAAATTACAATACTTTTTCGGGTCAGAGAATGCGTCACGAACTTCTACCAGTAAGATTCAGTACACGCGAAACTAACTGCGGCACACAGCCTAGCTGCTTTTCGCTAACTGCGTCAATAAGCCGGGCGCGGCAACCGTGCTTCTAAACTACCCCAAATATAACGACGTTAGTTACAATAATGTTGGGGGCCAGAGAATGCGAGAAAACTTGTCTGTCTTAGGCGCTACAACGTAGTACGCGCATGTACACGGGCAAATGCGTCACACGGCCGAGCCGGTTTTCGCACTGCGTCAATAAGCCGGGCGTGGCAAGCGTGCCCAAAAACTACCGAAATAAGTTTCAGAAATGTTCGGGCTCATAGAAAGCGTCGCAAACATCTCCCAGGACGAGGCATTAACTCAGATTACCTGCGCCAGGACGGCGGAGCTGTTTTTCGCTATCTGCGCCACTAGAACTAAGCCTAAATGTGCTTAAAATGCGCCGCACACTGTCAAACACAATTTCTCACCTTGCCGTAGTCCGGAGGTACATTTGGCCCACACACACCAACAACACGGGCATACTACAAGAAACACTACAGCCTATGGCGTATTACAGCCTATGTGAAAGCTATCTTATACAGAAATCAAGAATGATGCAACAAGCCCTCGACAACACTGCAGACTTTCTTGGCCAGTCTGGCCTCTCGCTTTCTGATAAGTCAGCTCATATCGACGTCGGAAAAAAAGAAAGAATAGAATGAAGAACTACCCCGGATTGCACATTGTGATCCACATAGCTGGACAAATATGCCCGCAAGTCAACGTCCACAAATCCTCAGCAAGTGTAAGCCCATGACGGCAGAGCCAGCACGTGGGTGAAACAATTATGCAATGCCTGGACGCAACTTCCACACCTGGTGAAAAGAATAATCTCGAAATAATGGGGGTGGACGAGTGGATATACTATAGAAAATCGCAGATGCTTTGCTTGTGTCCAAGGTATGGTACGGTATGAATTACCTGCAGCACACAAAAAACACAACTCATCGAATACAGGCATCGGGTAGTAATAACAGGTGTTTCCAACTGTACCATGCTTGAAGACCTCTATGAGAAAGAGCTAACGAACAAGCACCTAGACAGAGTAGAATTGCTGCCTGCAGCACAAATTCTTTGTCTCAAGAGCTCAGAACGTCGTACCAAGATACTATGCCAGCTAGCATATGAGATGCAAAGACGACTACCCCTCCCTTCCGAAACACAACTTCGGGAGTACCTGAACTTGAAACACAACAGGCCCATACCGTGGAATATGGGGGTAAACAATTAGGCCAGGAGACTATATGCAACTGCCAAACACAGAGGAGGTTGCTAATCATGAAGATGCAAGCAAACATGAGGCACGTATGGTACACTGATCTGGCAATAGCAGTGTAACAGTAGTATGACACAACATAAAACTAAACCCCATATAAGTGAGTACCATTCCAGGTCATCCTACACCTAGAAAAGCTGAACTGAAAGCAATCAAAGCAGCACTTGTAGTGCAGATTACACCCTGCACAACACGCTGCATGGATTCACCAGAAACTGTCTGGGCCTGCACATCACACAAGATTGTCAGGAAAATCAGGAGATTTACACGCGACTAGCAAGCACATGGCCAGAAATTAAATTACAGGATACATAGCCATGCAAATATTCCAGGACACAAGCGGGCTTATAAGCCTGACATAATAAGTGAAAATTAGATGAGTTTGTGTGTATTCATTATTAACTAAAGTGCAACAGATAGACAACAGACAAGAACGAAGCGCTCTGTGTGTTCACTTCGTTCCTGTCCATTGCATTGCTGTTGCACTATAGTTAATGAATTCATAAGGCTGCACAGGAGAAGAATGATACCTCTGCCCAAGGGCCCGATCTCACATCCAAATCCACACGTGTGCACACACACGCACCCAAATGTTGCAAAAGTGCATAGCATGAAGCAGTATCAATGGGATGACACTAGATATGGATGAGGACTAACTTTCAACTGAGGTTCATTTGTAAAAATGTGGCGAGTTATACAAATTACCAGAAAAAAAAAGGACGATGAGCAATACGAGAACAAGGTGAAAGCAGGAGCCAACGTCTCGACTAGTGGACTTGTCTTCTTCAAGGTCCACGTTTGGAAACGTTGGCTCCTACTTTCACCTTGTTCTCATGTTGCTCATCGTCTTGAATTTCCATCTCCTGCCTTCCCCGAGTTTTCCCCAGAAAAAGAAAGACAACTTTGAAAGATAGATAAAAATTGGTGCTTGATGCAGCCAAACATAAATAAAAATGCTACAGAAAGAAAATAGAGAAAAATTCCAAGTGCAGGAAAAAATCATTACAATTGCCAATCCTGCATGCCAGCACCTTTCAAGAAACACTGTTGTTATTCCAATAGACAGACTGACAGCTTGCTTATGCAAGCACATTCTTCCAGTTCCATGCCATTGGGAAAAAATTGAGTTTCCTGGAAGGTAGCCACATGCACACTTGGTGATCACAATGTTTTTTTTCCCTGGACTTGTATATCTGTATGTATTTTCTCCCTTTCCTGCTTTTATGATTGGTTTCATCAAGCACTAGTCTTTATCAGGTTTTATTGTTGCACTACTTTGTGATAACCTTTATAGATCATTGCATTTTCACAATAAACCTTCTAATTAGAAGTAAGCATAACCTGTTCTTACTGCTTCAAACTGTACGTTCTTGCTACATTGGCCAAATAAAAGATTTTATGAGGTATCATGAGGGCCATTAAAGTGACTTGTTGCAGTCTAAAAAAACCGAATAGCCTGGCTGCAAATGGCACCAGAGAACACATCGGACAAACAAGAAAACCGAGATGATCTAACAATCCAAAGTTAATGTACACACCGAGTTAATGCTCGCTGACAAGCAATAGACTGAACATACACAAAAAGGCGAAGCAAAATTTCATGTGCGTTTCCTGACAGGAAATGCATCCATTTCTAGCGGAGGCCGTGATGACAAGATTAACGCAGCATTTTTAGATCTACAGCTTCCGTAATTTCTCTAGGCAGCCGATCGGCACAGAATGCTAGCTTCTTCCTCTACAATGCACGCTCAGATGTGGAGAGTGCATTGTAGAGGAAGAAGCTAGCATTCTGTGGAGATCGGCTGCCTAGAGAAATTATGGATGCTGTAGATAAATACACTGGGAGAATCTTGTGTCAGCACGACCGCTTTTACACTTTCAGAGATGGATGCGCTTCCTGTTGGGATCTGTATGGACACACATCAGATCTTCCTTCTGCTTTTTGTGTAAATTTGATTTATTGCTTGTCGAACAGCATTTACTCGGCATGTTCAATAAACTTTCATTTGTTAATACACCTCATGATTGTCTTGGTCTCTAGCAGAAAGCTGTTCATTCTTTTTACAGTGAAGCTGTGTATGCCTACGCGAAACACTCATGGTCCGATCCCAAAAACCCTAGTGTAGGGGTATGAGCCATTGTTTAAGGGGGTGTGAGTCATTGCATTTGTCTTGCAAGATGGACGGAGACATTTCGTGTTGGGTAGACATAGAAATGCTTATGCATTTCAAACATACATTTATCTGCGTATTATTGCAGGGAAGGGACACAGAGAGGGATGGGGTTAAGACAAGATCATGATGTCATTATTATCTCGCAGCGAAGGTGTGGTGGGCCATTGGCTAGACCGATAGTGACGTCGTTTGTCTCTAGCAGCAGAGCGTGCATGCAGCAGTCTCTGTCCGACTTCCCAAGAGATTCGAAAATGTGTCCCTGTATTTAATTATATGAAATGTGCAGCCCCGGTGTGTCACTTCGTAACTACAGTGCATAACTGAGTCACAAACATTATGATTAACGCATTACAAAACACAAGTGCGTAACATAATCCAGAAAGACTGATGAACCCGCTGGATTAACACAATGAACCACTCATTGCACTTTCCAAGATGGTGATCTTGCGAAGTGGAACGTGTGGCATTCCAAACAAACAATGTGATAAACCCAAGCCAAACATGTGCATAACGTCATTAAGAAACACAGACATAACCAATAATATAGAAAGACTTGAATAAACCATTGGAATTAACCCAGTGATAAACACCAGCGCTGCGCATTTCAGCTTCGCTGGTTTACCGTCTGTACAGGGCGCATGGGCAGTAACTTTATCTGTTATTGTTTGTTAAGTATTGTATAATGTTGTGCCAGTAAAACACGTTGGGCTAGTTGGTGCAATGTATTGGTACTGCTTTTATTGCTGGTTTTTTTTCTTAATGTTGTGCCCTTCTTCCTTTTGTAACAACTTTTTTATTCCCCCTTGCATAATACTCCAACCTTGGAGCCTGCGAGATATATAAATAAATAAGTACATAAGCACGTCATTCATTCATCTGCATACACCTCGCACCATTCCTTGCTCAACAAACATCACTGTGTTGATGTCTCGCAGCGTGCATCTACATTAACTGCCGTTTGCATTTCGGTATGGTTTGTGAACAGTGTAATGCATAAAGATTACATGACATTAAGGTTGTGACCTATGCACTGCATAAGAAAACCTTGCAAAAGATGACATGTTGGATTGTTGAAAATAACACGAATTGTATATATCGCAGTTACTTTACCAGCATTTATTTGACCACTTGACAAAAGCTTCACTTCGCATAGATTCCAACACGTACACTGAATCTGCAGTTTTCTTTTTTGCTTATTAATGCAGTCGTTACTGCATGGCCACATTGTAGATTTGAAAACAAAGTGAAATAAATTTGTTTGTTGCAATATAACAATATGCGTAGATCACTGCGATTGTAACACGAGAACTTGATACAAACATGCACACTATAGGATGCAGACAAATGCTCAGGACAAACTCCAGAATGTTTGCATCCTGGTAGTTATGAAAGTGAACGGTTTCATTCCATGGCTGTCAATGAGAGGGAGAGAGAAAACTTAATTGTGTTCATGGAACAAAAACGCATTGATAAGCTTAGACATATAGGCATTGCTTAACACATTCGAAATGAATAATTATAGCTTGCTATCGACATTAATATTTGGGGTTTTACGTGCCAAAACCACTTTCTGATTATGAGGCACGCCGTAGTGGAGGACTCCGGAAATTTTGACCACCTGGGGTTCTTTAACGTGCACCTAAATCTAAGCACACGGGTGTTTTCGCATTTCGCCCCCATCGAAATGCGGCCGCCGTGGCCGGGATTCGATCCCGCGACCTCGTGCTCAGCAGCCCAACACCATAGCCACTGAGCAACCACGGCGGGTTGCTATCGACATTGAAGCAGCCATTCGACAGCAAGAAAAGGAATCAGTTTTTCCAGCTCTGAACATTGAATTGCAGGAAATGCAAGCAGGCATAAAATTCTGCCAATATTATCTGTTAAGGAATACCAAATTGGAATAAACATTGAGGCTTGCATTTGTACTTTTTCTGGCTGAGCAATCTAGTTTTGAAATGACTCCCATAAGCATGTCGTAACAATGTTGATCTAATACAGGTTGAATGCATGACTAGCTTAAGAAATCTGGATGATTGCTATAAATTACAGTGAAGGAACTATATCTGATAACATTAATAATATAATAATAATATTTATTTCCACAAAACAGGCTAACCGTGAGAGGCGTGCGAGGCTGAGCAGAAAGCTGAAAAATTCTACGGCAAGTGCGCCTGCCGTGGGCCTACGATCCTGCATTATGAATAGCGCGTATTGATATGGTCTTCTTGTCAGAAGTTCCAAGTATACTACCAGCGCGAGACACGGGACAACAAAGTGGACGAGAAGCGTGTCTTTTAGAATGCTATGTTACAACTTACAGGTTTCTACAAAAGTGACGGTAACTGCTCGAAACATTTGATGCGTCGGCTTTTGCGCCTTTAGAAATATTTACAGAGGGCTCCTATATATATATTCGCAGCGCAAGCACGGCGATGAACGAACCAGGCAAGCGCTAAGGTTGAATTTCACAACACAATTTTCATTCCACGTCGTAATCACACAGATCGTTTGAGGCTTCGTTCAAAGGCACACGCGGGCGTTCGGGTTGGTGCTTGTTGTTGCGTTTGGCGTAAGAATATGGCTAGGAGCAGGCACCACATATGCGCAATGACGGGCAATATACAGGCATCATTTCTCCAGGAGCTGACGCCGAAGCACGGGTAGCACGAGGATCTTGTTGGGCTGACACGACAATTTCGTGGCAGCCGAATTCCGAATACTGCATATACGGTGAGGGTAGCTATATGAACTTGTCGATAGGTCATCTTGTAGATCGTTGTAGCGCAGGCAGAACGAAACGGCCATAGAAGGTAGATAAGACAACACAGCGCTGAACCACAGAATAAATAATCGCTGAACCACCCGCGAACAGCTGTTTACGTGCGCGATGTCGCACTGAACTACAGAAACTGCCGTCGCGCACCGCAAGACAAATCTTAAATAACGTTTTAGAGCGCAGCTCTTTGGCGTCCGTTCCTGGGTTTCGCGTCGTCGTTGTCGGCGTTGTCGTCGGCCTCGTAACCAGCTCGCCGACGAATCTGCTCCGCCGCCGCCGCGCATGCGCGCTGTCGGCTCTCCGGGCGAGGGAGCATGATGGAAGGGAGGAGGAGAGACTGTGGAGGAGGGCTGGCTACACAAATGGCTCTTTGGCATCCGTTCCTGGGTTTCGCATCGTCGTCGGCCTCGTAACCAGCTCGCCGACGAATCTGCTCCGCCGCCGCGCATGCGCGCTGTCGGCTCTCCGGGCGAGGGAGGATGATGGAAGGGAGGAGGAGAGATTGTGGAGGAGTGCTGGCTACACAAATGGCTCTTTGGCGTCGTTCCTGGGTTTCGCGTCGTCGTCGGCGTTGTCGTCGGCCTCGTAACCAGCTCCGCCCCCCTTTCATCCCCCCAGCGCTAGCAGCGACCGACTGATACCGCTTTCGTGAGTCCGCTACCGCACTCACGAAAGACGTCGTGCACTTCCTGCAACTCGCATTAACCGTCCATCGATCCACACCGATGTTAGTAGTGGGGGACTTTAATGTTGACATAAAGACAAACAGCAATTTCCTAACACTTCTGCGGGAGAACATCCCGTTCCTCTCGCTCGTAACGCGTCCCACGGCTGTGACAACCTCGCGAGGCACTTGTATAGATCTTGTCTTTGAGAATCAAGCATTGGTGTACCAAGTCGAACATATATCAGTCTATTTCTCCGACCACAAAGCTTCCTTCATGACTGTCAAGAACTGTTAGTGCAGTCTTTGTTAAAGGAATAGGTGTGAAAAATAACAAAAAGAATTCTGTGATAGCGCATACATGTGTTGCTCGATTTCTTTGCCTCAATCTATCGAAAAGGTGAAACAGCTTATTTGCTGCGCTCAAATTTCGCATTAGGAAGTAACGTAATCGTCGGTAATTTTTTTTAATTAGTAAAGGTACATATTATTTGCTTCTAATGAGGAGAAGTCAATAATATTATAGTGTAAACGTTTTATTCACTACAATGAAAGAGTTATGCAGCGTGTGCCACGAAATCTGGCAGTAAGCAACCCTGGGCGTCGCACCAGTCGCATTGTTGAAATCGCAATCATGTGAAATGAGCCCTCTAAAAATTGCATTGCGACGCGTGCGACAGCACCGATTTTCGTCGTTGCAGTCGCAGCATGTGAAACAGCCTTCACACGTACACTTCTGATCACAATCGGTACCGATCCGGATGGAAATTCTCGGCTGCAATTGGCTCTCTCGCGCATTTTGTGCAAAGGAGCCAATCACGAGCGAGCAATTCGATCTGGATTGGGCTTGATCGCGATTAAAAGTGCGCCGTTGGATACCCGTATAAGTCGCGGGTCGCTTTTTCCGTCGCAACGACAGATTAGATTTTTTGCAAGCACTGCTCCAGAAGGGGACATATAACCGACAAACGGATGCCTTAGGAGACCATCTGAGATTATAATAAAGGAGGTGGTGCAGGATCTCGAGGGCACCCAAGGGGCACCGGTGGGATCAAAGGTGGAAGCAGGGTGGCCCATGGGTTGGAGACGCAGAGGCCGAAGCATGCCAGGAGCTGCTCACATAAAAAGTTGGCTGTCAGCTATTAGCCCCGAGAACGAACGCGAGCGGCGCTGCGAGCGCCGCTCGCGTGACGTCAGGGCACGGACTCGCGCCTGTCGTCTGCTACAGTTCGGGCGTTGTCCGGGCGCTTTCTGCGGTGTTTTCGTTTGTTCGCCCTCGTTCTCTCTGCTTGTATGCTTATGGTGGTCGTCTCAAATATATTTTTCCTTCCTTTGCACGTCTTCCTTTGCAAACATTTATTCAAAGAGTTAATTTCTTAGACAACAATGCAGCTCTCGAAGGCAACGCTACAGTGCCAGCCGAAGCGAAGCAGACCAGCCCATTGCGGGTTTTTCATGCGCGGATAGACAATCGCAAAAGCATAGCCTATAGGAATCCAGTTATGATACCATACCTGCCGCGGTGCAACAAGTATGTCACAGAGCTGGCTATATATGACTTCTACAGCAGTTACGTTGATTTTATTCCGCTAAAACAGGTTTGCTCACAACGAGTAGTTCATGGTATAATATCGAATTTTTGCATTTCCTCACAGAAACGCTCGGCAGTAGCACGGGGACTTAACTAATACTGGAGCTGAGATTCTACACGCCTCACTTGCTTCTTTAACTGCCTGTCAACATTAGGCGGTTCTTCACGTGTTTATATTTTTTAAGCGGCGGAAAGTTGAAGTAAAGTTAATGAAGGCTTACAGCTATTTACAGAGTACAAATAGGAATGTACCAATATATATTTCCTTTTCCGTGTTACACGTTCAACTCATCTCTTTAGGGCGCGTTTGTTAATGATTAATAATGTAAGTTATGTTCCTCTTTTTTTGTCTATATTACCAAGTGTATATCATTTATTTATTTCGATGCCACAGTGTGTTTTGCATTGTTATTGTGGAAATATTTCACTGTTCTTTCATATATTGTATAACTGGAATATTTTATGGCCACTGTATAAATGTAATTTATATGGCGCTTGATGTGTTACCCCATGCAGCCATATTGTACCTAAGGGGGTGAGGTGACTTCAAGCCGCGTCTGTGCGACTTTTTTCCCTCATCCACCTCCACTTACCACTCCTCTGTACATGTGTGTGTGTAAATGGAAATTAATAAATCAAATCAAACTCACTTGAGAAATTTACTGGTGCTTGCTGCTTGAGGAATATACATGACGAATCTGTTTGGCGAACTGACACAGGCTGCTCGGCCCAATTTTTTTAGTGAAGTATGCCTGCTGGACCGCATAGCTGCAGCCAGAAAGAAGTCGAAGCCTCAATGATTAGTAGTACGGGATTTATTGAAGATATCGAAATTCCCCTGGTGGAGGGTCAGAAATCAAGTGAAAGTATATGCAAGGCTTGTGGTGGTTTCTTTATGAATGCTTGCGATTGGATTGGAGCAAACTTAATTTGCCTGCAAGGTTCTTTTTTATGTACCGACGAAGCGAATAGTTATCCGGTTGTATAATTGAATAACGCTGGATGGAGACATGGTGAGACAGAAGGTGCTTGAATTTTTCTTTTGTATACAGGAAATCTAAGCTGCGGTGTAGTAGCTCGAGAATACTTTAGCCATTCCAGTTGGCGCTGTAAAAAACATGCTTTATGGTTTTAATTCGAAGTTGTAGTGAACTGATGGGTTTCGCGAACATAGCGTGCCTCGCCATACGGACAGTCGATTGCTACCGTTACGTGATCAGGGGTGTGCCATATTGTCGATAAAGGCTACTGAGGGCCACTATGAAACATTTCATCACTTTCAATTGAGTGGCTCTCGATCTTAACAACGAAACTTTTCTCTCCGATGATTGCTACTATGGTGTTTGTGAATTAACTATGTAAATACTCTACATGACGCGCCGTCGTGTTAGCAGCCATGAGCAATTCGTTTTTTGGAGGCCTGGTTCAGAGGGCGATGAAAGTAGCAGCAAACTTTTTCATAAGAAATGCGCGCCTAACTATTTTTTACGCATTAATGAATGCCATATTTGAATAGAACAACACACCAGAGTAATAGGAATCATGATGAGAGCTTCGCTGGGCAGTGTCTATCTAAAATCAGATAACATGTTGACGCCAATTACCAAATTCTTCTTCCACGTAAAATGCAATGCCTCTCATAGCTAAATACTAAAGGAATGTTAAATGTTTAGCGAAGCATCATACACAACTTCGCGCGTTGAATTTGCAGATATTCTTTTTTAGTCAAAATTTACCGATAGACACGGCGCATATATGCATTGCAAAACCTAGTAGACTCCTTTAACGCTACTTAGCTTGCGATATCCAAACCGCAAAGTTTCTCGACTCACACGCTTTTGAAGAAGAAACTGTGGTTAAGGTATGGCAGCTGAAAGAAGCCGACGTATTCTTTAATACGTACGGCTCGAGCCACCCATACCCCAAGCATACACGAAGGGAACGAGCGCGCGCTGCAGCCGAGTGAGCCGGAGCGAGCGGCGTCCTGGCCGTGACGTCACTCGCGAGAGGGCGCCACTCCTAATTCTCGGGGCTAATCGCGGACAGCCGATCTTATACACCCCTGGCACGGGCAGGCATCGGCGAGCCCCAACCTACGGACCAGTCCGGGTTCTAGCTTTGGTGTCCTGGAGGCGCCGCCAATAATGGAAAATAATGGTATGTTGTTACAATTACTAAAAAAACACCATTAAATACATGTAATTACGTCCAGCCGCCAACTTATGACGCTAAGTTTAGCACTACCGCGCTCGGCGACTTCTGCAATACCAGTCAGAACTTTGCCTCTGACGGTACGTCCGATGCACCTCTAGCTTCTGGGATATTGCGTGCGTAACGTACCGTTAGACACATTGTTCAGTGAAACTGCGTCGAGCAATATGGCGATGGAAAGTGTCCATGTGACGTCAGGATAAATGTGACGCCCCATACACCTAGAGAAACACACTTAAATGAACACAATTCAGAGACACGTGTTTTATTTCGGATGCATATGACCCGTTAAAAAAATATTGAAAGGAGTCTGGCATTCTAGAAAAAAGCATCAGAAAAATATCACATATGCCTTTGATGTATATGGCACAAATAAATTTGACCGGATGAATATTGCAATGTATCATTTTCTAGTCCTGCATGACCATAATATTTACTGTACAAAGCGTTAGGTGAAATGTAACTAGGACGCAATTTTTTGCAGACATCCATCTCCCAGAAAATATGCTAATGCCTCCCACTCGCATTCCACCGCCTTGGGAGTGGCACACCATGGAGTGCGATATATCGTTTGTCGAAATAACAAAACATGCACCTGAGGCACACATACGATCACACTTCCTCGAACTCCAAGCCAAGTACTGCTGTGCCGAATATTATACAGATGCTTCCAGATCATCTGCTGGTGTCGCGTATGCAGCTCTTGGACCACTTTTTTCCACCTCGGATTCTCTAAATCCTAACTCAAGTATTTTGAGGGCTGAGGCGTACGGGATACTCTCTGCTGTATAAAACATATCAGACAAACAAATCTCAATAAGGCCATCATTTTCACAGATTCATTAAGCGTAGTAAGCGCCTTAATGAGTTTTCGAAAACATAAGAACCCTGTTTTTAATAAACTATACACAGAACTATGCTTAGCCTTATTATACAACCAAAACATCGTCCTATGTTGGGTACCTGGCCATAGGGGCATAAAAGGCAATGTAGCTGCTGACGAAAGTGCAACGTCAGCCGTTTTTAATGAAACGGATGCGAATAAACCCATAGCAGCAAGAGAACTTAAGCCATTCTTACGCCACAAACTGAGGAAGCACTGGCAGGACCAATGGGATAATGTAGTAGAGAATAAGCTACACTTTATCAAACCAAAATGAGGAAACTGGATATTTGAAAGAACAGCAAGACATAAGGAAGTGCTTCTTTGTAGATTAAGAATAGGAAATACTTACGCCACTCACTGCTACCTTTTGACGGGAAGGGAACCTCCGACATGTACCAAATGTGGCAAGAGGCTTACAGTTATTCATGTTCTTATCCAATGCACTGAAATAGAGGCCGAAAAGAAAAAGTACTTCCCCTCCGCTTATCTCCAACACATACCCTTACACCCAGCATTCTTTCTGAGCAATGAACCCCTTTTTACTTTTCGAACAGTATTAAATTTTTTAACTGATACTGACACATTAAACGTAATTTGGCCAGGCTACTTGTAGCACGGCCTCCACCTGGAGGTCGTAGTTGCAATGAAACCATTTTCTAGAGCACGTGCCTCCCAGCTCTTGCTTTCAAGGCCTTGCTGAGGCACTACTGCTACAGCGATTACATATTTTACTGATCATCCATATCTCGTAAAACATCTATTTTCATCGCAGACACGATCAATCACTGTCATTTTTTTATACTTGTATTTTGCGCACTTCAGAGCGAATAAATTTTAGGCCCTTTTACAGCCACATTGCACCATATGTATGTTTTACACTTTTTAGCGAATATTTTTAGGCCGCTATGCAGCCGTGTATCATATACTCCCCACAATCAACACTCACATATCATTGACAAGCACGGATCATCGACTTGGCGCTCTTTGGCCACATCTGGCCCTTGCGCCAATAAACTACATATCATCACACCCAGGACTGCCGTCACGGCGTCTTGTTTATCCGTCCCGGTGAAGGATAATCGACCACATGATGGGAGCATGGGAGAGTGCAAATTTAATACCGAGAAGGCAGTCTGCCTGGCCAATCAAAGATGCGACCATGACCACCAGCTAGAATTATTACGTTCCCAGAAACATTCACTTCTACATCACAAGACCTGCAGCGCAGTCATTCTGCCAACAGTTGGCGTGCAAGACGCAAAGCCTCCAGCGTGATGCCTTGGTATATTGTCTAAGTCTGCTGTGTGTATGATGGCTTAGGTGGGTTTTTTTCTCAAGTGCCACCCGAACAAGTTCTTCATCTGGTGATGAGCTAGGTGTGCCTAGTGATAAGCCTACAGTTTGATGCTCCGGTGTGCGTAAGCAGTGTTCTCGCAAGACAAGGACTTCGGTGGTTTGGTTTTCATGTACAAGAACAAGTGCTTCGTCTATTGGTACGTTGGGCATGCATTATGAGTCTGTAGTGTGTGGTTTGTGTAGCCTCAGTGCTGTCTTTCATGTCTTGACATTTCATGCTTGATGTTCACCTTGTTCATACACGTAGACTTCAGTAGTGAAATGTAAGTAAGCCAGTGTCTGTGGAGAATCTCCTTTTGCTATGTGCTTTTCCCCTTATAATGGAAGATAAGATGCGACTGTTAATGTGCACAGCAAAGAATATGTTTGCCTGCGTGGGAATCAACCTGGAGGGTCCCACAGATTCTTGTGGGGCCACAGTGGGGGAATGGGTACTGCGGCATCGTGGTAGACAGTGTGAGCGTTTTCACTACAAAATAGACTAGTTTCTATTGGACGCCATGTTTAATCATTTCGTCCATTGTATGTTCGCATTCATTGGCCTTGTTTTATTGCGAAAGCATTAAGTGGCTTATGAGGCAGAAAATGCATTATTGGCGGCATGGCCAGACGATAATGCAGAAAGGCTACGAAACGTCAATCTTTGGTGGAACCCGAACCCACAACCTAAGGTGTTAATTATGGCTACGAACGCTTCACCTTTGGTGGGAGTCGAACCCACGACCTTTTGTTGTGCGCACCTTGTGACGAACACCGCTGGTCACATGACGTCGCCGCGCTTCTGATGACATGGCCGCAGCGCTCTCGCATTCATCGACGTACGGACAACTAAGTGCCGCTCTTGAATGCTGGCATCATTGAAACGGTGATGTGGACGATTTATAAGTGTCTATTTTTTTATGCATTCAACAAAATGTCATCACACAAGTTTTAACAACCACATGGTTGCCAGCACTCCTGGAGTTTTGTATTAAAAAAAGTGCAAAGAAAAAAATGTTTTCCCATGCTACAGCACTGCAAGGTTTATTCAATTTCCAAGTGATGCCAAATCACATCACAAGCGCTCGCGAGTTTACTATTGACGACAGTGGCCTTGGATCGCTCAATAAAAAATAGCCATGTCTCATTGTTTAGTGCAGTGGTCAGCATGCATTGCCTATATCCGGAAAAGTATGGTTACAAAGCAGCTTATCCGGAGAAAACCGTGCATCCATTTCTTATGCACTGCCTTTCATAGCTTTGATGTGCTGCCAGGAAAACCAATGCCCAACTCACCTGATAGTTTCGCCTTTGCAAAGTTGCAAGCATTTGCTGCAGGGTGGTTACTAATTGTCGAAGTGATCGGGTCTGCTCCACCTCTTGTGCTGCGATCTGTTGAAAGTAACGGCAATGAAACCGTGATGTTTAGGGTGCATGTGAAACAAAATTATTTAGTGTAGTACCGTTGCCATGCTCTAGTCGATTCGCTGCATGAACCCTGTCTGCACCTGCAGGTGTTTCTCCTGCAGCTCTAGCAGCCGACGCTGGTCTGCTGCCGGAGTGAGGGCCCTGCTGTGCATTCTTTGCACCGCAGTCATCCTGCCGAATGGTTGTAGGGGTGGATGGGGTTCGGCCCACTTGGGGAGCACGTAGACGGAGTCCTGTTGTGATGGCTGCATACATTTTAATGGCATTTTAGGGATGTGTTTTCATCAGCATATCAGTATTTCATTTGCAAAAGAGATGACCAAAAAGCATGTACTAGTTATTTGAAGCTCTGTTTTTTTGCTTCACTTGTTCTATATCTTTTTCGCAGTGTGTTTTTCATGAACATGCTTGTTACTAATGGAGTTTGCACACTTGCTGTACATTCATATTTCATTAGAGGATGACAACCTGCTGCAACAGATGCATTCAAATGGGGTTCGCTTGCAGACATGCATTAACATTGTACCTTCAATGCACACTAAAGAACTGCTGAGAAGCCTGAAAACTTAGGTCTAGCCCTCCCCTGTGGCACCTCTGACAGTGCAATTGTTTGTGGATGTGAAAACAATTAACTAGATCTGTCGGTACCGCGCATTTATAAATCGATTGATATGATTGACAGTCTTTCTACGCGTTTATAAACATTTCCGTGTGAATTCTACTAACACCGTCATGCACCTTGCGATATGACGACTGAATTTTAACTATGTGCCAGATTAAGAGTTTGAAAAAAATAAAACTTCGACTGCAGGTATCGTCGAAGCTACCATGCAGTGTTCCTATGCCTCCAAAAACTTGCGTTTTTGTCCATTCGGTAACATAACTTTTAAATGACAGCAGCTGCGAAGACGGGCTGTCAGTTTTATGTTCCGACGTTTAGGCTATTTTAACAATGTCTCATACAACGGCAGATGCTCATGAGTGCTTGTTAGTTTGATAATTGTGTTTGACTAATATCAAGTACAATTTCATGTCCCCTCCCACGGGTTGCTTTTATCCATGAGCGCTTCGACATCACATGTACAGATTAATGTGTGCGATCCTTCCTGTTGTGTAGCACATTTCTAGCGGTAATTGAAGAATTAGTCTTTTGAGGCAGTGTGTATATAATTGTGCACGCAGAGATAATGCATCAAAAGCAAAGGAACTGATGAAAATCCTTATTTTTATACTGTGTCGCAAACATCTTAAAACACTTAATTCACATACGATCTTTGTTGCAAGTTTGAACGATCTGCGTAAGGTGTTTTAGTTAAATATCTTGAAAGGCTTGTTGTTTGCTCCCACCATTAGCATGTCATGTGCAGTGGGTTTTCTTTCATTGTTTTTTGCGCAATGCTTTCATCCACCATATATGTTTAGTTGGTAAATGGGTGTTTCGCAAGTAAGCTAGACATTAAGTAGTTGATGTATACATATGTGGCGTTCCTGTAGAGAGCCTTCGCATGGAGCAAACATTCTGCAAAGTGAAGAAAGCTCAATGAAGAGTAGTATGTTTTTGTATTCAGTATGGTTTTATGCGTTGCATATTGCAATCACTCAGTTCAGCCCTTGGGCGCGGCCGGGCAGCCACCATTGAGGGTATGAGCCATTGTTCATTGCTGCGCGTCTCATATGTGGGTCTATTCTCTTTTAAGTTTGCTATGTTTGTTATTAAGTTGCTTCTATTTTTATGCGTTGCATATTGCAATCACTCAGTTCAGCCCTTGGGCGCGGCCGGGAAGCCACCATTGACCTTTAGCGCAACCACGTGACGTGACGTCACGTCACTACAGCCGGAGGAAAAGCTGGGCCCCAACTCGCGCAATATGCAACGCATTCTTGGCTTATCCAAGCTAAGCCTGACCATTTTTTTAGCAGAATGCTCTTCACAAGGTAAAAACAAGTGTTGTAAACCGATATTTTCACAGGTTAGAAAAAAGTTTATTTCTCGTTCTTTCCCCACATTTACGACAATTCATTTCATGGTCACCACGTTCCAACTAGGAGAACAATAGCCTTACAAAAGGAGGCAGTGCATTCTCTGTTTGTATAACAAGTTGAACAAGAAATAAGAAATATGAATTTACCCTCATACTTAATTATGCAACAGTTCCTAGCATACCCTCCAATCGAATGCTTGTGCAATGCATTTAACATAATGCCGTTTGCACACTACAGGAGCAGAGACCCAAGCGTCGGGACTTATTCTTCCTCTGTATGAAGGTTTGCGTAACTGTTTCTGTATTAACTCACAATGTATTTGCCACGCGCCGGTGCTTACATCTTCGTTGTGATCAAGGAACCGATATGGGGCTCGAAACGTCATGTTCTTTATTCTTATTTTATTCTTGGCGAGGGCACGTTTCTTTGGCACCGGCACCACAGTGTATTTTATGAAGTTCAAGGGTCTCATTATTTTAGCAGTACCGCATGAGCGTCGGCTGGCCCGTCGATGAGCGCCCTGTCATGGCGCAAAGTGGTGACATCGGCAAGGTACTGCTGATCTCTCTTGCCCATCTTGTCGCTTGGTGCTGTTAGAAAGCATTTACGGGACAGCCAGTCGATGCTTGTGCAGTACAATTAAACAAAGGTTGCAACACTCGGTTGCTGCATTCTCACTTTTTTTTCGTATAGGTGACTTATGCTCGTGCGTACCACATGTCTGTGGAAAATTGGGGCCATGTTTCAGCTGTTCCAGGTAACACGAAGCATGTAAAAGTACTATTAAGCACAAAAAAACACTCCACTCACAGCTGCTTATTGTCACAAGATAGGTATACCTATTTTGGATGCACGCATGAAAAACTAAATAAACTTTCATTTGTGTTGCATTACTTATTCAGCGTTAGTGTGTGTATAGTAAGAAATACCAACTTCCCAGCGCTAGTTTGTCACATGATACATTCATGTACTGAGTTCCTTATCGGGACCCTCACTAACCTGGCACTGTCGCAGAAGCAATCATGCTCCTGCAGTACCGCGAAACTTCCGCTGGCCGCAACAGCTCCACACTCCTGCGATACTGGCTCAAGCTGGGTGCTTGCACAGGCAGTCTGCGATGTGAGGCTTGCACGTGCAGTCTGTGATATGATAGGATTCAGTCAAGAACGAAATGCAAGCGCACTTATTGCAAAATACAACAATTTGTTTTTGTTTAATGCGACCTCTGTGGAGTTAGCCTGTACATTGTGTTGTGTTGCAATGACAGAATGTTTAATTTAATTTGATATTCCAGAACTGCACTATGACAGAAGCTGGGACCTTGCCTATGACAGTAGTCATAGGCGAGGGCCCAGCTTTATTTCAGGGACCTTAATACGTTCAGTGCACACCTATACTCAGGTGTGCATATTGTATACCTGCATGATTTTCTAGGAATTTCTACATTTCAACCCCATCTCTATGACAATACGTTCTGCACTATTCTTCATGGAATGTAGGGTGTTCTCACTTCTGATGACTATACTCTGAAAGTTCAGTGATATAAAACTGCAACTGTGATTATTTTTTTATGGAATCTACACACTGACATTTACACTTGTGGTGCAGTGTTTATTGTTTTGTTCTTTTCACATCATGCAGTGTTGTGCCGCTGCTTTTACTTTTTTTTTGGTAACTAAAAGTGTTAAAAATTCGGCGCATCACTCATTTGTGTTTGTACAGCGCATCTTGCAGCTAGTTGTGCCACTGATTTCTTTAACAGGCATGTCTGTGCCGTGCTTTGTGCAGATGCAAGAAGCGGTCGCATTTCTAATGGAGATGCATATATGGAAATATATGTACTTTAGCTCCATTCTACTGCTTGAGTTCTTCCTCATACTATTTTATAATATTCTTGTAAATGCGTGACTGCTAGGCAGCGATATGGTACTCCGCAACGTCACTGACACGGATAAGGGGCATGATCATGATTTCTCACTTGGCTGCTAACAGGGGATCTTAATGGGCGCCTGGGGAAGGATGGGCCGCCACAGCCTAAGGCGGAGTCGACGCCGATACTCAGTACTTGGGCGTCGTCTTCCCCCAGCAAAGCAGTCAGACTTGGTGGCCCTCCGCCGGTACCTCTGTAATGTGAAAGCGCACCTTCGTAAATGCACGAATACTTCGCATTGAAGCTATCGCTAACCTGATTTCAGCCGCCTGTTCCGCAGTTTTCGCACGCGCAGCTGCCACACGTGCTTGCCATAGGCGTCGCCATTCTTGTGGCGAATGGCTAGCAGGGCCTACCTCGTTGAGCTCATTTCGAAGCACCTGCCACATCTGCTGGCGCAAGTCAGCGCGCAGGTTGGAAGCTACTCGGCCCATTGCCGAGTTAGAGGTTATGTAGTTCAGCATAAGTTGCCAGTGTTCGGCGCGCATGCGCGACGAGTACGGGCGGCGGGAGAACGACATGCTGCAGTTTGCGGCGGAAATGGTTTCACTTGGCCTATATTGTAGCAGACGACGTGATAACCTGGATCATATTTTAATAACTTCAAGGCTAACATTCTCACTTCAATTGTTATTTTTTTACGCTGCCTATGTTGTGTTGTATGCTTGTAATACATTAACATATTTGCTCTATAATACGATACCTTGCACGTACCAGACGGTGGAAGTGAGAGGCGTTCTCGATACAGAATAATCGTGCCTCCTCAGCTAGCTACTTTATTTTTACTGAAGAGGAAAACTGTTTTGCTTTATCAAGAACGTTAAGTTGAGTGCCTTGATTTCAGTTTATTAGGCGAAACGTCAAGTTTGCGTCACGTTACGAAAAAAGAAATTAAATTATGGGATTTTACGTGACAAAACCATTTTCTGATTATGAAGCACGCCGCAGTGGGGGACTCCGCAAATTCCGACCACCTTGGGTTCTTTAACGTACACCTACACGTAGGTACACGGGTGTTTTCGGCCGAATCGAAATTCGGACGCCGTGATCGGGATTCGATCCCCCGACCTCGCGCTTATCAGCCCAACACCATAACCACTAAGCAACTACGGCGAGTCAGGTTACGAAAACAAAGCGGCATGGAGGACGCAAATAATAGAAGGGAGCATGCCGCAACGCGATTGAATCCATCGTGGCGGCCGAACACGTGATAAAAACATCAGGGCGCGTGGTAGGTTTTAGTGCTCCCGATTGATGTCTTTTTTTTTTTCGATACTCATTCGAAACTCTTCAAATAAACAAAAACATGGCTGCCAGCGCGGCATTAAGCGAAAGTGGCGTTCACCACGGCACTTTCGCTTAATGCCGCGCTCAAGTTTCTGGATTGTGGCATCGAATCGCGGTGTTGCGCTACGCGTGTCCGTTCGGCGAGCGCCTCTCAAGCGTGTCGGGAGTTGAAGGCAAATGTTGCAGGCTTTTCCGAAAGGTGCGCGGCGCTGCTACACTGCTGTCTGCTTTTGCGGTAGGTGTGCACTGCGGTTTGTGTTGCAGTAAATTGCATAGTGATGTCTGTTGTCATTTCAGAAGCTAAGCACGCATATAAAGGGAGGCTAAAGACTGTGTTGTAAGCTGGTCACTTCTCGCGTGAGGGGATAAAGCGAGGTTTAGTCGAGTTGGAGCGCAGCTTTCTCTTTCGTTCGCGATACATGTTATCCTGTACCCACCGTGGTTCCTTAGTGGATATGGGGTTGGGCTGCTAAGCACGAGGTCGCGGGATCGAAGCCCGACCACGGCTGCCGCATTTCGACGTGGGCGAAATGCGGAAGTACCCATGTACTTAGATTTAGGTGCACGTTAAAGAACTCCCGGTGGCCCAAATTATGCCGGAGTCCTCCACTGCAGCGTGCCACATAATGATATCGTGGTTTTGGCACGTAAAACCCGATATGTTTTTTTTGTAATAAGATCGTATGCGTCCGATGACCTACCGCTTGTTTGTGTTCGCAGTACGCAATGTTCGAAGCAGGGCCAGTATTTGGGAACATAGCGGAGACCGCATGACCCGGCCGTATATCGGCCTCAAACGCCAAAAGCTGGAACAAGCGCTGTTTGCAGTTGCCTGCTGCTTTTCTTGGGAGCAGATAAATTGACAACGCACCGCGTTTCACGAGAGAACGGCATAGCACGTACGTAGCAAATGCAACTCACCGTTTCTTGCGGGAGTCAGCGTCATCTGAGGCAATAAGCTCCACCGCGTTTGGCCTGCAAGGATGACTCCGCTCCCGCAATGCGATCAGTCGCATGCACGCAAACTCTCATGCGTAAGATGCCACTGATCCGGCGACAATGCAAATCAACAATGCTCGCATAACAGGGAAAGTACACATGGGCAGGCCTCGGTCAAAAATGCGGCGAATACATGCCGGTCATTATCGCTCACAACGGTCTGTTTACTTCGGCCGAAGTATACCTGTGGCCTAAGTGCGCTGACGTTGGTTTGTGCACCTCTCACCTCGCTCAAAGTGCGGAACACATGCCTTCAGGAAACGGCCGAAGCGAAACAAGCATCCAGAGAGAAATGCGACCAATGATACAGGCAGAGCAGCTGAGCAGCCACGCAGGCATCCATCTGAGCAGCTAGCAGCGGCCAGCCGAGCGCGCACACCGAATAAAAGCTACCAGTAAACAAACGTCTCGGCAAGTCTGAATTTACTCCGTGATCTCGACGCGAGAGGTGACGTGTTGGGCCGACACTGTCGCTTCACAGAGCGTTCGCTTACCAAGGCTGGCTGCTTGACGTAATGCTCCCTCCTGTCCTTTTCCTTCCTCCATGCAAAACGGAGCCACCGGCGCCATTTTGTATGCGTCGCGCCTGCGTCACGCATCGAAGAAAATGGCAGAATCTCCAGAATAGCGCCCGACGGCTCTATTCTGGACATTCCGCCATATTTTTCGATGCGTGACGCAGACGCGACGCGTAGAAAATGGTGCTGCTGACCCTGTTTTTCTATTGTAACGTGACGCAAACTATGAAGTCTCGCCTAAGAAACCGAAATGGAGGCACTGAACCTATGGTTCTCGCTTAAAGCAAAACAGTTTTCGCCCGCAGTAAAAATAAAGCAGCTAGCTCAAAGGGCATGATTATTCCCTCGAAAACGCTTCTCGCTTCCGTCGACTGCTGCGTCCAAGCCGTCGTCTGCTTCATTAGCCAAGATGCGTGTCCCGGGAAACGGAATGAATCATCCGATGTATTCGCCAACGCGCTTGTTTTCTACCTTGAGACGACATACGCGACCTACCAGTGGTGACGAGCGCACGTTCTAGGCCGCGTTATTGCTATCTCGTGAAACGCAAGTCACTCAGCCCGACTCGGCTGGCTGAGAAACGACCCGAAAATCACTGATAGCGTTGCTCGAGCCAGAGGCATTTGCTTGCGCGATGCAATACGATGAAAGCGCCGGCACTGCCATGTCTTCTACAGTTCGCGGGTTACACGCACCGCTGAGGAAACTTCAAGGTGCCGCTTTACGTGCAGTCGCGGACAGATTAAAATGCACCACGGCCATAGAGAAAGAAATTTCAACAAGAGCGGACACTCCCATAGAGCCCAGCGGCCGAATTGACTGTAGCACACCAAGCGGATGTTGTTGACTTCTTCCGGTTTCGGTTTTGGGCGCGCGCGTTTTGAAAACCAGTTGGTACACGCCGCGCCGGCTCCGCTGCTAGGCGCGGCATTCATTTTTTTTTTTCGCTTCTGCTGAACCTCGCGTGGCCTTCGCGTGGAATCGTTTTAAGTAGAAACGATTGCGATTGACCTTTACAAGACTGCGCCGAATCTGTCAGGTGCAATTTCATAGAGAAAACGAAAGACGTCTTCTGAAATGATGGAATGTTTATTTTGCTCTATATAAATGCTCGTTCCGGGCTTCTGCATTCATCCAAAGTTGTGGCACCAGGTAAGCAGCAGTCATTGCCGTATGATGCTCCACCGGATGCCATCAGCTGAAAAAGTAAATTACAAGCATGTATGATTTCCGTATATTGACCTAACAGGAGTATTGCGTGTAGAGGCGAAACGTGCGTAAGTGGTGAATGAGCGGCATTACAGATAAATTCACTTTTACGTACATTTCACAGCAAAGACTCCTCCGAAACAATGCCATAAAATCTGAACATCCGATTTTCAAGCACCCCTCCTTTCCCGGGCATTATTTCCTGCACTTTAAGTGCACAAATACACGGGTGACTGCGCGTTTCCAAAACAACTTGGCCTCGGCCGAAACGATGGTACGCCAAGTACACAAAGGTAGCTACAACACAGGCTAGGCCAGACCATGTTACACGCTCGCAGAATGCCTTCTAATAACCCTCAAGTCAGACTCGTCGGTGCAATGCCTATTTTCAGTTGCTCAGAATACGTAAATGTCATGTTCTTCAGCTTCTCCGTGTTATCTTTTACGCGTCGTGCCGGCGCATGCAACACTCCCATGTTATCACTCTCGGCAATCGCTCGTCGCGTTTTCGGGAAGCGTGAGTACCGCAATAATGTATATGTTGTTGCAGGGCTATAAAATGCGTCAGAAACTTGTCCCACTAAAATTCAGTACACGCAAAACTAACTCACTGTGGCCGCGGCTTGCTTTTTTCGCTAACAGCTTCACAACCGCAGGCGCGGCGAGCAAGCCTCAAGGTATCCCAAAAAGTTACCAAATAATTTACAATACTTTTTTCGTGTCAGAGAATTCGTCACGAACTTCTACCAGTAAGATTCAGTACACGCGAAACTGCGGCACACAGCCGAACTGCTTTTCGCTAACTGCGTCAATAAGCCGGGCGCGGCAACCGTGCTTCTTAACTACCCCAAATATAACGACGTTAGTTACAATAATGTTGGGGGCCACAGAATGCGCGAAAACTTGTCTCTCTCAGGCGCTACGACGTAGTGCACGCATGCACACGCGCATAGAGTTTCTAAATAAATAGCCTAGAGGGAAATGTGGCGCTAGTGTCTATGGGGGTTCTCATGAGCGTTGCCTCAACCTACATGGGAATGATGGGAAGTACAGGCTTCGGATTGACTTCGGTCTTTAGACTAGTGCCGTTTGCTTCTGGCGCAGTAAACAAAGCTATACTCAAATATTATCGCGTAAAATTTAATTCTATTTCTGCAGTATGTTATGTAATGTACAACACGCTACCTAAACTTTGTATGAATTTGAGATGGAAGCATGGTTTACTATGGTTTGTCAACAGGACACACCAGGGTATCCATACTTGTGCGATTCTGTTCCCAATTTAACGCCAAAGAATAATTATTTATTCATTTTTGCAACAGCAAAACAAGCGTGCATGTACTTATATAAAAATACTCGCCAAGTATTTCTGGAAGTAAAAATGTTGTATTGTGACAAAGCGTTGCGCCCTTGAGCGGAATGCTAAAAGTGTCGTCTGCTACGACGCCTGCTCGCTGCAAACGCGAGACTTTTCTCGCAGACGACAGGCACTTGCGAACTCTCTTGCTCTTTCGAAAAGGTTGCGTCGGCTGTCACGATTGCTGAACGTCTTCAAGTACTTTTAAGCACATCTGCTGCAGTGCTAGCTAGGACGCTATTGGCCTCCTACGAGTATGCTTCATCATATTTTATATTGGCGTACCGCTTCCGAAGCGTTACAGCGTGGCTTTGCGGGTACCTATTGTGCGACACTAGACTACAGCTCGGAAGCAGCTATCTTTCCTACCACAAGTAAGTTTGTGTTCTCAAAGTCCTAAAACACGCATGTCAATGAGCACATAAACGAGCACATAATGAAGCCCTCAATAAAATTTGATTTTCAAGCCACTAGAAGTACAACTGTATATGTCTTGTATCAGTAGTGCCTTCTTTGTCCTATTCTGAAGTTTCATAAAGAACGTAACGCTACAGTGTTCTTTCAACGTTTATGATGCCGCCGCTTTCTCGTCACGGCTTCGACGCCACACCGCGACACAAGCATCGTCCCAGTCGCTGGCCCAGCGCTCTGTCGCCACTCCGAGCAACATAACAAAGGCAGAGAGCTTTGCGTTGCACTGTCCCACTGCAGGTTATAGCAATTGCGCTTGGAACGAAACCAAAACTGCCAAAAAAATACTTGTAGACTAGTTCGCCAGTCAATAGAATGCCAATCCGAAGCCTGTACTTCCCATCATTCCCATGATGGTTGAACGATCGCAGCGCCAGATTTGCCTCTAGGTATACTAATATGAAACTCTATGCACACGCGCAAATGCCTCACACGGCCGAGCCGGTTTTCGCTTACTGCGTCAATAAGCCGGGCGCGGCAAGCGTACCCAAATACTACCGAAATAAGTTACAGTAATGTTGCGGCTCATAGAAAGCGTCGCAAACATCTCCCAGGACGAGGCATTAACTCAAATTAACTGCGCCAGGACGGCGGTGCTGTTCTTCGCTAACTGCGCCACTCGAACTAAGCCTAAATGTGATTAAAATGCGCCGCACACTGTCAAACACAATTTCTCACCTTGCCGTTGTCCAGTAGTGCAGTGGTGCCGTGTGGAAATGCAGACGACACGCAAGAGAAGCATAGAGAAGGCCGGGAGCCCCCCAAAAATGAGCTATATCCAAAACAGACGGGTCGCCGAGCACGCGAGCTTCGCACGTACGACCGTCCTCGCTCACTCCTGCGGCTTGTCTGGCGCATGACGTATGCACGCGCGTCTGGCGTGCCGCTAGCTTGTTGCTAGGCAACGCAACAAAAAGTTGCAAGGTATAAGTTCATTTACACGCAAAACTTTTTCACTTTTAGTGGGAAGGAATAAAAAAAATAAAACGTTGTCTGGAAATTTATTTCACATTCTTTTTTTCTGATGCTCGCGTCAACTAACGGACGTTGTTGAAACTAGGCGTGACGTGTTTCCTGTTGCCAGTTTTTGAAGAGTGTCCCCTCTTGTTGAATTTCTTTCTCTATGCCACGGCGAAGGCGGCCGGAGCGGCTGCGGAGCCGCACCACGGCGCTGCTATCACGCTTCGCGTAAAGCCCCTTGATAATTTGAAAGTAGCGACACTCTCCTCCTCACGGCGCTTTCCTCCTCGATTCTCCTCGCCCGCCGGCTGCGCACGGCACGCTATTCCTCCTAGGCTCCCGCGGACGGGCCGTAGGATTCTATGGAGGCGTGTTATATCGGGCCAGTTGCGCGCCCCAGTAGGGTTGAAAATTTTGAGAAATGCTAATATCAGCATCGATAATGCTGGAGGCAACGTTTATGAGGAGGTTGGCTTTTTCTTAAAGCCGTATGAACGGGGTATACTGATTTAAATGGAGCTTTGAGGCGAGTTCTATACTCCAGACAATTTTTCTGCCACGTGATCAGATGCTTTACTTCGTGCGTCTGGTCTAGTATTGCTTGTGACACATCCCTTTGTGTGTGGCTTATTAGGCGAAAGCCTTAGGGCCAGACAATGAAATCTTCCTTACCTCAGTAAGGAAGCCTTCATTGCAGTGAGGCTACCTTATGTCACTCTGAAAGGTTCCTTACTGAGGCGCCCTCGGTGAAGGCTTCCTTGGTGCTTCCTTGGTACTTCCTCAGCATAAGAAGCCAAACAATGAAATCTTCCTTACCTCACTAAGGAAGCCTTCATTGGGGTGAGGCTACCTTATGTCACTCTGAAAGCTTCCTTACTGAGGGGCCCTCGGTGAAGGCTTCCTTGGTGCTTCCTCAGCATAAGGTAGCTCCAAAGCTACCTTCATGCGTCCTTACGCCGCTCCTGGCCCTGAACGAGCGCTTCACCTCACTGCTTAACCACGTGGCATTCGCTTGCGCATGCGCACTGTCGCCCACCTGCGGAGAAGAGCGAGCATGGTACGTCTTGCCAGGCATGTTCGTTTCAGTCACGCGTGCAGCATGCAAGCATTGCTAGGCGTTGCTAGGCGTTGCAAGACGCCGGCGTGCCAGCGTTGCTGGAGCACATCAAGTTTTGCACTGTAATGCGCAACTTTTTTTTAACTTTAGTAAACGAAACTAGAAGAAAGCGTCCACGCTTCTCTATATTAGCTATTCAATTTAAAGATTGTGCGACGATACAACATTTTTTAATAGAATAATGGTGTTCGCGGAAAGATTTGAAGAGATAATCTCGAACCCAGGCACGCGGCAACCGCTCCTTAGGTGAGGACGGGTGAAGGGAGCTTTCAGAGTACGCTTGCTTCCTCCATCGGTCCTTCGCTGTAAGGAGGCCTCACGTAAGGTTAGGAAGCGCTCGAAGGAAAGGAACTAGGGGTGTGCGAATATTCGGAATTTCGAATACGAATCGAATATTTTCCATATTCGAAGCGTATTCGATTCGAGAAATGCATGTTCGGAAATTCACGAATATCCGAGGACGGCCGAATAACGGTGGAAACGGCGAATATTCGGATAGACTGCGAATAATTGAGCAATTAACCAATTGTATGCTTGCTCCGCATTCTCCTAAGAACATGTTTATTAACTGAGAACTTCGCATGATCCGCTCATTATCTGTATGCTCTGTTTCAGTCTATCTGCTTCAGGCATTTGAGACATGATCAGTTTCGGTTTCTTTTTCACCAAGCTTTATAATTCCAATTATTTTGGAATGCCCCATTGCCTTGAAGGTTGCAAAGGCAACTCAGGGTTGCCTTTGCAACCCTGAGTTGCCATTATCTGTATGCTCTGTTTCAGTCTATCTGCTTCAGGCATTTGAGGCATGATCAGTTTCGGTTTCTTTTTCACCAAGCTTTATAATTCCAATTATTTTTGGAATGCCCCATTGCCTTGAGGGTTGCAAAGGCAACTCAGGGTTTGCTAACATTGATTCAAGATGTATCAAGGCTCTTTGTGCGGAGTGGAAATTTGATGAAGTGGCCAGCCTAGGCATGTTTCTTGATCCGCGCTTTATGGCCACAGTTCATCAGGCATCTGGTCAGATGATCTGGCTGAAAAACCTTGTGACAAGGGAGCTCCAGGAAGCCGTCGTGGAACACCATGGGGACACCGCCGTGCCAGCGTCGACTTCGTGTCCACTGGTGGCATCGAGTGTATGGAATGCTTTTGACGATCTAGTGATGAACAAAGAGAAGACACATTTGGCATCTGCCCCTGAGAGGGAAGTTACAGACTACGCGCAAAAGCCTCTTCTGGAAAGGGGCATGAATCCTTGTGAGTGGTGGCAGTCCATTGGCCGCTTCAGGTACCCGCTTTTAAGGGCACTCGCCCGGAAGTACTTGGCGATCCCTGCCACTTCAGTTCCTAGTGAAAGAGTCTTTTCTACCGGTAGAAATGTGACAGTGCATAGAGAGCGTTTACTTTCTGGCCATATTGAGCAGTTAATTTTCCTTCACGACAATCTGTAACAAGCGTTTTACCTGATTGAGGGCATTACCTGAGTCCGTTATCTATAATTGAGTACCTCTTTAATTTGAAGCAACCTTGTAAAATGCAATGTTATTTTTAAAAGGGTAATAAAGCTGTTGTTACCTCTCTTGCAATTTTTTAATACTACACATGTATTCGATATTCGATTCGATATTCGAAGAGAGTTCTTCGTCTTATTCGTATTCGATTCGTAATCGAAAATTTCAATATTCGCACACCCCTAAAAGGAACGTTTTATTGTTTGGGCCAAGCTACCTTCATGCGTCCTTACGCCGCTCCTGGCCCTGAACGAGCGCTTCGCCTCACTGCTTAACCACGTGACGTTTGCTTGCGCGTGCGTGCTGTCGCCCACCTTCGGAGAAGCGCGAGCACGGTACGTTTTGCCAGGCACGTTCGTTTCAGTCACGCGTGCGGCATGGAAGCGTTGCTAGGCGTTGCACGACGCCGGCGTGCCAGCGTTGCTGGAGCAGATCAAGTTTCGCACTGTAATGCACTGCTTCTTTAGATTTAGTAAACAAAACTAAAAAATAGCGTCCACGCTTCTTTATATTAGCTCATCAACTTAGAGATTGTGCGACGATACAACCTTTTTTATTGAATAGGGGTGTTCTGGTGTTCGCCTAAAGCTTTTAAGAGATAATCTCGAACCCAGGCATGGTGGCAACCGCTCCTTACGTGAGGACGGGTGAAGGGAGCTTTCAGAGTATGCTTGCTTCCTCCATCGGTCCTTCGCTGTAAGGAGGCCTCACGTAAGGTTAGGAAGCGCTCGAAGGAAAGGAACGTTTCATTGTTTGGGCCTTAGACCTCTGTTTCAAGGTCCCGTTGTGAGCTACAGAAAATATCACGTGACCGAAGGAAGGTGGGAAGCGAACCAAAGCATGTGCAGCCGCGTATAAGAGATGATTAATGATTACCAAAGTAATGATTGATTAGTGATTGGATTGTTGTTCATGCACCCTAATCCACCCTAATCGGTCTTAATACCCTTTCATCAACACTTCACCTTAATACGCCTTAATTCTCCTCCACGCACCTAAATCTTTATTCATGCATCTTAATCCTTCGTAATGCACTCTAATCCACCTTAATCTTCTTTAATACACTCTAATCAACCTTAATCCTCCCTAATCCACCTTATGTCAACCACTAATGATTCATTAATGAACTTGGGTAATCATACTCTCATACAGGGGTGGACATGCTTTGTGTCCCCTCTGGCCTTCCTTGGGTCACGTGATACTTCCAGTTTAGAACGCGACCTTGAAACATAAAGATCTAAAGGCTTTCGCCTTAAAACTTAAAAAAAGCTCAATTTTGACTAGTGAACGCTCATCTCCTACAATACTACGGGGATACTTGCCACTAATGTTTTCAGGGCGCAAAGCAGAATCAATAATAATGCGCTTCCGACTGAATAACAACAGTTAGCGATGTGCGAAGTGATGGAGCCACCCCAGAATATTAAGCATACTGAGGACAACCGCAACAAAAACGCTGGTGAGCAGGCCGCAAGAATGATAAAAAAATGTAGCATTACGGGATGCTTTGCTACGAGCTATAAGAAAGACTCCTCAGCTCGCAAACAACGCTGTTCTTTGTCAGAACAAAGTTGCTTCGGCCAATGTCATGCAGCCACTGCTTCCTACGCAAGCCGTTACGCTTTCGTTGTGGTATCATAAAAACGGCATAACCATCTTCAGGCTTCTTGCTGCAGTTATATGCGCAACAGCCCGGCATAGCGCTAGCACATAGGCCAGAAACACTGCGCACAACGTTCGCTACGCCGAGCTAGAGCACCGAGCCAGCCGTGCTCAGGAGGAGAATGGCGCGAACGAAAAAGAAAAACACAAGCAAAACTCAAGATCCGCGCGTTTCCAAGGGCAACGGCAGGGAGACCAATCGTCGTGCAGAATAACGGGGGCAAAACTGGTTGCCGCGGGGGGGGACACGCAAGGGGCGAGGAAGCGAGGAGGTCGCGCGGCGGCGGCAGAGTTCAAAGAGTGGCGGTACTTTCAAATTGTCAAGGGATTTTAGCTTCGCGCGCTCACGACGAGAATACCCCGAGTGACGTCAAACTTCTCCGAGGTAGGAGCCAACGTTACTATAGTCGGATACAACTTTAGAAAAAAGGGGGCGTTTACTCCTCCGAGGCGGATGCACACGAGCATACACCAATGGGCGCGCACTCTGGACCGACGTCATGCGCCGGACGGCCAGTGACTTCGCCGCTTCGGTCATCTGGGCGGGGCCTCCCCTTTTTTCTAAAGTTGTATCCGACTATAGACAAGCTAGTCTAGTAACGTTGGTGGAAGCATCGCCTGCCGCGGAGTGTAGCAAGAGGTCGTGCAGGCAGCGGCGGCGCTGTTGTCGCTTTTTAGATCTGTCGGCCGCGGCCACGGAGTAAGACATTATTAGCCCCGAGAACGAACACGAGCGGCGCTGCGAGCGCCGCTCGCGTGACGTCGGGCACGGACTCGCGCCTGTCGTCTGCTACAGTTCGGGCGTTGTCCGGGCGCTTTCTGCGGTGTTTTCGTTTGTTCGACCTCGTTCTCTCTGCTTGTATACTTATGGTGGTCATCTCAAATATATTTTTACGACGTCTTCCTTTGCGAACATTTATTCAAAGAGCTAATTTCTTAGACAACAATGCAGCTCTGGAAGGCAACGCTACAGTGCCAGCCGAAGCGACGCAGACCAGCCCATTGCGGGTTTTTCATGCGCGGATAGACAATCGCAAAAGCATAGCCTATAGGAATCCAGTTATGATACCATACCTGCCGCGGTGCAACAAGTATGTCACAAAGCTGGCTATATATGACTTCTACAGCAGTTACGTTGATTTTATTCCGCTAAAATAGGTTAGCTCACGACGAGTAGTTCATGGTATAATATCGAATTTTTGCATTTCCTCACAGAAACGCTCGGCAGTAGCACGGGGACTTAACTAATACTGGAGCTTCACTTGCTTACGCCTCACTTGCTTCTTTAACTGCCTGTCAACATTAGGCGGTTCTTCACGTGTTTATATTTTTTAAGCGGCGGAAATTTGAAGTAAAGTTAATGAAGGCTTACAGCTATTTACAGAGTACAAATAGGAATGCACCAATATATATTTCCTTTTCCGTGTTACACGTTCAACTCACCTCTTTAGGGCGCGTTTGTTAATGAATAATAATGTAAGTTATGTTCCTCTTTTTTTGTCTATATTACCAAGTGTATATTATTTATTTATTTCAATGCCGCAGTGTGTTTTGTATTGTTATTGTGGAAATATTTCACTGTTCTTTCATATATTGTATAACTGCAATGTTTTATGGCCACTATATAAATGTAATTTATATGGCGCTTGATGTGTTACCCCTTGCAGCCATATTGTACCTAAGGGGGTGAGGTTACCTCAAGCCACGTCTGTGCGACTTTTTTCCCTCATCCACCTCCACTTACCACTCCTCTGTACATGTGTGTGTGTAAATGGAAATTAATAAATCAAATCAAACTCAATTGAGAAATTTACTAGTGCTTGCTGCTTGAGGAATATACATGACGAATCTGTTTGGCGAACTGACACAGGCGGCTCGGCCCAATTTTTTTAGTGAAGTATGCCTGCTGGACCGCATAGCTGCGGACAGAAAGAAGTCGAAGCGTCAATGATTAGTAGTATGGGACATATTGAAGATATCGAAATTCCCCCGGTGGAGGGTCAGAAATCAAGTGAAAGTATATGCAAGGCTTGTGGTGCTTTCTTTATGAATGTTTGCGATTGGATTGGAGCAAACTTAATTTGCCTGCAAGGTTCTCTTTTATGTACCGACGAAACGAATAGTTATCCGTTTGTATGATTGAATAACGCTGGATCGAGACATGGTGAGACAGAAGGTGCTTGAATTTTCCTTTTGTATACAGGAAATTTAAGCTGCGGTGTAGTAGCTCGAGAATACTTTAGACATTCCTGTTGGCGCTGTAAAAAACATGCTTTATGGTTTTAATTCGAAGTTGTAGTGAACTGATGGGTTTCGCGAACATAGCATGCCTCGCCATACGGACAGTCGATTGATACCGTTACGTGATCAGGGGTGTGCCATATTGTCGATAAAGGCTACTGAGGGCCACTATGAAACATTTCATCGCCTTCAATTGAGTGGCTCTCGATCTTAACAACGAAACTTTTCTCTCAGGTGATTGCTACTATGGTGTTTGTGAATTAACTATGTAAATACTCTACATGACGCGCCGTCGTGTTAGCAGCCATGAGCAATTCGTTTTTTGGAGGCCTGTTTCAGAGGGGGATGAAAGTAGCCGCAAACTTTTTCATAAGAAATGCGCGCCTAACTATTTTTTTACGCATTAATGAATGGCCATATTTGAATAGAACAACACACCAGAGTAATAGGAATCATGATGAGAGCTTCGCTGGGCAGTGTCTTTCTAAAATCAGATAACATGTTGACGCCAATTACCAAATTTTTCTTCCACGTAAAATGCAATGCCTCTGATAGCTAAATACTAAAGGAATGTTAAATGCTTAGCGAAGCATCATACACAACTTCGCGCGTTGAATTTTCAGATATTCTTTTTTTTAGTCAAAATTTACCGATAGACACGGCGCATATATGCATTGCAAAACCTAGTAGACCCCTTTAACGCTACTTAGCTTGCGATATCCAAGCCGCAAAGTTTCTCGACTCACACGCTTTTGAAGAAGAAACTGTGGTTAAGGTATGGCAGCTGAAAGAAACCGACGTATTCTTCAATACGTACGGCTCGAGCCACCCATACCCCAAGCATACACGAAGGGAACGAGCGCGCGCGGCAGCCGAGCGAGCCGGAGCGAGCGGCGTCCTGGCCGTGACGTCACTCGCGAGAGGGCGCCACTCCTAATTCTCGGGGCTAATTCAGGAGGTGAAACTCCCGTCAGCGCGAGTGAGCGCGGGCGACCAGATAAGGGGCTCTATTCTGGACACGCATGGCGGCTGCACGGCCGCCATTATCCGCCATGTTGACTCTCTGATTGGTTGTGGAGAGCTCACGTGCCTTGAAATTTGTGCCGGGAAACGGAAGTTTTGCGAAATGTCATTTTGCGTTTTCATCAATATGACGAAACGTGACGTGGAGCTGCAAATGTTATGGACTAATACATTTTTTTGGTCCTTGGCAGATATATTGTGATGTTAGCGCTTCAAAAAGAATGCGAGCGGTAGCGTGCAGAAGCCAGTGCGATGCATCTGCAATTGCGCGAATATGTGGTGGCGATCCAAGATATGCGCCATGCCAGCTTGCTGATTGGCTGAAGGAATATCTCGTGAGGAGCGTCACAGGAAGGGCTGTTTCGTAATCGTCATTTTGACGATGCGTGACGTTGCGCTGGGCCGCCATTGCTGAGATTTTCCGCCATAATTTTTACTGCGACGAGCCTCGCGAATTATGCTAATGGGCAGCCATATGCAATGGCAGCCGAGGGGAATGCGTATCGCCACATTTTCCCCGTCGTTTGGCGCCACGAAAATCTTTTGTGCATAACGCGTGCTCATAGTATTTGCATCACTCTCGGGTGGTGTTGGCATTTGTTTTTGGGGCCATCGTTTTTTAAAAGAACGCGTTTATACGAAATAATATTGGTTGAATATAGCAAACTTTCAGCAATGTTGTCCACTTTTCACTGCTGCATTTGTATTGTAATCGAGATTAATGCCTTTTCGCACAATCAGACTTTATGACAACGGCCTCTCTTTGATTTATAAAAAGAAATGTACGCAAGGCGGCGCCTTGAAGTTTCCTCCCGTGGTGCGAGAAACCAGCGAAATGAACAAGAGATGGCAGCGCCGGCGCTTGCGTCGCTCTAGTGGATATCTCTGGCGCGCGCAACGCTATCGGTGATATTTGGCCGTTTCTCAGCCAGCCGAGTCGGGCTGAGTCACTTGCGTTTCACGAAATAGCGATAACGTGGCCTATAACGTGCGCGCATCACCACTGGTAGGTCGCGTATTTTGTCTCAAGAAAGAAAACAAGTGCGTTGGCGCCAACATGCAATGACTCATTCCATTTTCCAGGGACACGCATTCTAGCTATTGAAGCAGACGACGGCTTGTACGCAGCAGACGACGAAATCGAGAAGCGTTTTCGACGGAATAATCATACGCTTTGAGATAGCTGCTTTATTTTTACTGCGGAGGAAAATTGTTTTGCTTTACCGATAACGCTACATTCAGTGCCTTCATTTCAGTTTCTTAGGCAAAACGTCAAGTTGGCGTCACGTTACGTAAGCAAAACCGGGCCACCAGCGCCATTTTGTTTGCGTCGCGCCTACGTCACGCATCGAAGAAAATGGCGGAATGTCCAGAATAGCGCCCAAGGTCACAATTGTTGTATGCGCCGACGGGGCCGTATACAGTGGCGGCACCATGCGGCGCGTCGTAGAAGCCGCAGCGAAAAAAAAAATGCAGCGCCCGGGCAGGCGGCTCCGGGAATATCCGGGAATGCTCCGGCGCGCTCTCAACGGCGGTAATTTCTTTCCAGGCCGCCAGCACGATAACGGCTGCGCGGGCTTGGGACCTCTTCTGGTCGCCGCAAAGAGCGTAGTTTCCACTCCTAATTATTTCTTGCTCCGTGGCCGCGGCTGACGCCCTGCGGCCGAGCCGGCCGGGCGCACCGCGGCAGTTTCAAACAGTCTGCAGAGCTTCCAAACAGCTTGATGGTAGCTGCATGCAGGCTGTTTCACAACATACGTGCGAATAGAAAATTCGCGGCGCTTGGCGATGAAACCTGCGTCAAGGGTGGGAGATAAACACGCACCTTCCGTTCAGCGAGCTAACACGAAGGAGGAACCAAAGCACGCATTATTGATAAACTCCGGTAGTAATCGTCACGGAAGTGGTTAGAGCACAACACTGTTGTTCTTAAGCGCTTGAAGTTGTTTCGCTTCACAGCAGCCTCCCATTTAGCTGAAAGCTCCTTGTCTTGCAGGAACTAATGGAACATCGGAACATCGTCGCGGCCGCTGGTGTTCATGCAAGCGTAGGCTGCACAGAACGCCGGCATGATCGGCCTACAAGTTCAATTGATGCTGCGCACGTCAACTACCACACCTATATACACACAAACAAAGGAATCTAGGGTCGAGCGAAGCAGATTAGGACGGCACGCACGCAGAAATAAGCCCGCTCACGCACGGCCGCGGAGACTGCGAAGGACCGGAACACCAGTGCCGACGTCACTACGCCGCGGTCTCCGGTCTCCGCTTGCATCGTCAGCGTCAGCAGCAGCCCGCGGCGCTCGACGGGGGGTGGAGCTACAGCGCAATTTTAACCGACAATTGCGTCGCTTTTAAGTGAAAAATCCTCCTCAAAATTTTACCTGCATGGTTTATAAGGTTCCCGCATCCGTATATGAGCGTCTTATTGAATTCGACAGACTCCTCAGCTTCCCTTTAACAGACCGAGTGCCCTTTACTGTCATAGGAGGTCAGCATTCTTCATCAAGAAAAGTAACATCCGGTGTCCCACAAGGGTCGGCTCATGGCCCGTTGCTTTTCTTAACATTAAAAATTAAATTATGGGGTTTAACGTGCCAAAACCACTCTCTGATTATGAGGCACGGTGTAGTGGAGGAATCCGGAAATTTAGACAACCTGGTGTTCTTTAAGGTGCACTTAAATCTAAGTACACGGATGTTTTCGCATTTCGCCCCCATCGAAATGCGGCCGCCGTCGCCTGGATTCGATCCCGCGACCTTGTGCTCAGCAGCCTAACACAATAGCCACTGAGCAACCACGGCGGGTTTTTCTTAATATTCGTCAACGACATACCAAACAGAATTTCATTAGCTATCCGTCCATTCGCAGGTGACTGCGTACTTCACCGCCGCATAAATAATCAGCAAGATCGCGTACATCTGCAGAATGGGTTTAACCTAATTGAAAACCGGTGCTCAAAGTGGATGATGAAGCTTAAAGTTTCGATATGTAAATTCATGCATGTGTCTCGACAACGTTTTTAACTCCATTTATACATACTCGTTACACTTGGCACCGGTATCTCAAGTAAAGGAATACCGGTAATTTCCAGTATTAATTACTGTAAAGCTTGCCTGCGAAGAACACATAATAAAGGTTGCAGCAGACGCGTCGAGGTGGCTCAGATTCATCGGAAGGAATGTATCTTTGTCACACACCCTCTGTTAGACAACTGGCCTATAAACATATGTATGCACAAAGCCTGAATATGGTGCGTGTATTTGTAACCCCCATCAAATTTACTTCATTAACGCCATTTAAGCGGTCCAAAACCGCGCAGAAAGATTTATATGTTCTAATTATGAATACAAGGACAGCATCAGTAAAATAAAGAGGTCTTTCAGTCTCTCTTCTCTAGCATACCAGCGTCGAATTGCGCTACTCTGTTTACGTCACAGGATATACCACACATTTCCGCATTTGCATGGAATGCTCCTTTACCCGTCGACCCGCACTTTTCGTCATCTCTTTAATTCATTGAGCGCTCAGCGTTGTCACGGTTCTACTAACGCCGTTAAGGGGGTATTGTAGGTTAAATGAGTCGTCTTGGTTTCAGCTTTACATCTTGACAACTGTTTCACATATTATTGCGTAAGTTTGCGTGTTCAATAGGAATTATTTTGGCCTTCACTTGGTATAATTTTTTTCACTGCAGCCTGCGCTACCTTTTTTTTATTTGAGAACGAAATTTTAGGTTGCGGTGTAATAGTAAATATACCTTTTCTCAGAGGAGAAAATAACTTTATTGCGTGCCCTGCGAGTTGGTGGAGAGAGCCAAAGGCCCCGCTTAGGTGACGGCCAGAAGCTCGTGGGTCCTGGTGGCGTCCTCGGCCCGCTGGACGGCCCATGGTTGAACCTCGAGGGCGGGGCTGAGCAGCGCAGCTTCCCAGCGCGTGCGATGGCTGTTGCTTGACGCCGCCTTCTCGTTATTGTTATGTATCCCTCGGCATTCCCATAGTATATGCTCCAGAGTGGCTCTGGATTCACATGTGTTGCATTTGTCAGTTTGATATATATCCGGTTATACGATGCGCGAGGGCGCAGGTTTCGGATACGTCCTAGTTTGTAACTGCCGCCACGCGACATACTGCTTTTTTGTAAATTTTGGGTGAGGTCGCGGGAATATGCCCCTCTGTAGCCTATAGTGCTTCGCGATGTCATTATATATGGTCATTCTGTCCTCCAACTCCCACTCATTTACCGCACCGTCACGTCCGGAGGGTGCCGAGGCGTCCCTTGTCACTGCGGCTCGCTCCATAAGCCCTCGAGCCGCGTCGTGTGCCACCTCCTTGTTGCCGTTCTCCGCGAGTGTGTGACCGGGTGTGCATGTGATGTATATCTCTCGTTTGCAATTTTGGCCTCCTGCAAGAAGAATACGTAGTGCCTCCGGAGAGATTTGGCCGTTGGCAAAGTTTCTTATTGCCGTCTGAGAGTCGCTGACTATCACGGTTGCGTTAGTCTGAGCTACTGCGACCCCCATGTACGACTCCATCGAGCCGCGTCTACGAAGACTGCGTCCTTGTCGCTGCCGAATTTCTTGTGTATCTGCTTCGCTCCGTTCTGTCGTCTTTCCTTATTGTGTTATGGGCGCATGTTCTTTGGTATGGGGGGTATTACCATTCATTCCTTCGTCTCTCTGGGTATGTCCACCTTGAAACCGTGCTGTGTGTGGTAACCTATGTCTAGACTCTAGGACGTGTCTGCCTATTCTAGTCTCAGAGAGGCGTTCATATTGTGCCGTACATTGCGCTTCAATGAGCTCGTCTATCGTGCTGTGTAGGCCTAATTGTAGCAACTTGTCCTTGCTGGTGCTGATCGGTAGCCCCAAGGACAGTGTGCATATTTTCCGGATGAGGCATTTTAGTTTCATCTTTTCTGCGACCTGCCATTTCAAGTACGGCGCTACGTATACTATTGTGCTTATTACGAAGGACTGTATCAACCTGATCGTGTTTTCCTCTCTCATGCCGCTATGTTTGTTTGCTATCCTTCTGATTAGCCTCATGATTTACGCTACAGTTCCCTCCAGTCTTCTGGGGGTTTGTCCGTTGTTCCCCTTGGCGTCCATGAGGAGCCCCAATACCCTCATCCTGTCGACCTTGGGTATGGGTTTACCATCGGCCGTCTTTAACTCTCTCTCCTCTCTATGGGTGAGATCTTCCCTGTAGTTGCCTGGTTTGCGACTTCTGCGAGTCGGTCTGTACAGCAACAGCTCCGATTTCTCTGCCGAGCAGGTTAGCCCTGTCCCCTCTAGTTATTGTTCGATTGTTTCGACGGCTCTTTCAAGCGTTTGTTCTATTTGCCCGTCACTTCCGTTTCTCACCCATAGGGTGATATCGTCAGCGTATAAGGTATGATTGATTCCCTCGATCTCTTGTAGCTGAGCTGGCAGCCCGATTAGCGCCAGATTTAATAGCATCGGTGATAAGACCGAGCCCTGTGGCCTACCTGCGCTGCCTATCTCGATCTTCTCCGAAACTAGGTCCGCTATCGTGATCTTTGCCTTTCTGCCCGTTAGGAAATTGTGTACGTAATCGCACGTCCGCTTGCCCAGTCTTATTTCTCCTACTCTATCTACTATCGTCGCATGTGTTACGTTGTCGAAGGCCTTTTTTAGGTACAGTGGCGATCAATATGAAGGTGATCGCTCGAGCGGCGATCGAGGAAAGGAGCAGCGCCACGTTACGTCATCATCCTCCGTGGCGAGGGCAAATCAGAGTAGCTTCCCTCTCTCTTTTCGCTGTTCCCTGAGCTGCTGTCACTCCCTTCTAGCAAGTCCCAAATTTCGTTTTTTTTTTTTACGCGTCAGCAGACAGATACGCACGTGTCGTAATCTTGTGTATACTGCCATACCGGACGCATTCAATTGGAAGTTAATCGTGCGAGCGTCAACCTATGCTAGAAAAAGCCGCCTTGCGCGGCATTTTTTTTTATCTTTCAGGAATAAAGTTACGCTAGCTTCCGTTGCACTCAGGCTCTTCCACAAAGAGCGGGCAGTCTTCTCAGGAACGATAGTGTCAGGTTTAACTTTTTTCTTTCATTCCTCATTTGCACTGCACACTGCCGCATCTATTAACTCTGCGAGGGCAGCACACTTTGAAGCTCCCAGCTGATCGAAACTATTAACGCAAAAGCGATACATCTGTAATCGGCAGGAGAAAGCGGCGGACATGGAAGCGTCCAGAACAAAAAAACCGCCCAAGGTACCGCCCAAGATAGTCGGTCATAGGAATGGAAAGGTGCTTTCCCTAGCCCATTGCCTACGTGGAATCCGATATTTCGCTATAAGCGATAACTACACACCTGAATTTCGGTCAGCAATGGAGTGAATGGAGGAAAATCAGGAAAGTGAAGCCACGTTCTATGTCATTCTTGGGGGGGGGGGGGGTAGATAATTGAATACTCATGATTGGGAGTGTTTAAGTCAACCCATTCAAGATCAGATCAAATCTACGACATCTCGAATCAGCACTTTCACATTCACAGCACGAAAATAGTCTCAAGTGCCCCCGTATCGTTCCGGTGCCCTCTACTACGCAATTTCTCCGTCCTTTTCTTCACTCCCTTCTGTACCAGGGGTGACATCTGCTGCGCCTTCATTTTCCTGTAACTACAATATTACAATATTATAATACTATAACTGTTTCGGTGTTGAACACTGCCATTCGTTTCTACTCTTTGCCTGCAGCCGCAAAAGTTGCTATTAAGGAGTCATAACGAATGAAGGCATAACTTTGACCAATATTTTACTGCAAAAAAAAGAAAATGAATAATTTTCAGCACGCTGCACTCATCCATAACATGCACCATAAACTCTGTCGATAATGCCCGCTTCAGACATGCATTCACTTTCTATCAGTACTTGATAGGGCGCCCTCCTTTCCTTTGGAGGTCTTCAATTCTTCTGGGCAAAGATGCATAGAGTGACTCTGCCATGGCCAGGTCTCCTCGAATGCGATTCCATTCGCCTTCTATTGCTTTCCACAATGTTTCTAGACTCCCTGTGTCCGGATGCATGCGAGCCAGGTTAGGTTTTATAACCCCCCATTTTTTTCAATTATGTTGAGGTCCGGACTCCGCGGTGGCCACTCCAGCTGTGCGATGCCACTGCTGTTCAGGTATTCCTGCACTGCAGATGCAGTGTGTACAGGGCACCCGTCATGTTGAAAATAAAAGCAGCCGTCCAGGAAGGGTACATTAATAGCATATGGGAGAAGAATGCTGTTACAAATTTCTATGTAAGCTTCAGCTGTCAGCCTCCCCAGAATACGGTACAGCGGGCCAAGACCTGCGTAGCTGATGGCACCCCACACGTTCACAGAGACACGTCCGCTGGCAGCAAAGTTCAGGACGTTGTCCTCATCGTGCCTTCCGGAAAAGATAAAGAAAAAATCTATTTTGAAATGCGCAAGAAGCATGCGCATTCCTATCTTACTATTCTACCGGAACCCGGAGACTGCTGATTGCTGAGTGCTGATTGCAGCATGTGGAGAATGTGGACTCGTCGCTGAATGTAACTTGCTGCCATTGGTGCGACGTCCAGTTTCCGTGACGGTTGACAAATTCTAACCGTTTCTGAAGGTGAGTTGCTATAAGGAGGGGCTTCCTTGCGGCTGCGTGACTCTTCAGTCCTGCCTCATGAAGTCGCCTTCGAATGGTGGGCAGCCTAACATCAACGTCGAGCTGCTCGGCAATTTTTTGTTTGCTGTTGTGAAGGGGTCTTGGACGGCCGCAGCTACGATCAGGTGGTCTTCATCTTCAGTCGTTTTCCTGGGCCTGCGACGATGAGGGGCATCCGCTACACGGCTCTCTCATAAATAGGCATTGAGGGTACGGTTTACAGTTTGCTGCGGACGGCTTACTATGGCAGCAATTTTTTTCTGAGAGAAGCCTGCCTTTCGTAGAGCGATTATTTCGCTCCTTTCCTCCGCAGTTAACCGCCGTGGCATATTGGGAGCGACTGAAGGCGGGAGCAAAAGAAACGGCATTTATGTGTCACGACGAGGCTCTGATAAGTCTGAAATGCTCGCCGGAAGCTGCACACTGAGGACGCCCGGTGCCTTTTTTTTTTCTATGCATTACCAGTCCGGCGCATGTGGGCCGTAGAAACAGTGACAGTGTTATGAAAACCTGTGACTGCAGAAAGACGCGCCCCTGCTATATCGGCAGGGGCGCGTCTGCAGATAAATGCAGATAAATGCGCGTCTGCAGATAAATGCAGATAAACCGAAGCCCAGAGAACAAACACAGGAAGAAGGCGGCGAGCTAGTGATAGGGCTGACGGTTGTAGCCCGGAAGAAACTACGAGGGAAAGAAGGCAACGCAATCTTTATCGTCGCAGTTCCGATATCGGCCGCTATGCAGCTGGAAACGCCCGCCGGTCGATGCTCGAGCGATCACCTTCATATTGATCGCCACTGTACAACCCGACAATAGCCTTTGTCGATCTACCCGAATCTTCTATGATCTGATGTTTTAGTTGCAACAGAGCGTCCTGCGCTGAGAGATTTCTACTAAATCCTATCATCCTGGGTGGGAGCGCGTCCTAGACCTCGAGGTAGGTGTTTATCCTCGCTAGGACCACGTGCTCCATGAGTTTCGCCACGCAAGAAGTGAGAGATGTGGGTCTCAAGTTCTCAATCTGCAGTCGCTTGCCCGGTTTCGGTATGAACACAATCTCTGCCGTCTTCCATTCCTGCGCAATCTGCCCTGCCTCCCACCATTCTTTATTATATTCTGTGACTCATCGTCCAAGTTCCTTAGCGTTCTATTCGTTACCCGGTCTACTCGGGATGCCGACTTGGTATTGAGTTTTTGTACGGCTGCCGTGACCTCTGAGTCGCCGATTTTGTTGTCTAATTCATCAACATAAAACATAATGAACACGAAATTTTTCACAGTAATTCTACGCAATAGGTCCTATAATGCGAACCTAAAGAAGTAGTTTGATACGTTCATCTCACAAACTTCCGCAGTTATTTAATGTTTTCGGTTGAGATTATTTGCAATAAGTTTTAGTATATATTGAGAAATTTTCAAGGTAATTGGTTGAATAGTTTCCAGAACAGGTACATCAATGTTGGAAAAATTTGAAAAAAACGTGATTTTCAGACAAACGCCATGTTATGTTTGTTCGCAACAAAAACTAACGACTACGTTTCAATGCCCTACAAAAGCCTCCCTGATGAGAAAATTTACAATCAGAAGTTATTAAAAATGGCAGAAATTGAATACCTTTCAGCAATATAGCCATATTTATTACAAAAACTACATACAAGCAGAAAAAATGATGGAAAACAACACGTAAACAAACTTTTAACGACCAGGAGGCGCGGTTCTGGCGTCATTCTTAAATGACTTCGAGAGCTCCTGCGCGGTTTTGTTACACACAGCGTGTATTATTTTTTTTTTGCAATGAAATAAAAAAATGCTTTTTGGTAGATTTACGATTTACGCCCTTATAGTCCGCGTTTAGACGGAACACCATCAGTCGATGGGTGTACATTTTCTTCTTGGCGCCAAACAAAACACTCGCCAAAGTTAGAACAAAAACAGTTCATGACGTTTCGAGTCCCCGGTGGATCTCTTCTTCAAACAAAATAGAGACAAGTTGGGCCGTGCCACACATACGTAGTACATGGCGCAACGATCTGGTGTATATCTCTGGCAGAGTTCCACGTGTCCGATAAAGTGTAAGAGGCGGCGATTGGATTAATAATTATTTCAAAGGAAGGCGGGAAGATAGTAATTTTTTCCGCGCCGATGACACTCGCAGAATTCCAATCAATGTTGTGACCCGTCTTAAGGTTACGTTCAGATATCGCATTGGCGGCGGTGTGTTCCTTAGCTACGACATTTTGGTGCTGCTCGATACGTCCTCTGAAGTTGCCTGCTTCTCCGATGTACGATACGCGGTACTCTTGACAAGGTATCTTATATATCACTCCAGGGGGGCGTTCACGTTCCAATGGGCCTTTCACGTGGATCTGTTAGCCTCTTAATTTGTATGATGGCACGTGTGCGTGTTGATATACAAGTGGCACACGTGCAATATTTTGAATAATATATAGGTACTTGTTTCATTACTATGCAACGCATCTAAGCAAATTGAAGCACTTAACAATCTTTTAATCTTGTGTTGTTTCCTTGATTCAACTTTATTTATCGGAATTTAATATTACGTACAGGCGTCTTTTACTCTATGAATTATGTTCTTGTTATTCTTTGTGAACATCGGAATCTACCTCTCCTTCAGCGAGACTTGGCCTGCTCTATCAAAATTGAAAAGCATTTAGTAAATGAACAAGATAGAGCATTTGACGCAGTGCATGTGACTTGAACATTAGAAAATAACTGTTAGTTTAGTGGCATTGTATTACCTAAATTGCTAACCTGGCAAATATTCCTGCAAGCTACGTAGCAATTTGCCACCTGGCTTGCAGGCACCATGCCAGGCACAATCCTATCCAAATTGTGTGAATGCTTTTCGCGCCAATAATATATTGGTAAAACGCAATATAGCGCACTATTGCTAGAGTGGGCGCAATTCTAAGGAAAATAACAAAATCCACTTGATAAGCATGACAGACGACATAAAACGGTACAGTTGGCCTGGAATAACTAGAAAGGCACGTTTCGTGTTCTTATGTGATAATCTATTCTTCCGTTTATACGCGTTTCCCGGTATATATGCTTTCTCGTTTGTCTTCAGCTTTCTGTATGGGCGCATTTTTGCGCTAGTTCATTGTATTTATGCAATCTACTGCAATCTATCCTTTGCAATCTACCCGTTGTCCTAATGCACCCGTCGCATTTTTATGGATTCAAGCGCACCAATACTCAATGATCACCACGTCAGTTTCAGTTCATTATGCGTTATCACAGAGTGAATGGCTTACAGATGATATGTGGACGGGGGCCCCAAAGCCGAAGACTGCGAAAATCCGACTGCGAATTTTCAGATATGTCTCCCTATTCATTTGACAAACAAATATGTTTGAAATGCTTGCGGCAAAACTTCATTTCACTTACAATTTCTTGAAATAAACAAACCAAAGATGCCATTTAGTCCATCACTAAAACAATGCATTGCTCTTAATGTAGAAGACCGTCGTCACCCCTACACCACAATATTCTCTCAGAGCATATTGATTTTATTCAAACACCGTACTCAAACGTTGGGCATAAGCTACCATGTTAGGTAGGGAGATAGACGTTATGTAGGGAAACGCTAGCAGCAATGCATGTAATAGTGTTGAACCGGCTAGTCGGTCGCTGGCTGCTTGATCCACGTTAGCAGGGCAAGATGCAACGGCGCACGGAAACAAGATGCAGTGCCTGTGTTAGCTCTTCCTGTCGTGTTTGGTTTTACCCTTGTCACGTAAGTAATTTAAATTCCGTACCGTAGTTACGGAGTCAACAGCTACCTAAAGAATTTCCTATCAGTACTGCTTTAACTTAGTGTGATGCGCACGTAAACGCAGAGGTTGTCAGTGTTGCGAATTCTTGAGCCTGCGTTCCTTGGCGTAAGAGCAAGAACGTCATCCTGCAGTGGCTCCGTCTCGAGTTTTCACCTTGGTGGCACAAAAGCTTCCCCACCTGCATCGCCCGACCCGTTGTACTTTGAGAAGTTTTTCCGCCAGTAGCTGTTCTCTGTAACGAAAAACATTTGTGTGCTTTTCTGTCAAATTTTAAGAAATAAAGAGTGAACAGAAATTCCTTCTTTCCTTTTATACTGCCCGGATGCACAACTCGAGCTGATGCACTTATAGAGCAAGATTGTGAGGGTGTTGGTTCTGACAAATAATTTTATGCACGAAATTTCATGTCAGGACAAGAATTTTTACTCCGAGTTCCACAATAAGGAAAAATGGTAAATTAAGCCGTAAAAGTCTGATACACTTCACAAGTGGCAAAATTTCACCGTAAGAAGGCGGCTTAATAGACAGAAACGACACTAAAGAAATCCGGGTTGGGACGTGACGAAGTTCCCCACAGTGGCTCGTGAAGACATCACAAATTTTGACAGCATATCCGTGAACGAATAGTTGACTGATTTTTATTAAAGGAATACATTACGTTCTAAATGAGTGAGCCAAAGCTCTAATATAGGCAGTTATGAAATTTATCTGATACAAAAGCAGCTCAATTACTCGACAAAATAACAGTAATGTTCGTGACCTCACGCTCACGTGGCGCCACCAAGGTTTCGACAAGAAATGTACGAAAAATATTTGGTCTTCGTTTTTTCAATTATTCATCAACTTGTTGTGTTTCATAGAATAGACAATTTTGAATAGTACTTTACAATCGTAAGCTGGATTTAAGCGGGTCGCAGAAGAGAATATATATGCTTACGTCCTGTCCTTTCCGGTGGTGCTGTAAGTTTAAAGCTTCCCACATGTTCAACCTAGCTTTTACATTGGCGATCCCGCAACATGTAACTGTCATGCAATTAGCAAAGCACACTCCATCCGCAATCTAAAAAAAATAAATTTCGCAAAGTGCGCAGAGAGTAGGCCAGATTTCTTTGCCTTTCGTGGTCGCTTGACAAGAATTCCCCAAAAGCTACGAAGAATCTCTGGGCGAGTAGAAAAGTGGGTTAGTTGTTAATATTGTCACGTGGTAGTGACGGTGAAGAAAGAAGCAATAACACAGTAGCAATACCGTGAACGAGAAAACTAACTTTTATTGGGCGAACCTGTGCCCACAAAAACAGGCTACACTTATAGCACAACGATAGCGGCGAACACGGTCGGCGATCGTCAGAAAAACTGATCAGCGGGTCAAGCGCGTCGGCTTTTATAGATCAGTCCTCGAATGTTCCAGATTACCTGATGGGACCCGCGTGTCTTCCACAAAGTTCTACACCATTCGTGTCGCGCGATGAAATCTGATAACACAAGGTTCGGCGACAACAGACACGCGGATAGAAGCATCGATAACTTTCCAGAAACTTCGGATACATGCAAGCGCGTCCCGCGCTGCGCGATAAGATTTGTTAGGCGGTGAAACCTGGTCGCCCGATAAATATAGATACACGTGTCAATACCCCCCTCTTAAAAAGCATCGTCCCGATGCTACAAAGAGAGCGAAACACAAAGGGACACTTATTAAACATAAGTAACAAAACAACGAAAAGAAATAAAGTCCAAAGGTCAGTTACGCGAAGTCCCAAAGTTCTTCAACGCTGGTGGTACGGCTTGAGCCGCACAACGTGGACAATTTCAGGTCGTGAGCGGCGCCGCTGTGACAGCGAAATGCCGTCTGGCACGACCTCGTAGTCCAGTGCACCAATACGTCGGATGATCTTGTACGGTCCAAAATAGCGACGCAAAAGCTTCTCGCTCAGTCCTCGTCGGCGTATAGGGGTCCATACCCAAACACGGTCGCCGGGCTGGTATTCGACGAAGCGTCGTCGGAGATTGTAGTGTCGGCTGTCGGTCCTCTGCTGGTTCTTGATTCGCAGGCGGGCGAGCTGTCGGGCTTCTTCGGCGCGCTGGAGATAGGTAGCGACGTCAAGATTCTCTTCGTCCGTTACGTGCGGCAGCATGGCGTCGAGCGTCGTCGTCGGGTTCCTGCCGTAAACCAACTTGAACGGCGTGATCTGTGTTGTTTCTTGCACCGCCGTGTTATAAGCGAATGTTACGTACGGCAGGACGGCATCCCAGGTCTTGTGTTTGACGTCGACGTACATCGCTAGCATGTCGGCGAGGGTCTTATTCAGCCGCTCCGTAAGACCATTCGTCTGCGGGTGGTAAGCCGTTGTCCTCCTGTGCCTTGTCTGACTGTATTTCAGAATGGCTTGGGTGAGCTCCGCTGTAAAGGCCGTTCCTCGGTCGGTGATGAGGACTTCTGGGGCGCCATGTCGCAGCAGGATGTTTTCGATAAAGAATTTCGCCACTTCGGCTGCGCTACCTTTCGGCAGTGCTTTTGTTTCAGCGAAGCGGGTGAGGTAGTCCGTCGCCACGACGATCCACTTATTTCCGGTTATTGACGTCGGAAAGGGTCCCAGCAAGTCCATCCCGATCTGCTGGAATGGTCGGCAAGGAGGCTCGATTGGCTGTAGTAATCCGGCTGGCCTTGTCGGCGGTGTCTTGCGTCGCTGACAGTCTCGGCATGTTCTGACATAACGGGCGACGTCGGCGGTCAGGCGCGGCCAATAATATTTTTCTTGTATCCTTGATAGTGTCCGGGAAAATCCGAGGTGTCCAGCGGTCGGATTGTCATGTAGGGCATGCAATACTTCTGGACGAAGTCCTGACGGGACAACAAGAAGGTAATTGGCGCGGACTGGCGAGAAGTTCTTCTTCACGAGTAGACTGTCTTGAAGCGTGAAGGAAGATAATCCGCGCTTAAATGCCCTGGGGACAACGTCAGTGTGCCCTTCCAAATAATCGACGAGGCCTTTAAGTTCCGGGTCCGCTCGTTGTTGTTCGGCGAAGTCTTCCGCGCTTATTATTCCAAGGAAGGCGTCGTCATCCTCGTCATCTTGCGGCGGCGGGTCAATGGGGGCGCGGGATAGGCAATCGGCGTCTGAGTGTTTTCGTCCGGACTTGTATGTTACGGTGATGTCGTATTCTTGTAGTCTGAGGCTCCACCGTGCCAGCCGTCCTGAGGGATCCTTTAAATTCGCTAGCCAACACAAGGCGTGATGGTCGCTGACGACTTTGAATGGCCTGCCATATAGGTAAGGGCGAAATTTCGCTGTAGCCCAAACGATGGCGAGGCATTCCTTTTCGGTTGTAGAATAATTGCCTTCCGCTTTTGACAACGACCGGCTAGCGTAAGCTATCACGTGTTCATGTCCATCTTTTCTCTGGACCAGGACGGCGCCGAGGCCTAGGCTACTGGCGTCAGTGTGGATTTCGGTATCGGCGTGATCGTCGAAGTGCGCAAGTACGGGCGGCGACTGCATGCGTCGTTTGAGTTCTTGAAATGCCTCGGCCTGCGGCGTTTCCCACTTGAACTCGACGTCGCATTTAGTTAGCTGCGTCAGCGGCTCAGCGATGCGTGAAAAGTCCTTGACAAAGCGCCTATAGTAGGCACACATGCCAAGGAATCTGCGCACTGCCTTCTTGTCGATTGGCTGCGGGAACTTTGCGATGGCAGCTGTCTTCTGCGGGTCGGGGCGTACTCCAGATTACCTGATGGGACCCGCGTGTCTTCCACAAAGTTCTACACCATTCGTGTCGCGCGATGAAATCTGATAACACAAGGTTCGGCGACAACAGACACGCGGATAGAAGCATCGATAACTTTCCAGAAACTTCGGATACATGCAAGCGCGTCCCGCGCTGCGCGATAAGATTTGTTAGGCGGTGAAACCTGGTCGCCCGATAAATATAGATACACGTGTCAATATGTCCACATGTTGCCATAACTTTTAGAAACGTGTGTTTGCACGCAGCCTCTTCTGCTGTTATTTTCTTCGTGCTAAGAAAGGTTAAGAGATATTTAGTGTTTCCAATAGTTCCGAAAAAGAAACAGTTTTACCTCGTATTCTTTTTCACACCTTCAAAATTTCCTTGTACTTGGCATCACTGGAAAAGCCACATGCCAGCATGAACAACGACAGTGCGTCGGGAGGCCTTATCGGGCTCTTACATTGAGGTCATGCGGCGGACAAATAAAAGTGATGCGCTGCAGTGCTGCAATACTTGTTTGCAAAGTACACCTGGGGCGATAAACGCTCCAAAATGTTTCCTTGTTACGCCGCAATATCCTTGGCCGCTGTCCTTCAAAATGGATCTTTCGCAGCGTGTGCACGTACGTGCTGCACAGAAGCACGGCTGGACAGAATGTGCAGTCCTTGTGGGCTTTAACCTTTCCGCCGGTGCAACGTGCCATAACATTCGACGCGCAGTGTTCTTTTTTAACTACAGAAAACCATGTGTCGCGCACATGACGCATAGTTCACTGAAAATATAACACAATGTTTACACAAATATGAATGGTAGACGAATATGGATATCTTGACACTGGCTTGCAAGAAACAAAAAAGAAAGGGTCAAGAAAGAAACCATAGGGCAGTAGCAACTGCCGGTTTTAGTGAATCCAGTTGTTTGACAACAGAAGTTCGGAACCTGCTTCGCAGTGCGTTTCTCACGTGAGAGCGATGGAAAGTAGTTTTCCGATGAATTGGAGGCAAAATTAAAAATAAATCTGCAGCGCGAAGGATGGGGTAACCCAACATGCGGGATTTTTTTGGTAGTCGCAACCAGACACGGTAAGAGACAACGAAGCAGGACATAGAGGAATGTAATTGTTATTATACAGTCCCACTTATATATATATATAAGTGGGACTGTATAATAACCATATATATATCTATATATATACACACACAATAACAATAACAATATATATATATATATATATATATATATATATATATATATATATATATATATATATATATATATATTATGTAGTCCACTATCGCTTTATAAAAGGACTACACCTTATGAGAATCGGAACACACAGCCACGGCTAATCAAAACGTGCAGAACCGGATTCGGACAACAAATGGTAAACAGAATGCTACTGCTTTTGTTAAATTTCTGCCACAACAACGGATTCACTCCAGAAACAGCATTAAACCAGAAACTGAAATTGTTCTTCTGTGGCAAAACTCCTTTCTGATGACATAATTTCGTATGGTTTTTTATGTCTGCGCATGTACGCTATACGCACTGCAAAGTACCAATGTACTGTTTCATACTACACAAATGTGCACAATTTTTTTCGTCTTTTCCTTCATTATGTAGCGCTTTTTACTTGCATTTTTTTCATGTTTGTACGTTTCTTTTAACATTGGTCAATCACGTAGTTAACAAACTTCTTATTTCTAGAGTTACTTATTCTCACTGTTGTGGACTAGTTATAGCTGCATTACTATTACGATTTGTTTGTGATTTTAATCTTGCCACGCCAAAAGTGTTCGGTTTCTTGTATTTTGTACTCCGGGGAGCTGGCAACTATCAAGCTGACTTGTAAGCTTTCTTTCCCGCACTCCCTCACTTCATGACTGAAATAAAACATTATTATTATTATTATTATTATTATTATTATTATTATTATTATTATTATTATTATTATTATTATTAAACAAAGAATGCGCAAGTCAGCGAGCCTGAGAACTGTTCGGACCTATGGCAGGAGCCGAAGAAGCTTTTCTTATCCTTCTTCTGACCTCACAGCTGGCAGCACGAGGCACGATACACACGCGCCGGACCGCGCCATATATTGAAGACGGGCGAGGAGGATGAACGTGGCTGCTAGAGGACCCCCCCCTTCTATTTAGTAGAGCAGCGGTGCAGCGGCGCCTAAGAAATCGCAATCGAGTAGCTCCGTCGTTTCAGCGGTTGTAAAATCCTCGAAAGCGGAAATGATGACGAGTTCGCTGAGTAAGCTGGTCTATCGCCGCGAATTCTTCACATCCGTTGAGGTCGATGGCAGCAGTTTTTCCTGTGCACTTGTGCGCCTTCAAAAGGCCATCATATGGCGGTTAAGAGATGGTCGGGTGCTTCGAGCCGCATGAAAACATGGCTCACTGTAGGCATGTTTTTGCTGACAAAATCGAAAACATGAAGCAATCCTACCAGAGCAAGGACTCACGCCTGCAAAGAGGAAGCGTAGCGGCTGATCATAGCTGTCTAGGTCCGGCGTGGCAACACTTGCTAGTGCAAAACTTTCCCCGGGCAACCGAAACGTTGTTCCATAGACCAGCTCCGCAGCTGTGCAGCAGAGACCTTCCTTAAAGGAGAAGCGCGCGCCTAGCAGGACGAGAGGAAGGTTTCTGCTCTTGAGGAACGACCTTGGGGGCCATCAAGGCGGCTTTACGTTTACAGTGAAGGCGTTCAACCACTCCATTTGTCGACGGGTGACATGCAGTAATATGGATGTGGTGGACGCGAAACAGGCACGTGAGTTCGTCGAAGCGATCACATGCGAACTGTCAGCCACGATTGGTTGTAACGCTGCTGCATCCAAAGCGTAAGATCCAGCCACTGACAAACGCGGAAGGCACTGTAAGTGCCGTTATGCCAGTGAGAGGGAAACTTTCTGGCCAGCGGTTATAACCGTCTACAGAATTGAGTTTGTAAAGAGCACCTCGGGATGGTAGAGCACCTCGGGATGGTGGCAGCGGGCCAACAATGTCATGTTCATGAATGTGATCGAACGGGTCGTCAGGTGGACGAAATGAGTGAATTGGCGACTTCGTGTATCATGTCGTCTTGAAATGTTGAGAGCGAAGGCATTCGCAAGCGGCGCACGTCAGAGTTCACACTCGGTCACACAAAGCGGGGAGTAATTAGACGCTCGGTAGCACGAACTACAGGATGGCTTGTGCCATGTAGCTTGTCAAATACTTTGAGGAGTCGAAATGGTATGAATGAGCGTGTTCGACCAGTCGCAAGTGACGTCGCAGTTCGACGTCGAAGTTCAGCGTCGCAAGTGATAGTGCCTGAACAAAATAAAGGGGCACGTTGAACGGCATTAATGACGTAGCAGAGGACCGGAGGTCCCTAATTTGAAAGTCCGAACGCTGCACCGTGGCAATTTCTTCGAAGTCAAGTGTGGCTGTGGATATTGCGTCGATACGGAAGAAGGCATCTGTGGCTGTGTTGATTGGGTTCTCAGTGTACCCTATGTCCATGGTGATCTAGGGGATGAAAGAGAGGTGCGGTATCTCTCATGCGGTATACGTGTTGTGATTACCGCGAAAAGCAAACGTCGAAGGCTTGTGATCGGTGAGGACGTGAAAGCTTGTTCCTTCTAGCAGATGTCGGTAATGTCGAAGGCGCAAGTATACTGCAAGCAGCTGGTGACTGAACGTGATGTAGTGCATTAATGCAACCTTGAGCTTCTGGGAGAAAACCCCGAGTGGGCACCAGGAGTTGCGCTAGAAGTGTTGTAAAACGCCGCCGACAGCCAAACAAAATGCATCGGTGATAAGACGCATTGGTGCGACATGTAGAGTATGCACCAGCGGGGTGACATCTGCCAATGCGTTTCTGGCAGCTTGAAAGGATTCTTCGGCGGCGGACGTGCAGGACAGTAGTGCGGTCCTGAGCAGCTTGGTCAGTGGTATCATAATTCGGGCAACGTTGGGAATAAAACGGCGGTGGAAGTTTAGCAGGCAAGGAATCTCACGGACCTTTCACATTAACGTTGGGCGAGAGAACTTGCGTAAGGGTGGAACTTTAATTTCCAACGGTCGGATTCCTTCTGGAGTCACGTGGTGTCCGAGGAACTCGATATCGTGGACCCCATAGACACACTTTGCGGGGTTGATCAGAAAGCCGTGTTCCTACAGCCGCGAAAATAGCAGGCACAAATTTTCTCTGCTGCTTGGGGGTATACTAGCCACCAGCAGGTCATCGAGGTTTGCAACGACGAAGGGAAGTCCACGGGCGTCCTCGTTGATAAGCCCATCAATAATCTGAGCAGCGTTTCCCAGCCAAACACTCTGCGGACCTACTCGAAAAGCCCGAATGGTGTCACAGTTGCAGTCTTTGGTATGTCTCCTGGTAAGGCAGGAAGTTGACGGTAGGTCTTCACTAAATATATCTTGCTATTATTATCGTTCCAGCTAGGTTGGCGACGAAGTCATGATTGTGAGGGAGTGAATAGCGATCAGCGACGGTGCGCGCGTTGAGCGCACGGTGGTAGCCTCATGGGCGCCAATCCCTTGGGTCATGCTGTGGTACCATGTGGAGAGCTGAGGATCAACTGCTCGACGTAGGACGGCTGATACTCAATTGCAGTATGTGGTCGAATTCTCTTTTTGCCATGGCAGGCAGGCACCAGCGAGGCGTCTGCGTAGGCAGAACACTGGAGAGGCCTGTGAGGACAACATGATGCGTGACGTTGTGACGTATTGGCAGCTCAAGATCGGAAGGTTTCGTGATGGCTTGGAAGTCTGACAGAGCTGAGACGAACGCGGATGGTGGCATCTGGAGTACAATTCTAGTGGTTGATGTAATAGGCACGAGGACGCCTTGTACAAACATCCTAGTCGTCGTGTCCACGAAGTGACGACCGCAGAGGTCAATACTAAATGCGAAGTAGGTCATAAATGCTGCCCCCAATATGGCCATGCGTGCGTCTGCAACAACAAGCACGCATCGGAAGGTGGGTCGGAGAGCCAAGCCGATGGTAAGAGAGCGCTAGCCATATGTGTGGATAGACGAGTCGTTGGCTGCTTGAAGGGGTGCAGCTTTTTCTTTTTTTTTTTGGCACGCTGTCGGTGTAGTCGTGGGGCAGAAACGAAGCTGACCTCTGCACCTGTGTCCAGGAGAAATCGTTGTCCGGCAATGCTGTCAGTCACGTAGTAGAGGCGGCTATTCGTGTGGCATGATTCATAAATCGCCAGCAGTGACTCTGCGGTACGTCTCGCTGCCAGCTGCAAGGGAAACGGCACTGACGTGCGCTGGCGCCGAATTTGTTGTGACACCAGCGGAATGCACCGCGACGAGGGCTAGAACATGAGCTTGGCCGAGAAGGGAATATGGAAAGGCAATCGTGGTCGTGCTCACGCCGGTGGGGCGATGACCGTAGTGCAGTAATGGTCTCAGCAAGTTCGCGGATCATTTGCTCAAGGCGAGACTGTCGATTTTCGAGGTGCGACAGCGGAATGGTATTTGTTGCCACAGTACCGTTTGCGTAATAGTCAGAGATGCGGTTGGCCAGCTCTGAAAGATTGTCGAGAGACATGTCTTCTGGTGTGCTAGCCAAAGTGACCACCAGATCCTGCGGCAGGCGCTGAAGGAACAGTTTACGCAGCAGAGGCTTGTTTTCATCTAGCCTACAGTCAACGAGGAGCCGCAGCACAGGACGTAGCAGCTGGAGGCGCCTGCGCGGGGACAGAGACTTGCGTTGCAGCACCGTCGTTTCGACGTGGTCATAGGGGGTAGTGTGGTGGTGTGCGCCCACTACGTCTTGAAACTCAACCACCTCTGCAGGGAGTGCCAACACAGCGTGGAGGAACCTCGCGTGCTGCGAGGCAATGTACCGAAGGTCCAAGCTGGGTTTCACCTGATCAAGGCAGGCTGCAGGATTTTGTGACCAAAAGGGCGGCGGGTGAAGCTGCACTGTGGCGTGGCCCTCTGCGCTGGTCGTCCATCTCTCGTTCGTGGCCTCGTCCATGACGTCGTGCTAGCCGTGTAATCACTTCTGTGTCAATACATTATAGGGACTGAGGTCAGGCCCACTACAACTATGTGTGAGTCAGCGAGCCAGAGGCCCGCGATCCGTTCGGACCCATCATTGAGTTTCCTACAATATTTTAGAAAGAACGCTGGCGCTGCAATCGTTCAGCCACAATGGGAATGACGGGAAATACATGAATTTGCCTGACCTTCGTGCTTGTGGATTCAGACGTTCTTGTGGATTCGTTTATTACCCTTTTATGTCTTCATTGTGGTACATTTCAGAGCAGCCTTCTAAGTGAAAAGACGCTGGCAACACGCCCAATGGTGACTAATTGCACCGGTTCAGCTGGTCGAGGTGGCCATTTCGAAACGCGCCAAGCGTCCCAACGGACTCTCTTTCCCGCGAGAAATGCATAAGGGCGCTATATGTCCGTTATCGATGCATGCGTGCGTGGCGTAATAATTTTAATATCTGGCGTCTGTACAATATCAGGCGTCTCCCATTTTTGAATCCTGCCATCGGACAATTTTATTAATGTTTTTAATATTTTATACGGAGTACGTTGCTGAAAACGGCGGGTTTACAAAGTCGCTAAACCGTTTGAAGCCAGAAGGACGAAGTTTAGGCAAAGCGTGTACTTCCCGTAATTCCCATGTTGGCTCAACCGCTCGCGCCAGAGTTCTCTCTAGCAGTTATTGTATGACACCCCATGGGACTGATGGCAGGAGCCGAAGAAGCTCTTTTTTTTTCTTCTGACCTAGCAGCTCACAGCACGAGGCAGGAGACGTACGCGCCTGAGCGCGCCATATATGAAAGGCTGCTGAGAAGGATGACGGTGGCTGCTAGTTATGTATTATTGAAGTGTTTAAATAACGTAACCTTTACTGCGTCCGGACCTTCAAATAAGCATGTATAGTTATCATGTTTGGACCATTTCAATAAAATACACCACTGTGAGCTTTCTTTTTCTTTCTTTAGGGGCGTACGAATATTAGAAACTTGAAACACGAATCAATTGGTCCCTGCTGTGCGAGTCCTCTTTGATTCCAGAATTCACAATTTGGCGTGATCATCGCGTGAATGCCCGTTCATTTCAAATATAGAAGGGATATTGGCCCTTAGTGTTGTCTAGAGTGGAGATAGAGAGAACAGAAGAACTGAGGACCATTCCGAATGGTTATGCTGGCAGATTGTCGCAGTTCTTGTCTAGGGGCACCCGTTCCTGAGCGAGCCCACGGGAAAGATAACTTCTCAATGATTTCCGGTCACACAATAACAATGGACCGCTTGTAGCATCGTGCGTACGAATTCGTTTCGATTTATTAAAGCGGTAGCTCTCACTACTTCGGCCACTCTAGATGGCTGAGCGATATCGCACAATTACCAGTGGCCCGTACTCATTGACCGAAGTTGCTTTCTCCAGTATAGAACAAGGACCACTGGGTGTGCGCTTGCATAGCAACTGGCTGCTGGCTGCCGTTTGGCCTAGTAGACATTTTTCGACACTGGCTATGTGCCAGTGGATCCGTGCCCGAAAAGAGAACTTCGCCACTACGTGTGTATTATTGGTCTAGGCCGGTCTCTCAGGATCGATGTGCTAAGTCGACACGATGGGTGTGCTTAGCTTATGAAAGCAATAGCGCTCCATCCACAACAGACACCTTCGCTTCGAGAACACTGCTTGGCGGATGGCCATAGCAACAAAGTTCCAGCCAAGATACTAGGGAGAGTGCGGGTTGCGACGGAGTCTCAACTGGTGTGCAGTAATCACGACGCCACATCCTGTGCCGTGGTGTGATTTGGCATTCTCGTTGGCAGCGAGATGGCGAATTCTTTCGTATGCTGATGTGCCGAGGAGGATTCGTGTTTCACGGATAGCATGGAGATACGCAGCAGCTTACAAAAGAAATGTATTGCTCACATTGACAACATTGTTTGATGGTTTGTGCCATGATTTACGTGTTATAGCTCCAGCCTCGGCATTTTCCACTGCTTGATTGTATGCCGTGCTGTAGTACCACACTGCAACGTATGTGCGTCTGGTAGCATAGTGCTCTAATGTTTAAGTACTGTTATCGTCATGGTGCAAAGGATAAGTGAAGACACTCTTTTCCTAATTGCTCGTGAGTTCTCCGGGCCTCTAGTTGCGTATGGTATTACATGCATTCGAAAAAAATCTAAACAACCTTACATTTTTTAAAGAAACTAACTTGCGCAAGCTTGATATTTCATGTTGTTCAAATATGAAAAACATAAATATTAGATATTCAGTAGTCGTATTCGCGAAATATTTTTACTGGATTCAATTCGGATATTTTTGTATTCGTGCAGGCTCACTTAATTTCGGGCTTTTTTCTCGTCTTTCTTTTTGTGCGGTTGCGACTGAATAAATGTTATAGAAGTTCCCATCATAGAAACTGTTAGTAAAACTTTATTTCAGTATTCCTTAGACAAAGGGGCCACACTGGTAGCGTTTGTAATGCGGCAACTTTTAAACCGATACAATCTAGTAACACCCTAATTGACGAACTCCTCGCGCTCGCTGAAATATTGTCGCTAAGCAAGTATTCCCACGTATTTATTCTAACTTGCGCACGGCTTTCGCGGGCGATATTGATGGTAGGCATTGCGGGCCTGGTGAGCAGTTCTCCCAGTGCAGCACGACCTGCCCCGCAGCGGAATTGTTCTTGAATTGACCTGGAATTGTTCGCGCATTCCGCGGAGGATGTGCACCCCAGCAATTGTGCGTCCGAGGAGGACACATTCCAGTCGAAGAACAAACTATGCTGCCTCGTACAGGCGGTATGCGGTATTCCTTGCGTCAATAGATGCCTTTAAGCCTGCCAAGTTCCAGCCAAGAGCCGCAATGGTTCCGCAGTGCGTCTAATAAAGTAAAACAAGTAAACTCGGCCTTGTCCGGCATGCTCGTTAACTGAATAAAAAGCACAAAAGCAGGCATTTGAAGCTAGCAGGAAACTTCTATGGAAACGCAGAATGGTTTCTGAAAGACATGGCGTCACAGCTGGCGACCGGCACTTCATAGTCCTGGCAAGCGGCAGAGCGCCGCTGCCTATCTAATGCAGTCGCTCTACCAGGTAAGCTAATTAGAATCCTAGCAGTTTCAAGAGGGAGGGCTCATTGACCGATAACTAGAAGGACAAGAACATTGAAAGAAATAAACAAATAAACTGCGCGGAAGCAGGGGCGCAGAAAGAAGTGCGTGCCAGCCGCACTTGCCCTGTCAGGCGACTACGAAATGAGTTCACAATCTTTTTATTCCACATTGCCGGTTGTGGCTGTCAGAAGTGCAGTCATACACCGACTCAGCTGTGCTTCTCGAGAATATCCACGTCCATGGAGAACCAACCAAAAAAAAAAACGATGTAATTTCGGCTGCCATCTATCGCAGCATTGAAACACAAACAATATAAGCCCCACTGCTCACTCCTTTCCGCCTAAGGCAGTTTGGCCCTGTTTCGTGACCCCTATTTTGTAAGGGCATTTGCCTTTCGTATACAGCTGTAATTAAGACTGATTTCAATTGTTTTCGTTTGCATAAGAGGAGGTATTCGTTAGATTTCAATTAATTTTTTTACAAACTCGACCAGTATCACGAATAGTCCACGTTCTTTTGACCATACAGTTTAACACAATAGGGAACCTGGCGTGCTGCTGTTGCACACGAAGCCGAAGACCCAATTTCCAGTGGCGCTCACCATGTTATCGCGTAAAGCAGAAGTGCAAAAATATCCATGTGCTTAGATTCCGGTGCCCGTAAGATAGCCTTTGCTTAACAGGAAGCTTTAGCTCGAGTGCTCCTATTTAAATACACCTAAAAGGAGAATTCATTTTTCTCGGCAAAGACTGCCCCAAATTTGGCGCCGTTAGTTGCATTTAAAAGAAAATTTAAAATCTAGTGAGTGTTGGTTTCGAATTTGTGATTTAGGTCCTCAATTTTTTATTCAGAAGTGGCAAAAAAAAATTGAGACAACAATACTATCAACTTTACAATGCTGTGACTCAGCAATCAAAAATTATATCACAGTTATGTGAATTGCATCTAATAGCGCATATAAAGCGGAAAAAACTGCTATGTTACGCAGCAATCTCAAAAACTTTTGTGATACGGAAATACAGCTCTGGCAGAACCCTTGTACACAACCTAACAAAGTCACGTAAGTTATAAGTTATAGAATGACACGACAAATTTCTGCTCTATAAATGATATAGTGGATGCCGTTTAGAGAACCACGATATCTGTTTTTATGCATAGCTATTACATTATAAAGTTTGCGCTTCCATATATTTAAAGCTTTCGAAGTTATGAAAACCTTTTTAACAAAATTCACGCCTTAAAGCTAAATGCGGCTTCGAACCGTCACTTTAATCTAACTTTCTTTCACAATTACAACAAATTTCATTAAAATCACTCCAGTGTTTATCTCAGAAAACGTTTTTGCGTTTTACGTGTATTTTAATAGGCTGCGTCGGAGTTGGGCCCGAGCTAAAGCTTCCTCTTAAATGATTGCAATGGCGATCTCCATTGTGGCCTGTGTTGTAATTCCGTGTCTACTCCAGCCTCAGAGCGTCAGGAATGGCTAAATAAATTTATAGTAGGCGCGCGCACGGTTACATACAGCGAACAATAGTTAATCATATACGGTATAAGACAGAAAGAAGCCGAATGTGGGAAGGCGAATGCGGCTAAACGTTATGAATCGAAGGCTAAATAGCCAAATACATGGTCACAGCAACTTATACGATGGGCACCTTATGGCTATTCTACCGTAAGAAACCGCGAATGAGCGTTGGTTGTGCGATAGCGCAGATATTGCATGTCTAAGCTTGCTTCCGTGCAGACGAGCACTTCAGTTTGCACTCTGCGCTAACGCGGCTTCCAGGTGCTCGTACCGTGCCTCAGGTATGGTTCACACCGTACGCGGTGAAAGATTATCCTGGTCCGAACCTGGGGATATCTTCGATAGTTTGTGCTGACTAAGTGTGATTGTATGCGCTGACCACGTTCGAGGAAGACTTACCCCCGTATTCTAGGTCTTTCCTCTGCTGAACACTTCGCCTCGACTCAAGAAAGTAAAAAAAAAAAAAACTGGTACCCACCTACAATGATGATGATGATGCCTATTGGCATGCCCTTAGAAACCAGGCGGAGGCAAATTGTCACCTAATATGCTTCATTTAATCAGGCTTGAATAGATTTACCGCTATGTAGCCGTTATTCTATCTTATCTCGATTTTGACTTTCGTATTTAAGTTTTCTGTCACTGATTGTACCGTTAGCTACACTTGAAATGGCACCGCTTCCATCCATATCTTCCCTGATTTTATTCCACCGATACTCTAATCGCCTCTTACTCATCTCGACTGCTGACCAGTTAACCTTCCCGTCTTCCTAAAATCCCAACGCTTGTGTATGCGCCATACGGGTTTCGCTGCGTGAATATCTCAGCAGTCCGTTACGATGTGCGGAGTAGTATCGGGGCTTTTTTCTGCAGCATACACACGCCTGATCCTGTGGCGCGTATTTGGTCTGGCATGTTCTTGTCTTCAGGCAGTCAGCTCGGGTCTCAAAGAAGAAGGCATTGCCATTTGCGTTATCATACAGGTTCTTCCTCCTGATTTCTTTTTTTTTGCAGCTTTTTTACAAGGAAGTACTATCTACAAGAAAGTAGATAGTAGCCACCCCTCCCTCGTCTTCATGATTATCCACGCCAATTATTGAGAAACGTGGCGTCTTCATCAGCCGATGGGCGGCACCATGCCAAGCGAGGTGAAAGGGGGGACGAGCTTCGGATCGGGAATCGTTTGAGAATGCAGAGGTTCGTCTGTTTATATTTGCGAAAGCCGCACTCGACACGAAGGTGCGTTTGCGTAGACCTCGAATCGGGGTAGCGATAAGCACGTTTGCTGGCCGTCGAATAGTGCCTCTGCTATTTAGGAATGTCTCGACGTACACTTTGGGCACATCGCTGCTGCTTTCAAAATTGTAAAACCGTATTAGAAACGTGCCTCCAATATGTACCAAAGCGCTCAGTTTGCTATGAAATTGGCGACAACGCTAAGCAAGTTTCAGATACCCTGTAGGATTCATGGTGCAAATGAGAACTTGTTAAAATTAATATACCGGTGAATGGAACATCGCGTCAAAAAATGAAAAAAAAAACGACGCATGGGAATATCGTGTAAGTGCGTAAGGATAAGTGTAAGCGTAAGTGCGTAAGAATAAACATCGTCAGCGTGTGAAGGATGTGGTGATTGGGATAACTATGAAAAGTATAATTTTCGTACAAGCACGAACAGTACTGGATTCAAGACGGCTTCACGAGATGCAGCTGCACACATACCCTTTATTCTTTTTTGTTTTCACGTGTTATTTATTTAGTGGAGGCGTTATTTAATACCTGTTTGAGATGAGCTTCCGAAGTAAAATCAACATGTTCAAGCAAATATGGTATATGTAATTCCGGCAATCAGACGATCAGATCACACTTCGACATTTTCACAACGTACGCCGTAATGGAAATAATGAGTGTTGTAACTGAAATTTTTGTACTTTCCGTACTAAAGTTTCTTCTTCTTCTTATACTAAAGTTTCTTCTTCTTCTTACCTTCCGAACATTGCAATAAGCAATTCTTTCAAAATTCTGTTCCAAATAAAAAAAAAGAGCTTATATAATGATAAGGATGCCAACAGCAAGAACATCATACCGACATCAGCCGATTGACTAGCTTTCAACCAAATCCCAATATAACATACAGGCCCACGTCGGTTTTTCATTTCATAATTATTCAGATGGCCTTCGGAAACACGATGAAAGCATTATGAACACGCGCAGATACCTTAATAAGGGTCCTATAAGTAAGCTTCTTTTTTTTCCCCAAGGCCAAGCCAAGCAAGCAGTGACATGAAGGTGGTGCAAATGGGCATGATTCAATACGAAGGTACAAACGCTGAGACGGGCGCGCACATATGATTTATGCTGTTCAATAATTCGTGCCACTGATATCGGTCATATGTTAATTGTCGGCATTGTACTGCAGCATTGTTGATTTTGAGTCCGCGGCAGCGCAATAACTAAAGCGCACAACATATATATATATATATATATATATATATATATATATATATATATATATATATATATATATATATATATATATATATATATATATGTATGTATGTATGTATACATTGGTATCTTCCGATCCGGTCTTTAATAAATTGAAAGCAGTGCAGGTGCACGTAGAAAAGCAACAACAAACATTTAATTTCGATGTTTCGGCCGTGCTTCGGTTTCTGCCTAGGTTCTAAACAGTGCGGAAATTCTCGTTCCAGAGCCCGTTTCGAGATGTCCGTACCCAGCAATGTGATCAGTTCAAGTTTTGTTTTTCTTTGCCCAGCTACGAACGCGAAAATTCGTGGAAGTTTAACGTGGAAGTCACTAAGGCAATGCTCTTGATGATAACCGGACTCCGGCCGAGGCGTCGAAATAAACTGTTTGGATTTCCCTCTATACGCGCTCCTGCAATGCTTTCAATATATATATATATATATATATATATATATATATATATATATATATATATATATATATATATATATATATATATATATATATATATATATATATCTATATATATAAAAGTTCGACGTCTCTTTCCTATATATATATATATATATATATATATATATATATATATATATATATATATATATATATATATATATATATATATATATATATATATATATATATATATAGAAAAGAGACGTCGAACTTTTTGGATGCCGTATTTACTTAACGTTGTCGGCTGTCCGCCAGCCGGAAACGGCCTAAGTTCTGAGTTTTGCACGCGGTACAAAAAACCGAAGTTGCAGAAACCCCCCTCGCACACACACACACACACACACACACACACACACACATATATATATATATATATATATATATATATATGTATATATATATATATATATATATACGGTGAGAACAGATCATCGCCCCCGAACTGTAATTCTAATGAAATAACAAAGGAAAAAACGGCATAAACCAGCAAGAGATGACAGGTACATATGACGGGGCTTGACTTTCGCCGCGGTATTTTGCAAAAGAGTTCGATCTATATTCCGATTTTTATAGTTTCAGACACACACACATGTATCATCATCATCATCATCAGCCTGGTTGCGCCCACTGCAGGGCAAAGGCCTCTCCCATACTTCTCCAACAACCCCGGTCATGTACCAATTGTGGCCATGTTGTCCCTGCAAACTTCTTAATCTCATCCGCCCACCTAACTTTCTGCCGCCCCCCTGCTACGCTTCCCTTCCCTTGGACTCCATTCCGTAAACCTTAATGACCATCGGTTATCTTCCCTCCTCATTACATGTCCTGCCCATGCCCATTTCTTTTTCTTGACTTCAACTAAGATGTCATTAACTCGCGTTTGTTCCCTCGCCCAATCTGCTCTTTTCTTATCCGTTAACGTTACACGCATCATTCTTTTTTCCCTAGCTCGTTGCGTCGTCCTCAGTTTATGTAGAACCCTTTTTTTCTGTATGTACTACATACATACATACACATGTATGTATGTATGTATGTATGTATGTATGTATGTATGTATGTATGTATGTATGTATGTATGTATGTATGTATGTATGTATGTATGTAAATCCACGATGACAAAGTAATCAGGGCTTGTGGTGGTGATGATAGCACAAATGAGGAAGACGGAAGGTAAGTATTGGCATCGCAATATATATAAACTACACATTAACGCTCTCCCCGCAAAACAAGCCTATCTGCTTAAATAGAGGCCTGGCATGCTGCTCACGTTACCGCGAAGATAGCGCGCGAATGTCTCGGTTGGCACGCGCGTGTTTACGAGTTCGGGATCTCCCGAAGAGTTCTGCGCCCAACCGGGAGAACCGGTGCCTGCGAGAGGTGTATTATTGCCCAGGCTGGGCACGCGGTTGCGCGAAGGCCGCAGAAGCCAAGGCTGCCCCTGCTCTACGCCAATTGTGGTATTGTTTCGCTCGCTCTCTTCCCCCGAGGCGGCGGGAAAGGGGAATGGCGATCCTCCTCTCCCGGCGTTGCGTCTTTATAAACACGCGCCTCATGCAAACGGTGTACACGTGGGGGAAGCGTCGCCTGAGCACAAATAATCGCTATTGTGCAATCCCACCGTAGTGAACTTGTGGTGTCTCTTCGGGTTTCTCGACCTGCGCCGACTTAACGTGAGTAAGCGCTACCCTGAATTTGTGTAACGAAACGGTCCATCCCGGCGTCGTTATTCGTTTAAATCGTTGAAGTGATGCTCTCTGTAACGCCTTCAAAAAACAGCTGTCCGTAATTTGTGCGTCATACGGTATCCTGTGGCAGTGCTTCCTATCGTATAAGGCCTTTGTGAGGCCCTAGAGCACGAGTCACACCTGTCCCGCAAAGTGCTGATGTGGCGTTTGTCACTTAAAAAAATTGTGGGGCTTTACGTGCTAAAACCACTCTCTGCTTATGGGGCACGCCGTAGTGGGGGACTCCGGAAATTTCGGCCACCTACGGTTCTTTAACGTGCACTTAAATGCAAGTATACGGGTGTTTTCGCATTTCGCCCCCCATCGAAATGCGGCCGCCGTTGCCGGGATTCCATCCCGCGACCTCGTGCTCAGCAGCCTAACACGTTCGTCACTTTGGCAAGCGGAAAAAAAAACAAGGAAAAAATATCGAATCATGGGGTTTTACGTGCCAGAGCCACGATGAGGCACGCCGTATTGCGCGACTCCTTAATAACTTGGACCTCCTGGGGTTCTTTATCGCGCACCTAAATCCAAGTACATTGGTGCTTCCGCATTTCACCTCCGTCGATTTATACGCTAGATTTCTGCACTCTATCTATCTATCTATCTATCTATCTATCTATCTATCTATCTATCTATCTATCTATCTATCTATCTATCTATCTATCTATCTATCTATCTATCTATCTATCTATCTATCTATCTATCTATCTATCTATCTATCTATCTATCTATCTATCTATCTATCTATCTATCTATCTATCTATCTATCTATCTATCTATCTATCTATCTATCACCCTGTCTGTCTGTTGTAGGTACCGCTTGCTGGAAGTTCCCGTCACCTTAAAATCTGTTCGACGCCACAGGCAAAGAATGCCGCCTTATCTGCATTTAATTTCAGCTAAAGACCTAAGCTTATATTAACTTTGTAAACGTTCGTCTGTATGAACGGCCGTCACTATGAGAAAGACCGCTGAAGCGATCGCATCCAAAATAGAAGAGCCCAATCCTCTTTTAAAGCTAAACGTAGTTTGAGGAACGTTTCTTTATTTATATTCGAGCCAAAGAGGGAAAAAGTAAGAATAAGTACGCTTTCTATATGTTAACCTACTAATTCTCCGGCAACTTTCGTGACAATATCAGAGCGAGGAATAGCTAGGAATAAAGGATCGTCATGAGTGTAAATCTCTCTACATAATCATGCTTGTCCTCATATGCCAAGTTCTAGGCAATCTATAATGCGTTCACTTTTGTCTCTTCGAATATTGTGTTTGTGTACCAGAGTTCGCTATTACTCTCGCTTAACTCAAGTACCGACCGGTCCATAATCGAAACGCAACCCTTCTATGTCGGCATTGCTGGGAAGTGAGGAAATATTTTTTGCACATCACACCCCCTTTGTATAACACATCTACTATTACTACTACCACCACCGCTACTACTACTACTACTATCATCAGCCACATAAACCCAGCAGATATTGAACCTCATGATAACAAATTTTGTATATTTGTTTCTACAGTTGTTCGTATAAGGCTTGAAAAATATTTTTGTTTATAACAATGCCCACTAAAGCGCCGAAGTCAGATTGCTGATAAAGAAAAGGATTTCTGAAGTCTTTACTTGCATATATGTGCGTGTTTATAGGATACACTTATCCGATGAATTATGAGAACGATCATTCGTGGCATCGCACCCAGCGAACCCCCGCTCCTTCGCCAACCACCAGCGCGGTCACGCGCAGTCGCAGAGTAGTTGTTCCTGCGAACGCACCCCGACTTTCCTTCATTTGTTACCCTGCGCTGCGATGCTATTCAAAGCTTCGTAACAAACCTTCTAAATTCTACGCGAAATTCTTCACGGGACTGAGCCGACTCACTATGGTTATGGCTTATCGTCACGTGTGGAGCCTCTTGCATGTAGAGGGTGGAGCTCTTCTTTCCGTGAATGCGTCTTAAAGGAGCCGACAACAATTCTTGCGGTACCCTTTTTTTTGTTCGTTATTTTTTTTTCTGATGCAAAAATGGAATGCTTACCGGCCATAGTGTCCAATGCTGCGGTCGTAACGCCGAAGGTGCTGTGGAATGCGTTTAATTGTGAGCACGAAATCGTACGCCGGAAACAGGGGAAGTTCAGTGCGACAGCGGTTGCAGGCCGCCATTGGTGGGAAGCAGTAGCACATACCAGTAGTGTGATTTCTGTAGTGCTGGCACCATTGTACGCCACAATTAGTCGACGATGGCATTTCGGCATGTCACCAGGAGACCACAGACCATCGGGGAATTCGTGAATTCGGGAACTCGTGACCGCAAAGGCAGCGCCACTAGTTAGTGTAATTTTTTTTAGCTCAAATTTCGCATGAAACAAAGCGCAACCTCATATCTACAATGACTGCTGTCTTTAAAAGACAATTCTGGTGCACTTAGTGAAAGCCGACTTACGCATAGTAAACTGATTGCATACGTTTGTCACGTATACCAAGGTTTCACTGCCAATTCACGCCGCATATAGTTTTTTTTTATTGCGAGATTGTGTGCCAATTTAAATTTACACTTCCATCTTAAACTGCGAAGGGCAGGCTAAAATTTATCAGTTTTAACTGACGGTCCTTTTCACTCCCATCAACATCTCACACAAGTTTTCGGTGCTTCTTGGTCCCTTTATGTAGAGCATTTTCTCTCTGGCGAGAATGTACTGTGCCAAACAGTTGTTGGCTTCTTATCGAGATTTCCGTGTAACCGCACGGCACCTTGTAACATCACGCTCGACATAGAGGAAATAAAGCTAAAGGTAGAAAACTTCCGCAAGGTAGAGTGAGTGCAAACGAAAAATCGGCCACCTCTGAAGGCGGTAAACAGCTTTGAATTTGGGGATTCAGAACGAAAGGTTGTTTTAGAGACATAATTTCCGACTTTGCGAAACGGTTTTAGCGGTTGCCGCTAAGTGAAGCGTTTTAAAAAATAGAAACTCTCCGCTTTCGCAGTTGATATTTGGCCTTCAAGATACACAAGGGCCAATCGTCCAAGCAACACCCTTACAAGTGCTACTCTCTAGCCCTGAAAAAAAAAGAAAAGGAAGGGGAAAAATGGAAGAGGTGGTTTTTAACCTTGCAACGCTGTACTAAATGCTTTTAAAGCGTCCTTTTCTGTGTTTACAAATTCTATGTTTATTTACACTACGCTTTAAACGTACACCACAGCAGCTACAAATGCACAATCCGTTTCCGCACGTCTCGTCATTCCTGGCCCGAGAATACATCACTGCCACGTCATCAACAGGCTGAACAGAAAAGGTTCAGCAGACATAAAAATTGTATCCTCCTCGAAATACATCGCTGCATGGTTTATTGATTTGGACAGTTATAAACCTTATCTGACGCGATTCGAATGCGAACAGTAAGTATCGAACGTGGAATAGTCAAACGCAAGCGCATACATGTAGAGGTGCAATATCTATTTTGCAATAATTAGGTACCACGCGTGTACGAACTAGTTCAATAAAAACAGCTATCAGATAGCCACACCATCAGCTTTACACAGCGAGCACTCCATGTCAATAAAAAAATCTGCACGAACAGCTTAACATATTTAGAGCTTGGTTGAAAACAAGATTCCAGGGATTGAGCGGCTGCTGTAAAATAAGATGAGTAGTTGGGGAAAGAAAGCTGCTGAAGGAATTGTGTGTCGTAAAGAAACGTAAACTGGTCAATTACAAAGAAAACATGACTGCTTGTAGAATAAAAGCGACAACTGCTACCTGAATAGACCTTCTAAACCAGTAAAAAACAGACTACTAGCAAAAATAACTGTTCTGTAGTAACCCTCCGAAGTGAAGCCTGGAAGAAAGCTTACATTACCCGCTTTATACCTGCATTGCTAGAAAAACGTTTCTAGTATTTCACTACCGATAATTCGCGCCACTTCAATCAGCAGACAAATACCACTAGCAAGAATTCAGCAGTAGGTTGTCGCGAAATATTTGGTTAGCTTCAAGAATTTCACAACAGCGAATACCTCCTTATCTAATACGAGTATTTAGTCTGTCATATTCTACTGTAATTTGAAACTTTGAGTATTCGCCCCCCCCCCTCCCTTACTATTTCATTTTAATTTAAAGCTCCAAGTTTGCTTTCCTCTTGTAAACGACACGTTATTTAGAAGTATTAGTCGCTTTATAATGATATCATCATTCCAGTGTGTTTGGCATATAATTTCATTACAATGCTGCAAAATTCTCCCTGCTCGCCGGATTCAATCCCTGTGGCTTTTTTGTTCGCCAAATGCAAATTAATGCTTCGGGGCCGATTTTTACGGAGGCGGCCCTTCAAGAAGGTGAATGCAGTTCGAAAAGAAAACGACATCGCTGTTGAAGTGTTCTATAGAGAAGGATTTTCAAGGGTGCTTCTAGCAATGTAAGAAGACTTGGCACCAGCGTATTGCGTCTAATGCAGACTATTTGGGTGGTAACCTGATTGATGTGTGGGAAAGTTTTCCGAAACGCATATTTTTTTAATGCAATGCATGAAGTTTTGGGACAGACCTTGTATATATAACTTACGTGTCCTTAATTGTTTGTAAGTTTATTAATTTATCGCGATCATATACGGCATAATGCAATCATATTAACATACGTTTTCTAAATTACTTACTTTTGTAAATCATTATCATGCATATGCAATCACATGCAGCATTATACATGTTGCATAACATTTGTAACGCGCTCACTGCAAATCACTCTACCTTGAAATTTCGTTATTCAGCGTATTGTTTCTGTTTCTTTCGCGTGCGTGTTTGTGTTTATTTCGTTCTGTGCGCTATGGGTGACATCTCGTGTTTACGTTTCCTTGCCTTCACAAAAAAAAAAAAATTACCTTATCAGCGTCGCAAGAATGACGCTTCCCAACATTTTTTTTTGCTAGTTCTTTTGGTGGAAAGTCCCATCCCGAAAGTGAAATATTTCAATCGCGGGAAACGCCTGCTCTTCTGGACTTTTTTTGCATACTACTGCCGTATTCTTTATTTTCCCATTGACAAACATCGTGATAAGAGTAGCGACTCGCGAGAAAAAACTTTGTTTGCCTTCTTTTGATTGGCATGTCATACAGACCATGCCACTGGCTCTCACCGCTCTAGTTGCGTACCTCTAACATCAACACTCCTATGTGCAAGAATAACGTACAGCGCAAAGGACACGGACAGCGATAGGCGACATACACAGCGCTGACTTCCAACAAGATTTTATTGCGTCGCCACATCGTGTGTATATATACAAGAAGAGGCCTGCGCAGAAAATGTACGACAGTCACAGGGGGTGTCCTAACAGCAAGTCATTGAACGTTCAATGACTTGCTGTTATACAATGTTCAATGACTTGCTGTTTGGACATCCCCTGTGACTGTCGTACATTTTCTGCGCAGGCCTCTTCTTGTATATATACACACGATGTGGCGACTCAATAAAATCTTCTTGGAAGTCAGCGCTATGTATGCCGCCTATCGCTGTCCGTGTCCTTTGCGCTGTACGTTATTTTTGATCATGAATTACCAACTAGCGCAAGCAACCACCCTAGTCCAATGTGCAGCTGGTTAAACTTGATGGAAGGAACAAAAATTAGAGATTCCTGGAAAGACAGAAAAGTTGCGTATTCTGCGAAAAGAAAAATTGCGTTTTCTGTGAGTTGACTATTACTTTACAATTATGGATAACTTCGTTTCAAAGCAAAGCCACACACCATAGCTATCTGCGCAGCTAACTTTAGGTAGTTCAGCGTCACCTTCATATCTTCAGTAACGCGTTTCATTCAGGCAATACAGGCAGTTTCTTTCACTTTATGTCTATGTTGCACGACACTCTGCATATGTGAAACAAAGAATAACCAATGTATAATTAGAACTACATGTATAATTCTGGCCTCCTTTATGGGACATCATTTATTATTACCAGCGCCTTTTTTTTTTAGTCTGGGCCTGTTTTTGCGAAGTGGTCCTTGCACCAGATTAGCGGGTAAGAACAGGTATATGTCAATAGTGAGAGCGAAGCTGTCAGTTAATGCAGGCGGCTAAGAAGGAACAACTCTGACGACCAGAAAGCTTTTTGAATTAATCTAATGCTTTTCCAGTCTTCTGAAACCAGACTATGACTGCTGCAATCAGTCGCTGTTTTCAGCGAATAAAGTTGAGGTATTAGAGGTAAGAGAGAATACTAATAAACACAACTTCCACAAATGCAGGACACAAGAATGCAGGCGCGTTACGTGATCTTCGCCGTTCTGCTGGCTGTGCTGGTCATCTGTGCCGCCGAAGACCTCGGTGAGTGCGTTTATACTTTAACACGTTGACGACATTGCGTGATACACGGTGCCGTTTTTTCCGCAGACCGTCACTGTGTTTGGGCATTGCAAATAGATAAACAATGTGCGCAGGCCACGCCTACTGCGTCGTTAATGCCAAGTACCGCAGATAGGCATGACGTTGTTAATTTTCGCGCATTATTAGCTAACATTATATGAACAAGAATTTCCTATTACTGCTATACTCTAAACAGACGTACATGACTGTCCCAGCCGAACGAGTGGACATTTGCTCTCGAATTTGCTAGAGCAGCAGAATTTTTTTAGCGCGTACCGGGGGACTGACGTCGCAGTTGTGAACTTTACACGTTTATTTCGCTCACCATAACGAGAGAGTGCGCGTCGCATGCAGTAACGATGGCACAATTTGTCACACTGCTATTATTGCAACGCGCTTTCCACCGTTTTAGTGAGAGATGGCGGCGCCGGTTTATTTGCGCTAAAGCCTACATTTAGTGGCCCTGCATCAGACGACGCGCACATTTGTGCGTTATTTTGAACAAATCGAGGAACTGATGCTCGCAAGTTTGGTACTAAAGTGGCCCATAAATTCTATGCCTGCACAAATTGTGAGTGCAAATCAGACTGCTGTTTAGCTGCAAAACTTACGGACGTATGACGATCCCGTTTATTCATCCAGCAACAATCACTACGTTTCCCCGCGAACTTCTGTAATGCGTTTGGTTGTTGAGGTTATTTTCAATCGTATCACATAATATACAAAGCGCAAGAACAGTAGGAAGTTCGCACAAAAGGCTGCGCGTTTTTTCTTGAACGAGCAGCTGAGCCGGCCCGCGTGATGACACCACGCAGGTGGCGCTTCCACGTCATACGCAAGCACCCCGCGGCAGATAAATAATCATGGTAGCCCTAACAATCAATGCTCTCCAAGAATAGCGGCCACAACGTGTTTCCTGCTCTGCAATCTCTCCCAGCGCATGCAGCCCACATAAGCATAGCTTTCAGGATCTGTTGCTGTCGCCCAAAGGAAACTGTCGCGGAGACGCGCATTCTGGCACCATCTGTCCAGTGAGTCCTATGAATTTCTGCACGGGAAAGAGAGAGATAGAGAAATACAAGAGATGAAAGGCAATGAGGTTAACCAGAAAGTCCGTTCAGTTTGCTATCCTACATTGGGGAAAGGCTATAGGGATGGAGAGAGAGAGAGAGAGACAATGAGAAGGGAGAGAGAGGACATAGAAAAGGGACAGCGAAAACCAACTACGTCAGTGCGCTGCGCATGAACAAAACAAGGACGAGAGGAAAATAAATCAAGTTAGGTCACGCGATCGTCACAGAAAAGGAGATCGGCAACTGCCACATGTGCACGTAACTTATCCCACGAATGCTAGAACAATGGACGTCTCTTATTCGAGAATTGCCGTATGTGTGCCTTACTGAAATTTAACTGGATGTACCCGTGATCACATTGAAACTTCAAAAGTCTAGTGGAGCTGTGAACCTTGCACACAAAATCTATTGATCTCCAACCTCCTATGTTTCGTAATTAGAAACAATCGTCCCCAAACACCAAGGGCGCTCCATACATGTGCAAAAAGCTCGAAATATTCGGTGTGCGTGATGACGTGCAGCACGTTCCCGAATTAACTGTACACATTAAGGATATCAAGTTCATAAAAATGGTGGTGAATGTTGCACAAATCCTTACCCCGCAAGGCACGAAGGATGCGTCGCCCGACACAATGACGACTTTACCTTGGGAAGAGGACACTCATGTTCATCACAATGTAACGCGAAATTGGAAACACGTTCACGCTACTTTCCACCAGATGCAATCCACCCGTTTAGTGAAACTTTATTGATTGCCACGCAATATGTAGACACCTAGGGCACTCTGTATATATATATATATATATATATATATATATATATATATATATATATATATATATTCACTGAACACCGCTTACACCAATCATACAGTTGCCTTGCATCTTTACTAGACCCGTTTCCTACGCAGGTCCGTTTCGGGTGCGACGTTCTGCACGCTGTGGGAAAAACGCGGCGCACCAAAGATGCGGCCCCCCATGCGAGAACATCTGTGGTCAACCAGAAAATCGAGAGTGTAGAAAGGCGACATGCACTCCCAAGTGCGTCTGCCTTAGTGGTCATGTCCGTACGGCCGAGGGAACCTGCATCACCCGTCAAGAGTGCCGCAAGAAGACAGGATAAGCACGTGTTGACGGACGCCTACCCCCATAACGCCAACATTCACTTCCTTAGATCTTTACTGAAATAAATTCATTCGTTCATTCTTTCTTTCCCTTTGTCTTTCGATCATCCATTCACTCGCCGTCGGCGATAGCGGCAGGCTTGGCCAACGGAACGTCGGCCTCCGGCAGCATTGAGAGTTGACTGCTTGAGAGTCGGCTGCTTGACTGGAAGCCAGGGCATACCGCAATGTTGCCGGGGTGACATCTACACGACACCTAGATCCTCGCCCTAAGAAGGCGAGGTCGCTCGCACTTTTCGCACATGCCTTGCTATCTGAATTGATTGGTCTGTTAGATCCGGCTTCACGACGTGTTCGTTAGCTGCTTCAGCGGCTGCTTGGGCAGCGCTTTTGGACAGGAGTGCTTTTATGAAGAGATGAAAGATGCCGGCTAAGCTCCAGCCATTAAATCCGTTTAATACAACATTGAGTTTATACATGTTTATACAACATTGAGTATCAATTGTCGGCTGACGGGATAACGATCTTTCACCGGAGATGGCTTTCTCATGTGGCGATATGACGGTCTCGACGCCGTCCGCTGTGTACATAAGCTGTTCAAACCCACCTTGCGTTTGCAAAACACAAAGATGCATCAGCAATTTATTCAAGGCGTTAAGTTCCACGAGCTTTCGTATGTATATAGCGAATCTTCAAGCGCTTAAAATGTGTTTTTTTCAGGCGCAACAACAAAAATATATAAAACAAGAATTTTAAGCAGGACAGCGGCCGATCGGAACTACAATGCACCACCAGGTTAATTTGCGCAGGACATTGTCATGGTGAGAAACTGAGATTGCGTTGCTTGGTGAGGTCTGAAATGCACAAACTATATAGTGGAATTTATCGGCTCACAGGGATTTGGTGGGCGCGCTAGTGGTCGTTTGTTATGCTTTTTTTGTGGATCCTCACCTTGTAGCTCACACTTAATGCTAAATAAACACTATGAGCAGAGCAAATAGTGCAACCTAATACCTGAACTTTTTTGGCTCACAATTCCGCATGAATACTAGGGTGCACGAAAAATACAAACAGGGAAGCTACTGAAAGATTAATGAAACAATGCTACATTACGTGCCCGATTGAAGCCAACAAATGTTGGACGCAGAACAGGCGCGGTAAATAGTGTACGCTCACAAATATTTGCATAATTTATAACCCTCAGGCCGAAAATTACCTTTCATAAGAAGTCCAAAATCACTGTGCTATAAAGTTTGTAAACAGGGATAAGGTGCCTCAGAAAGACTGGCCAATGTTTCGATAGGAGGACTTATCTTCGTCAAAGGCGGCCTCGTCTTCCTCGGCATGTTAGTTTGAAAGGGTGAGTGCAGTGACGTCACGTGCGTTCGTCGTCGGTGGCGGCTGGTTATAAAGGGAGAGACTTCAGAGGTAATGAGCGCTGTCGTCCGACATCTGTGAGCGCCGCTCCCAAGACGAGGGGACAAGAGCGGGGGGTGGGAAGGCGGGGAGAAAAGAAAAGGAGAGAGAACGACACGAGGGGGGACACCGAGAGGGAAAAAAGGGGAGGGGGAGAAAGAACAAGAAAAAAAAGAAGGGAACAAGAAAAAAAAGAAGGGGTGCATGGGAGGGCGTTCGGGAAGCGAGAGGTTAGGGAGCATTCAGAGGTGTCGTTGGCGGCATGATTTTGTGGCACTAGAAGAGCCGGTTAGGCGGTCAGTGCGCGAGTAACACAACACGCAATAAAAAAATTACCCTGAGTTGAAAGCGTGACTTTAGTAGCATAGCAGCAATACATCGAGCAATCTTGAAGTAGATATGATGGCGACAGCGAGTATGGCATACAATGTGTGGCGTATCTGGAAAACAGCGGCATGGTCTTTCAAGGGCCGTTAGCACCAGTAGCTCAACGTAGGTGTCGTTACGGCAGTATACAGAAATGCCGATACCCTGTGTGGCTCATGCGCCCAAAAAGGTGTGATGACGTCTGGGACTTCTGAAAGGGTTGGTCAGGGTATTTAAAAAAACATATAATAGAAAACAGACAAGAAATGTAAAAAATAGGAGGGGGAACCGAAACCGGAATAATCAATAGGAGGGTGACGTGCGCAGAAGTGGGCGGGGGCCGGTGTACATAAGAAAAGGGGCTCGTACAGTTGACTTAAACGAAGAAAACATGAAATAGTATCTTAAATTGAGTAGTAGGCAGGAAAAAAATTTTCGCTAGAGAGGAATAGGTGATGTTAAGAATTAAGGTTAGCTAGTGGCGCAATGTGTTTGTGTCTTGGTAGATGATATGAGAATTTCAGATTTAAGTTACCGCTTTTAAAGATTCTAAGTTGCCGCGTGCCAAATTCATTCCCGTCGGGTGTAGGCAGTTAAACTTGTGTATGAGGTATGATTCCGCATATTTCCTTTCGCGATGTGAATGGAAATTTGTTTGTAGTATATGGAGCCTTGCTTTGTCAAATATATGACCATGTTCATTAATGTGGCTGGCTACTGCTTTGGGTAAATTGTGTTTTGTATCCGCGCGATGACCGTATAGTCTTGTATGAATTTGTTGTCCAGCCTCATCTACGTATTGTTTGCTACAAGTGACACATTCTAGACAGTAGACTACGTTGCTTGATGTGCAGGTGAAAGCCGAAGTTACGTTGTGTGCGTAATTTGACGCTGTACTTTTTATTGTAGTAGTAGATTGGATATGTTTGCATGTAGAGCACCTGGGGCGGCCACAGGGACCGGTTCCCAGCTTCGTCTTTGCTCTTAGTTTTGCATGCACAAGACTGTCTTTAAATTTAGTGTTGCGTCTGTAGGCTACTCTGGGTGGATCGGGAAAGATCTTATTAAGTTTCTGGTTGCTGTTGAGAATTGGGTAGTATTTACTGAGGATGTTGTTGACGTTTGGGAGTGCGTTTGAGAATTTAGTAGCACGAAGCGTTGTTGTTCTTGTGATCCGCGGGCGGGGCTTGAGGACCTCGGCTCGAACAAGTTTAGTTGCAGCGGTGTAGGCTTTTTGAAAGTAAATGTTTGGGTGGTTCCTGTTTGATAGGGTTTCTTTAAGGTGATCGAGTCTATATATTAGCCTCGTATTTCAACGCAAAGGCGACATAGTCGTGTGGCTTGCCCGATGCACTACGCAGAAATACACGAAGCACCGCACGAGCACCTAGCTTGGGACGGCTTCCACTTAAACCGCACAGGAATAAAGCTAGTTTCCCAACACATCAAATCCTTTATTAAGAACGAGTACTGAAAAACACTCCTGAAATCCACTTCAAATACCACCCCCACCTACTACTACAGTAAAAAGTGCAGCGTAAATTACGCACACAAGGTAACTTCGGCTTTCACCTGCACGTCAAGCAACGTAGTCCACTGTCTGGAATGTGCCACTTGTAGCAAACAATACGTAGGTGAGGTTGGACAACAAATTCATACAAGACTATACGGTCATCGCGCGGATACAAAACACAATTTACCCAAAGCAGTAGCCAGCCACATTAATGAACATGGTCATATATTTGACAAAGCAAGGCTCCATATTCTACAAACAAATTTCCATTCACATCGCGAAAGGAAATATACGGAATCATACCTCATACACAAGTTTAACTGCCTACACCCGACGGGAATTAATTTGGCACGTGGCAACTTAGAATCTTTAAAAGCGGTAATTCAAACCTCAAATTCTCATATCATCAACCAAGACACAAACACATTGCGCCACTAGCTAACCTTAATTCTTAACATCACCTATTCCTCTCTAGTGAAACTTTTTTTTCCTGCCTACTACTCAATGTAAAATACTTTCATGTTTTTTTCGTTTATGTCAACTGTACGAGCCCCTTTTCCTATGTACACCGGCCCCCGCCCGCTTCTGTGCACGTCACTCTCCTATTTGTTATTCCGGTTTCGGTTCCCCCCCTCCTATTTTTTATATTTTTGTCTGTTTTCTATTATATATATTTTTTTGAAACACCCTGACCAACCCTTTCAGAAGTCCCAGACGTCATCACACCTTTTTAGGCGCATGAGCCACACAGGGTATCGCCATTTCTGTATACTGCCGTAACGACACCTACGTTGAGCTACTGGGGATAACCGCCCTTGAAAGACCACCCGCTACCTTCCAGATACGCCATACATTGTATCCCAGACTTCTTGTCACCATCTTAACTACTTCAAGATTAGTCGACGCATTGCTGCTATGCTACTAAAGCCACGCTTTCAACTCAGGGTGTTTTTTTGTGTGTTGTTACTCGCGCACTGACCACCTAACCGGCTGTTCTAATGTCACAACAACATGCCGCCAACGACGCCTCTGAGTGCTCCTTAAGCTCTCGCTTCCCCAACGCCCTCCCATGCCCCCTTCTTTTTTTGTTGTTGTTCTTTCTCCCCCCGTTTTCCCTCTTCGTGTCCCTCCACCGTTTTTTATCTCTTCTTTTCTTCCTTTTCTTTTCTCCCTGCCTTTCCACCCCACGCTCTTGTCCCCTCGTCTTGGGAACGGCGCTCAGAGTGGTCGGACGACAGCGCTCATACATTACCTCTGAAGCCTCTACCTTTATAAGCAGCCGCCACCGACGACGAAAGCACGTGACGTCACTGCACTCGCCCTTTAAAACTAGCATGACGAGGATGACGAGGCCGCCTTTGACGATAGGTTTTCCTATCGAAACGTTGGCTAGCCTTTCTGCTGTTTACAAACTTTATTTCATAAGAAGCAACAGACGTCTCTCGAGGCTTTTTGTATTGCCGTGTGTTTGACGATTTGAAGCACTCTGTCATTATTAAGTGTTGCCTAGTCAGAATCTGCAAAATGATCTTGAGCGAAGACAAAATTAATTTTCTTGTCTAACGGCGATTTCGGCAACCCGCGTCAGGGCGGGCGATGCGAGTTTCCGAAGTAGCCATAAAACAGACTGTACCGTCGCACAATATTTTCCACAGGTGCTGCCTCATACACGAAATTTATCAAAGCTGAGCTATTTCCGATACTACACGGCGTTTGATTGGTAGATTTCTGGCGCATATCGAGCATAGCGCACACAGCGCACGGATGGGATGAAAAGCAACGCAAGCATGAAACACGCCAAGCGACTATCTCACACGAATGTATGGCGAGTATACAGCACAGCACACACAGCGTATACATCCCACAGAACACTAAGCCAAACATAATCGGCTCAAGCATCAACATGTTAATCCGACAATCAACAGGCTCACATAAAAATGTTTACGGGAAGTTTCTGGCGTAAATCTGAGACGAGACCAGACGCCTCTTCTTCGGACGAGACCGTGCGAAGAAGCGAAGGAGAGGAAAGCCGAAAGGCGAGAACAAAGGCAGCGGTCAACGTCCAGCATCAGCGTCAGGCAACAATGTCAGCACAAGCGCCTGGAGAGCTGCGCCTTTTCAACGTTCCCTGACAGGTGTTGTATCTGCTCAAATCTTCAAACATGTTTTACGGTGCGGTAGCTGGCTCACAACTCGAAACTATCCACAAGAAACCTTGGTTACAAGCTATTTCTGTATCGATGTGCAATTATTCTTGACAATGTGCTTGTATGTTCATAGCTGGTTGGAACGCACCCTACCACCCCCCCCCCCCCCCCACCGAGTATGTAGCTGCAGAAATCATCGTCGATCATTATCGGCGTTCTGTATAGGTGCACTACAGGACGAAAGCGTCTCCTTCCTTGGGGTCTCCTTAGATGCACCTATTTAAAGAGAAACAGTAGGAAAGGGCGGGTTGAGGAGCGGAATGTATTGCTCATCTGTTATAGTGACGATAGACTGAGCCGCGACCGTATGGTGTGTTTCTAAAGAGACAAAAGGAGCGGCGGCTTCTTTTGGCACCGCTTATTTGAGTCGAAAGTATTCGCACCGCTTATTTAGAGTCGACAGTATTTGTAGAGGACTTCGTACGCTTCCGCCTAACAGGTGCGCAGTGCACTTACAGTCAACCGTCTTTCCAGGGCACAATCTGCAACGCACTTTTCTCTAAATTCTGCACATTTCTTTCTCCCATCCCTGTCTGCAGCGCAACATGAATTTGGGGGCCCACTGCAGAAGAAGTGGACCTTCGGATATGTTTTTTTTCCCTACGTACGCTAACCAGTTTTGGGTAAATGTTTAGACAACCTCAAAAGTTCAACTAACGTTAACGACGCAAGCGCTTATTTCCTACCTCGGATTTACAGGTGCGTTGCAAAGAGCAACATCTTTTGCCAATGGTGCCAGATCAAGTGAAAACAAGTACCGAAATGTGCTTTTGAAAGAAAAAAGCTCCCCTATCGAGGCACTCAGAGGTGCCAAAAGCAGGAATAGGATATATAGGCACGCATGACACAAATACGCATATGCAGGCACTTTAAAGTCAGTGCTCGACCGTTTCATAACCCATATTTTGTGAACATATATGTGAAGGGTGCAGGCCCGGCACGCGGAAACAATTTTGCCTATAATCGCGTCTTTACTAATGATTTTTGAGCCCTACAAATAAGGTTACAACCAGAAGAAAAGGGGACAATGCCAGGGTTTCCATGTTTTGAGCACAAGTATAACAAAATTATAAGAAAAGTCAGAAAGCACGCCAATGTGCCGGATATAATCGTATGTTTGTAAAAAGCATGCGCGCTTTGCTTGAACCAAGGGATTCATCCTCCACTATGAGAAATTTCCGACGTCCGTAAGATAAATATGTTGCAAAAGGCTATGGAGTTGATGCATCACATCTTCAAGCAGCTAAGTGAGCTGTCTGAATGGATCAATTCACTGTGAGAAAAAGATGAATACATATAATAAAATAATGGCTGTCCAAAAGCGCCGCATTATCATTATCGCACGTTTGTTTTCGGAAAATCTTTGTACAAATCACTCGCTCAATGATATTTTTATTACTGTAATAAACGATTATTTTTCTACAGATCGCGTCAGCCCTGGGGCAAAAGTTGTCTACAGATGATTCGTTATTTTGGTTGATCTTGCACAACGTGTGTGAATTCGCAGTGGATAGCCGTAAAGCATGCGTGGCATGATAGATAACTAAATCATTGACAACAACGGGTGGCATAGTACAAAGATGGATCACGTGACTACAAGATTTAGGGCCATTATTCACAAAATTTATGCGGATTTACGGTCCATAAAAGGCAGGTCTTAACATAAAAAGTAAGCATTTACGTCATGCTCCTGCTGATATTCATTTCGAGTTTTATTTTTCAAAACCAGCACTACTACACAGAAAATGAATTCTAACTGCGAGAGCTTTTTTTTCCTACCCGTACTTTCTTTAGCCTGGCAATATATCTGGCCTCCATAGTATGACTTTGTAGCCGTCTTCAAAAAAAGAAAACAAATTGAAAAGGAAGGAGTTCAGTCTTCTGCGAGGAATCAAACGCATCCCTTATTGTGGTGAGCGAGCATCTTTCCTAGGTACCATGGCAACAGTTGGAGAAGGGCCGGGTAATACGTGCCACTAATGAGGCGGCATAGGGAATCTAATCCAACCTGCTTCTCTATAGGAAGGAAAAGAAAACGAAGCACCACAGCAGCTACGGCTGGTCACGAGCGACTAACTTCAGCTTCTTCGAATAGACAGGCCTTCACCTTTACAGCTACAACTGATGCCAGACACTACCCTATTGCAAACCCCAGTGGCCAGTGCCATGCCGTGTTATGGGCCCAGTGTCGTGCGCTGGATGCTGGGGCGTTGGGCATGCGCGGCATGCTGAGTGGCGCTGGGCACCGGTGCGAAGTAGTGTTCCTGTATATGCTCCCGCAGGGAGCAGAGTTGCGCATAGGTCCGCCGTCGTGCTCCCGCTCTGCAGCGAAGCCACTCCTCGCGCGCGCAGGAGCCAAATGCCACGCGGTTGTTGTTGTTAAAAACTTTATTTAAACAGAGGTGTTCGGGCCATGTAGGCCCCTGGTCCCCCGCTCGACCGTAGTCCACTCAAGTGTTTATGTTCCGTAGGCCCATAACACTGGCAGCCCGGCTGGTCGCGATGGTCTGCGTTGCCGGGTCCTCAGAGCGGAGCACGGTCTCCCAGTCCCCCCACGATGTCAGGTGCTCCAGGCCCCGCGGGGGAGGATCCGCCGGGCAAAGCGAGAGGATGTGGATGGCGGAGGTGAACGGTTCGGGACAGAGGGCGCAGGCGGACGTGGGAAAAGAGGGATGGTAATGGGATAGGGTGACAGGGGAGGGGAGTGTGTGGGTCTGGAGTCGCCTCCACAGTGTCGCATGCCTGTTGTCTAGGGATGGGTGAGGTGGGGTGTAGATCTGACGTGCTGCCCTATAAGCCTGCGTCAGATCGCTGAAAGAGTGCATGCGCTCCTTCGTGAATCCCGGATCGGAGGCCACCTGAGCTCGGTTAATAGAACCTCGGGCTAAAAGGTTGGCAGCCTCGTTTCCGGAACTCCCGGAGTGCGCAGGCACCCATATCAGCTCCACATGGCGGGGTGGAGGGGCAACGGGCGAGTCCAGTATGCAAAAAGCAGGAACATGGACTCGGCCTCGTGCAAAATATAGTATAGCTGTTTTTGAATCTGTTATTATGTACCGGGCTTCCGTATGGGTGATGGCAATGGCAATCGTAGCTTCCTCTGCAGCTTCTGGGGAAGTGTGTGGGGGGAGGGGTACTGTGATGAGTGGGGAGAGGGAGGAGTCCACCACGGCGGCAACCGCTTGCTCTCCCATGCATGCGGCGTCCACCCATACGGCGTCCGGTTCGGGGCCGTAATAGCGATGGAGCGCCTTAGCTCGAGCTCGGCGGCGCGCCTCGTGGTGTTGTGGATGCATGTTCCTGGGGAGCGGCTTAATAAGCAGCTCCCGGTGGATGTGGCGTGGGGTGGCGAGTTGTGTAGGGTCGTTGGCGGGTATCCGGATCCCGAGGGAGTCCGGGATGTGCCGCCCAGTGGATGTTCGTGTCAGGCGAATGTATTGCGCCTGTCGGTGGGTTTCTACAAGTTCCCCGATAGTGTTGTGGAGGCCCAGGCCGAGTAGTCTGTCTGTGGGTGTATTAATGGGTAGTTTTAATGCTACTTTGTACGCCTTGCGTATTAATGCATCTAGGGCATTAGTATCGTGTCGGGATAAGTGTAAATATGGGGTTGTGTAAAGCACACGGCTGAGGACGAAGGCATGGATGAGGCGACATAGGTCGCGCTCCTACATGCCTCTGTGGTGGGCTGAAACCCGGCGAATGAGGTGCGAAATCGCACCTGCAATCTGCTTGAGTTTCTTCAGGGTGGTGGTGTTTTTACCATCACTCTGGATATGGAGTCCCAGTACTCGGAGGGTTTCAACCTCCGGCACTGGGCGTCCGTCCAGCTCGATCGTGATGGGGGAGCATGGGGAGCAGCGATTACGAGGTCTGATGAGTAGTAGTTCCGATTTTTCTGGGGAGCAAGAAAGACCGATACTGGCAGCATAATTTTGGGTCAGGGTGGCTGCAGATTGGAGAGTGTCCTCTATGCCGCCGTCACTGCCGTGGGTAGTCCACAGCGTGATGTCGTCGGCATAGAGGGGGTGTTTGAGATGGGGTATGGTTGCCAATTGTCGGGCCAGGGGGATTATGGTGATATTAAATAGAAAGGGGGACAGAACGGACCCTTGCGGGGTGCCAACACTCCGTAAAGTAAAAGAGAGGGAGGTGAGTGGGCCAAAGTGTATCTGAGCCGTGCGGTCGGTCAGGAATGCTTGAATGTAGGTGTACGTACGTGCACCCACATTCAGTGACGAGAGGGCAGTCATGATCGCATGGTGTTCTACGCGATCAAAGGCTTTGGAGAGGTCCAAAGCCAGGACTGCCTTTGTGTGACCCGGGATAAGGGGGTCGAAAATGTCGTGCGTAAGTTGTAGCATGGCATCCTGCGCGGATAAATGGGGGCGGAAGCCCACCATGCTGTGAGGGTAAAGGTCGTTTTCCGCCATGTGTTGTGTGAGTCTCGATAATACTACATGCTCGAAGAGCTTTCCGAGGCATGAGGTTAGCGAGATCGGGCGAACGTTCTGGAGTGTAAGTGGTTTGTTGGGTTTGGGTATGAAAATAACCTTCGCATGACGCCAGGACTGGGGGAGGGTGCCCTCCCTCCAACACTGGTTGAAGTAGTCCGTAATCTGTGTGATGGATTGATCATCCAGATTACGAAGCATAGATTTGGTTACCTGGTCGGCGCCAGGTGCGGAGCTGGTACGGAGAGTCAGGAGGGCCGCTCTGACTTCCGTCTCCGTTATGTCCGTGTCGAGTGTGGGGTTGGGCTGCCCTGTGTAGGGAGGTAAGCGAGTCGGTGTGCCTGGGGAGGTGTAGATTTTTTGAAGTGTATCTATAAGGCTGTCAGGGTTGTCCATGTGTGCGTGGACGAGTCTTGTTACATGGTGTTATGTTGCTGTTTTTGTCTGCGTCGGATCTATAAGGTGGCGGACGAGTTGCCAGGCCCGCTTGGTGGACAGGTTCCCAGCAATGCCGTCGCATATCTGGCCCCAGTTGGACCGGCAGAGCTCCTCAGAATGTTGTTGGATGTGGGTTTGCAGCGCGGCCAGCCGCTTTTTAAGTGTCCTGTTTAGCTTATTCCTCTTCCACCGTTCTAGGAGGCTGTGATAGGCCTCCCAGAGGTGGGCCAGTCGGGTGTCTAATGTAGGGGTTTCTGCAGGGGTTTCAATGAGTTTGGTGTTGCATTGGACATCATCCTGGAGTGATTTCACCAAGGTGTCGATATCGGAAATAGGGGTGTCAGAGCGGGCCGCCCGAGTGGTGCGGAGAGAGTCCCAGTTTATGAGTTTGTGTGTCATGTAAGTGTGACGGGGTTGTTTGTATGGGACAGTGACCTGTATAATGTAATGATCGCTGCCTAGTGTGTATTGTGCTCTGGTCCAGGTGACGCCTCGGATGGAGTGGGCAGCACCAGGTCCGGGCTGGTGTCCATGCTGACGCTATTTCAGATCCGAGTGGGCGTCAGGAAGTTGTTGTGTACGGTGAGGTGGAGGTTCCGGAGGAGCAGCCAGAGCCTGCGACCTCGGTGTGTTGTTGTTTTGTATCCCCAGTCTGTATGTTGACTGTTGAAGTCTCCGCCGACTAACAGGAGGTGCTTTCCTGCCAGCCGGTGCACCGATCGAAGTAGGGACTCTAGAGACGCCATCGGGTGTGATGGGAGGTGATAAATGTTGACAATAAATATGGATGGTAACGTGTGTTTATGGTGTATGATTTCAGTGATCACGCAGGGCGTCTCTGAAGCGATTTAGTGTACCCTGTGAGTGATGCTACGGTGTATGAGTGTGGACGCCCTGGGTTTGTCTGTGGCGTCCGAATGTACCGAGGTGTAGCTGGGAAGGGTTGAGCAATGTGCAGCGTCTTGGAGTAAAAGTATTTGAGGCTGAGGAGTGAGTGTGGGAAGTAAAAGCTGCAGAGGTGCACGCTTGTCCCGGAAGCCACGGCAATTCCAAGTTAGAATTTGTAGGTAATTATTTCCCCGCGCCGCCATACTGGAGCGTGGGGGGGCGGAGAGGGGGGGTTAGGTGCGTGTCCATTGGAATGTGTTGGACAGGACGGGTGAATTGTGTAGGCTGAAGGGTGGGTTGCGAGGGTATGGAAGGACGCATTTGTGTGAAGCGGTGTTCTATGTTTTCGAGCACCTTGTTAAGCATAACATCCATGCGGTGCTCTAATTTCTCCGTGAGGGTTTCTACGAGGTGAGTGAGTTTAGTCTCGAGGCGTGTTTTGAGTTCTTGTAGTTTACGATCGAATTTAGCCTCAAGCGCTCCGAGTTTGGCATCTATGCCTGTCAACTGAGGGGGTGGTACTTCCTGTGTGGTTCGCTGTTTTTTCGTGGGAGGTGTGCTGGGAGATTCCGTCTCGGGGGGTGGAGTGGAGTTAGGGAGGCCTGATTGTGTCGGGGGTTGGGTATGGACGAGGGAAGCAAGGCGACTTACCTCTTCCTTGAGGGCCTGGAGCTCCCGTTCCTGTTGCAGCGCTTCGGGAGTCTGGGTGAGCGGGGGGGTATGTCTTCCGGCGACCAGGTCGGCCCATGTGAGATGTCGAGCGTCCGAAGAGCGAGAAGCTGGGCTGCCGGAGTGTCGACGCAGGCTGGGACTGGATCGATGGTGTTGTCGATGTTCTGTCTTCTTTTGAGTGGATCGCGGCTGGCGTGTAGTAGGACTTCTTCGATTTGCTTTGCATCCACTTGTTCCGGTCATGTGTACTCCACCACAGAGAATGCATTGTGGAGCGCAGGTTGCGGGGTCCACTCTTTCATGAGTTTCGCCACATCTTGGGCATCGGTGGGAGCGGGGCAGGGTACATACATCTGCTCGATGTCCTGGTTTTCTGCAGGTCGCACAGGCGTCGATGTGTCCCCGGTAGACCGTGCATAGGTCGACACCGCCGCCGTAGATGATTTTCCTTGGAACTGGTCCGTAGGTGAAAGTGATAAGGATTGAGCGTGTTTTCCCCATACGTCGGGCATCAATGATGGGGACTTCGGAATTTCGGGCCTGAAGGTCTGCGATGACCTCGCTGGGGCTTTCATCCCAAAATGCGTTCGTGATCACTCCGCGCACCGCCCCGGCTGGTGGGGCGATGTAGGCTGTGATAGCATATTTTCGGTCGCGTAGTGCAATTTCCTTGAGATTGACGAGTTTGAGGGCGGTCTCTTGGCACGTGGTGGCGATGGTGCACGTGTTGTTGGTGGGATGTACTCGGATCTGGATGTCTTGTTGGCCTTGTAGCTGCGCTGCTTGCATGATTGTGGCGAGTAGCGAGCGCGGTGGGATGTCGAGAAGCGCGAGCCCTCCCTGCGATCGGTAGACAATATTGTAAGCGTCGGCAGGCAACGGTGCGAGTTGGCGACTTTTGAACGCCGCTGCTCTCGCAGCGCGCAGCTGTTCTTGGCGAGGCTGGAACGCGGGCGGCGATGGCGTCGTGGCGTTTGCGTTTTGTGGCGTCCCCATGCTGGATCCTGGGCATGCGGGAGACGATTTGGAGGCTCCGGTCGTGTTCCGACGGGACGCGTGCATGGACAGGACATGCTTCCAGTCCCGGGGGTTGTATTCGGACGGGTTCAAGTTCTCTGCAGACACTGTGACCTGCATGCTGGAGTCTGGGAAGTGGCCGCGCGAGCCTAGCGCGGCGGCTGCGCCGCTGCCAGAAAGGAAGGCTGACGGCTCAGCCGGAGAGCGTCGGATCTCCAAAAATGTGGGGTCCTCGGGAAGCTCTCACCTTGCTGCGTTGATTGAGGTAGGCAGTGGAGCTCCACAGCGCGTTCGCTGACCACTGAACAGGTCTGTGTGCCTGGTGTAGTCGTGCGCACTCGAGGCAGCAGCGACCGGTAGTTTTCACCGTCGCGGCGGCCGAGCGTCTCGCCGGAGCTGGGGAGCCGGAGTCCCCACGCGGTGTTCCGCCTTTTTCTCTAGTGGTCGCGAGCTACAAGCGCCAATTCTTCGCAGGCGCTTAGCAAAGGGCACTTCTTACTACAGGCTACGCTCGAACGAGTCATTCGTGCAGCCGGAAGGGGTGGGCTTCCAACCAACCGAAACTTTGTATGTACCTATGTAAACACGCATATACAAACACACGCACGAACGTACAAATAGGGGGTAGGACCACATTCGATTCCCCAAAATAAAATACTCCCGTGGCTCGAACAGCTCCAAAGTTCGCTCGCAAATGCCCAGTACGTCGCGACAAAAAGCGGTGCAATGATTTTCAGCATGCATATGAAGTTGTCTTATCATGGTGAGAAGGCAAGAAATGTTTTAAAGAGTGTTTAAAGAAAACTTCACACACGTAAGGTGCACACTTAGCGCATTTTGGCTGCCGAAACCAGCGGATTAATGACCGTCGCCAAGAGAGCTACCGTGCCTCCAGTTATGTCAGTGACCGTTAACAGAGCGTCATTTCTCACTAACCATCGTTCACAACAGCTGCACGTTTTCGATACATGCGGTGCAGACACTGATTTAAGCGCATTTAAAATGTTGACATGCGCACATTTTAAGCAAAGCTTACTTTTACGATTAATTCATACCACAGACTAATCAGCTATTTAGTAGCAGCAAATCTGCAAGTAGAAAAAGATTCAAGATGCAAGAGCTTCTAGATCAAATTAATTTCGAACAAGGGAATGCATGAACGGCTGCTGGCAGCAGGCCAAGTGTGCTGCTTCTTGGAACCTTGGGGGCAGAATTCAAAGAAACTGGAAAGGCAACAAGCTATTAAGAGTAAGAACAGGATATCTTTTATTGCACTAATCACATCAAGATGGCAAACTTGCAGAGTAATTATTCACACAGTGCAGACTGTAATACGACAACACATTTTTCTTGATCTCTCACCACTCAGAGAAGAGGCAGTAGTTGCAGACACTGTATCAAGTCAATGAAATCACTGAAGCAGGCTTTGGCCAAAAAGCCAAGTTAAAAAGCTTTGTGACCTATCGCATCAGAGGCAAGGAAATTTTACGTCATTCAACAGTGCATTCACTCCACTCCCACCCACAGGAAACAGCATTCACCAAAGCACAACGTAGATTTCCAGCATGTTTAATTGGACGACAAGTTTTGTTCCACTGGCACCGCGTAGAGCGCTTTACCGCCTTCCGTGCGGTTTGTGCAGCATGGTGCGCTGCACCCCGTCATACTGGAATACAAGTGCCAGTACGATGTGTTTGCATCACTTCACCAAGGTCCTTGACCTCACATCGTCGAATACCGTACCTGAAACCCGCAGCTGCTCCTCTGAACGCACGATCGACGGTCTTCTGATTGCCATGGCGATGGCACTGACGGAAACGACGAGTTTCCGTCAGTAGAAACGGTGCCGGAAAAGTCATGCGCAACTCTGCTCCCTGCGGGAGCATATACAGGAACACTAGTGCGAAGAGCAGCTCCAGAAAGCAACAGGGGGCGTTTTAGTGCAATAAAAAATTTGAAAGAAAGTAAAAATAAAGATGTTTCGAGCGCCACACCTACAGATCCGAAGCCCGGAAATTCACAACTACGCCCCGACATCTGAAGTAGTGATTGGATAATCTGCCACGTCGAGATCCAGGCGCATTTCTAGTCTCGCAGACACGTCTCGCACAGACATGATAGATGCGCTATCGCCCCTCAACTAAAACGTACGCCTGTATAAGGAAGAAAAAGTTGTTGTCCGTATTTAGTAGTATGCTCGTGACACAACACCGATTTTCGTTCGCGATTGGTATGTTAAGTTCGAAAAAAAAAATCCTAAACGAACCGCCGACCCAAGACGCTGTATGGGCTGTTACTGTCGATTTGGATACCCGTTTCTTGTTCTTAGCGCAAGGGGTATGCAAAATTTTTGTAGTTCAGTGTTGTGTTTAAATCGTGCATCTGTCAGAGAAGTATGTCCGTCATGTATGTTCGTCAGAGACGTGTAGATTAGAGCTGGCAGCTTTCGGCGCCGGCAGGTATACGTATGTTTAAAACGCGTCACATCGGCGCTCATCGCTTCTTGTGCTAACACTAGACCCGAAAAAGTGGTTTATTTAAGAACACCGATGCGAAAGCTCAAATATGGAGTGAGTTACCCTTGATACACTTGTTGGTTCCTGAGCCCACACGAGTGGACAGCGTGTAGAACTGACTCGGCGGATACGCTAGGCCTAAATTTCGGTGGAAGGAACCGACATCGGCGCGGGTACCTGGCGAATGTGAAAATGTGTGTTTCAGTCTCAGAACCTTTTATTAATAACTTCTTAGCATACCAGGGAAAGTGGAAGTGCACGAAACCCCTTAGCGTTCTTATCGGTGCGATAATACCAATTACCGGTAGCCTTCGAACTCGCGGTCCGTTCGAACGCGTCTGAACGACTTTTGGGTTTCGTGTCGACTTCGCAACACTGCGACAACGGCGACAACTCGCAATGATTGGTAACGTACAAGCCACTGGAAAACGAGGCGTCCTCTGCGTTTGCGTGGTTTCGTTCAAGACTATAGCTGTCCGCCCAGTCAAAAGGGAAAATGCAAAAAGCAAAAGTGATCTTCAGTGTGAAATAGACGTGCAAACAGGGCAGCTCACGCACCTTTATTCCAAGCTGCGACACGATATGGACTTTTATGACCCCATGTTATAGCACTATTTAGGACAAGAGACTAGTATCAAGCGATGAAATTGTATGAAGCATGTTATATTCAGCAGCGCCTATCCTCCTTGCGTACTGGAACCAGTGCGGCACAAACGCAACCAGCACAGTTTCCAGTGCGAGCCAGCGAACTGCAGCCAGAACCAGCACGTGTAGACATCAAACCAGTGCTCCCCAGCGTCATGGAAGTGAAACCAGCGTCTCGTCCAGTGTGAACCAGCTATGATCCAGCGTTCTCCTTCGTATCCCAGTGACTCCCTGCGAGCGCCAGCGTACCCAATGCGATCAAGTCGAAAAAAAAAATTGGCTGCGGCTTAGCACAACTAACCCTCGATATCCAAAGCGAAAGCTTGGTATAGCCTGGTTAAGTGTTGGTTTTACTTCGTTAACCTTTGAGTTCATCGTCGTCGTCATCATCACTAGCAGCAGCCTGTTTTATGTCCACTGCAGGACGAAGGCCTCTCCCTGCGATCTCCAATTACCCCTGTCCTGCGCCTACCGATTCCAATTAGCGCCCGCAAATTTCGTAATTTTTTCGCTCCAACCCATCTTCTGCCGTCCTCGACTGCGTTTCCCTTCTTTGGTATCCATTATGTAACCCTAGTGGTCCAACGGTTATCTAACATACGCATTACATGACCTGCCCAGCTTCATTTTTTTCTCTTAATGTCGACGAGAATATTGGCTATACCCGTCTGCTCTCTAATCCAAACCACTCTCTTTCTGTATCTTAATGTTATCCCTAGCATTCTTCGTTCCATCGCTCTTTGCACGGTCCACAACTTGGTCGCAAGCTTCTTCGTCAGTCTCCAAGTCTCTGCACCATATGTGAGCACAGGTAAAATGCACTGATTGTAAACCTTCCTTTTCAATGATAACGGTAAGCTTCTAGTCAGGAGCTGACAGTGTCTGCCGTATACAATCCAACCCATTTTTATTCTTCTATGAATTTCCTTCTCATGATCAGGGTTCCCAGTGATTAGTTGACCTAGGTAAACGTGCTTCTTACAGACTCTAGAGGTTGTCTGGCTATCCTGAACTCTTCTTCCCTTGCCTGGCTATTCAACATTATCTTCCGTTTTCTGCATACTTCAGCTCCACTCTTACACTCTCCCTGTTAAGGTCCTTAATCGTTTGTTGTAATCGCCCGCAGTGTTGCTGAATAGAACAATGTCATGGGCACCCCGAAGGTTGCTGAGATATTCGCCGTCGATCTATACTCCTTAGTCTTCCCAGTTTAATAGCTTGAACATTTCTTCCAAGTACGCATTGGAGAGATTGTGTCTCCCTGTGTGATCCCGTTATTTACAGGTATCTTCCTACTTTTCTTGTGTATAATTAAGGTAGCTGCTGAATCTCTGTAGATATTTTCCAAGGTATTTACGTAAGCGGTCTGTACTCCTTCATTATGTAATTTGCTATATGACTGCTGGCATCTCTACTGAATCAAATGCATTTCCGTAATGTGGGAAAGCCATATAGAGAGACTTACTGTACTCTTCGAATTTCTCGATCCCCTGATTAATGACATGGATGTGATCCATTGTAGAGTATCCCTTCCTGAAGTCAGCCTGTTCCCTTGGTTATGTAAAGTGCAATGTTGCCCTTATTCTATTGGAGATTATTTTGGGAAATATATAATATAGTACTGATAGTAAGCTAATGGGCCTATAATTTTTCAGTTCTTTAACGTCTCCCTTTTTGTGGCTCAGTATATTGCTTGCATTCTTCCAGTTTTCTGGGACCTTTGCGGTCGATATACACTGAGTATAAAGAGCCGCCAGTTTTTCAAGCATTATGTCTCCTCTATCTTTGTTTAAATCGACTGCTGTTCCATCTTCTGCCGCTCTCCCTCGTTTCATGTCCTGTAAGGCCCTTCTGGCCTCATTGCTAGTTATAGGAGGAGTATCTGTATCCTGTTCATTACTGTTTCCAATGGAGGTATCCTGACTCCTCTGGGTACTGTACAGATCAGTGTAGAATCCTTCCGCTGCTTTTACTACACCTTCGATATTGCTGATGATATTACCCTGCTTATCTTTCAGTGAATACATCTTGGTTTGTCCCATGCCAAGTTTCCTTTTCACAAATTTCAGGCTGCGTCCATTGTTTACTGCTTCTTCAGTCTTTCTCTCGTTATAGTTTCGGATATCACCTATTTTTCGCCTTGTTGATAAGCTTTGACAGTTCCGCGAATTGTATCTTATCTCTTGAGTTGGACCTTTTCATTCTTTGTCGTTTCTTTATTAGGTTCTTTGTTACTTGGGAGAGCGTGCCTACTGGTCGCCTTGGTGCCTTGCCTCCCACTTCAATCGATACCTCTGAAGCCAGCCTAGATACGTTTTCATTCATTACCTCTATGTGATCGACATCACTCTGTTCCAAGGCTGCATATTTGTTTGCAAGTACTAGCCTGAATTTGTCTGCTTTTAGCCTTACTGCTTATAAGTTGACCTCTTCCTTCTTGAACAATTTTACTCTATCTCTCTTCACATTGAGGTGAATCCTAGCCCTCACTAACCGATGATCACTACCCTTTACCCTTCCTATGACTTATACATCCTCCACTATACAAGGGATCAGCAGAAACTATGAAATAATTTTCATTTCTTGTTTCGCCATTAGGGTTTTTCTAGGTCCACTTGCTTTTGCTACGCTTTCCGAAAAAGGTGTTCATTTCTGCGAATTCTACCAGCATCTCTCCTCTAGCGTTCTTAGAATCGACGCCGTAGTTGCCAATTGCTCGTTCGCCAGCCTTCTTTTTCCTCACCTTTGCGTTGAAGTCGACCATAAACACAGCATACGGAGTTTGCACTTTTCTTATCGCTAATTCGACATCTTCATAACACTGATCAAGTTCATCATCATCGTGACTGGATGTTGGAGCGCAGGCTCCTACTATATTTATTCTATACTTCATATTAGGTATGATTACGACTGTAGCTAGCGTCTTATTAATGCTGTAGAATTCGTCAATCTTGCCCGCTATGTCCATATGAATTAGGAATCCTACCCCGTATGGCTTCTTATCAGGGAGACCGCTCTAGCAGAGGACATAGCCGTTATTTAGCAATGTATAAGCCTCACCAGTTCTTCTAACCTCACTAAGGCACATAATATCTCAGACAACGTCTGATAGTTCCTCAAAGAGTCCTGCTAAGCTAGCCTCACTCTACACAGTTCGGCTGTTAAAGGTTAACAGGATCAGTTTCCGTTGGCGGCCTGTCCGGAGCCAGAGATTCTTAGCACGCTCTGCTGCGTTGCAGGTCTGACTGCCGCCACCTTGGTCAGGTGCTCCGCAGTTGCTGGGGACTGAGTGCATGGGGTAATTGTAGGAAACATGAGGAAAGTGGTGGCCGAACACTGCACCAGAGAGGCCAATTCCTGGTGAGGGAGTGTCTTTTTTCAAGCTTAGAGGGCCTTCCTAATTTGGTTGTACCTAGATTAGTATAACCCCACTCGCTCTCGGCATCTTTTACCGGTGTTAGGCGTCACTCCAAGCCTGCAGATGTGGTGCACTGGAGGTGAAATTCAAGCTAACCATCGTCAAATTAAAAAACTGCATAGAAGGATTCGAACTTCGGACTATGGCAACCGAGAAATAAACATAGGTCAGCCGTTTACTCCTGTAGGCGGCGAGGCTAGCTTATTGCCAACAAGTACAGCCAAGAGGGCCCTACAAGCCTAAGAACTGTTGATTTATCCACGATAGATGTGTTTTCATCGCGATTAATAAGTCAATATAGAACGATTTCTAAACGGCACTGGCCTTGTAGTTCCGAAATATGACGTGCGCAGGCGGCCGTGAACTCGGCTAGGCGAACTATACAGGTGTTCCTACGACGACCCCAGGCAGCACTTAAAACGAACAGGGGTCAAAATAATGGCGGAAGTGGTCACTTCTCTCACCCGAAAGGCGACGAGACGCGGGGTGTTTCCATCTTATACTGCGTCGAAAGGCCGGGTGGTCGAGAGTGGATAAGCTGATCTGTCATATACACATACGCATATATAAGCAGAAAGTTTCGCTCCCGAACGAATTCGAAGACTTCGCCACCAGGTTCACTGCCTTTGATTTAGGCGTAATTATTATACATACGTATACAATCATCGTTAAGCCAGGTATGATGGCTGTGCCTAGGTCAGTGGCTAGGCATAACTCTGATTAGGCTTGGTCAGACTCGCATCCTTCGACGGCGCGACGCCTCTTGTGCCACAAGGAAAGCGCAAGTGCCAGACATGCAAAGACACGCTGCGAACATGCGCAGCGTCGAAGCACAAACGGACAGGGCGTGAACAAGGTTGCGACATTGTTCTCGACGGTGCGACGCCTGTTGCATTCCGGACCCTCTCCAGCGAAGCACCTCACCGGGCGATATCTGCGGGATGGTCAGACGCCGCTTGGCGACGATGGCTCAAAGCCTCCACCGCGTTCAGTGACGACGGCGAGCCTCGCTCTCATCCATGGCCAAGCTCGCGCTGACTAGGCGAGCGCGGCGCTTCACTTAGCGAGGCGCACGGCGAGTGACGTGGTCAGGCGGTGGAGAGCGGACGCGGCGGCGCCGGAGCTCGGTGCGGCGAGTGACGTGATGCCTTACTGAGGCTACGGCGCAGCTGCGGTCCAATGAAGGTCCAATTCGCGGCTACAGCGAAACTCGGCTCCACCAAAACCCAGCTCTCGCCTCAAACTGCACAATCATCGTGGAATGGGCTTTTCCGGCTCGTGTATAAAATGTATAAAAGCTTATGTAGGAGCTCACGTATAAAACAAAGTACCTTTTGCCTATCTGGCTAAAGAAACAACTATACTACACACTGGTACATTCGCGTTTCCACTATTGTCTTCTTGTCTGGGACACAGCGCCTGAAACAAGCATACAAAACATATATTTATTACAAAAGAAATTTGGGCGCCTAATAGATAGTGCACCATACCTTAGCCACACTGCCCCATTGTTTAGTAAACATCAACTCCTTACACTGTGGAATGTTATAAACAAAAAGATAGCGTTAGCTAGTTACTTACAAATGCATTCCGATCCTACGGCTTTTTTCATTAGTATCTAACGAAAACACACACCTACAACACCCGGCACATATGTTACAATAAGGAAAAAATACGTACGAACTACGGCACCCAGAAACTTAGCTACAGAATTTTCAGTTTTTTAAACGATGTCAGGGTTGGGGGCTCAATCCCATCGTCCGTGGTCCTTTGCCAAGATTGGAGTACGGCATGAATTCGAAGGTAGCTGGCCCATGCCGTCGTCCAACTTATTTACGCTGAGATCGTTGATGAAGTGAAGAACTGTTTCTCATCGAGAACGAGGAAAAAAGGGTTTATTTACAGAAATTAAATCAGTCTAACATGACTGCTTGAGAAAAAGAGTATCAGTCCAACATGACTGCATGAGAGAAGTGACTCAGTCTAACATGACTGCTCAAGAGAAGTGTCCTCAGCATTCGCACAACCACAGTTTTTATACACTCGATCCGCCGGCCATACGAGGCGGCGACTGTTCGTTTACTCATCACCAACTCGCCGCTGCTCTGCAGATCAGTTTACAGACACAAAGGCACACACATTCCGATGCCCAAACGACGGCGTTGGCGGGGTGCCGTTCCGGGAACTATCGGTGCCGATCGAGGGTCGCTCGTTGTTTTGCGTCATGCAGAACCGTGAGAAGAACCAAAATACGTCGTTCCCGCGGCAGCTTGTCCATGCGTGTCAAATCAGCTCCGCGTTGGGGAACTCCAGAAACATTGTTCAAACACCGAACTCGTTCCGTCACAATGTCAATGGGGCGGGTGGAAGGCGGCGGATTCCAGCGCAAAGGCCGCTTCTTCGAACGCCTCCCAGCTGCAGCGACGGAGAGGGGGAGGTGCGCGTCGTGTCGCCCTGTCGTAACTGTGTGGCAATCTTGTTTCGCAGCTCGCCATTCTTAACAACGATCTCCATCCTGCTGTAAACTTTATCCAGGAAAGTAAATCATTCAAAGCTTTCAAAAATAACATCACTATGTATCTATTGTCACTGCAGGCACGACAACTCCTTTTTTATTTTTTGCTGTTGTTTCTTACAGCATTTTCTCAATTTTACATAAATGCTCAATATGAAATATCTCCGGTTTCAATGTTAACCAACCACTCTGTATTACCATAGAGAAAGAAATTATACGAAAACGGACACTCCTATAGAGCTGAGCGGCCGAATTGACTGCAGCGCACCAAGCCGTCGGCGTTAATACCTGAACCACACTTTCACTTTTGGGCCCGGGTGTTTTGAATGCTAGCTGGTACGCGTCACGCCGGCTGCGCTAATCGTTTTTTTCTTTTTCTTCTATAGCTTAAACGTGCGCGGTCTTCGTGCCAAATCTTTTTATTGTTAATTAAAATTGATTGCGAACGATCTTTACAAGCCTCCATCGAATATGTGCTACGTGCAATTGCATAAATACACAAGACTTCTTATGAAATGAGACAATGTTTATTTTATGCTAGTTAATTGCTGGTTGCGTGCTTTTCCTGCATTCATGCAACGTTGTGGCACCAGGTAAGTAGCAGTAGTTCCCCTAGGAAGCTCCACCACACCATGTCAGCTGAAAAATATTTCATTACAAGCGTCATTTAGGTATTAACATGCAAGAATAATGCGTGTAGAGGCGAAGCGTGCGAAAGTGGTGAATGGGTGGTATTACAAAGAAAAGCAGTTCGCTTTTACATACACGGCGTAGAAAATACCCCGACTCGTCCCAAACATTACCGTACATACCACGAAAACATTCTATTTCCAAGCATTCCCCTCTTCCCGGGCCTTATTTCCTGCACCTTATTAGCACGAATACACGGGTTAATGCGTGTTTCCAAAACTTGGCTACAACCGACGCGATAGTATACTACGAATACACAGAGCTGGCCACAGCACAGGTTCTCAACCAGACCATGCTGGATGCTCGCAGAATTCCTTCTACTCGCACTCAAGACATGCGTGGGTGCAAAGCCTGTCTTCAGTCGTTAAGACAGAATTTTCACCCGACGTGGTTGCTCAGTGAGTGTTTAAAAAAAAAAAAGACGTGGTTGCTCAGTGGCTATGGTGTTAGGCTGCTGTGCGCGAGGTCGCGGGATCGAATCCCGGCCACGGCGGCCGCATTTCGATGGGGGCGAAATGCGAAAACACCCGTGTACTCAGATTTAAGTGCACGTTAAAGAACCCCAGGTGGTCGAAATTTCCGGAGTCCTCCACTACGGCGCGCCTAATAATCAGAAAGTGGTTTTGGCACGTAAAACACCATAATTTTAAGACGGAACTTTCGAGTTACAAGTTCCTGGCGTTAGCGCCGCTTGGCGTTATCTTTTGCGCGTTCTGCCAGCGCAAGCAACACGCTCCCGTCTTATCACTCTTGGCAATTGCTCGTCGCGTTTTCGATGAGCGTGAGTACCGAAAGACGGCTTAAAATGTTGCGGGGCCATAAAAGTTGAAACACACACTTGTCGCAGTAAGATTCAATACGCGCCAAACTAACTTTGTCACCACGACCGAGCTGCTTTTCGCTGCGTCACGACAGGCGCGACGAGCGTGCCTCATAAGTAACAAAAAAAAGTACCGCAAAACAATTTTCAACAATGTTGGGCGTCAAAGACAGTGCCATGAACTTGTCAGTGCTATAAAGCGCGAAACTTAACTGCGCACCACGGCCCAGCTGCTTTTTGCTAACCGCATCACAGCGCTTTTTCAAGCGCCCCACTGCGCTTGCAAAGTACACCAAAAAGTAAGTTTCAGTGCGCGCGAAACTGCGCCATAGCACCCTGTGGGCCCAGCGGGCCTCAATACTACCGAAGGAAGGCAAAATAATATTGGGGCTCATAGAAAACGTCGCAAGCATCTTCCAGTACGACTAATTAATTCAAATTAACTGCGCCACGATGGCCGCGCTGTTTTTAGTTAACTGCATCGCAAGTCTAGCCGCGCCGTAAGCCTAATTGCTTGAAGTGCGTCGCAGACTGTCGAACAAAATTTCTCACCTTGCTGTAGTCCAACAGTGCAGTGGTGCCACGTCGAAGTTCAGGAGGAACGCATGAATTCGACGGGAGCCCACCAAACCAGGCTAGATCCAAAAATAGAAAAACAGGCAGACAGGTCGCCGAACAGGCCAACGCTCAGATGCGCAGTCGGTTTCGCTCGCTTCGGCGGTGTGTCTGACGAATAGAGACCTTTAGCCTGTCCGCTATTGCGGTAAAGGGGAGCGCTTTGGGCGGATTGCCGGATTTGCGGGAGCGTAAACGTGAGCGGCCAGAGTGGTGCAGCCGCCTGGTAGCGTCAAGTTCAACCAGACAAACACAGAGCTAAAACTGCATAACCCACAATATCCTGCTTCGCTGCTGGTGCAATTTTTTGGCAGTGGCGTAGTTGTGAACACGATTACGCCACTGTCGAAAATTTACACCAGCAGCTAAGCAGAATATAGTAATTAGCTTTGTGTTTGTGTGATTGGGCTTTGCGCCACCAGTTGGCGCCACCAATTTGGCCGCTCACGTTTACGCCCCCGCTAAACCGGCAAACCGCCCGTGCTTGCCGGAATACCGGACACGCCAACTCTAATGACGCATGCATCTTGCTCGTAGTTAGCCTGTCACTAGGTAACGTAAATAAGTCGCAAAGTTTAATTTTATTTATACGCAGATGTTTTTACTTTTGCCAGGAAAGAATAAAAGAAATGAGACTTTCTGTTAACCTCATTTCACTTTTTTTTTCGATGCTCGCGGCTAGCAAACGGTCGGCGTATAGCATGACGTATTTCCTGTTGCCAGTTTTCGCCGAGTGTTCCCTCTTGTAGAATTTCTTTCTCTATGATAGTACTCTGTGACGAACTTCGCGTGGCGTTTGGCACAATGTGATTTTCTTTCTGCGTCATTCCAAACATTCTGGCCAATTTGCAAGGAGTGGTACAAACCGTTTACCCGAAACCGACTGGCAACTCTGTTCACATTGTGTGAAACACGGTGGATGTAGGGCATTACATGAAGTGGCTTTTTTTTTTCGGCTCTAGGCTGTTTCTTCTTTCCATTAAATTTGAAGTTCTGCAAAACACGCTCACACGAACTTAAAATTAGATGTGATGGGTAGCCCCCACTGCTCAGGCACACTACCTGGTGTACAAGGCTTCCATCAACCCTATGTTGGCAGAATTTCTAAAGTGCCGAGAGACAACAAAGCATCAGGATGGGCCTTTTTGTTTGCTTGTAATCGAAGTGCTTGAAGTTTCTTTATCGCAGTTGTGTGGAACGCCGTGACCTGATGTGTACACTCATATAGGCCAGCTTTCGTCTTCTCAAATATAGTTGGAAGTATGCAACCGTCCTGTGTACGTTCCTTTCATCGTCCTTGTTTTTTCGCGTTGCCATGTTATGCGTTCAAGAATGCACCAACTGCATCTAGAAGAGACCAGCTTGTGAGCGACGGACGCATTGCGAGCACTATCCCGTACCCACTGAAGACGGGAGCTGGATCCTTGGTGCTTTTGTTATCTTCTGGCGGTACTGTAGGTGACGCTGCTGTTGGCCAGCCGGAGATCGGTGGGACGCTGTTGTCTAGGTAAGGCAAACAGCACACGCCATCATGGTCGACAGTGCATAGTGTAAACTGCGTCGTCGGTAAAACCGCGGAAGAAGCATAGATGTGTCCAGCAAAGTGACGAACTGCATGTAGAACAGAAACGGGTTGGTGAGCCACGAAGGCATTGCCACCGTGCCCACTCCACAATGGCCACACAAGCGAAAGTTGAACGACGTGCGACCGGGAAAGATCCCCGGAGTCGCTGCATTGCACGCGTCGGAGCACTGCGTAAATTCGCCATGAACCCCAGGCGTTCACAAACCATTCAAGCGAACCCTAACGGGTTGTTAATAAACACTTTCGAGAACTTCCGGTCCGCTGCTGGGAGAGGCGCACGACCTGCGGGTCGGTGACCGTGTTGCAAGTTTGCTTGATGCACGGTGTCCCAGTGCCGAGTCGCTTCGGCGAAGGTGCGAGCATTTGGTCCGGCTCTGGGGCGGCTGAATTGCGACGCGCTCAGATTCATGAATGCGAGCTGCATAGGCAGGCAGCGTTGGACAACACTTACGCTCACTCACCGTAATTTTTTGCGGGCCCCGCAATTACTCACGTTTACGCTCACCTCCACTTACTCTCACGTTCACACTAATCTCCACTCACACTCACCTACACTATCCCTGGCACTCACAGTCACTCACTTGGACTCACACTTAAGGCATTCACTTGCACTCACCTTCGCTCAGACTCAGTGGCACTAACCCACATTCGCACTCACGGCACGCACCTCCATTCACTCACTTTCACTCACTTACTTGCACCCACTCGCACTCACACTCACTGGCACTCACCTTCACTCACCCACCGCATTCATTCGCACTCGCCTTCACTCGCACTCATTTCCACTCACACTCACTGGCACTCACCTCCACATACACTCCCACTCGCATTCGTACTCACCTCCACTCATACTCACTCGCATTCACACTCACCTCCACTCACACTCACCGCGTTCACTTGCACTCGCCTGCGCTCACACTCACTTGCATTCACACTGAACTCCATTCGCACTCACTTCCGCTCACACGGCATTCACTCGCACTCACTTTCGCTCACACACACAGTGGCACTAATTACCTCCACTCAAACTCACAGGCACTCGCTCGCACTCGAACGCACCTACACTCACACTCACGGCACTAACACTCACTCCCATTCGCACTCATCTCCACTCATACTCACCGGCACTCACCTTCACCCATACTTAGTGGCCCACACTCGCACTCACCTCCACTCACACGCATTCACTCGCACTCAACTCCATCCACTCACACTCACTAGCACTCACCTCCACTCACTCACCGCATTCATTCGCACTCACCTCCACTCACACTTACTTTCACCCATTCGCACTCATTTCCACTCACACTCACTGGCATTCGTACTCACCTCCACTCATACTCACTCGCATTCACTCACCTCCACTCACACTCACCGCGTTCACTTGCACTCGCCTGCGCTCACACTCACTTGCATTCGCACTGAACTCCATTCGCACTCACTTCCGCTCACACGGCATTCACTCGCACTCACTTTCGCTCACACACACAGTGGCACTAATTACCTCCACTCAAACTCACAGGCACTCGCTCGCACTCGAACGCACCTACACTCACACTCACGGCACTAACACTCACTCCCATTCGCACTCATCTCCACTCATACTCACCGGCACTCACCTTCACCCATACTTAGTGGCCCACACTCGCACTCACCTCCACTCACACGCATTCACTCGCACTCAACTCCATCCACTCTCACTCACTGGCACTCACCTCCATTCACATTCACTCGCACTCACATCACGCAAACTCACTGGCACTCACTCTCAATATAACTCACTTCACCTCCACTCATACGCACTCACGTCCAGTCGCACTCATGCCTTTGAAGTGAGTGCGAGTGAGTGTGCGGACCTGTGCAATCACGTGTCTGTCAACGGATCCAAAGCGAGATCCGCCCGTCGACTTCGTTGCCTTCTTGTGCCGCCTGAGCCGCTTATGCAGCAGTTTTCTTAGTTGCTACCATCGCAAGTGAAGCAGTAGGCGGCGTATAAGCACTGCTGATGCATGTTGAAGCTGTGCGCCGTAGACGACGAGGCGTTACTGGCTAACCCGACACGAATATGACAGACCATGTGCGGAAACTGCACAGACACCTCAGCAGAAGGCCTACACTGCCTAGAGTGGCTGCACCGCGTTGGAGCCTCTGCTATGCTGAGACTACCAAAGTGCTCTCTGTCGGCGCTTGCTAGTGTCAGATGCAGTACCTGGCTTCATCGCTCCTAGATGGCGGCGCCATCCTTGTCAAGAGAGTGGATTGTTTGGATTTTGTGGCGAATGGACGTGCTTTTCGGGGCTCAGTGGCGGCGACGAAATCATAAGTTTTATGCGAAGCATATTACGAGGGCTCAACCCAGCTCCTCAGGCGCGGCGGTGACCATGAAATCACGTGACACCGTGACGTCACGACAGAGGAGAAGTGGCTTTGGCTCAACTCTTGCAAGACGGGCTGGGTGGGAATCGAACCAGGGTCTCCGGAGTGTGGGACGGAGACGCTACCACTGAGCCACGAGTACAACGCTTCAAAGCGGTACAAAAGCGCCTCTAGTGAATGCGGTGTTGCCTTAGAAACGCGCTGTTTCTAAGGCGTGCGTCTCTTGCTCAGGCGCACATTTCGTTGCCGCGCCGAACGCTGCTTTGCTCGACGCTCACCGCGTCCAATGCGGGGCGCGTAGTCGCTGCCCTGTAGCCCATTGTCTTACACCCCTTGGCGGGTCGACGGGAACGCTGTCGCGTTCCACTCTTGAAGGCGAAGAAGTAATGCATGAGTTGTTTCTTCGTCTAGCCGAACCAAATATAGCCAAGCAACAGCAGTTCACCAGGCTAAACAGTGGTTCAACAACTAAAATAAAGGCTAGTATGCTTCGCATCCTGGGCTTAACCTTACCTAAGCCACAGCCATTTTTTTGTCCATGCTTTGAGCTTGCTTCTGCTTTTTATTTGCTGGTTTTTTGCCTTTAAATATTAATTGGGTGGTTTTCTTTTTCTTTCCTATTTTTGTCTCTCGTATTTCGGGTGCGCGGGTGTGATTCGTGTACATTTGTTTTGCAGGATGGTTAGAGCGTCCTTTCGTGCCACGTGCTTGAACACGTGCAGCCGGGTGGGACGTTGAGTATTTGTACTCTTTAAATGGTAGCTCGGAAGTGGCAAGACAAATAGCTATTAGTCGTTTTATTGTGCGTATTTGGGTAGAAAAGTGAGAGCGCGGCCGCGTAGTTGAGCGCGTGCGCGAGCGTGTCATACCTTCGGTCTCCGCGGCATTCATTGTTTTTGAAACAGTGGTGAGAGTTGCTTTGCGGCATTTTGAGGATTGGGATCCTGTGCGTATCGGTTTTTGCTAAAAGGCACGCGCTCTGCATTGATATAGTATTATAGTATTTGTAAAAAACCGTGCAATACATGGCGAGAAAGCCGGTAAAGCAGGCAGTACGCGAGGGTTCCCTCAAGGCAGATGAGGAGACGGATGAGAGTGGAGAGGGCGTCGAATCAACCGGCACACAATGTGATGTCGATACTAGGCTGCAGAAAATGGAGACTTTCCAGGAAGAGCTTCTCAAACAGGTGCAAGAGCTCAAAAATGAGCTAAACAGGGAGCATGATGCACGGAAGGTAGGGCGGACACTGGGTTGTGTCATGGAGCGAGCAAAAAAGAAAAGCTCGCGAAAAATGCCCACGTGCGCAACCTTGTCGTAGTAGCAGGTGGGCTAAATGACGTCCTAAACAGGAAAGGGCCAGGTCTAGCCCAGCGCTTGCCGAAGGGGGTGGACGACTTGCGCGAGCTATACCCTCAGGTGAAGATCGTGGTGTGCACGATGCCGGAGGTGCCTGTACGTGGCAGTCACGTACAAAGAGCCGTAGTGGCTTCTAATGAGGCGATATGAAAAATGAGCCGAGAGAAAGGCTTCGAGGTTTTCGAAGTAAAGAGGGAAGTGAGAAGTTGTGGTGGTTTTAAACGAGACGGGATCCACTTGAATTACAGGCTAGCACGAGAAGTGGGCTGGTGACTTGGTGGTCGCGCTGTTGGTTTTTTAGGGGGCCCGTGGGCGCTAAGGAGGTCACAGTAGATAGTATTGAAGTAGGTCCCCTAGGGGAACATCAGAAGAGCATCACCTTCGATAAGAGAAAAAGGAGAAAAGCAAGAAAAAGAGCTCGCCATGTAATAGGCTACATAAACATGCAGGGCGGCAGAAGGAAGGAAAACTGGGCAGAGATTGAGAGAACAAATAGGGATGTATGGGGTTACGGAAACCCACCTTAGAGACTCAGAAGAGCCGCGAGTTATTGAGAATTATGTTTGGGAAGGGTGCAACAGAACTAAGTCGGAAAGAAAGGGAGGGGGAGTTGGAACGCTCATCGATCAGTGAGCCAAATGGAAAAGAGTAAATTCACAATGTCAACAGCATCTTTGGTTATCAGGTACAATGAGTGGGAAATAATCTTGGCTGGGAGTTACGTATTTATGGACCGGAAAAAAATTGCACAGGGAAGAATAGAGTTAGTGGAATGCATAAGCGCTGATATTAAGGGTTTCGGGAATGGTGCTGAAATTGTCGTATTAGGTGACATGAATGCCCACATACAGATTTAGATGGCTATACCGACAATAACGGGATGTCAATTCTAGACCTTTGTGCGCAACATAACCTCGTGATCGTGAATACAGGGCCTAAGTGTGAAGGACAGATCACGTGAGAAGTGGGAAACCGGGAACCGACCATTGATTATTGTCTGATGACAGAAGGAATTCATGATAAGTTGAGAGAAATGGTCATCGACGAGGAAGGGTTTAGCAGCATAGGGAGTGACCATAAACTCATCATTTTGAAAATGGGATATGGAGTTGGGAAAGAGAGCAAGGAGAGCAAAATGGCCAGTCCAACATTGAACGCTGAACAAATAGCATATATAGTCACTATAGTTGAGGAAGAACTTGGCAAATGGCCAAGTAAAGAGTGGAAATATGGTGAGCTTCTACGTGTAATAACGACAGGAATACGGAAAGAGAAACAACATGTTCGTTGGAAAGGAAAAAAGAAACCGAAAAGCTGGTGGAACAAGGAGATACGAGAAGCGATCGCCGAACGACAGAAAGCACCTCGAGAGCACAGGCAGGCAAAGAAGGCGCAGTTGCCACAGGATGAAGTAACCAGTAAATGGGAAGTATACCGTTAGAAAAAGTCTATGGTTCAAATACTGGTGCAAGCAAAATTAAAAGGTGAAAGTGAACGTTTGTTGTCAGAAATACGTGAGAAAAAGAAGGCCGCACCTAGGATATTTTGGAATCATAAAATTATTAGGCAGGAAGTCAACGACAATACAACAACATATCCTAGACGAAGATGAAAACAGACTGGAAGGAGAAGCGACAGTAAATTACATCCAAAAACTAACAGCCGAATCTTTCCAAGGCAATGACGAGGTTGTATTTGAAGAAAAAAAAAAGAGCATGAAAGAGACCCAAGTGGAAAAGGAGCTGGTGCTGACAAATTTAAACTGGAAGAAAGCGGAAGAGAAAACTCCTAAGCGCACAGCCACAGGGCTAGACGAGGTTCCCGTTAGGCTGATAAATGAACTAGGACCAAAAAGTAAGGAAGCTCTGGTGAAAGCAGTACAAAGAAACTTTAAAAGGTAGACGAATACCAGACAGTTGGCGACAAAGTAAAATAAATTTAGTTTATAAAGGTAAGGGGGAGAAAGACAGAATTCACTTGTATAGACCGTTGACCATTACATCGGTAACAAACAGGCTAGCAATGCAGGCAATCAAATTAAAGCTTCAAGCATGGGCAGAGAATAATGGTATTTTGGAAGAGCTTCAGAATGGCTTCAGAATAGGTAGGCGTTTGGATCATAACTTGTTTGTTTTTACTCAGTATATTGAAAGATTAAAAGCAGAAAGCAGACCGCTGTATGTGGCCTTTTTAGACATTACAGGAGCCTGGCAGAAGAGGACAAAGTGGGGAGCCTCTCGACAATCAAGGTGCACGGCCTCAACACTATCAGAAAAATCTTGGGGTTCTTTCAAGGGCGCATAGACTACGGCTCCGCGTACGTCTACGTTCAGATCCTCATTGAAGCTCGACTTCATAAGAAGGTCGGCACACCGCAGTAAGAAGAGGGTGAAGAGCTGTCTGATGGCAACGCTGGACGTGATGACGTATGCATCTTACGTCATAGAAACTGAAATGCTCGGCTGGCCCGTTGACCGGGACGGCGACGTATTGCTCAAGATCCTCAGCGACGTCGTGGCCGCTTCAACGGCAGAAGAAAACACAGTCTGGATGGCTGGCAAGAACAAGCGCCGCCTGAGTGCGCTGCTAGGGAGCGCGCTGATTTACGCTCATACGGAACGTTTCAGCAATGTTCTGTCAGAGTCTATGGAACAGATGAACGCCTCCTTCGCAATGATCGACTTTCCTGTTATCTACATGCGCATGAAATCTCAGCGGCGCGGCACTCTTCTCGAGACACCTTTGCCCGAGATTGAGGACATCTACGCTTCGCACTTAATGGATAGCCGCGTTTTTTTACGACACCGATATCAACACCGTTTTTGTTCCCTTGGCTTTGAGAAACGAACCGATTGCGTATTCCTCCGAGGTTCCCCTCGAGTACTCCATTGCAATACCGGGAGCGCTGCCCGCCAGGGAGCTCATACGCGCCGCGTTTCCTGGCAGTGAAGTGAGCGAGGGCGAGTGGAACAGTGTCGAAACAAAACGCGTTCGAATTTACCAGGAATGCTTGGGCGCTCTGGCGCGCACTGTTTTCAACGTGTCTCTAGAAGAGACTGACGGAGACGGCTCTGACACTGCACAGTGGGCGTTCGCGGCCCACCTGGTGCTCGGCGCTTTGCGAACTGCGCTTGGAAAGTTTGACCAAGTGCAGAACTGGAACGAGTACTGGTCGCAAGCGCAGCGAGTATTTTTTCGCCGCTTCTGCCTGATGTCATCATCATCATCATCAGCCTAGTTACGCCCACTGCAGGGCAAAGGCCTCTCCCATATTTCTCCAACAACCCGGTCATGTACTAATTGTGGCCATGCCGTGCCTGCAAACTTCTTAATCTCATCCGCCCACCTAACTTTCTGCCGCCCCCTGCTACGCTTCCCTTTCCTTGGGATCCAGTCCGTAACCCTTAATGACCATCGGTTATCTTCCCTCCTCATTACATGTCCTGCCCATGCCCATTTTTTTTCTTGATTTCAACTAAGATGTCATTAACTCGCGTTTGTTCCCTCACCCAATCTGCTCTTTTCTTATACCTTAACGTTACACCTATCAGTCTTCTTTCCATAGCTCGTTGCGTCGTCCTCAATTTGAGTAGAACCCTGTTCGTAAGCCTCCAGGTTTCTGCCCCGTAGGTGAGTACTGGTAAGACACAGCTATTATATACTTTTCTCTTGAGGGATAATGGCAACCTGCTGTTCATGATCTGAGAATGCCTGCCAAATGCACCCCAGCCCATTCTTATTCTTCTGATTATTTCCGTCTCATGATCCGGATCCGCCGTCACTACGTGCCCTAAGTAGACGTATTCCCTTACGACTTCCAGTGCCTCACTGCCTATTGTAAATTGCTGTTCTCTTCCGAGACTGTTAAGCATTACTTTAGTTTTCTGCAGATTAATTTTTAGACCCACTCTTCTGCTTTGCCTCTCCAGGTCAGTGAGCATGCATTGCAATTGGTCCCCTGAGTTACTAAGCAAGGCAATATCATCAGCGAATCGCAAGTTACTAAGGTATTCTCCATTAACTTTTATCCCCAATTCTTCCCAATCCAGGTCTCTGAATACCTCCTGTAAGCACTCTGTGAATAGCATTGGAGAGATCGTATCTCCCTGTCTGACGCCTTTCTTTATTGGGATTTTGTTGCTTGCTTTATGGAGGACTACGGTGGCTGTGGAGCCGCTATAGATATCGTTCAGTATTCTTACATACGGCTCGTCTACACCCTGATTCCGTAATGCCTCCATGACTGCTGAGGTTTCGACAGACTCAAACGCTTTCTCGTAATCAATGAAAGCTGTATATAAGGGTTGTGTAAGGTCGCTCTGATTGTTCGGCTTCTTAAGTCTCACGAATCGGCCTCGTGCTTTGTGTATAGAGAGGGGGTTCACCTCCCCCCATGTCAGCGGGGCGACAGTTGCTGTGTTATGCGGGGTCACAGGCAACGCGCGGGGTTTGGTGACGCATCGCGGCAGGTGCCAGGCGGGCGTGTGCCGATTGCTGGAAGTCAGTATTGTGCGCACGATGTTCGCAGTCCGCCGACGGGTCACACAGACCAGCCTTAAAACGAACCGCTGTACAAAAGGTATTGTGAGCCTGGCGCCCGAGTCCCTGACTAATTGGAGGCGCCGCCGAGGTTAAGAAGGACTTAGCAACTCTGACTCCGTGCTGCATGCAGTGAGCATGGACCTAATCCTCTACGCCTCCGGAAGGTAATCGCCAGCATTGTTGTTGGGTGCGACTGCCTGCGTGGTGTCTAAGACCAGCTTACCGTACACGCTGTAGGAATGCGGTGCGCACGTAAAGAGTGCATTCGCACGACGGCGTCTTGGAAACACGCACTCAAAGAACTTTGTCTTGTAGACAATAAATTTGAAGGACAAGGAGGGTCATCCGTCTCCCAGACGGCCAAACTTTGAGTACAGCGGCACTTCGTGGTGCCGGTGCCCCTGCTTCCGAGACAGGTGCAGCCTAGACGCCGTTGGCATTTGAAACGGTCTAGCGATAACTTGTTCGGGCCTGGCGTGTTTTGCTGAGCCGGTCACTCACTACGGAGAAATGAGAGGGCAACGGAGTTTTGGCGAAGAAGGAAAAGAGCTTTGTTTTCCAATATGTTTATTTTTAAGAGTAAGCCCATCCCTGTGGGTGGTGGCTTAACAAACGGTTGACTCTGATTGGCAACTGAACCTGTGGGACGGGCCAACGGCCCTACCGCCTTTTTTTCTTTGTATATTTGGGCTATAAAAATCGGGACGACATGCTGTCCCTTAGACTTGGCTGAGATCAGGATTGCTGATAGACCAGTGAGCCTCCGTACTATGTACGTTAAAACGAGTCTGGGCTCTAACAGTCATTGAGACAGTCGAAGAGTGAGACCTTGTTTCTCAGTTGTTCACTTTTGTAATGTATTTGTTTTACCTGCCATGTATATAGAAAAGTTCACGTATAAATATTTCTTGTACATCTGAGCTCATCGTTTCCTGCCTGCGTTTGATCAACCACTGCCGATCATCGTCCGAGAAGCTTCAAGTACCAACGGTGAAGCGAGGACGGAGAACGAACCAAACTTTACTGGCGCAGCCGACAGGATCGGCAAGCCCCACAACGAGCAACGAGCAGCGAGCCAGGCGCAAGGCATCAGAGGGCTACCAGCCAATTCCGCAACGGTTGCAATTCATCTGGACGAGGACGTCAGGCGGCGCCCCCAGCAGCAACGGGTGAGCGGGATTCCTTGCGTTTTGTCTAGGTTGGCATGGCTGTTGTTCAGTGAGGTTAATGGTGTTCACGCGCAGAACAGCAAATGCGAGTGAGGGTAACGTAAACATTGATACGGCATCTGAACAAAGAGAGGGTCAGAGACGGCAGGAACTACAACGCATCGGAGAGACCGAGTCTGAGACGTCGGATACTAAAATGGATAGTGAGACGCAAGGCGCTTCGCAGGCTCCGAGCACGACAGATCCAGAGGCCATGGCGGTGAGGCGCCTGGAGCTGGAGCTGGAAAAGGTGCGCCTACAGCTAGAGTGCGAGCGCATTGCTCTACGGAGAGTGGAGCTCGAGCAGTCGAGCAGGCCGCCTTCGGTGTCGGAAGGAAGCGATCGGCGCGGTGCCATCACGGATGGAATAGCACAATGTGCTAAAGTGCTTAAGGCATACCGGTTGCCGTGTGACGCTGACGTTCCGATATGGTTTGATGAGGTCGAAAAGTTGTTTACATCTTTTCAAGTACCGGCACATAGCCGGGTACATTTGATCATGCCTGCGCTGGCCGAGCGGGTCCGTTATCTGTTGCGTGGCCTTAATGACGAGGAATGTACAGATTATGAGACTGTAAAGAAGGCAGTATTGGATGAACTTAAGCTCACGCCAGCTAAATACTTGGAGAGGTTTGAGAAGGCATCTAAACGAAAGGAGGAAACTTGGGCTCAGTTCGCGTCCCGCGCTAGAACCTATTTGGCCTATTACCTTCAGTCTCGCACTGCAAACACCAAAGAAGCTATGACGGAGCTTATGGTCGCTGACCGTATGAAAGCTAGTCTAAGCTCAGAAGCCCTAGAATATGTTCTTTTGCGGGAAGGCGAAGACTGGTTTAAGCCAGTGGAGGTGGCAAAAGTACTCGAGACTTTCGAGCAAGCTAAAGGGAAAGGACGAGCAACTAAGCCAGCCGCAACAGCCTCATTGCCGCAGCACGCAAAACTAGCTGGCCCGCAGAGGACAAATTTAAGATGCCACGTGTGTCATATACAGGGTCACCTAGCCAGAGACTGCCCAAAAGCTTCAGATAAAGAACCGCAGGGGAAGCCACCGACTGTGCAAAAACAAAGGGTACAGAAGGTTGCTGTTGTAAGTGAAGAACCTCCACCAGAGCAAGAAAGGGTGCTAAGCGCTAGAGTACATGTCGTAGCTCAAAATGCTAGCTCGGGGAGGTCGAAGCTGGACCTAATCCCTATCATGTGCGGGGATATAGCAACGGAAGCTGTGTTGGACACAGGTAGTGAGATAACGGTAGTCCGTAAAAGTATGTTGCCCATCGATTTACAGGAGCCATCACGAACAGTAAGACTTGAGTCGGCATTCGGAAACACCATTCGAGCTAAGCTAGCTACGCTGCCCGTAGGCATGCATCGCCCGGGGGCTGTGATACAACCGCAGAGGATCGATCTGGTGTGCGCGGTTACCGACGAACTTGCAAACGGGGTTGACTGCCTGCTGTCAAAGGAAGATTGGGAACTACTACGGGCGCAGGAAAAAGAGGAGTTTGGAGAGGAAAATATTCCGCGGGCAGGGGTCCGATCAGTCGAAATGGTCGATAACACTGAGCCGGACTGCGGTCTAAGTTGCGAAGAAACGACAGATGAAATCCCTAAATTGCAAGGGAATAGTTTGATGCAGGATGTCAATGGGGTGCCCAGTCAGCGGGAGCTAGAACTAACCGAGAGTGTAGCTGAGTTGACAGGCACCGAGTGCCAGAGCAAATATGCTCTAGTTTACGATAGGAGGGCACGGACAAAAGAATTTAATGTCGGGGACCAAGTACTCCTCTTTGACACAGGTTGGGCACTCAAGAAATTTGACTACTGGCTTTTCGGAGCAGTGGTGAATGTTGTCTCTGATCATAACCCATTGTCATATTTGACAACCAGCACCCCCCAGGGGGCCAAGTTAGCAAGATGGGCGCTTTCACTACAGCGCTACAATGTAACGGTGCGTCACCGGAAAGGAACATGTAACGCCAATGCTGATGCATTGTCAAGGCTCTCGAATCGTTCGTGGGAGCCAATCGAGTAAAGAGCAGGAAAGAAAGGATAGACAGAAACAGCCATGCCAGCTGGGACAGGCGTGAATGTTCCCGTTCACCCGAAGGATGTGTGCGTGGGACAGTTCAGCCTTGGTGGAACTTTCTGTGGCTGTTGTCGTCTATGTGTGTGAGGGTTATAAGACTATGGACATACTATGTATATAACCTGCATATGTTACTTTACTGCTGTTGTGCCGTGCAGTGCGTTGGAGTGTTCCTGTACATACATGAGTGTTTCTTTTGCATGCTCACTGTCATGAATGTGTTGAGCTTTCGCCTTTTTTTTTTTTTCTCTGAGAGAAAATTGTTTTTTTTCTGTGGTCCTTTCAGTTAATTTCCCTGTTCCTTACGGACTCCGCAGCACCCGTGTTGGGCAGCGTATGTCGATTTTCTTTGACGACGGAACCTTCAGAGCCTAAATCTTATGATACAGCGCCCTTTGGCTCTTGTAGTATAGCTGGGAACATCGTAAGCCCAGTATACTCTTTAGGAGGGACGTGTAAGGTCGCTCTGATTGTTCGGCTTCTTAAGTCTCACGAATCGGCCTCGTGCTTTGTGTATAGAGAGGGGGTTCACCTCCCCCCATGTCAGCGGGGCGACAGTTGCTGTGTTATGCGGGGTCACAGGCAACGCGCGGGGTTTGGTGACGCATCGCGGCAGGTGCCAGGCGGGCGTGTGCCGATTGCTGGAAGTCAGTATTGTGCGCACGATGTTCGCAGTCCGCCGACGGGTCACACAGACCAGCCTTAAAACGAACCGCTGTACAAAAGGTATTGTGAGCCTGGCGCCCGAGTCCCTGACTAATTGGAGGCGCCGCCGAGGTTAAGAAGGACTTAGCAACTCTGACTCCGTGCTGCATGCAGTGAGCATGGACCTAATCCTCTACGCCTCCGGAAGGTAATCGCCAGCATTGTTGTTGGGTGCGACTGCCTGCGTGGTGTCTAAGACCAGCTTACCGTACACGCTGTAGGAATGCGGTGCGCACGTAAAGAGTGCATTCGCACGACGGCGTCTTGGAAACACGCACTCAAAGAACTTTGTCTTGTAGACAATAAATTTGAAGGACAAGGAGGGTCATCCGTCTCCCAGACGGCCAAACTTTGAGTACAGCGGCACTTCGTGGTGCCGGTGCCCCTGCTTCCGAGACAGGTGCAGCCTAGACGCCGTTGGCATTTGAAACGGTCTAGCGATAACTTGTTCGGGCCTGGCGTGTTTTGCTGAGCCGGTCACTCACTACGGAGAAATGAGAGGGCAACGGAGTTTTGGCGAAGAAGGAAAAGAGCTTTGTTTTCCAATATGTTTATTTTTAAGAGTAAGCCCATCCCTGTGGGTGGTGGCTTAACAAACGGTTGACTCTGATTGGCAACTGAACCTGTGGGACGGGCCAACGGCCCTACCGCCTTTTTTTCTTTGTATATTTGGGCTATAAAAATCGGGACGACATGCTGTCCCTTAGACTTGGCTGAGATCAGGATTGCTGATAGACCAGTGAGCCTCCGTACTATGTACGTTAAAACGAGTCTGGGCTCTAACAGTCATTGAGACAGTCGAAGAGTGAGACCTTGTTTCTCAGTTGTTCACTTTTGTAATGTATTTGTTTTATCTGCCATGTATATAGAAAAGTTCACGTATAAATATTTCTTGTACATCTGAGCTCATCGTTTCCTGCCTGCGTTTGATCAACCACTGCCGATCATCGTCCGAGAAGCTTCAAGTACCAACGGTGAAGCGAGGACGGAGAACGAACCAAACTTTACTGGTTGGTTATATTCCCCACATTTCTCTATCACCTGATTGATAGTGTGAATATGATCTATTGTTGAGTAGCCTTTACGGAATCCTGCCTGGTCCTTTGCTTGACAGAACTCTAAGGTGCTCCTGATTCTATTTGCGATTACCTTAGTAAATAGTTTGTAGGCAACGGACAGTAAGCTGATCGGTCTATAATTTTTCAAGTCTTTGGCGTCCCCTTTCTTATGGATTAGGATTGTGTTAGCGTTCTTTCAAGATTCCGGTACGCTGCCTGATGTGGTGCACATCTAAAGACGAGCGACATTTACAGATTGCCCGTATGCGTTGCATTTTGCCGCTGATCAACATCGCGCAATTTGCGAATGTTTTTAGCTGTCCTAGTAATTCACTACCGCGCGTTTCCGGGTTGTGTGAATTTTAGTGACTGAGCGTAGGAGCCGCCAATACCCCTGCCTTCTTTTTTTTAACGCCTACTTAGCGGTATAGAAGCCTGAAGTTGTACTAGAAATACAAATTGTTGGCGCAGTCCTGTAATTGAGAGCAAATTATGATTGCTTAGTTTGAAGTCGTAAAGAAATTTACCCGCGGTATGTACTAGTTGATGCACCGCTATGAACGTTATTGTTTGGAGAGTGAATGTTGTGAAATGAAATGCTCTACTTTGTTGCTTTGTTAACTACTCTGAATTCAAATCAAGTTCGCTTTGATTGTTTAGTCCTCTTCGTTCACGACGTTGATTACAGGTCAGATTATTCGGGTGTAGAGCCTGCATATATGCATATATTTCTCCATATTTACAACTTCCTTCTATATGTACATGTGTCATGTGTTGCTGCTAACTACGCAATTAGTTGAGCGTTATGTAAACCTCATATCAACCTCGTAATTCACTACGATAGGGCTTAACTATCGAATAATCTTACGTCGTGTTTTTACGCTCCCCTCTGAACGCTTCAAATGATACACTTAATGCTAAATGTTCATCTTCCTTTCGCTGGAGAGAGCGTTGCTCATGCAGCTAAATTAGTGAGAGATGCGCCCACATAGTTGACGAAGGAGGACAATAGAGAGGCCGTGTAAGTTGTGATAATGGTTGATGACTTCGTTCTTCTATATTTTCGTTCCCATTGAGTTGTTGTTGTTGTTGTTGTTGTTGTAGCCTGTGATGCGTGTGACTCCTACCCACGATGGGGGATTGGCTAAGAAATGGGTGGATTATTCGAAATTGTTATGGAGCATACATTTTCTAATAGCTATAGAAATAGCATTGAATAGCGCCTTGAATTACCTGTTAAATAAAATCAGGAATGTCATATCGAATGAGTCATAATTATTTAAAAGTAAAAACAAAAAGAGAGGAATTTAGTAGGGCATTCGTTTAGATTCCGTAAGGAATGTTCGGACAGCGAAGCATGCATCCCTGTGGCTGAATCCCAAAGTAGACGCTCCGAACGAAAGAATTGCAGGTTCTGCCAAGTCCAGGCCAATTCTTCGAAAAGGTATTTCCAACCATCTTTTTCTAACCGCAGTAAAGCGGCGACAAGATAGAAGAAACTGGTGTATCGTCTCTTCCTCATTACAAAAAGAACAGAGGGGGGAAGGAATCAAACCCGACCTGTGCAAATAGAAATTCAGCGAGGGTTTGCGGCAGCGTAATTCGGTGAGGCAGACCTCTAGCATATTTGTGTCACAAGATTCGCTATGCCAGGGAAATGCCAGGTGCTTATACTCTGGAGAAGCAGTCAAACGTGGGTTTGATAAGGCTAATCTTATTGATCGCATCCGAAATCTTGCCGCCGCGATCTGTGCTGTCACTGGTAGAATAGGAAGAACAGGGCCGGATAGTTATGCATTTGCCAGTGAATCAGCGGTTTCATTAAAAAACGAACCTTTATGCCCTGTCACCGAAATCAAATGAACACATTGCACATGGGCTGGAACTAGTAAGTGGAAGAGTTTTAGCATGGGTGACTCATTAGTAGCGGTAAGGCAAGAGCGCACTGAAAGTGAGTCAGTCAGAATGGCAGCCGTTGTAATCATTGGGTCTAATTTACGTAAAGCTAGGATTACTACTAACAACTCGGCCAGAAAAATAGGCACAAAATCAGGCAACCTTAAACAAAAAGACCAGTCGAGTGCAGGACAAAATATTCCAATGCCAGCTTTTTCCTCGCACTGTGAGACATCTGTTGCAATGATAACGTTTATTTCTAGGCTGCTCAGGTGGTCTTGCAACATGGCGTTTAAGATGCCGTAAGGGAGTAGTTTCGCGTGGTTTGGGAAAATGTCATCGAACCTGATCTCTGGGTAATTTGAATGCGTATTATCATGAAGCACATCGCGAATTTGCACATTTAGTGGTTCAAGCAATGTTTGCACAAATATAATCTGTGGTCTATGAAACCTGGGCCAATGAATAGGAAAAAATAATTCTGGATCAGAGAGGAAAATAATTTGAAGGCGGTTTCATCGGGATTCTATAGCCTTAGGAAAGTCTGAACTGTAAGAAGGTGAAATCAGCATATTATGGGTGGGATTCTTGCGTCCAGGTATAATACGGCATTCGAAACGTATTTTGGGAGGCCTAAGCACAGACGTAGCGCCTCTCGTTCCAAAAAAACTAGCGGCCGAAGCTTGTATGCTGGAACACCTGAGAATAAAACGCATCCAAATTCTAACACCGCACGAACATACATCTTATATACTATCAAGAGGGTTTTTCTTTGCATACCTGTTCTTCGGTTGCTCAACTTGCGCAAAATGCCCATTGAACGAGCTCCTTTTGTCGCAGTATATTCAATATGCGGCCGCCAGTTAAGATTTCCGTTGGAAATAACTCCAAGGTATTTTAGTGACTCTACGTGTGGGATATCTTCGAGATGATAGTTAAGCGATATGTATACTGTGTCTTTAACTGGAAAAACAAGGATGGCACACTTATTAGCATTTAGGTTTAAGTGTAAGCTATCCAGCCAGCCTTCCAGTTTCCTTAGACACGACTGTAGTATTTCGTAAAGAGAGTATATGTCGCTAGCCATACCAAAAAAAGGCAATGTGATCAGCATAAACGTATGTACTGACACCTGGGTGAACGGGGATTCTGCTCAGTAAAATATTAAATAATACTGGTGAAAGTACCGATCCCTGAGGCACACCTCTTGTTTGCTTATATTTACTGGAAGAATAGCCGCTTCGAAAACAATAGCAATAGAACTCCCTGTCTTTGAGAAATTCATGCATCCATGCTACAATATAGCCTGGAAAGCAATGACTCTGTAACCGATTCGTTAAAATTGTATGTTCAATGCTGTGATAGGCTTTACATATATCTAAGGTAACTAGAGCCGCGTATTGTTTTTTCTGTATGGCGATGTTAATGCGACTTTCAAGGTCTACATGCGCGTGCCATATTGAATAGCCAGATCGAAATCCAATTTGACACGGACTCAACAATCGATTGTCGTCAATAAACTCTATTATATGTCCGAGAAGCACTCTTTTAATAAGTGTCACTATGTTTGATGTCAACGCAATTGGTCAGATGTTGTCGATAGTATACCCTGCCCCTTGTTTTTTAAGTAACGGAATAATTTTGGCGATCTTCCATTCTTGTGGAATCCATGCGTTACTAACAGAGTAGTTTAGCAATTTCAGAAGCTCAGGTGGAGCTTCTTGAAAGAAAATCTTTAACATTGCATTTGTTATGCCGTCCGGGCCAGGCGCTGTAGTTGGCAACTGTAACATAACCTTTGCTACTTCCGAATAGGATATCTCCTTGTAGCCCGAGAATGCAGGAGAAAAAACAGTAGTTTGAAGGCGCGTTGCGAACCGACTCTCCAGTCCTTTAGCCAGTACACACTAAGAAAAAAAAGAGTATGGGATACTCCTTTCGAAGAGTCTGGATTCGCCACGTATACGACACACTTTGACGGAGACACCCGAACTACCTTTTGGCAAAGAGTCCCAAGACTCTCTGTGCTGTATAAAAGGTGATTAAATAACTCTTTACACAATAGTCATGCAGACTACTTTGCAATAGTCATCTGGACCCTCTCATAAAGGTCACAAGAACTCTTAGCTAAAGAGTCACGTAACTACTGCTGAGGTAGTCGGATGACTTGCTGAGTGTGTCAAGCGACTTGCGTATGGAAGTCAGGAGACTCTTGAGGAAAGAGTTCAAGTGACACTAACTGGGATGTCAAGCGACCATTCAAAATGTGTCAGCTGACTCTTGATAACATTGTCAAGCGACTCCTCAAAATGAGCCAGTCGACTCATAGCCACATAGTCAAGTGATTCCTCAAAATGAGTCAGGTCGGCATTGCTGACAATAGCCTCCCCCCATGAAGGTAACTGCATATGTCTCTTGATGATGTGCAAGGGAAGTTTCGCTTGATGAGACTACTACACAACTATTGATTTTAACTCATCACACAATCGCATAACTAGAAGGAATAGGCGCAAGCAGTGACCACAATGAATGCTGGAAATGAAAAATGCAGAACAAAACAATAGAAGAGTATATCCACGAGATTGAATTGAGAATTTTTCAGCTGTGGCAGCTGTTCCTTCTGAACTGGAAACAAACTTAGTAAATATTTCAGGCACTTGTTTTATCAATAGGCACAATAGAGGCTATGCTAAAGCTAGCCACACTCTACAAAGCCACCATACTCAGTGATAGGCTATTTCCTTTATAATAAGTATATTCTTTCATGTGCGAAAGAACAGACATCACTTGAGTACAAGAACCACACACCGTTGCTTACTAGTACACAGCAGAATGGCCGCAGCTACATGGGACATAGGTTCAAGAAAATCCCAAACTTTCAAATAGTAACGAATTACATATAGAAAACCCTACAAGATCAGGAGTGTCCTCGAAGCATGTGCATGGAATTGATGTAAAAGCCGTGGCAATCAGAATCTACTGCAGGACAGTACTAAATGCGAAACATGATGTTCCACAGTTTTCTATTGAACTATAGATGCGGTTTTCATACCTCTTATTTGAACTTATCTGAAACACACAAACAAATTTTAAAGGTAGCTTTATTAACGCACAAAAATATCACAGCATTGATCGAAACACATTTCGCTCAGTGTCAGAATAGCAGAAATATCTTGAGTTCCAATCAAATTTCGATTGGACAATATATATAAAAATGACTTGTCACTTAACAGGGCATATATACATGACTAGAAGAGACACTTTCTCAATAAGCATAGAAATGTTTATGTAAAGATCCCCTGCACATACTATGGCACTGGGAATGTGCATGCTTAAAGCACATGACCATTGTCAGTAACTTTTCTCTTTAGAAGTATTGTGAACAGGAGAATCACCTCAATCATAAGCACTAATTTTGTGCAAGGTACGAGGCACACTGTAAAGAAAGACTGTACTATTTTCATGTATTAAAATTCAGTATTATAATATACTGCAAAAAACCAAAATGTAAAGGCACACTGCAGGAAGAAACAAGAAAATATGTGTACTTGAAGAATAAGAAGTGCAATCTGTGCACAGGAATGACTACTGCAATGTTCTGCCATATCAATAACACCACATGAGACACTACAGACAGCACAGCATATTTAGCTGTAATAAAGGATAAGAAAATATGAAGACCTCTACTTAAATATACTATACACAGAAAAACAAGAAGTGTATACACTAAGCAAGTAGCCTGGCAAGTGCAAAATACAATAAGCAGTTGCACTGCGATATGTGACCAAAGTGGTAAGATCCAGCAGAAAGTGTACTTCCAATGACAGGTATGTAAACACGGGGATATGATGCAGTTGCAAAACCCCATCTGAGTTAAACAAAAGCTTTGTGGCAAGATGTAGATGTAAAGAGGCACACTAATCACCTTGCTGGCAATGCTATCTGGATGCTGTGCCACAGTAAATAAAGAAAAAAGCAGTAAGCTACGCAAAAGAAAGTGTCAACTTTGAGCATCATTTACAACAGTGCAGCAACACTTTGTAGTTGCACTATCATATGACAGAAAAAAAAAGCTCTGTGGTGAGATGCAGATATTGCAAGATACAGATAGAGAAGGGCACACCAAGTGTCTTACATGTCAACTACAATGTTACAATATGTGAATGCACTACCACAGCAACAAAAAGAGTTGAAGTTGCATAAAAAGTGCACTTAGAGCATATTTCATGCAAATGCAGTAATGAAATGTAGCTGCCCTATCACACATGACACAAACACTCTGTGACGAGATGCACATGTAAAAAGGGAACACTAAGTAGCTTGTTTGGTGACTGCCAATTTTCAGTATGCTGATGCACTACAACATATGAGCAAAAAGTGGAACTGGTAAGGTGTAGCAATAAATAAAAAGTTCACTTTGAGCATTAGTGAAGTGAACAGCTACACTAGGCACACCTCATTTCAGTAGCACGACCACTTGATAACAAAGACGCAGTGAATAAGGAAGGTGGTTGACTGGGTTAGTCGTACTTCATAGTTGTATGTGAACGGTGAAAAAGCGATGCAAGCATGACAATGAAACTGAGGTAGTTTTTACAAGCATTTCACTTGTTATACGGCAACAAAATTAGAGAGGGCTCTCATGTGTGATAATTCATGGTCAAATGGCAGCACAGAACAAGGGACGTGAGAGGAAGACATAATCCTGCAGGTACATGTTGACAAGAACATTCTGGCCTGCACATTACTTCCCACATGAAAACAGAATCGTGTAAACCATACCACGCTGGCAGGACACATACTAAAAGCAAAGTTTTATGTCTTTTCTTTACTACCAAGAAATAACATAAAGATCTGACACAGACAAAAGAAGACACCCACAGTGATTTGTGCTTCTCTTCATTATCGTCAGATTTCTAGGCAGTTCCCTGGTAATGATGAGCAAGCTACAAGCCCAGCTGGGAATGCCCCTGTTGCAATTCTTTTGCAAACGAGAAATATTTTTCTCAAAATTTATTGATGCAAGAACGCTGATATGCAATCTATTGGCGATATTCCTTAAATTGCTAACACTGTTCATTCCTTTACCACCATAATTAGGTAAAATTTGTCCACTAATAAGCATCATAAGCCATAGAAAAGCAACAGTGGCAATAAAGAAACTTGTGTTGTGAATAAAACATGGGTAGTAGTATGTCCTCGCAACATGATTCAGATTACATCACAGAAGAAAGCAGCCCAACAGATACAATGCAAAGGGGAGAACAAGAGAACAGGTGCTGAACTCACTAGTTTTATTTTCTGTAAAGATGTGGCTCATATACATTATAGTGGCCGATAGGGGAAGAGAAACTGCTGCATTTGCTCTGCATTGAACATAATTGTGATCATGCTTTACACTGCACTTAGAGGTTCAAGACACACAACTGTGAAACAGCCCTCTATTAATGGCTGGATATATCCTACCGAATTTTCCTGTAGCAGATAAAAGGAGCTGCACACCACGTCTACCACCTGTTTTTTACCCCATGCAACCTTTGCAAACATAGGGCAGTACAATATTAAAGGAGTACAACCTGCTTTTTTTGTGCCAGCTTTATTTCTGCCATAGTTTTTAACCATTTAGCTTTCCACAAGCTCATGCCTTGACATCTACTGGATATCAAGAATGTACCAGCTATTGTTCGGAAACTTCCCTTATTAGATGTGTGCAAAACTTTGTCAAAACTGCCTGAAAGCCAGTTTAGCCAATAAAAATCTTCCCTTTCTAATGGTCCAATGTGAAATTTGCGACACTTAACAGAGTGGTACCAGTAGTGCCAACAAACATGGTGGTCAAAAAAGAGGCAGAGATCCAAAATCTGCAACTTGTTTTTTGGCACATCACAGGTAAACGGGTTTGTCATTCAGTTGTTAACATACTGGAAAAAAAAGATACTGAGTTGGTCTTCAGATTTCAACGTCTGGTTTTGGGACCGTTTGTGTGGCGGTACTCATCTCACTCTGAGTTCTCCCCTAAATTTTACATCAAACCACTTAAAAGCTCTTAAAAGTAGAATCGACCAAGCTCTTGCCTCCATGTCACTGAATAAGTCTTGTGCACATCTATTGTGGGTAATATCTGAGCAACAGGTGAAGCGGCTGGTACATTCTAGATATCCAGTAATATCATAGCGTGAACTTCTGAAATGTAATCAAATGAGTGAAAACAATGGGGAAAAATAACAAAGGATCAGAAGCAAAAGAGAAGCTTCGTGCTGTCCTTTATTCACAAAATGTCACAATGGCTTAAGAACATAGGTTGTACACATGATCATCTTTATCTGCTCAGGGAGATTAGGATGTGTGCAGCAGTTGATAGAAGGTTCAGTAACAGTTACGAGTCTTGAACGTACAAATGCAGTGTGAAACACATGCACAATTATGTTCGATGAAGAGTAAAAGTGGTGTACCCCTCTGCTGTCCTGCAGCGGTGTATGTATGCAAAACTTACTGCTGTGCTATGCTAGGCTGCGAGAGCATGCTGTACCACTAATATGTCTTGGTTTTTCGAACCTGTTTACATCTGTGTTTTCACATATAAATTTAGAGATACCACTGTGTAAAAAAGCAGAAACCATAGAAACCATGGTCATTACACAAAATGGTGATGTGTGTTGGCGAGCCATCTATTGCTCCGTCTTGAAAGGAGATATCTTATATGTTGGTAATTGTATCAGCTAATGCAGCTTGCATAATTTTGCTCTTGTCTACACATGCACAAGTTAGAGTTTGCTTGTTGTGTATGTTTTCTTGCTTTTATTATTTTTGTCAGCATACAATGTGCTATGTGTCAAATAAAACTTTAGTTGAGTTCAGCAACTGTCCTGTTCTCCTTTATTTTTGGTGTTCTCTTTTTCATGCTGCCTTTGTATTCATGATGCAGGTGCACCAACCTAGTCATCCATACTTCAGTGGCAGGTTACATGATTCCACTGCATCTTGTTGGAAATCGTGTACAGGCCAGAATGGTATCAGATTTTCAGCATCATCAGTTGTCTGCCATGCCCTTAGTTCTTAGTTCACATCAGGCCAAGCATTGTCATGCGTGTACGTACAACCACTCTGTCCTGATATGATAACCAACTAACCAAAAATTTTATAGGAGCCTTCCACATTTACATTAAAAGACATACATATGCAATGTTATACACTGCAATGCCTCAGAAATTTATGCTCGCATTAATTATATGTGGCTTTTGTAATAAATATGACATTGCCTTCCTAGCATACGTTCAAGCTTTGATCATTGCACTTAGTTTTTACAGCATTGTTTATGATAGTCCTTGCTCAACTGAAATTTCTGGCTATCAATAACAAAAAATCAATTGCAAGAGAAGTGCATGCTTCTCGCTTCAGTGTTTGCCCTCATGCTGTCGCACCATCGAAATAGCAACTGTGCACTTTCTTTTCTTCAGCAACTGCCTGATAAATTTTAGTGAAAAAAGAAAAAAAGAACTGTGCGCTAAAAGGCAGAAATAATTTTATAAGAGCATCTAACCACCCTGACAGCCCTTCACTGCTGTCTTTCAGCTGCGCGTGCATTCAGCTTGGTGAGCACTTTAATAGCCCTAGTTGAAAGCTTGGTCCTTTTAATACCCATCAGGTGCTCGAGCAAGGCAAAGGTTTGTTTGGCAGATTGTACATACTCAATGTTATAAGCCCAATACATGGAAAACAGAAGAGACATACCAGCCGTCACATCAAGCACATCAATTTGCACATTTTCAAACGTAACACTCAGTCCTTCCGATAACATGACACTATCACCGGTGAAGATTATTATTGGGTATGGGCGTGTCCTTCCATCAACCTTAAAAAGAAAAAAAAAGCGTGCATGTCAGCAATTCCATAAATATCAAAATATGGGCCCTATATACAGCCCCTGCAGTGTGATTACAGCCTTTGAGTGAAAATAATTGACATTATTGTGTAGATAAAAAGCCACACACATGAAGGGAACATACAAATAACTTCTGCTGCATATGCTACTGCAGCGCGCCTGCCCACAAAGTGCTTTTAATCAAGTGCATGAATTTGGAAACAATGTCATGAAAGTAATATTGCGAGTACATTGTCTTTTAGCCTGTGAAAAGCTTCAAATCAAATGCCTAAAGTTCTGAATGGTCGCATTATTATGTGGTTTGTAGACTCTGTAAATGTTCTGTATATTCGTTGCAGCACACAATTCATGTTTGACATTGTTAGTTGACAAAATAAGATATTCAGAAGCAGGGCTCAGTAGAGTTCAAACAAAACAATCAAGGTACCATAATTTCATTTTTTTGGTAATTCTTCCACCACGATATTTGCATATGCAGCAAGAGTAGTGCGGACATAAAGAGCGAGACAAAAAGTTTCAAATATTACTAGGCGAGAAGATAATAAAGATATTAGAGAAAACCTCTAATTATCTGTTTGCTCAGTGAATTACGTTCTTTTGCTTACCTGCTAAAAGCACCCAATATATTAGTTGGATTACATACTATGAGTGAACATCAAAGCCCTTTGTTGAAAGTATACTATTCTTAAAATCTGAATCCTATATTAAGAGCAAAAGCCCTGCTATGTTGTCCTCCTAATACAAGTCCACATATCTACGGTAAATGTAGATGTACCTTTAAGGAAAACATGCTCTGCAAGAAGTGGACATTTCTATAGCTGAATGTTCATATGATAAATTACTTCTGCAGTTGACATGGACGGCAGATGTAAACCAACTATATGATAAAATTTGTATGAACCAGGAAAAGATGCCTCAGATGTTCAAAAACTGCAGAATATTATTATTTTCATTATGCGCAACAATAGGAAAATTATGCTCGTTAGGTAGCTAGTGTAAATATAGTTACAGAAGTTTTTAGTCTTTGAAAGAGTGAAAGCCAAGACGTGTCATGTGGATCAACGTTTTTGAACATGTTTAATAGTTTGCAGTCATCAAAAATGCTGGACTTGAAATGCTTACAATCTATTCAAATAAATCCAATTCACTTAAGTAGACATGAATTTCAAAGCAATTTCTTTGATCACTCAACTTAATTTAGGCCTGAACCAGCTTGTCATTCAAAGTAAGAATGCTAGCTGAGTTAATTAGCTGTAAAGAAAATTAAAACTTTCAGTCTATTACTAGTGGTAACAGCCACAAAACACGGCTATGCTGCAAGCTAGTAGCCAACACAAGAACCTTTCGGTGACTTGATGTTTGCTGTAAGACATATCTTTAACTGGACATATCTCAATAACTGGAAGAGAGAAACCAGCAATACCAAAGTGATGATAGGCTTTACACTTCGCGACTTAATGCAGATGCAAGGTTTACATATATGTAGTGCCAACATGCGACAAGGAGCAATAAAAAGAAAAAAAGTCAACATAAAACTTGGCAATGACAGTTGGCACATGCTCTTGTCTTATTTCTGCCAAGAGTCCTGATGTAAAAAAAGACGTAGTTCACAGAAAATCTGCAATGCGCAGAAAGATAACCTACCTACCTTCCTTTCACTGGTTTTCCTTTACTGACTTTTACACTATAAAGATAATCCAGTATTGTAGTTCACAGGTATACAACCATAATGCACGAGAGCCATACTGGAAACAGCCACAAACTAAACCATAAAGTGATTCAGCTTCCAATGAAAGCCCAATGCTTGCAGCAAGTCTACTGAAGAAGAAAAAAATTTCAGCAGAAAATAATCTGCTCCTAGCATTGTATGCTTTATATACATAATTTAACATCACAAAAACAACTATAACCATAGCTTTGCTAGATCTAACCTATCTCTTTCATGAACCACAAAGTGACTGAGCTTCGACAAAAGAACATTTTCAGTTAAAATTCAGCTCGAATGGGTGGCACCAATGGCTGTACTGCTGTTTCATAAGCACATACTGCTGATTCATCTAAAAAGTACCTTTTTCTAGTTCTTTTCTCAATTTTTTGTCCTCAAAAGGCCACTGTCCAACAGACTAACAAATAGTGTGCTATCTTGAGTGAACTTTTTTGTGTTTGTCTGAAAGCATGCTTACAGCATATGAGGACTTACCAACGGTGCAAAGATGTCATCCCCACGTTCACTCAAGAGAAATGGCAGCAGAATGAGAGTACCAACTCCTATGGCATCTAAAACATGGAAAGAAGCAGGGATTAAGCAGAACTCCTTTGTAAAAGGAGCCATCTCACAGCTTAGCTCAACCATGTGTAGTCCATAAACAATTACATTACTGACACATGAACCATATATGAATGCAAAAAACTGCAGATCCAACGCACACATTGGAAACTATGAAGCGAAGCTTTAGCCAACCAGTGTTAATGAAATCTTAAGCAACAGCTATGCATGTAATTGTTTACTTTCATCGTATGCAGCTGCATACAATATCTGTTTATCTGCCATTATGGTCACAACTCATGCAATTTTTACATTTATGCATTAAAATGCTTACAGGCTCTGCCAAAATGCAAGCACCAAATCAGGCAAATGCATAGTACAAGCTGTGCACATAGCAAAGTCAAAAGCATGAAGGTGATGTATCATGCTTGTAGAGGCAATGGTGATGACAAGTGTATGCAGTCCAAGACTACACATATGTAGCTACACTTAAGGATTCTGTACTTCCCATGTCACATTTGAGCATACACATTCGTACTAATGACGAAATATGGGCGCACACATAGTGGCACATGCCAAATGGATATATCAAAGAAAAGTAAAGAAGCTGCTAAATCTTGCACTATCCACTGTTCAGATAGATTGTATCTATTTCTTATGATTTAACAATTACAATATATTGCTTAATAACATGCTATGCCATGAAAAGGTCAGTCTGCTTTATAGATACTCATGAGATACATTAAATATACGAGTTTTATGTATGATGAGCAAAACAAGAACAAGATAAAGCAGCAGCCAACGTTTCTACAAATGGAATTGTCTTTGCAGATCATCGGTTCACATGTCTTGAAGATTAATGAATATTTCTACGAAATGTAAGGCTCTGAAGTGCTCACTTAAAGTCTAGTTTTAAATGCACTTGAGCAAACTACATTGCAGACACATGTGTAAAATTTTGTTATTCCAAAACGTACAGCTCTTGGAGATCCCTTGTGCCGTTTTTATAGCTGTTGTCACCGAGGTGTAGGTAGTCAATGCAGGTTGTTTATGTTGTACAGCTTCCAGAATTCCATCCGCATGCTGCCGAAGTGCTTGCAGAAGGGACTCGTCAGGTGAAATGGATGTCAAACGGCTGCATTCATTCAAGATCTAGAACAAAAGCATAACCGTTAGTGTTTTCCAAGACAAGCTTTGCTGCTTCTTTTCCATTACAGGTATGTAGTGAACAAAATTTACTGATCAACTCAAGTCCCTCGCAGGTACAGCGCACGCTGAAGTACAATTATGTGGTATCATAACTACAAGATAATGTGCACTTGATGGCTTATTCTTATAATCGATGCCAAGAGTATAGCTTGGTACGGATGCAAGTGTCCTATGACACCTGCATTTCTAGGCCGTCAGTGCTACTAGTTTATCTGGTAAATCATTTAATGATAGAAAACGTCAATGCAGTCTGCATGCCCTTTAAAAAAATTAAATTAGATTTCGGAGTTTCACATACCACAACAGTAATCTGATTATGAAGCATGCCATAGGGTGAGGTCCAAATTTTGACCACCTGGGGTTTTTATCATGCACCCCAGGCACAGTACACAAACGTTTTTGTATACTGCCCCCATTAGAATGTGGTCGGGATTGAGGTCTAACCTTCAGCTCATACCTGCAACAGTATAGCCACTGTGCTACCACGCCAAGCCCCTTCAAAGCATTTTGTCTACAAGGAACAAAATAGCCAATTGATTGCTCACAGCATGCTGCCACGAAACAAATGTAGTACAGCCATATGGGACAAAAGTTTAATAGACAATTTTTTTCAACAGCAATACTGGAATGAGCTAGGACAAATAGCACTTTGAGTAAGTAGGCTATACCATATTTTTACCTATCAGGAATTCAATTGTGGCAAAGCAGCTTTGCATGCATATGTGCATATTTAAATGTATAAAACATAGATAGGTCGGCAGAGTAAGCGGACACTCACGCTCACCAATATTTTCGCAAGCTATGAACTCACTCATCAACACTCACTAATATTTCTAGTAACACCCACTCGCGTCATATTTACTTCACACATACCAGCATACATGCAAGCTCATACTCCCACCTGCTTCTATTCACAAGCACTCACTCATATACATACTCACACCCACTCACACTAGTTAACTTACATCTGCCCAAACTCATCGTCAATGACTTTCATTTGCACTCACATTTACTGGCACTAACATGTCCGTATCCATGTCCACTCAACCTTTTGTCACGCACTAAAGCTCTAATCACGCCTGTTAAATGACTTGAAAACAAGGCGAGAGCAAGATCCTACGTTTCGACAAGTAGACTTGTCTTTTTCAGGCCGACAAAAGTCCACTTGTTGAACTGTTGGCTCCTGCTCACACCTTGTCTTCATGTCGCCCATCGTTTTGCATTTCCATCTCCCACATTCCCTGTGTTTTGCCTGTTGAATGACTAGAGTATGAGTCAGTGTGCTCGTGATTGAATTGCCAACATATCAGAAAATAACAGAAAGGCATCCTTGAACCAGACTTTCCAGGTATGTAACAATTTGTTACTTTTCATGCAAACTTGGACAAAAATTTAAGATATTTGAAGAGTGCACTTCGCAGGCAGCACTGCATAAATAGTAGTTTGTACATGGTATTACATATGCTACTCAAATAAACACAGGCTACTTCAATGTCATTGCTACACAAAACTGTATTAATGCTACTCGACAAATGGTACACTCACTTCTTTTTCAACTGTCAGTGCTGGATACAACTTCAGGAATTCTTGCATATTCATTGAATCCACTTCTAGGCACTTTCTCCTAGCCTGTGTTGTTCGATCCATGGCATCTTTGAACTTTTCCATACTTGGGTTTGGACCTGACAACTCTTTCTTCATGAAATTGATGGTCTCTGTCACAAACACTGGATCCATCTCAAAAGAAGTGGAAACAGCAGTCTGAAAATAGAAGAAATTAGAACATATTCCCAGTTGGCACTTAGGTACTCTGTATAACTTTTATTTTTGTCATTTTCTTTAAGCTGTTAGCAGCCACTGCAACAAACTTATGTCAGGTGCAGGTACAGACTGAAGCATTTAACAACTGTTTCAGTTTTTCGAAATAGTTTTTTTGCTCTACCATAATCATTAATTATGTACTATTTCATTTACTAAAGTGCAAGCTACCTACATTTTCCTTAGATCTCGTTTAGGGCACATGCTTCTATGTACAACAAACTCATGCCTTACAGAACACAGTGGTCTATTGTTAAGGTAATAATGAAAGGTTATGCTACAAGCCTTGTGCAACACAAGATAGAAATCAATGCAGATTTAAGAGCTGAAGACATGTGACACTAAAAGGTCAATCCACAAGTACTTGACTACTGGCAAATAACACTGTCAGAAACACATGACGACAGAATGCATAGCATATTAATTGTGACACATGTAAGTTTTCTGATTTGAATTTCAGAAGCCCTTACCAAATGAGAACGTTTTCTAAATATTTGCCAAGATGTGTAAAAATAAGCGATTGAATTCTACAAAGTGGCTAAACTGCTAAATCACAGTGAAGTAGGAGTATGAGCTTTACTTCCAAAAAGAATGTAAAGAAGCATTTATAGAATTGAGCAATTAAATGTAAAAATGACTGTGCACGTTAATGGCACCCTAAGCAATTTTTTAAAATTTTTTGCAGCAGCTAATGGCTGCTTGTGGACAAGTGCATGCTAACCTAGTGCATGAAAATACATATGTATTACCTCACGGCGGAATGGTACTTTGTTTTGTTGATCACCACCGTCACCCAGCTTCCGCACTCTTACTTTCGCCTTTTGGGCATCAACTTCAGGACACCCGGGTGGCATCCGCTTCCGAACATTTTTAAATTTGTTTTTGAGAGATAGCAGCCATGAAAACTGCACCAAAAAATGGTAAATGTTCACGTAAGTAAGAGGAGCTGAACAAAGTACTTCAGACGTCATCATTCAAACAATGGTCAGTTCTTCCAGTTTTTGATAAATTAAAAAAAATTGGTACAGTGGATGTTTAGGATATTTATGCCATCTTTCCCAAAATGTCTACGAAATGATGGATATCACAAAAGCATGACACATTTACATTCGACTGCATCCAGTAAAGGATGTAGACAACACATACAGTGTGTCTAGCTAACTTTAGCCAGAGTTTAAAAATATGCCAATGCACTCAAAGACGACATGACCAAATGCCTGTTTCTATTTTACGGAGTAAGTCACTATTTCTTGTATTCTGGTTAATTGCATAATTAGTCAAGATAAATTAACCAACTTCTGAAGCAACGAACTTAGGCAAAAATTGCAATTAGAAAGTAGTAGAGCAGTTTGCACAACATCCGATTAAACAGTCTCCAACTTCCGTTTATTAAGTTTAAGTTTTTTTCCACACCCTGTAGAGAACACCCTGTATAAAAAGATGTCATAGCACTGCTTCAGATGCAATTATAGGTCGTAAAATATAAACTCGAGGCAAAAGCAGCATTTGTCATATTTCAATCATGCCTATTTAGTGTCTTTTAAAAGGTTCATGCAAGGATATGATTATTTGTTAACGGCACCATGAAAAAACGGAACGAGATGGAAAGGACAACAGTGGACTAACCGCTGTATATAATGATACATCTGTTCACAGCTTACTCCTTTGTCTTGTGGTTATTTCTTCAGAGCCATTAGGCCCTGAAATAAACCCATACCAGTTAGCCCCATTTTCTACACCTCTGAGATTGGAATGATACCTGCATATTTTAGATAAATCGCCCACTTTCAAAAGAAAGCCTTAAGGGATATTCTAATTAATGGTTTCTTTAAGGTTTTGTATTGGAGAGCTACCCATATTAAAGACATTGACATAAAAATACACAGCACATCCACAGACTTCTGTGGCACTACTCATTGCCTGGTTTCATGCAATTTTTGAGTTACAAGCAGCAAAATTGCTCACATAGCCATTGTCCGAGCTGTCCTTCAACTGCGGGTATGAAGCCACCAGGGACCTTGCTGCAGCTGTGTAAATCCTTTTTGGGTACCTAAGAATAATATTTTGGCAAGATTTCATGGAGTAAACACAGCAAGGTTAGGCAAGTGCTGAATAGATAAATTAAAGATAGCTTCACATTTAAGTAGTCAATTATGCATTTCTAGTTCTTGTGCAACGTATGCCAGCCTCTTGAAGCAATCAACATTAATCGTTGGAATTATTCTCTCGGCCACAGGTGATTAAAAATTGTTTGATCATTTCGAAACATGTGGTATATATATAAAATTTTTATGAATGCGGCCATACGATGCTCTCAATATTAAAAGGAAATCTTCAGGACAAGAGAACACTCCGCAATAACTTACTCAAAGGCACCTGGTCAACTTGAGGAAACTGGAGAAAATAGTTGCATAGGTTCTTTTCCCTGTACATGTGCTCACTTGTAGATGTACAGCATGACTAAGACCTAAGTGCTTCATCATCATCAGCCTGGTTACGGCCACTTCAAGGCAAAGGCCTCTCCCATACTTCTCCAACTACCCCTGTGATGTACTAATTGTGGCCCTGTCGTCCCTGCAAATTTTTTAATCTCATCCGTCCCCTGCTGCACTTCCCTTCCCTTGGAATCCAGTCCGCAATCCTTAATGACCATCGGTTAACTTCCCTCTTCATTGCATGTCCTACCCATGCCCATTTCTTTTTCTTGATTTCAACTAAGATGTCCGTAACTTGCGGTTGTTCCCTCACCCAATCTGCTCTTTTCTTGTCCCTTAACATTACACCCATTTTCTTTCTATAGCTCGTTGCGTCGTCCTCAATTTAAGTAGAACCCTTTTTGTAAGCCTCCAGGTTACTGCCCTGTATAAGCCCCCTAAGTGCTTAGTGAGGTTTAATAAACACATATGCAACCGGCTTCCCTTTGGCAGCTTTGTGAACAGGTAAACTGCGCAATACTGCACTTGCCAGCAAAATGAATGCAATGAAAATTGCACAACTGAATTATGAGGTGTGTGGTATGAAATACTGTCATACATAAAACCAAATTTTTGCACAATAATCATATTTGCTTACATTCCACGTGATGACAAATCGTAGAAGATCCAGTCAACAATCCTCCTTCTCAATCGATCTGGAACATCGCCTTTTCTCACCGTCTTCACCTCCACTGCAATATCAACTGGCACTTGAGGCAACACGTACTCGTCCGCCTCTTTAGGTGAACCTTGTGTGCTTCCCATCAGGTTTGGGTCTTGAAGCCCTGTGTTTGGTTGTCTAGAACACAGTAGCCATAATTAACAACCTGCTGAAGCTGAGTGCAAGAAGGGACCTGAGCTCTGTGCAGTAAAGTGTAACCACTCAGAAATTAATCTATATAGGCATCTCTGTGCCGAAACTGGAATCACTGATGGATTGCCACACTGGTGGATTTTGCTACATGGTGCTTCAATAGCCACACCACAATTCAATGCAGTGCAGGTAGTCGCTCCGCAACAAAAAGTAATTGCATGCATACAGTAAGTCACTGTGGCTTCACGACTTAACTGGTGTACCATTACCTTACACTTCATGAAAATTGAGTAAAGGATTAGCGGGAACAATTTTTTAACCATTAGCATGTTTTAATTAGTTGGGGCAAGTTAAGAAGGTTTGACTAGAAGGTATACTAACAAAATAAAAATTGAATTCATTAATGAAAGCACTCCACAGGGCCTTTCAGAAATATCTCCGCATGAAACACAATGCAGCAGAGAAACATGACATAACTGGTTAAAAAATGACCTCAGCAATCATTTCAATCGTGTACTGGTGAGCACGACATACATATGCAATGTGTAGATGTACCTCAAAACAGCAGTTATTTAGGCATTTAATAAGTAGAGAATCCTTACTTTTCTGCGATTGGTCGGTCAGTGTCATCGCAGACGAGCAAATTGATTTTTGCTCCATCCTCAATTTCTGTGTCATCGTCCAGGTCCACAAAACACTGGAAGCGCTCATTGTATATCTGAAAATGCACAATTTCGTTAGGATGGCATGCTGGCATTGTGCCTGACTATAATGTCTTAGAAAACAAAATGTGTTTGTTTAGTGTTTAATGCTGTACGGAAGCTTTTAGCACTTCAGTACACTAAGGAAAAATTATTCCTTCTTGGGTTTGAAGTTCACTTAGCCAGCACAAGCTGACAAATATTAAGGCTATAGCGCGCTCAAATTTACAAGCATTTTACACCCACTAGCAAGGTACAAGCTACTGACCTCACTTTGAATGGCGTGAAAAAGATAATAATAATAATAATAACAACAACAATAATAATAATAATAATAATAATATAATAACTAATGCTGTTGCTGCCCCCCATCTTACAATAACAATATTAACATTATTATTACACTATGCTACCGGCAGGAGGAGAAACTTTATTTTCATCAGATCTTTGAATTATGTGAGTTACTGGGTTATTTCTTCTGGCAGGCTGCATGAGGTGGCTGTAAGCCCTTGACATTCAGCGATCTGCAAAGCCCAGTTGGCGGTCCGCAGCTGGACACCGCTACCTTTCAGTCCGAAGTGTTGTTAAGTTGGAGTTCTGCCAAGGCTTTAGCCCAGGGCAGTCGCTCAATATCTGTGTCAGGTGTGCCTTACTGGTGTTGAATATTTTGCATTTGGGTGAGAAGCAGCCCGGATATATTAGTGAGTACTTGTAAGGGTTGGAAAACATCTTTCTCAAAAAATGTCCACTGAAACATGGCAAAATGATGTCTACAATGCTATGCTTTGGTTCACTAACAACGGAATTGTTGTCAATGCCCCCAAAACATGTTTGTTGTTGCTCTCCACTCAAAACTACTGTAATTTACATGCCTTTCTACTTACATAAGTCTAACTGTGTTTCTTGTAAATGCACATTTTTTTCATACCTGGATTGTGTTAAATATCTTAGAATATCTTTCGATTGTAACTTATCTTCGCAGCATCACTTATCTCTTATTTGTTGAAAACTGAGGTCAGTTGCTTGGCTGTTGTTTAATATCGAAAGCGTTGCACCCTGTCTGTAAAAAGAATGATTGTGCATGCATTGGGTAACAGTGTGTTGCGATACGGCATTACAGTCTTCGGCTTTTGTTTGGATTGTTGGAGATCCAGACTAGACAGGATTATAAAAAATATTCTTAAAAAATGTTGCCTATAGTAACCCAATAGTAACAGCTGCAAATATCTTCCGTGAACTTGGTCTACTGAATTTTCCATCACTGCTTAACGAAACAGCTGTCGTGAAACATTATTGCAACTCTGCATTGAAACGAAAAAATTCCGCCACAAGGGAACTTTCAAAACACGTCCGTTGTGTAGTTCCTCGTTCAGCCACAAGGTATGGTGCGACCAGACACTGCGCATATGTGCCGGACATTTTTAACACGTTACCAGATGAAATCTTTAACGTAACATGGTGAAATTAACTTCCAGGACATTTTTGCATCGTAATATTTACTTCGTTTTTGTTTCTTCTACATGTCTCATCAATTTATGTATTTTTTTCGCCATGTGTATCATGTTCATAGACACGGCCCTACAAGCCAGCAAGGGCTCAGACTGGCCTGTTTGTGTTGTTTCGCATTTTTGGTGGCAATAAATACTACTACTATTATTATTATTATTATTACTATTACAATATAAGAAAGATATCGCTGCTCTTAATGCTAAGCTGCTGACAGGGTGGCAATGATTGCAGAGAATGTTGGAAATGGATAATAAGGTTAGCACTTTCCTGTTGATGAGAAATTGTACACGTTTTTGAGCACTTCCTTACGAATTCTTTAGCAAGACAGTACTTCACCTACACAATCAACTTCCCATGCACATCAGCCTCAATCTTTGAGCTAATTGAGCGTTTTAGATTAGACTACATAAGCATTGGGTGCCGCAAACCGCCGGGGGTACAAAAAAAGAAAGGAGATAAAACAATGCAAAGGGCCCATAAGTTGAGCCATAATTACACTTCACAGGCCACACATTCTTGCAAATGTAAACTCGGTGCGACGTCGTCGTCTAGGAAAAATGCGAAACATACCGAATAAGTGCCTTATTGCGGTTCCAAGGCATTAGAACGCATTGCGGCACGTTGAGTTCTCTTAGGAAATTAGGCAATCTGCCCATGAGGTTCGCAAAATACGATTGCAAAGCTCTTGTGCGCTTGTATACATTGCATGAAAAGATTATTGAAACGCGATACTCGGAGCGCGTGGCTGCCGGCACTTTCCGCGCAACTGGTGGACGCTGGGGCCACCGAGCTTATAATTTTTCTATCACAGGAAAGCGAGAGCCTTTGTGGTGCACTGTGACTGGATTCCGCCTCTCAGCGCTCACCGGTGCCGAAAAAAGCGCCGGCTGCCGCGCCATCACAGTAGTGCGTTTCGGCACGTATAATAACGTTACATGCACTCCACTCAGTCCACATGCAGAATTTATCTCAGCTTTGGTTCACCCAGGGCGGCAAGAAAACTTGTATATATTTAATAAAGTGATTCTAAACCGCCAGAAAACAAGGTATAAGCAATTTAAATTGTGCCCTTAATCAACCCGGGTAGTTCTCAATTAGCCTACTCGCGCATGTCTCAACGTGTCCCACATTTCCTCTAAGTATATATTCGATAAGAAACCGTCAAAACACACATGTAATGTTTCCGAGTACTTCTAGTGACATTACGGCTTCGCTTTAAGGACATAGGGAGATACAAACTAATCCTTCGCACACTCACCTGAATCAGAAAGCACCTGCCAGACAAGAGCGCGAAGTGGTTTCCAAGCAGGCTGGCACGCAGATCAGCTTGCTTCCGGCCACCCGTCAGTAGAACCACCTTCCTTGATTGGCCATAAGACACTAAGCAAACAGCTTGCGCGGTGGTTTCAAGCGCGCTCCTGTTTGCTACTTCTTCACAAAGGTCGTGCGAATTCGTCGCCATCGCCTCGCCCGACCGTACGTCAAGCGGGTCTTCCCGGTCGCTTTCTGTCCGTTTTCGCGCCATCCAAAAGCCAAATCCATAGTGAAAAGTCAAAGCCGTCAAAGCCGTCAAATCTAACGTGTACGACTCACTCCGTGTAAACAAATCTGATCTCGTAGTCTACGTTTTTTCTTCAGCTTTGTGACAAGCAATTGCAGGAAATAGAGCTCGTCATAAACGCTATGCTTGAAATTATAATGCCGTCTTCGACATATATTTTACTTATGAATAAGTTTTTTTTTTTGCATTTCCAGCTTTCAAAAGCATAGCCTTCGAGATCAGTAAATTTTTACCGGAGTTGTTGCTAGGCGTAGGTTATAATTATGATGATGATGATGGCTCACTCCATGTAAACAAAGCTGATCTCGAAGTCTATGTTTTTTCTTCAGCTTTATGAAAAGCAAGTTCAGAAACTAAAGCTCATCATAAACGCCATGTTTTAAATTATAATGCCGTCTTTGACATATATTTTACTTCTGACTAAATGCTTGCTCTTCCAGCTTCCAAAAGCATAGCCTTCGAGATCTGGAAATTTTTACCGGAGCCATCGCTAGGGCATAGGGTGCTTGATTAGAACCGCTCTGGATTGTTCATTTCAATGTGTGTGTGTGTTTCTATTTTTCCAGTTTAAGTTGCCGTCAAACTTTTTCATCGGCATGCTCACTTTCACAGTGGATGTTAGTTACGGGGTGGAGGTTTAGCTGGCGGCAACGGATGCTACGGCCTCGAGATTAGCCCGATATTTATTCGAAGATAACAAGCGGATGCGCATGAGGCGCGTGAGGCATGCGTGAGATTCCATAGGTAATCGCAACGCAAGCGAGCGGTATCAGTGGTATCTTGCAGACGATCAGTTGCGGCGCGGAGCTGTTGATCGCTGCTGCTACTTTCCTTTTCTGCTAGCGTTCCCCGGCGCTGTTACAGTCGACGCTGTTGGAGGTGTCTTCTTCACACGCTCATCGATAAACTTGTCTGCAGGCTTCGTCGGTGGGGCAGCTGCGCTCTTTGTGTCATCCGCTAACTCCGCCATGGAGGTTAGTTTGTGTATGTTGCGCGCTGACTGTCGAGATACTCAAGAAACCTGCGATTTCGGTGTATAGCGATGAGTTCCGTTCCCGGCTTTCGGTGTCCACGATGCCATTTCTTTGCGACTAAGTATATGCGCGTGATTTGGCATCTTGAAGATGCCCACTCCACGGAGTCACATTTCGAAGTTACGTGTGGCGTTTAAGGCTGTGAGAAGCGATACACAAATGTGTCAAGCCTTCGAAGCCATTTATATCGCAAGCACCAGCAGTGGATTTCGCGCGTTGACGGAGAAACGCTGAGTGAGTCGGACGAAAATCGTTGTGCTTATGACTCAGACGCAACAGAAGATCCTGGTGCAGGTGTTAGTGGCCAGCTCGCCGCTCATCATACGCAGCATGAACCTGATACAAAGTTCTAGGAAATGCCGGAGCCCCCAACACTAGAACACTTTGCCATAGGATTGAAAATATCACTTGCAAACCTGTTCTTCCGTGTTGCTGAAGCACGAAAGGTGCCCAATTCGACCTGCGAAACTTTGTTTCGAGAAGTTGAGGCTATACTGAGGTGGACCATACAACTGTTTGCAGAGCGAGTGAGGTGTGCGCTGAATTCATCTTTTTCTACTGTGCCTGAATCTCTCACTAACATGTTGAACTGCAACTTCCTTGAAGGCATCTTTGATGATATTCGCTCGCAGTACCAAAGAGTTCAGTATGCTAAATCCAAGTTTCCTTTCACCGAGGCTCAGAAGTACACATATACTGACAGTGACCGAGCTTCTTTCTACTACGTTCCTGTAGGCAGTGTGTTGAGCAATTTTATGCATTGCAAGGGTATCTCTGAACACATAACAAAACCCAAGGCTGCCGAAGCAACAGTATTGCAAAGCTATCGTGAAGGCAGGATTTATAAGAACCATGTGACTGACATTCCTGCAGACTCTAATGAGAAGCTGCTTCACCTTTTATATACCGATGAACTTGAAATTGCTAACCCAATTGGAGCAGCCAGAGGTGTGCACAAGCTTTTGGCAGTGTATTACAGTGTCATCAACGTACCTCCTGCATATCGTTCACAGTTGAAAATGCTGCATCTCGCAATCATGGCAAAGTATGTAGACGTGCAAAAGCATGGCATTGAAATTTTGCTCAGGCCATTGCTTGCAGAGTTAAAGACTTTGCGGGATAGGGGCCTTAATGTCATGTTGGATGGAAAAGAAGTGTGTGTAAAGGTGCTAGTTTTAGCTTTCTGTGGAGACAACTTGTCGATGCATCGCTTGGGTGGTTTCTCCTGCAACTTTTCTCATGGATCTGTATGTCGGTTTTGCATGGCACAAATCAAAAACCTTTCATCACTAACAAGAGAAGATTTATGCCAAATAAGAACTAAAGAACTCCATAAAAACCACCTGAAAGCCATTCAAATAAACCCAGCATTGTATAAGCGGCTGTATGGCTTGAATGGTGAGTCAGTAATGTCTTCTCTTGAAGACTTTGATGTTACATCGCAGCTACCACCGGATATCATGCATGATATGTTTGAAGGAGCCTTGCCATTTGTAATGCAGCATGTGCTAAAAGGGTTGTTTGAGGAGCATATTTTGTCCTCATCAGACCTTGAAAAAGTAAGCAAGTTTCAGTATGGTCGAAATGATGTGGCAAACAAACCGCTGCCGCCAAGTGAAGCCTTTGTGCAAGGCAAAAGTGCTCTGAAGGGCACTGCATCACAAAAATGGTGTCTTTTTCGACTCTTGCCCCAAATATTTGGGTCCAGTGTTCCAGAGGGAAATGAGGACTGGGAAGTATACCTCCTCTTAAGGGAAATATTGGACATGTTTTTATCAGACGACCTTCCATTGCAGTCCCTTTCATACCTGGAAATTAAAGTTCAAGAGTTCCTTCGTTCCTTTGTCAGACGCTACCCATCTGTCCGTCTCATTCCAAAAATGCACTATCTGATACACTACCCCCGCATGATATCTCTTTTTGGGCCACTGAAGCAGTTGTGGTGCATGAGGTTTGAGACAAAACACCAATATTTTAAGAGCCTTGCAATGCGTGTAAAGAATTTCAGGAATATATGTAAGACCCTTGCAGAGAGGCACCAGCTGCTTCAAAGTTTTGAGTTCACTGAATTAACTTTGGACGGTGTGCTGTCTACGAACAATGCAAAACCTCTGGATAGGGCTGAGCTTCATCCATGCATTCAAGACGCACTGCCAGTTGGCATCACATGGCAGGCAAAGTCGGTGGCACTACGCCAGGTAACTTACAAAGTAGAAGATGTGCTCGTAATGCGCAAAGGGGATGACCCCGAGTTTTGCCAGATTATTGGCATCTTCATTGTGAGCAATAAAGTTGCTTTTTTAGTAGAAAGACTTGAGGTGCTAGAATTCAGAAGGCACCGATATTCCTTTCGGGTCGCAAAAAGTGGTACAATGTCTGCTGTGAGACCTGGAGATGAAGCACTTCCTGAATGCCTTGACCTCTATTTTGGAGGAGAAGTTGTCCCAAGATGTGAAGTTGTGTTGTTCGATTGAAGTTATTGACACTGTTACTGAGTTGCCCTTGCGGTCATACGTTTTGTTATGTATCTGATAATTCATATTTTCATTGCCTTGTCTACAATATTGCTTCAGTGTAGTTTAAAAGTGCATGCACATGCGTTCAACTCGCATTACCACTATAGATGGCTATTATGTATATAACTAAACCTGTCATTTTTTGTTGTTAACGTAAGGAAATAAATGTGCCATTATAAAATCCTTATTTTCGTGATGCAGTTAAGTGGATCAAATTAACATACTATAGTTCTTGCGTGGATATATCAACGCCGAATTCACATTGTACGCATGATGTATTTGTAGGTGGTATCACGGACACACAAACAGTCACAGAAAGGTTTAATATAAGACGTTTCTATGCATAAAATTACGTTCTCGATGTGTAATGACGGTTCTTTAATTATTTAGAACGTACCATATTTGAACCGTTTAATATAATTTGTGACAGTTTCCTTGTATTCACTATCAGGAATAATTTTTAAGTGCTGTTATATAATGATTATCTCTTATAGATTCAATAATAAAACGTGTGTAGAAGTGCGTAGTAACTGTATTACGGTGATGTGACTAATGGTTAAACTAAGAAGCTTGTATTTGGGAACATGTTTACACACAAACTCAGGAAAAATTCTAAAAGCAATTGTCGATCTTTTCTGCTCCTGAAGCTTTAGCTTTCCCTCAGGAGTCGCGATCTCCCACGGCAACTCTTCGCGTGCTATTGAGAGTCAAACGACTCACGCACAAATATTGACTCTTGTTTTGTGACTCTATTCGAAAAAAATGGGTCTTTGGAAGAAAAAAGAGAGTCAAGTTGCCGTGACTCACTTTTTACTCTCTTTTTTCTTAGAGTGTAGTTCTAAGGACTCCTGCATTTCCTGTGAGGTATAGACGATTGAGTCTACATTAATGCTCATCGGGAGTTTGTTTCTAAAACGAAGGTAATTAAATTAGGCACGTTTGTTTTTACATTTAGATCGATAATCAAAATGGTTTTTATCGTACTCATATTTTGCATGTTTAATAGTACGTTTGAAGGTTGCCGAAATAAATTGATAATCTTTCCAATTTTGTGGGCTCTGATTATGTAGAAGTTTTTTCCAAGCAGCTTTCCTTTTTCTATAAACTCGTGTGCACTCGCTGTTCCACCAGGGACTAGATGAGGAACGCTTAGCTGTCTGAATTACAAATTCAGACTTTTGTCGGGACGTCTGTAATGCTGAACAAGTATTCAAGCCAATTTCTTCGTCATTGCTATTAGTTAGTGACGCAATGGTGGACCGCAAGCAGTCTTTAAATTATTTGCAATTCACAAATATTCTGCCTTGTCGTTCAACTGATGTTAAAGAGCACGTAATTTCAAACTATACCGGGAGATGATCACTGTTTGTACAGAAATCAGTCGTTGTCCAAGATGTCACAGTGGCACTTGTGCTAGAAAACGTCAAATCTAACACTGAGCAAGATTGTCCGCGGACAAATGTAGGTCCTCTGATATTAAGGCATGAAAGGTTTTTATCTATGGTCCAGTTCCACAGACGTGTCCCACCTGAATCTGTTTTGTAACCCCAAGACACGTGATGTGAGTTGAAGTCACCAGTAAGAATGACTTCATTTTTGCAGCTGGCAAGCGCACTATCCAATTGGTATGTACTGTGCACGCCAGTAGGGAAATAAGCATCTATAATTGAAAATGAACGGTAGCCTGGGATGCTAAGGTGCACTGCCAAAATTTTACATTCCGGAGACATTAACTTGAAAGCTATTTTCGCCTTACGACAGGATTTAGATGACAACAAAAACATTAAGCCACCTCCTTGTGAAAGGCGATCTAATCGAAAACATCAAAAATCATTAAATTGAAAATTTTTCTCAGGAGTAAGCAAGGTTTCTTGTAAGATTATGACGTCAGGATTAAGATGAGTTGTTAAGCAATATAAGTCTGTTGAAGCAGAAAACAGGAAACGACAGTTCCACTGTAGCACTTTTAAAGAAGCTATGGTGATGATCTAATTGATATAGTTACTTCAGCGGCTACCGTCGCAATGAACTTTCTTGGATGCCAGAATGAGAAATTGGATTACCCTTTTTGCTTTTGGTATATGGACAAGAAGCGGTTACTGGAGACCCAGTTCGCTTTTGCGGCCTGGTATCATGACCTGTTTCCATGTCGACCTGCGAGTCTGACTCACGCGAAGAACAAGGATCGGATCCAAGAAATGTTGGGTCCGATGTGGTACTCTGCACTAGGACTGAACTGGCTACCTGTTCTGCAGCACAAGCAATCGATTTGGTGATTGGTGTTGCAACTGTTTGCAATAGTTGTGTCATCTGCACAGTAAACACTTGGGAAAGACAGTCGGTAACACTTGTGACAATATTTTGCATAGCCTTTGTCATTGCTTTTTCTACGGCCGATTCAATGAGTTTCGACAAGTTGTCTTCCTGTAACGTAGATTGCCTCGCACTGACGCCAGCGTATCCAAAGGCTCTTTCCTTGACGGCTGCAATAGCTTCTCGCCGCGAACATTGTCGCCTGTCAATTACCTCGAGTACCTGTATTTCGTTAGCTCTAGCCGAGCAGTTTGCATAGTCAGCCGCATGGTTTCCTCCACATAGGCAGCACGTTTCGGCTTCAGCTGTGCACTCATTGGGAGAATGATCGTCACCACAGGCGCGACAGCGTCCATTTGATTTGCAGCCTCCTGCACTATGGCCAAAACGCCAAGAGTTCCGACACTGAAGTGGACGGGAAGCGAGAGGTTCCACTCTAAAAATAGGCGGCCACACTTTCAGTTCAGAAGGGCAAGGACATGTCAGCAAACATAGCAATAACTGATTTTATGGCAACGTTTTCTCCGTTTACCAGTCGGTTACACCGGTATATAGCTATGACGCCAGCATCAGACAGTTTCTCCAGAGTCTCACTTGGGCTCAATCGAGAGTCTACGCCCCGGACAATGCCTTTGGTGCATGCTAGATGAGGAGGAATAAACGCACTCACCGGGACAGAGGCGAAAGTCTTACACTTGAGGAGGTCTGCGATACAGGTGGAATCAGATGACCTACAGACTATCCCACCTCTTCCAAATTGTCGGAAATCGCTTATCATCTGGAAATGACGCGTCATGGCCTGGAGCTCGGCCTGAACAGCTTGTGGGTTGTTCAGCCGGATGAATCCACCGTTCGAAGGCACCAGCGCGACAGGGATGCTGCTAACACCGCTGCGGAAGAAAGATTGCAAAGGCAAATCATCAGGGGAAAGGGAGGCTGACCAAGGACTGGGCCCGTGCCCAGGAGAGTTTTTAGACATCAGCGTTGTTTCAATCACGGATAAGTCCTACGAAAATAAGATAAGTAAGATAACTAGGTGAAATCCACCCAAAACTCAGCCAAACCACGAAGTTCCAGCTTGGGCACACCGGGGCGGAGATCGAACGCCGAGCTGCTCTGCTTGCGCACGGTAGCCGTTGCGATGGCTCACTCTGTCTTGATAGTGCTGTCTTGATAGTATGTAGCGCCTCCTCTTTTGTTTCCCACACGTCCTGCCGGGTGCTTTCTTTAGAAACCTCTTTGGGGACTCAGACGCCTAGCTGGCCGTGCGGCTCGCAGCACGAGGCATGAACCACGCGTGGGAGCGCGCCACGTGTAAAAGGCGGCCGACAAAGATGGCGATCGCTGTTAGACACTGATAATGTTCCCGCCGTGGTTGCTCAGTGGCTATAGACGAGAAAACCATGGCCAGGCGGCGCTACTGCGCCTCCTGACAGCGCCACCAATGTGGAAACGTCAGGCAGCGCGGTCGCGTCGTGGCGCAGTCTCTGCTTTGTTTACATTGTTTGGTCCGCACTTTTCTTCGCTGCTCGTTCTCACGGCGCTCCGTTTTCGACGGCGGCAGACCGCCTGCTTGCGCAACAGCGATGCAAAGATTGCAGTGCGGTTTCAAGAAGGTTGCCGACGCTGACAGCGTTTTTCGTGGCGGCAGCCTCACGAAAGGGGAGCGTCTGCTTCCGCACGCGTACGGCGTTGAACAAATTGTGGACTGTGATGTCACAGTCAAAGCCAAGTGCGTGTCACAGGTGTCTGACAAGATCGTATGCGACGTCGAGTTAGAGGTATGTACCAAGTTCAGAAATTTAGCCACTTTTATTTCAAGTACAACATAAGTCACTCTGGCAGCAGGAACTTCTGTTTTCATACTATTAGATGACTGCAGATCCAGTGGGCTGCTTGTTGACGGTTCTGTCACTTCAGAGAGGCACGTTCTGGAGTCTGTTTCACATGTGTCTTGCTGCTGCTCAAGAGCTGTGTCGTTGCAGTACGAAAGCAAAATGGCCCGGTGGTGCTGACTGCGGAGAAGACAGCTGTGATTGTTGTCGGTGAGTTAGACGCCGCTCCCATCTGGATCGCATAGAAATGAAACAATATGTGTGCGTATCTATTGTTGGAATTAAATTACTCCCTATAATATGTTCGCAAAGGTAACGTTCCTGTGATTGTGTGCATATATTATTCTACAAGAGTGCTACCACTACAAGTTATGATACTTGCACACTGCCAGTCACACCTTTTCGCCCTGTCTCGGTCTGGTGCTTTCTTTTTGTATACAGGCACGGGAATCTATGATGGGTGCTGACTTAGGTCACTCTTGCAGTTGCTAACGAAATGGATGCTGCAAATTCCCGTGCTTTTTGATGGCTCCCAGGGAGTGTCATCAACACTGCGAGCACAGAAAGAACACATGCATTAGGCACCAATAAGCATGGCACTATACTAACGAGAAAGACCCCCTTCCCATCTTCAGCAACATGGCCTAACTTATAGCTCCTTATACCCTCTCAGCCTTAGGTTCAGGCAAATTACGAATTAAGATGTTTTGGACAAACTGTACATGCACTGTAAACGAAAATATACCCAGCTGGGAGGTTTTGCAGATATATGTTCCCGTTAAACTCCGATGCCTAACCATATACTTCGACACATCGGAGTGCATGAGGTATTAACCTTCATGATACTCCGTACGGTGAAGGACGGAATGTAACAGCATGAATTCTCCGGTTATATTCCGATAGTTTTTAACTCCGCGCTCTCGAAGGAAATACTCCGTAGCATGGCTGTCATTGGCTGCCTGAGGAGTGACGTCAGCTGCCTCTCTAGCACCTAAAATCCAACATGGCGCTATTGGATTACGCTGGGATGAAGCAAAATGTAGGCCTGGCCTTCGGCCGCGCTCGTAAAAAGTTTGGGGCTTGATGCGATCATCAGCATCAACGAAGGTTGTCGTCGACTGTAGCAAACGTTTGTGCCTGGTGCGAACTATTACACGTGCAACAGTGTCGTGCAGTGACCGACACAGCTGGCCGGACTGATGGCTTCGACCTCGCAAATGTGTGGTGTACCGATCGCGTTTTCTCACGTGTTTCCCAAATGCAGTGGCCACAACTGATAATTTGATAATGATAAGGTTATTCTGAACTTCATATGCTGTAGCAGTGCCGAAATGTGCGCGTATGGTCGCTTTACTGAAATATAACGCTCAGCGTTCCCCGTCGTGGACCAGCGGGAAGCTTCGTGTTTGCGGACGTAGATATCGTGCAAGCCTCGAAAGAGAACTGACAAGAAGAATGAAAAAGCTTCTCTGTGCGTGTGTGTGTTGCTGTGCCGGGCACAGCAATCTCATCATCATCATCATCATAAAAACTTTATTGTGAGACTGAGGAGTTTGGAGCACGCAGGCCCCTGGGCCCCCGCACGACCCCACTGCACTCAAGCGTTTATGTTGCTTCGCTCCATAACGCTGGCAGCCCGATCAGTAGCCATGGTCTGCACGACCGGGTCTCCAGAGCGCAGCAGGGTCTCCCAGTCCTCCCAGGTCTTCAGGTGCTCGAGGCCCCGCGGGGGAGGATCCGCCGGGCAATGAGAAAGGAGGTGGAGAGCAGAAGCGCGAGGTTCGGGACAGAGTTTACAGGCTGATGTGAGGAAAAGAGGGTGATAGTCAGAAAGAGTCAGAGGAGATGGGAGAGTGTGAGTTTGTAATCGGCGCCAAAGGGTTGCTTGTCGATTGCTTAGGGATTTGTGCGGTGCGGGGTACAGCTGACGCGCCGCCTTGGAGGCATTCGTCAGCTCGTTGAAAGTGTGCGCGCGCTCCTTCGTGAATCCCGGATCGGAGGCCGCAAGAGCCCGGTTTAAAGAACCTCGGGCTAAGAGGTTGGTGGCCTCGTTACCAGGATTCCCGCAGTGCGCGGGCACCCAAATCAGCTCCACATGACGGGGCGGGGGTGCAACGGGCGAGTCCAGTATGCAAAAAGCAGGGACGTGGACTCGGCCTCGTGCGAAATTTAGGATTGCAGTTTTGGAGTCTGATAAAACATACCGTGCTTCTGTGTTGATAATAGCTAGGGCAATGGCGGCTTCCTCTGCAGCTTCGGGAGAGGTGTCTGGGGGGAGTGTGTGCGTTCCAATCGGAGAGAGAGTGTGATCCACCACGACAGCGACCGCTTCATCACCCTTGCAGGCTGCGTCTACCCATACGGCGTCCGGTTCCGAGCCGTAGTAACGGTGCAGCGCTGTAGCTCGAGCTCTGCGGCGCTTATCGTGGTGGTCGGGGTGCATGTTACGGGGGAGTGGCTTAATGAGCAGTTCGCAGTGTAAGGGTTTTGGTATGGGGCGTAATGTCGGATCGTTGGCTGGTATCCGGATTCCAAGGGAGTGCAGTATGTACCGGCCAGTGTTGGTTTGTGTGAGACGAAGGTATTGTGCTTGGCGGTGCGCGTCTACAAGTTCCCCGATTGAGTTGTGGAGGCCTAATTGTAAGAGTCGGTCGGTAGGTGTATTTATGGGAAGGTGGAGGGCGACTTTGTATGCCCGGCGAATAAGAGCGTCCATGGCGTCAGTTTCACGGCGAGACAGCTTGAGATAGGGGGTGGAGTAGAGTACACGGCTGAGTACAAAGGCGTGAACAAGTCGGCATAGATCACGCTCCCTCATGCCTCTGTGGTGGCCCGAGACCCGGCGGATAAGGTGCGAGATCGCCCCTACTACCCGCCTGAGTCTCCGGAGTGTAGTCGTGTGCTTCCCATCACTCTGGATATGCATACCAAGTATCCTGAGGGTTTCGACCTCTGGTATCGGTCTACCGTCCAGCTCGATGACGATGGGGGAGCAGGGCAAGTTGCGGTTCTTGGGACGAATACACAGCAGCTCTGACTTCTCTGGGGAACAAGAAAGTCCTACGCTAACTGCATAGTTTTGGGTCAGATTGGCGGCTGCTTGGATGGTGTCCTGTATGGCGCCATCACTGCCATGGGTAGTCCATAGCGTAATGTCGTCCGCGTAGAGAGTGTGTTTCAGGTGAGGAACGGTTGCCAATTGTCGTGCTAGGGGGATGAGTGTGATATTAAATAAGAAAGGTGAGAGGACGGAGCCTTGCGGGGTGCCTACGCTTTTTAGTGAGTATGTGGGGTAGGTGAGCGGGCCGAAATGGAGCTCGGCCGTGCGTGCTGTGAGGAATGCCTGAATGTAGGTGTACGTACGTGCGCCCACATTCAGTGGGGAAAGTGCAGTCATGATCGCGTGATGTTCGACGCGATCAAAGGCTTTGGATAAATCCAAAGCCAGGACTGCCTTGGTGTGGCTTGGAATGAGCGGATCGAAGATGTCATGGGTGATTTGCAACATGGCGTCTTGTGTGCACAAATGGGGGCGGAATCCCACCATGCTGTGAGGGTATAAGTCATGGTCTGTCATGTGCTGTGCGAGCCTCGCTGATACCACATGCTCGAAAAGCTTTCCGAGACACGAGGTGAGAGAGATTGGGCGAAGGTTTTGGAGTGTAAGTGGTTTGTTGGGTTTCGGAATAAAGATTACCTTTGCGTGTCGCCAGGACTGGGGGAGAGTGCCCTCTTTCCAGCACTGGTTGAAGTACTCCGTGATGCGAGTAATCGATTGATTGTCCAGATTACGAAGCGTTGTGTTGGTGACCTGGTCGGGGCCGGGCGCGGAATTGGTGCGGAGAGTCATAAGGGCTGCTCTGACCTCCGCCTCTGTTATGTCGGTGTCGAGTTCGGGGTTCGGCTGTCCTGTGTATGAGGGGAGAGGAGATGGTATGCCAGGTGAAGTGTATGTGTCGCGGAGTGTACCCAAGAGAGCATCGGGGTTGTCCATGTGTGTGTGCATGAGCCGGGTGACGTGGTGCTGGGTGGTGTTTTTTGTTTTCGATGGATCGATGAGGTGTCGAAGGAGGTGCCACGCTCTTTTGGTTGTCAGTTTGCCGGCGATGCCGTCGCATACTTGCCCCCAATTTGAGCGGCAGAGCTCCTCCGAATGTAGTTGAATTTGGGATTGTAAAGCGGCTAAGCGTTTCTTTAGTGTTCTGTTATGTTTACCCCGTTTCCACCTTTCTAGGAGGCTGTGGTAGGCCTCCCAGAGGTGGGCGAGTCGGGTGTCTAGTGTCGGGGTGTCTGTGGTGGTTTCAATCAGCTGCGTGTGGTGTTGGATGTCAGTCTGAAGTGAGTCTACCCAGTCGGTGATGTCGGTGATGGGGTTGTCAGGGAGGGCAGTCCGCGCGGTGCGGAGAGCGTCCCAGTTAATGAGTTTGTGTGTCATGTAGGTGTGGCGGGGTGGTTTGAATGGGACAGTGACTTGTATAATGTAATGATCACTGCCCAGTGTGTGTTGTGTTCTCGTCCAGGTCACATCACGGAGGGAGCGGCTGATCACCAGATCCGGACTAGTGTCCATGCTGACACTGTTGCCGATTCGCGTAGGCATCTGAAAGTTGTTGTGGACGGAAAGTTGGAGGTTCTGCATGAGCAGCCAGAGCCTGCGACCTCTGTGTGTGGTTGTTTTATATCCCCAGTCAGTGTGCTGGCTGTTGAAATCCCCACCGATTAGTACGGGGTGCTTCCCTGCTAGGCGGTACAACTCTCGGAGGAGGGAGTCCAACGAGGCCATCGGTTGGGATGGGGGGTGGTAGATATTGGCAATAAAGATGGATGGGAGTGTATGTGTATGATGGATAATTTCGCTGATCACGCAGGGCGTCTCTGACGTGATGTAATGTGTCTTGTGTGTTAAGTTGCGGTGCACAAGTGTGGACGCCCTGGGTCTGTTTGTGGTGTCAGAGTGTGTGGAGTTGTAACTGGGGAGTGTGGCCTGAGTGGCGGGATCTTGGAGAAGAAGGACTTGTGGTGTCGGGGAAAGTGTAGGAAGTAGAAGCTGCAGGGGCGCGCGCTTGCCCCGGAAGCCGCGGCAGTTCCAGGTTATGATGTGAAGGGAGTTATTGTTGCCCCGTCCCGCCATATTGGAGCTTAGAGGGATGGATAAGAGGGGCTAGTCTCGCGTCTATTGGGATGTGGGGTTCCATGGCAGTTAGTTGTGCTGTGGGGAGAAGGGGGGTAGAGAGCGGAGGGAGCTGCGTGAGGCGTGCTTCGAGGAGGTTGACCATTTTCTGAAGCATAGATTCCATGCAGCGTTCCAAGTGCGTCTCCACTTTCGTAGTGAGGTCAGTGATGAGAGTATTGAATTTGCTTTCGAGGCGAACCTCAATCTCTTTGAGTTTTTTGTCAAATTGGTCGGAGAGGTCTTTCAATTTGGAGTCGACATCGATCGGCTCGGAGGTGAGGGGTGGGGGAGTGATACGTTGTTTTTTTGAGGGGGGTGATTGAGAGGTAGCGGTGTTGGTTTGCGATAGAGTAGGAGGTGAAGTTGGGGGGGAGTGAGAAAGAGTAGAAGAGGGAAGTGAGCTCGGAGTGAGGACTGTGAGGCGTCTTACCTCCTCCCGCAGGGCCCGGAGCTCCCGTTCGTTGTGGTCCGGAGTTTTCTGGGCGGGGGCAGGCGGCGCTTTTCTTGCACGGTCGGCCCAGGTGATGTCCTGCTGGGGCTTGTGGCTACGGTCACGTGAAAGGGAGCGCGCAGTGCTTGCACTGCGCGATGACTTTCGCGGGGCTGGCTTCTGCTCCCGGGTTCTTGACTGGTGTCCGGTGGTTGGCTGGGTGCGTGGTGGCGGGCGTGCATACCGGTACTTACATTGAATATTCCCAGTATGATGCTCGTCCCCACAGACAATGCACTTGGGTGTACAGGTTGGGGGTTCCGTTGGCGTGTGCTTGTCACCGCAATTGTGGCAACATCCGCTAGTTGGGACGGGACAGACATCCTGGCGGTGTCCGATACGGCGGCAGTTGTAGCAAGTCTCCATTTTTGGTCGATGAGGAAAGCAAGTGTGAATACCCGCCCAAAAGCGGACAGCCTTTGGCAGGGGGCCGGTGGCGAAAGTGATAATAATGGATCGCTTTTTCCCGAAGGACCGAGCGTCAATAATTGGTAGTTCAGGATTGAAGGGAACAAGTCCTTTCAGGATTTCACCGTGCGACTCATCATTGTAGGCCATGTGAGTGACGCCCCTCACGGCATCATCGGGCGGAGCGAGGTATGCGGTGACATCAGTTGCGCTCGTGCCGATGCGGATTGACGTCATTTGGGTATAAGCTCGAGCTCGAGCCTCCTCTGGAGTGCTGATCGTCAAGGTATTGTTCGTTGGATGCAGCCGCACCTGGTCCTGAGCGAGCGCTTCCTGCAGGTGGATTTTGGTCGCATCACAGATTGCTGCGAAGAGCGTTCGAGGGGTCTCCTTGGTTATGTCCAAACCGCCGCGTGGTCGGACAACAATCTTGAAGTCTCCCCGCGGGAGCTGCGGGAGAGGCGCGTGTCGCGTACGGAGCGGGCGCTGCGCAGCTGGCGGCGCCGCAGCTCGGGATATCTCGGCGGTTGAACGGCCGTCGCCGCCCTTGGGTTCCGTCTGGGGAGAGTGAGTGGCAGGCGCGGGGCGGTGCTGTTTGCGGAGACGCAGGACGGTCTCCCATTCCCCGTTTAGGGCTTCGGCGGGGTCGATGTCGGTGCCGTTTACTTGGTATTCCATGGCTGGGTGGGCTGTGGGGGTCACGGACGCTAGGCCTAAGACAGGCGTAGCCTCAGCGTGCACCAGGCAGACGGAGAAAAGGCCGATAAATCCGACCCGGGCGGGATAATGACACCCAGGCGGGCTCAAAATGGGCGGCTCACCTTCCCGGATACGATGGTGGCGATGTTGAGAGGCTCAAGTCGAAATGACCGGTCGCTGTGGACTTCGAAGGAGGAGCCCATACACAGCGCGTCCGCTCGCAGCGATACCGAAACCACCTCCCCCAGCAATCTCATCACAATCGAGTGCTCGTGCCCTCCGACTTCGATACGCGCCGCGCACCTACATACGTTTGGAATCATTCCTGGCTTCTGTTACATACCAGCGCCGATGTGCATGTAACGAGTGTTAGCTTAGTGTTAGAAACGGAGCTTTTGCGCGAATGATCGTTTTTTTTCTTTCTTTTTTGAGATGAGGGAGTGTTTGATCTCCGTTGTGTCTGCATCATGCGCTTGTAAGAGCATGTATTTGAAGTCCGACAGCTGAATTTACGGTAAGCTGATGCTCAGGTGGAAAACTCGTCTTGTAGTGACTCGGGTAGCGTAGACTGTGTTTGTGCCTATTATAAATGATGGCTGGGTTTTTTTTTCACTTTAACATCAGTACGCATGTTTGCATTGGTAAATTTCCTACAGCGTACTGTTTATAGTAAATGCGTCGACATGTAATACTGGAGGCGACTAGTGGTAATATGCATAGCATAGACATGAAATAACCTGCCTTCTGCTTTTAGCCTTTTTTTTCTATTATATGTGCAGAGCCCTATGTGATGGTGCTATAAACTGCTTTCATATCAAGCAAATTACATTGCTGATCCCATGACCCTTCATTGAAATTACATAATTTCTGTACTGCTGTGTGCATTCCTTATGATCATATATTGAATAATGAAATACAGTGTCTCCAGTTATGTTTAATGGTGCAAAGCACCCTGAGTGCTTTGCGCTGCCCTGCAAAGTGTTATTGCTTTCTTGTCTGGGTTGCCATCTGAAATTGTATGCTAGTGCTGTTGACAGTGTGTTCATTTTTCTGCAGCTCTCATTGGTGGTGGGAGTGAGAATACTAAATAGGGCCTGAATGCTGCTTGAAAACTGGCATTGTTGGGCCACTGCAGGCTTGTAACTAGGAGCTGGCTACCTCTTCAGCAGTATTTCACTTCTACACACACTGAGCCAATAAATTTGTCACTAACGTTACTCAGTCAATATCGTTCACAGGTTTACACTGTATCCTGCACCATGCTGGCATTTTCAGCAGATTTGTGTAGACTGCTATAGTCCATACTGAGTAGCAAAGCAAACATGACTGGATCACTGAACCTTATTCACAACATGCATTGTATGCACAGCAGATGTCCTTTCGACACTCCAGCATAAGCAAATTCATCATAAAAATAACCTGCTATATGAATGAAATCTGACATTTCCCTGCCATAACTGCATTGTTTCGTCATTCAAGTGCTAGTATTTTTTCTTGTCTAGGGGCTGATGGGTTATATACTAAAATGAGACAAATATTGTTTTTCTTCAGGTTTAGGCTATAGTTCAATAATGACATGCAGCTATCATTGGCAAGACTGTCATGTCACATTACATTCAAAGCTGCTGCTTTCCTGATAGCAATACATTGCAGTGCTTGTAGTTTCGCCTTAAATAAACATCAGTGTCAATGAATTTTCAGGTAGGTAATTGTTAAAAGTGAAGCTTTTTTTTTGCCTCCCATCCCATGGTTCTGTCTGGGTGGGTTGCGGGTCGTCTTCTTGCCAAATAGATTCAACCTTATTCTTAAAAAAAAACATCCAACGGCAGGATTTGAACCTCAGTCCGCCAGCCGCAGCAGCCCCATGCTCTAACGATTTGGCCACAAAGGTTATTCTTTTTCCTTTATTGCCTGTTTTGACCAGAAAAAATGGTACAACTGTTCAAACAAGGCAGTCTGTCTTTGCTGGCAGAAATGGATTACAATTTCTTCAATGCAATGAAGTCATCAAACACTAATGCAATATGGCAGTTCAAGCAGCACCCTATACACTTGTCCGTACTATCCGTCTGCACAACACATTCTATGAAACTTTCCCTACTGAGCGTACACTCACAGCAGCATATCTACCCTGCATGGGGGATTGGCCAAAAAGCAGATGGTACATATCATGCAGCCAACAAACTCTTTAATGTAATCTCCACTTGTTGACGATTATGATTTCCATACTATGACACATGCCATCAACAGAGTAATTAGCAAAGAAGCGTGTACACATGTAGATTATGACGATATTTTGCATACAATGGCACATACCTATGTCATGTGATTGGCTGAGGAATAGGCAGTGCATATCGTGCCCTCATCGACTAGCTTTATGAGATGATCGCTGCATGTTCTTAATGACTATAATTTTCATACTACAGCACATATACACAATGGGCAATCAGCCAAGAAGTGACTGGTACATTTAAAATATTTATAAACAAATACAAGCCAATATAAATTCTTCTCATCTGAATTCACAAAAGCAAGAATTACTAATTTGCCTATTGGTGCAGACCCAGATTACTGGTACAAGGAACCTATTGACAATACTATTGATGATATTGTTCAGCTTCTTAATAACTGGAAAGTTTCGTCTTCAGCAGGTATTGACAATATTAATTCTAAATTACTAAAAAATAGTTTCAGTATCCAGCAAGTTTTTATTCCACATTTTTCATCAATCTTTGATGACCGGTCAGATACCCCAAGATTGGAAAACAGCCAAAATCATACCCATCTTCAAAGACGCTGACAAAAATTTGGCTGAGAACTACCGACCAATATCACTAATGTGCATATGCTCTAAAATGATGGAACACATTATTGCATCTCATGTTTACCATCATCTAGAATTGAACAACTTTTTTCATAATCACCACGGTTTCAGGAGAGGTTTGTCAGGCAAAACGCAACTGCTTGAATTTACGACAGATTTACATTTTAACATGGACTCAAACCTTCGAACTGACAGCATCTTTCTGGATTTTTCTAAAGCTTATGACCGCATAGCCCATTGTCGCCTGTTTTTGAAGTTATCATCATTAAAACTTGATTCACTAACTCTATCCTGGCTTCGAAATTTTCTTTCTAACAGGCAGCAGTTTACTTTCGCTAACAGCTTCTCCTCCCCTTTCAGATGTTCCATCCAGTGTACCACAAGGAAGCGTTCTCGGTCCCTTACTCTTCCTGATATACATTAATGACATACCCAATAACTCATCATCATGCATGCGCATTTTTGCTGATGACTGCATTATCTATCGCTCTATTAACAGCTGTGATGACCACCTGATCCTCCAAAATGATCTTAATCAAATTATTAATTGGTGTGACACCTGACTAATGACTCTAAATTCATCAAAATGTAAAGTGATGTCCTTCACCCGCAAGCGCACTAACTTGGACTATTCCTACTGTATTAAAAAGGTCCCATGATGTCGGACCTCATCATTTAAATAGCCAGGCATAAATCTTTCAACAAACCTCTCCTGGACTTCTCACATTACCACCATCTGTGCTAGTGCTTCTCGATCACTGGGTTACCTGCGACGTAACCTTCAGAACTCACCTCCACTTATCCGCAAACGGGCATTTCAAACATTTGTTCGCCCTCGACTTGAGTTCGCCGCTCCAGCCTGGTTTCCCCACCAAAATTACTTAACATGCTGAAATCAAGCCAAAATAGAGCTGCACATTTTATTTCCCGAATTATGACTACCGTTCTAGCGTAACTCAAACATTCACCTTTCACTTCAGCTGCTAAGTAATTGTCGCGACATAGCCCTTTTGTCATTATTTCATAAATATGCCCACCACACTAACAAACGCTCCCTACACCTAGAAACATCATCGCACATGTCGCACAGATTACACAATCATCATAGCTTCACACGCATCTAGGGTAAAACAGAAGCATTTAACTCGTCTGCAAGTCCCCATGCCATTCGGCTCCGGAACAGCCTCCCCGACAGAATAGTTGTGGAAACTGATCGTGAAAAATTCTCCACTCACTCAACTCACTTAACCTTTGTTAACCATTCATATCACACTCACTGTTCTGAGTTATTTTTCCTACCTTTTTCTTGCACTGTAATGAGTTTGTTACAAACTTATAGAAATCATTTTTTTTGTACTCATATACAGCATTATGTAGCTATTATGTTTCTCTAACTTTTAGGCTGTGCACTTGGCTAGTGTTTCTTTATTATTATTATTTTTGTTACTAGATTGTGTGTACTTATTTGATTCTATGCCCCCCTTACTCAATCCCCATGTGGGGGCCTTGTAAGTTTTTTTACAAATAAATAAAATAAAATATAATTGTTACCACATTACATAGCATGAATGAATGAAATATGCGCGAGCTGGTTTCTTTTATGCCAAAGAGGCAAGAACAAGATGTCCTAACTTATCGCATTTAATTAACTGTTTCATGAAAACTTCACTTCACATAGATTCCAACATGTATGTTGGATCTGCATAATTTTTTTGTTCAGCAAACAAGTGCAATAAAGAGATTGTGGCTTAGGGAATCGACATGGTGACATGTGGATGCCCACATGTCACCATACACTTTACAAAATCAAAATACAAAATACACTTTACTCAATCCGAAGGTTCAAACACAGGCTCACTGAGCAAGTGAAGAAATTACACTAGCGCTTGGCTAACTAGCCAGGCTCGGCAATGGCAATTAAGCACCAACTTGTGGCCTCATGAGATCAGTCCACTTCTGTGAATAGTTCACTTACTGCAGGTTGTGTCCTTAAAAATAAGACACGTACTGGGCGTGTCATGCACACACAAATGACACTGCTGTCTCTTGTTTGCTAAAAAATCTATTTTGTCTAACATGAGGCACACGTGGGCCTAATGGAGTGCATCAGGATGTTCAGTGCTAAAAGGTTTAACAGCTGTGACAAGCATAATAATATCTGCTTTGTGTTATCTGAAGTGGCTGGGAATTGTTTTACATAACTGGTGCTGGCAAGATGGTGAATAAAAAAAATGTGCACATGGCTAATAGGAGTGTAGCTGAGTGCGCATGACAACAACACATATCAGACATCTATTGAAATAAAACTTATACTCCACCTTGTTGTGGTGGTCACTCTAACAAGGGCAGCAAGCTTCCAGCAGCAGAAATGTTCTGTTTTGATATTCTAGAATAGATGAAGGGTGTATGTAGCGTGACCAAGTTCCACGTGCCATCAAAGGTGATAAAGGAAATTTTTTTTGTGTAATTCCTTATGGAATGTACCACAGGAGTACAACCTGTTCTGTGCTACATGTCTTGTCACAATGCAGCTTGTGCGTGTGAGTATTGGAAATACTTAGTTAAATACATACTACACAAGAAGTAGCAGCTTTGTTAATAAATAAAGCCGGTCACTGACCAAGGTCAAAGTCAAAATAAAATGATGTTTCGTGATTCGTACTGATCCCTTGTTCACAATGGAATGTCGGATAAACACAAGGTTCAGTTATATTGTGACGTGTCTTCTTGGCATGCTCTGCGAGGGCATTTGTCACTGTGTGGCCTTTGGCGACATCATTCTTGTGCTCCTTGATACGGCTGCAGAAATTTCTGCTTTTGCTGATATAGACAGATTCACAGTCAGTGTGTGGAGCATTCTACACTATGCCAAGAAGACGTGGCCAAGGGAGAGGATCCTTCACATTCGTCAAATCGCCTTTAAGCTTGCTTGATGGCACATGTGCGATTTGACACCACATTTCTTAAAAACACAAGCTAGGGCTTCACTCACACCTCGAATACACTTTGTTATCGGCTTTGTTGTAAATGTCAGAAAGAGGAACAAGTTTTGTATTGTGATGGGTGCAACAATATTTAATTGTTGCACTTGCTTACTTTTTGAAGCACAAACATGCACTGATCTGTAAAGCTTCAGCTTATGTGGTTCCGTGATGCCATAAAGTAGCATACTCTCATCACACAACTTGCACTGCAGCTTTTCTGTGCAGGTTAAACGCATTGTCCCACTGATCTGCATGGGCCATGGCAATGCGGAAGCCTAGCAATGCTTATTGGTGCAGCTGTGTGTGTAGGAGTCAAATGCTTTTAAACAAAATTCATAAATATAAAACACTAACATTACCAAATAGATACAAGTAATGTGTAGACACACTTGTAGATTTTTCACTATTTTTGTCATCCTTTGATACAAATTGCTCCCAAGGAGCCTGTAAGAGGAGATGGGGAAAACTGCGCATATATGGCTCGATGCTCCTCGATAACTTTTCTGGCTAGACTAAAAGTAATAGAGCTGATAGGCTGTGTTACATCACTTCGCCGTGCTATCCAATATTGTTAAGCTGACTGTGTACTGTTGCTTTGTCTCATTTTAATGTGTGGTAACTGCATATGAAACAAAACCAGCTATGAGTACCTATATGGAGCTTTATCATACTTTTGTAGAAATCAGCTTGTCAGCCTATTGTAGCTTGTGTTTACAATATAAAGCACAGCCAGAACCAGCTTGGCTGGTCATGATAATGTAAACAATGTTCACTAAACAGCGTGAGGCTCTGTATTAGCCACCACATTGGTTACTGTAAAATAAAAAGCAACCCTTGGCTGGAAGTCGAAAGGCTCATTCAACTTATAAGCCATGCATCACGTCACTTTTCACTGAAAAACACAGAAACCAAAGGTAGAAGCATCTACTGGCCACATCATATAAATGGCCTTGTTTGCAGCCTGCAGTGGCTGACACAGCATCCATGAGCCAGCCCTTGAACTTTGTGTATTTGCTCAAAAAGCGAAAAAAGAAGGGCAAAACTGCGCATATATGGCTCGATGCTCCTCGATAGCTTTTCTGGCTAGACTAAAAGTAATAGAACTGATAGGCTGTGTTGCATCACTTCGCTGTGCTATCCAATATCGTTAAGCTGACTGTGTACTGTTGCTTTGTTTCATTTTAATGTGTGGTAACTGCATATGAAACAAAACCAGCTATGAGTACCTACTTGGAGCTTTATCACACTTTTGTAGAAATCAGCTTGTCAGCCTATTGTAGCTTGTGTTTAGAATATAAAGCACAGCCAGAACCAGCTTGGCTGGTCATGATAATGTAAACAATGTTCACTGAACAGCGTGAGGTTCTGTATTAGCCACCACATTGGTTACTGTAAAATAAAAAGCAACCCTTGGCTTGAAGTCGAAAAGCTCGCATTGCATCACCTCACTTTTCACTCAAAAACACAGAAACCAAAGGTAGAAGCATCTACTGGCCACATCATATAAATGGCCTTGTTTGCAGCCTGCAGTGGCTGACGCAGCATCCATGAGCCAGCCCTTGGACTTTGTGTATTTGCTCAAAAAGCGAAAAAAGAAGGGCAAAACTGCGCATATATGGCTCGATGCTCCTCGATAGCTTTTCTGGCTAGACTAAAAGTAATAGAACTGATAGGCTGTGTTGCATCACTTCGCTGTGCTATCCAATATCGTTAAGCTGACTGTGTACTGTTGCTTTGTTTCATTTTAATGTGTGGTAACTGCATATGAAACAAAACCAGCTATGAGTACCTATTTGGAGCTTTATCATACTTTTGTAGAAATCAGCTTGTCAGCCTATTGTAGCTTGTGTTTACAATATAAAGCACAGCCAGAACCAGCTTGGCTGGTCATGATAATGTAAACAATGTTCACTAAACAGCGTGAGGCTCTGTATTAGCCACCACATTGGTTACTGTAAAATAAAAAGCAACCCTTGGCTGGAAGTCGAAAGGCTCATTCAACTTATAAGCCATGCATCACGTCACTTTTCACTGAAAAACACAGAAACCAAAGGTAGAAGCATCTACTGGCCACATCATATAAATGGCCTTGTTTGCAGCCTGCAGTGGCTGACACAGCATCCATGAGCCAGCCCTTGGACTTTGTGTATTTGCTCAAAAAGCGAAAAAAGAAGGGCAAAACTGCGCATATATGGCTCGATGCTCCTCGATAGCTTTTCTGGCTAGACTAAAAGTAATAGAACTGATAGGCTGTGTTGCATCACTTCGCTGTGCTATCCAATATCGTTAAGCTGACTGTGTACTGTTGCTTTGTTTCATTTTAATGTGTGGTAACTGCATATGAAACAAAACCAGCTATGAGTACCTATTTAGAGCTTTATCATACTTTTGTAGAAATCAGCTTGTCAGCCTATTGTAGCTTGTGTTTACAATATAAAGCACAGCCAGAACCAGCTTGGCTGGTCATGATAATGTAAACAATGTTCACTAAACAGCGTGAGGCTCTGTATTAGCCACCACATTGGTTACTGTAAAATAAAAAGCAACCCTTCGCTTGAAGTCGAAAGGCTCGCATTGCATCACCTCACTTTTCACTCAAAAACACAGAAACCAAAGGTAGAAGCATCTACTGGCCACATCATATAAATGGCCTTGTTTGCAGCCTGCAGTGGCTGACGCAGCATCCATGAGCCAGCCCTTGGACTTTGTGTATTTGCTCAAAAAGCGAAAAAAGAAGGGCTAAACTGCGCATATATGGCTCGATGCTCCTCGATAGCTTTTCTGGCTAGACTAAAAGTAATAGAACTGATAGGCTGTGTTGCATCACTTCGCTGTGCTATCCAATATCGTTAAGCTGACTGTGTACTGTTGCTTTGTTTCATTTTAATGTGTGGTAACTGCATATGAAACAAAACCAGCTATGAGTACCTATTTGGAGCTTTATCATACTTTTGTAGAAATCAGCTTGTCAGCCTATTGTAGCTTGTGTTTACAATATAAAGCACAGCCAGAACCAGCTTGGCTGGTCATGATAATGTAAACAATGTTCACTAAACAGCGTGAGGATCTGTATTAGCCACCACATTGGTTACTGTAAAATAAAAAGTAACCCTTGGCTGGAAGTCGAAAGGCTCATTCAACTTATAAGCCATGCATCACCTCACTTTTCACTGAAAAACACAGAAACCAAAGGTAGAAGCATCTACTGGCCACATCACATAAATGGCCTTGTTTGCAGCCTGCAGTGGCTGACACAGCATCCATGAGCCAGCCCTTGGACTTTGTGTATTTGCTCAAAAAGCGAAAAAAGAAGGGCAAAACTGCGCATATATGGCTCGATGCTCCTCGATAGCTTTTCTGGCTAGACTAAAAGTAATAGAACTGATAGGCTGTGTTGCATCACTTCGCTGTGCTATCCAATATCGTTAAGCTGACTGTGTACTGTTGCTTTGTTTCATTTTAATGTGTGGTAACTGCATATGAAACAAAACCAGCTATGAGTACCTATTTAGAGCTTTATCATACTTTTGTAGAAATCAGCTTGTCAGCCTATTGTAGCTTGTGTTTACAATATAAAGCACAGCCAGAACCAGCTTGGCTGGTCATGATAATGTAAACAATGTTCACTAAACAGCGTGAGGCTCTGTATTAGCCACCACATTGGTTACTGTAAAATAAAAAGCAACCCTTGGCTGGAAGTCGAAAGGCTCATTCAACTTATAAGCCATGCATCACGTCACTTTTCACTGAAAAACACAGAAACCAAAGGTAGAAGCATCTACTGGCCACATCATATAAATGGCCTTGTTTGCAGCCTGCAGTGGCTGACACAGCATCCATGAGCCAGCCCTTGGACTTTGTGTATTTGCTCAAAAAGCGAAAAAAGAAGGGCAAAACTGCGCATATATGGCTCGATGCTCCTCGATAGCTTTTCTGGCTAGACTAAAAGTAATAGAACTGATAGGCTGTGTTGCATCACTTCGCTGTGCTATCCAATATCGTTAAGCTGACTGTGTACTGTTGCTTTGTTTCATTTTAATGTGTGGTAACTGCATATGAAACAAAACCAGCTATGAGTACCTATTTAGAGCTTTATCATACTTTTGTAGAAATCAGCTTGTCAGCCTATTGTAGCTTGTGTTTACAATATAAAGCACAGCCAGAACCAGCTTGGCTGGTCATGATAATGTAAACAATGTTCACTAAACAGCGTGAGGCTCTGTATTAGCCACCACATTGGTTACTGTAAAATAAAAAGCAACCCTTGGCTGGAAGTCGAAAGGCTCATTCAACTTATAAGCCATGCATCACGTCACTTTTCACTGAAAAACACAGAAACCAAAGGTAGAAGCATCTACTGGCCACATCATATAAATGGCCTTGTTTGCAGCCTGCAGTGGCTGACACAGCATCCATGAGCCAGCCCTTGGACTTTGTGTATTTGCTCAAAAAGCGAAAAAAGAAGGGCAAAACTGCGCATATATGGCTCGATGCTCCTCGATAGCTTTTCTGGCTAGACTAAAAGTAATAGAACTGATAGGCTGTGTTGCATCACTTCGCTGTGCTATCCAATATCGTTAAGCTGACTGTGTACTGTTGCTTTGTTTCATTTTAATGTGTGGTAACTGCATATGAAACAAAACCAGCTATGAGTACCTATTTAGAGCTTTATCATACTTTTGTAGAAATCAGCTTGTCAGCCTATTGTAGCTTGTGTTTACAATATAAAGCACAGCCAGAACCAGCTTGGCTGGTCATGATAATGTAAACAATGTTCACTAAACAGCGTGAGGCTCTGTATTAGCCACCACATTGGTTACTGTAAAATAAAAAGCAACCCTTGGCTTGAAGTTGAAAGGCTCATTCAACTTATAAGCCATGCATCACCTCACTTTTCACTGAAAAATACAGAAACCAAAGGTAGAAGCATTTACTGGCCACATCATATAAATGGCCTTGTTTGCAGCCTGCAGTGGCTGACACAGCATCCATGAGCCAGCCCTTGGACTTTGTGTATTTGCTCAAAAAGCGAAAAAAGAAGGGGAAAACTGCGCATATATGGCTCGATGCTCCTCGATAACTTTTCTGGCTAGACTAAAAGTAATAGAACTTATAGGCTGTGTTGCATCACTTCGCTGTGCTATCCAATATCGTTAAGCTGACTGTGTACTGTTGCTTTGTTTCATTTTAATGTGTGGTAACTGCATATGAAACAAAACCAGCTATGAGTACCTACTTGGAGCTTTATCACACTTTTGTAGAAATCAGCTTGTCAGCCTATTGTAGCTTGTGTTTACAATATAAAGCACAGCCAGAACCAGCTTGGCTGGTCATGATAATGTAAACAATGTTCACTGAACAGCGTGAGGCTCTGTATTAGCCACCACATTGGTTACTGTAAAATAAAAAGCAACCCTTGGCTTGAAGTCGAAAAGCTCGCATTGCATCACCTCACTTTTGACTCAAAAACACAGAAACCAAAGGTAGAAGCATCTACTGGCCACATCATATAAATGGCCTTGTTTGCAGCCTGCAGTGGCTGACGCAGCATCCATGAGCCAGCCCTTGGACTTTGTGTATTTGCTCAAAAAGCGAAAAAAGAAGGGAAAAACTGCGCATATATGGCTTGATGCTCCTCGATAACTTTTCTGGCTAGACTAAAGGTAACAGAACTGATAGGCTGTGTTGCATCACTTCGCTGTGCTATCCAATATCGTTAAGCTGACTGTGTACTGTTGCTTTGTTTCATTTTAATGTGTGGTAACTGCATATGAAACAAAACCAGCTATGAGTACCTACTTGGAGCTTTATCATACTTTTGTAGAAATCAGCTTGTCAGCCTATTGTAGCTTGTATTTACAATATAAAGCACAGTCAGAACCAGCTTGGCTGGTCATGATAATGTAAACAAAGTTCACTAAACAGCGTGAGGCTCTGTATTAGCCACCACATTGGTTACTGTAAAATAAAAAGCAACCCTTGGCTTGAAGTCGAAAGGCTCATTCAACTTATAAGCCATGCATCACCTCACTTTTCACTGAAAAACACAGAAACCAAAGGTAGAAGCATCTACTGGCCACATCATATAAATGGCCTTGTTTGCAGCCAATTTTTGTTTGCAGAACAATTTTTGTACTGAATCAGACAACTCACCTACCAGTTAGAACATATTCTGTGATATATCAAAGCACATTCAGTAGTTTTAGGTAACTTTTAAATAAATGTTCAGTCTTTGTTAACGGACAAAATCCAACTAAGAGATTTTGCCCTCATTATTTTGTTTGAACATAACTAGTTTAATGTGAATGAATGGCCTGTCTGAAGCTCGAATTGTGAGGTATTTTAGTAAAACTGAACTGAGTACTCGTAAATCAAAACCAAATGTATGAGCGTCGTTGCAGTAAATTATTTGAATGAATATGCACAGAAATTCTACAAGTCTGTAGCTGAAAGCGCAAACTTTTGAAAAGCATGCACAGCATGAACTTCATGTAGCCAAGTCACAGTATAATCTTTGTTCATTAGTTTCGATATCAACAGCTTTGAGGAAACTAGCATAATATCTTTTTAATTGAGGTGCACACCATAACTCCAGCCAAACAGTACCTAGAGAAGCAAGGGCCACGGCACATGTGGGGATTAGCAAACACTTTCGTCAGCCTCAGACATGCCATAGGATCCTTTGTAATATTCATGGCATTAAAGCGTTCCCAATGCACGACTTGTCAATCAGGCTTAACTGATATAACAGTAGAAGACGATTCATGAGAAGAAGAAACATGAGAAGTGATCGCGAGGGTGCATCATGCTTAGCCTGTGTAGCATTCTTTTCTTTTTTCTTTGGCTACGTCCTGTCTTTTCTCTATATTTTGCAGAAAGGCATGTGGTGGTACTGTTAAGTAAACATTGATTGACTGATGTCTATATCAGCCCTACAAGTACAGGCTTGAGGTGTGGCGTGCATCCACATATTGGCACCTCCAACACTGCATTTCCTCTTTATTTTTTATTTCGACTGTTTACATATATATAGATAACTAATGGACATGCTGACACAATCTGAAAGTGCGAACATAGCCAAAACGCACCTTAGTTGACAATTTCTCAGAACATTTAAACTACTTTTATACTTTCTATGGTCTTGTTGTGTTGCTCTTTTTTTCTGCTGACGAATGCCACATCTGCACTGAGAAATGCACCAATATTTATCGATTTACAAAAAATCAATAATGCCAGAAATAAAATGCCTAAGCAATTGCTCTCGTTAAGTTAATTGACTAAACCAAGCAGGTATTCCAAGCAATAAAGCTTCAACCTAATACAGGGTCACATAGCATAACTCAGCCCTGTGCTGGCTGCGATGATTTGAAATAATATGACAGCTGAGTTTTCCAGGTTAGCCAAGCTCTAAATGAATACAATATAAAAAACATGTCAGCCTGTAGCTTTCGGACCATTTTCAGGTTAGATAAACTGATTGAGAAGGCTGCAAATAGAATATAAAAACATGGTAGTCCAAGCTGTTGCACAGTTTCCAGCCCCATGTTTCTGTGCCTGTTACTTCAATACAGCACCAATCATACATTAATCCTGACATTTTGGTGGTGGAGCAAAGTACGCTAGCACAGAATCAAATTACACTGCATACGCACAAATGTAACAAGTCCCCCCACACCATCTTCTTTGTTTCTCCATTTTTCGACATTTCTGGCCTCAGAACACACCTCGCATTATATTAAGAGTTCATTACATGAATGTAACACATTTATTTTTTGCTTTGTTTTTCTACCGGCACGCCGTAGTTGCTCTGTGTGCGTGCTGCATTCACCTCGCGTAACAGTGGCGAGCTGGAAGTTGTCACATTGCAGTTTGTGCCGTCTTTCCTTTCCTGATTTAGAAGACTGTTAGTACTTCATCAGTGTGGTTACGGTGTGTTAATCGCAATCTTGAAAAAGATAATCGGCACTGTTGTTCAGGTGGGTCAATCCATCACGGTATTCAAAGTCGCACTATATGAGGCACCGCGCAATCAGGAACATTCCTTGTAGTACGTGTTCGATTCTGTTGCAGGCATTTCTGAACTGCTGTTTGTCCAATAAACTTGAAGAGTGTCACGGAGGATTTTCTCGGTGACAGTGATAACAATGGCAGCAGTCGTTATTTCACTTTATTTTGCTATGGCAGTTTGCAGTATCGATTATGAATAAAGGACCCGGCAGGCACCCGCTTTTATGTGTCCTTCCCGTTTCTTAGCAGCATCACTATGTGCTGTCATCGTAATATACATATTTATGTCATCCTTTTTCTCTGAGAGACTGAAAGTACCACCTCACGTTACATCCCTATTGCAAAACCCAGTACCCTAACCCGCCGTGGTTGCTCAGTGGCTATGGTGTTGGACTGCTGAGCACGAGGTCGCGGGATCGAATCCCGGCCACGGCGGCCGCATTTCGATGGGGGCGAAATGCGAAAACACCCGTGTGCTTAGATTTAGGTGCACGTTAAAGAACCCCAGGTGGTCAAAATTTCCGGAGTCCTCCACTACGGCGTGCCTCATAATCAGAAAGTGGTTTTGGCACGTAAAACCCCAAATATTATTAAACCCAGTACCCAGTGCAACTCCGGATTATGGGCCCAGTGCCGTGCTCGTGGCACTGCGCCCATAATCCGGAGTTCCAATATATATATATATATATATATATATATATATATATATACACACACACACACACGCATATATATATATATATATATATATATATATATATGTGTGTGTGTGTGTGTGTGTGTGTGTGTGTGTGTGTGTGTTTTTCTGAATACAGAAAGCAATAGAGAACGTTTTAGTGCAATGATAAAAATGTTTAAAAATTAAAATGCTCCGAACAGGATTCGAACGTCGGACCAGAGTTCACAAGCCCGGTACTTTACCACTAGCCACACAGGATTTTTGCCATCTTTGTCTGGGCGTTGGAACGGGAGCGCTGTAGCCGGACCAACTTGTTCCGGCGGGTAAAAGACGGGGGGGCTGGGATTGGGCCACCTCTTTGTACGGCAGCTGGTAAACCAGTTTTTGTTCTTTAGGTTGTCAACTGACCCTTTCTTGTGCACAGTATGCCAAATAAGGCTGAGTAGACGGCTGCCAGAGTATGTGGTTTCAACCTAAGAGTTTTCGGGAGGTATTCGAGGTTTTCACAAAGAAGCCGTATCTAGTGTCAAATTTAGTGTCAGTGCACTTCTCGAATGATTACCTGTATGGTGTAAACAAAAAGAAACTGGAATGTGCTTTGTGCGGCATTCTTTTGCCAGTGCCATTGTACAGGTCCGTGTACAGTGGAGGCCCAAGCAGCGATGTTTTAAAGAGAGTGAAGAAAATGCAGATCCTGCGAGGAACAAAATCCTTCTTTTTTAAAGTACACACTGGAACATTACCAGTTAAGAAGTTTTTGGAGTGGAACGAAGTAGTTTTACCGTGGGGAACACACTGTTTGATTTGCAAACAGCCTGAGAAAATAGATCATGTTTTTTTAAGCTGTTGGGAAGGAGTGTTTTTCTGGGATGTATTGCAGAGGACACTAAAGAAATTCTACTAGACCCATATGGTATTCGTTACTTAAGCATAGATAATGAGGATGGGGTGCCTTTTGATCTAATTATGCTCTTGGGCCTCCAGCTGTATTTGGCGCACGAGAATGGCAGGATACCATGTTGATGAAGATGCGCGGCCTGCACAAATGTATTTCAGGGAACAGATGCACTGGTTTATCGCTCTCCATAAAGCGACAGAGGAGCCACTTGAGTGGCTCCCAAGAGTAGAGCAGTTGGTGGATTTGCGCGAATTTTGATTAGACTGAGCCAGCACGATGCTGGTTAAATACGTGCTCCCTCAGAAATGTGTATTATACTTTGGTTTTCGTTATGGTGATTGTTGTCGCTTGTGAAAAGCTATGTACCCAAAATCAAGCAATAAGTAAAAAAAATTAAAAATACACCACGCCAGCCAATTAACATCAACGGATAATTTGACCAGTGGCGTAGCTAAGTCGTCTGGCACCTGGGGCCCATGGGTCTTCTGTCACCCATTCCCCCCCCCCCCCTTGTTTGTAGTCGAGGATCTCAACAACTTCCTGGTGTCTTCAGGCGTATATTACACCTCTCCCCCGCCGTTGCTACGCCACTGCATTTGACATGTCAAGATCAAGAAGCAGTTCTAGATTCACAGAGATATATGTCTCGCACAGACATGGTAAGTGCGCTATGGCCCAGCAAATAAAACTCATGCGTGTACCACAAAAAAAATTTTGCTGTCCGTATTCAGTAGCATGCTCGGAAGTGCCAGAACATCGATTTTCACTTGCAATTGGTATTTTAACTTCGAAAAATCTACTAAATTAACCCTGAACGCTGTATGGGCTGTTACTGCCGATTTCGATAGCCGTTTCTCGTTCTTCACGCGATCGATATGCAACGTTTTCTTAGTTCAGTGATGTCTTTCAGTCAACACTTCAGGCTAGTTCTGGGAGCCTTCGGCGACATAACATATGCCTGTGCTTATGACGCATCACATCGGCGCTCATCGCTTCTTGTGCTGGCACTGTAAACATGAAAAAAAATGTTTAATTAAGAACACCGATGCGATAGCTGAAATATAAAGTGATTTATCCTTGTTAGACTTCTTGATTCCTGAGCCCAGACGTGCCGATAGCGCGCAGACGGACTCGGCGGATACGCTAAGCCTAAGCTTCGGTGGGGACCGATCTCGGCGCGGGTAGCTGGCGAAAGCTAAGATGTGTGTCTTTGAGCCTGAGAATTTTTTTTTAGTACAATAGGGAATGTGGAAGCGTACGAATCGCCTCAGCTTTGTTATCGGTGCGACATTATGAATCAGCGGTAGGCTTCAAACTCGGGGCCCGTTCGGGCGCGTTTGAACGACTTCTCCACAACACTGCGACAACGGCTACAACTCCCAGTCAGATGTTACGTGCGAACTACTAAAAGACGCGGCGCCCTTTGCGTTTGCGTGGTTTCGTTCAAGAATTTGGCTATCCGCCCAGCCAAAAGGGAAAATGCAAAAAACGAAAATTATCTTCAGTGTCAAATGTGCATGAATAAATAGGGCAGCTCACGCACCTTTATTCCAATTAAGTTGCAACACGAAATAGAGTTTATGGCACCAAGATATAGCGTTATTTGGGACAAGAGACTGGTATCAAGCGATGAAATTGTTTAAAGCATTTAATATTCCACAGCGCTCGTCCTTGCGTAATGGAACCAGCGCGGCAAACACACAACCAGCACAGTTTCTAGTGCGAACCAGCAAACTGCAGCGAGAACCAGCGCCTGTAGCAAAAACCAGTGCGCCCCAGCGTCATGGCAGTGGAACCAGCGTCTCTAACAGTGTGACCCAGCGTACCCATGCAGTGCGATCCAGTGCCAAAAACGCGCTGGTTTCACACTGGAAGACCCTGGTTTTTGCAATAGAGATTCGTGGTCCAGTTATTTACGCGCAAATACATTTACAAGCCATTCACGCATGCACCCAGGTTATGCATTTGAGCATTAGCTAACTGTTAATTTCAGCAGCAGCCCTGACGTGTTTGTTTGTTCTGAATACTGTTAGTGTATAACCTTTACTCGTGTAGTGAGACATTTTTGTCACCGTCAATATAAGGACAGTGAAAAGGCACCATGTAAGGTTTTCTCTAAGTGTGCTGAATTTGCTAACCCACGCTTCTCTAAACCACACATACACACCCTGAAGCGAAGGAGGCCGGAGGCTAATAGGATTACTGATGCTCACCCAAACAAATGTGTGATGTAGATAAAAAAAATTTTAAAAAGAAGGAATGAAGGAAGATATGAATGAGTGCTTTAACTTTCCACATTTGTACATTTTCCAAATGAATCACCCACATGTTCTTTCCATGTTTTTGGCAAGCGTTAGTTTTCTGTGATCTAAATGACCGCAACACACCAAAGGGACACTAAGTACGTTTAAAGTTTTTGAGTAAGATTCCCATGTTTTTTCTTTAGACTGCCAACGTTGACATGAGCATTTGGTTGCGACTTGAAAGCATCACTCTTACACAGACTTGTGCTTGTTGCTAATAATAGAAAGGAACACATTTATTTACAACTATTAAGGAACTAATTAACACTATAAGCTATAAAGGTTTGAAAAAGTAACTGACCATTACATTAAAAAGTATAAATTTTTGAGCATTGTTTTTTACTTGAAGTTCCTGATAATAGAATACAGAAAAAATAAAGATGTTTGGCAAAGCTTAAGTCTTGCACATCATAACCGTTAAATGCTTCCACAGGGCCTGGAGTTTAGGAAGTGTTGCTACAGCCTCCCTTGCTTCCATGTATGATGCAACCCTAAACACCCCAGGGTGTGTGTTTGCTTTCATCATACTTAGCCTCCAACTTACATATCTATAGCTGCGATCTGCCTCAACGTATTCTTTTACCAAAGTAGAAGAAAAGAAATACCCAAGAATCTCTCTCAACTGAATAGGTTTAGGCATGTTGCTATGTAATTCATCGTTAAGCAGAATACACAGCGCAGTGAAGACAAAGGACAGGTCAAAACAGGAAAAGCGCTACCTGGCCATACAATCATATGTAAGGTCAGCTTGGTTGGTTTATTTTAGTTTCAGGAAAATAATGCGAAGTTCTTTTGACGAAATATAAACAATTGAGGAGCATCAGTTAAATACTGTCACATGAAATTTTAACAGTTCCTTCCAATCTTTCTCTGCAGGGATAAATTATGTGAAAGCAGCCCAACATTACAAGTTAAAAGTTCTGATATCGAGAGCAGAGACAACTGTCTCTATATATTTTGCTTTGTTGAACATACTTTAGTAGAGTCTCTTGCTAGTCTCAACAAAGCTTTATAAAGAAACATTCATTTAGAAGTGTGCCGAAAAAATTTTGTTTTTTTTTGCACCCCTTCTGTTCTCAGTGCAGGAATCCATGGTGTTCAGACGTGTTGCAGTGGATATGTGAACGAATGGAAAAATGAGCTAACCTCTCCACTCATCCCTTCTTATGCTAGGCAGTTGCAAAAGCAGTAGTTTGAGCCAAGTCATTGTTAAAAAAAACAATCTAATGCATAAAATAATCCTACCATGTAATCTTTGAGTTAAATAGCTAATTACTTCATTCTAGATGCTAACTCCTGAAGTGAAGCTTCCAAATGAAAAGGCATGCTCTCACAAGGCATTCTACCACCAATGACTATTTAGTGTTTGCATAAGGAAAAGTCACCAAAAATGTAATTCAGTATGTAACAGAATTACTTAACTTGCCTGTTAACATATGTAACATAAAACTTCTGTACATAATTGCTGGTACACAAAAGGGAATGATTACAAGGTTATTTCATAACTTGTAGCATGTTATGAACAAGTCTGCCCATACCCTTCGCTACTGTCACATATAACTTGCGAAGTGTTAACTAGTCTGCAGAAACAAACTTGTAAATGATTTCACAAGCACTTATGCCTAGCCTTCTTGAAAGCATGTGGTATGCCTCAAACTTTTGCTATCTACGCTTCATCACAGGATTTTAGTCCAGAATACACTTTCGAAGCATGCTTACATGCCACGCAAGCTTTTCCATAGATATGTAGTCAGCATTGTTTACACTTGTTTTCTTTGAATAAACGTGTAGTTGAGAGCCAGCTCGTGCGTTGCAATCGTACTTTCTTCGCCCCCATCTAGCTAGTGCTGCTGCTTGTCAAATATAAGTGTCTAGCGAGCTGGAAAAGGTTTTTATTTCAAAAGTGCAGTAATACGACACTTTGTATTGAGCCGACCACAGAAATACAAAAAAAAGAATAGGTTGAACCTTTTCTGGTACACAGTAGTGCAGACTTCTGTGTTGTGCCAATGTTACACCTTTTTGCCATGCGTGGCAGTATGCCTCATTCATAATGGGTTAATAAAGTGCACTAAAAATTCAACCACAACATGGACGACAGTCATCTTAGTTTTTATTGCAGTGACACTCAAGGTGAAATCACACACAGGAAGCTTTGAACATCTGTCTACACTTGAACATACTTCTCTACACACAATTATACACTTTTTGTGAGCAATTGACATCCAAATGAAAAAAAATGTGACCAATCCTCTGTGCAGCCAAAACACACCCATGTAGTGGGCACATTCTATGGTGAAAATCAATTCTACACATTCAGCTCCCAGACAAGCCTGCTTGGCACAACAGAACTGCTTGAGATGCCTGTAACCCACACTAAGGATTATGCCTGCACCCAGCTAGAAATGTCATTGTACCCAGTAAATGATGCAGTGACCCATGAATGTTTTCATGATGGCTTATGAGCTCGATGGATTTGAATCGTGGACTACTGCATTTCCTGGACTTCAAGTAGCATACCGCCCCATTCTCACGAGTTTAGAAAAAAATATAATTCATAACACTGTATAAGACGCACATATTTTAACTCAGTCGACATGATGAAACGCAACTGTGCACACTCATACACTCACCTCAAAATGCAGTATTTGCCCATTTTAGGGCAGTAAATTTTTTGTACACAAATTTTTTTACAATCCACAAAAACTCTATTTAGGTGCATACAACAAACATTTTATTACTGCATTTCAATCGAAGCCATCGGAGGCCTCATCCGCCAATGCTGTCAGAAAGTTCAGCTGCTTCAACAGGTGGCATCGCTAGGTCACGGTCGTCTGCTTCCGATTAACATTTGAGACCTTGTAGACATGTCACCGACAGTACTTCTGCCACAGTGTGCTCGAGGAAAAGAAATGCTCCTTTTGGCCATGCCAGCATGCATAATAGTTTCATGCATATATATGAATATATCAGTCAGGCCGCTGTAAAGCAGCTGTTGCCCTGATGAAGACATCCCCTTGTAAAAAAGCAGGCTTCAGCGACATTCCTTGCGCATATTACCATTGCACAAGATGCATCGACGCAAATTATAGAAAAAGAAAAGCGACTTAGAGTCAGAAAAACGTGATACATTCTTAACCTTCATAGTTTCCCCGCACCTTCCTTTCTGGAATATTTTTCTTGTACTAGAGTTACTTGCTCAGCAAACTTGTATTACAGTTCCTGCTCCTTGAAAGGACTATTTACTAGGTTTTTTTTTTCAATCGTTAAATACAAACACGTCAGGCTGGTAGGGCATGTGGTCACTCATGGTGCCCCAATAATACTCTTTTGTGCATCTTGGTCAGCCTCCAAATTACTGCGAAATTCCTTTCCCACCTTGTTTTTGGAGATATGTGAAGACATTGGTCCCTTTTTTGGACTGAGCTTGACCTGAATATCTAGACAACTGAAAAACAAAGCTGTGTTCACACAGAAAATGAAAGGAGTGTTTAAAAAGGAAGGTGGCGCTAAATGGCTCAGCCAATGCAGTTGCACATTTCTAACCGCTGCAGGCAATGAACTGCCTCGCATGATAATGACACGCACAGAAGAAAATTTATTACAAGTAAGCAAGACATAGGGAGGATGGTAATAAAGATGAAAACATGAGAAATACAGGGTTTGACACTATGTATACAGTATGTTATTAATTTAAAATACCTCACAGGCCCAAAGTGCATTGAGTAAGGGGGTTTAGTTATTACAATGAAAGTACAAACTAGTAAGGAACAGGGTTACTAAGCAAGTTAACATTGAAACGTAACACAACAAAGTAAATTGCAATGCAAAAGATTCCGACGCAAGTGAAAAAGAAAAAAAAATGCAACATAAGATATTTTTGCAAAGTAAGCACTAAAAGAGCATTTGGGTGCAAGTGAAGAAAATGCAACACATTACAAAAACAAATTATGAACTTAACGACTAATCCATGATACAGCACTATTGGAAAAAATTCACCTCAAGCTTGTGACAGAATGTATACAGGTTATCAGAGGCGATATGGTCGGGAAGATCATTGCACGTGCGGATGGCTTAAAAGCGTTCGTGTTACCAAAGATGCGTGTGAAGCTGAAGTGGTTATGTAGGTTGCATGATGGGAAAAGGGGGTGTTCAATATGTAACGAGGCTATTTCATTGCTGCAGACATACTTATCAAGATTTAGCATCTACGAAGTGAGCGTATTTTTTACACCAAGGACACCATTGCTTTTTGCCGTTGTTTTGTTGATGCGATCTATGCATTATACAGTATGTTACAGTGTTCACTATCAGCAAGAATCTCATTACTTCGATTGCAGGGTACACCCAAGTTTCTGTGAGCACAAGAATATCTGAATCATTGTCTTCTAGTAAAGAGCAGATAGTGTTGTGCTTGGGCATTACGCTTCAAATGTTAGTAAATGATATCAGAAAAGGAGGCACCAGAGGTGGTGTGGGCTTTTGGTGGTGCTTTCATGCACATGCCTTAGTTGCTAGCTGTCTTTCTGATAAAACAACAGCTTTCCTGACACAGTCGAGTATATAAGTTTTGCCATACATGCGCATCCTGCCAATCGAGATTAAATGTTTTCTTTTGTGCTTTAGCAAAGTTTATCAAATGTTTTCTTTTGTGCTTTAGCAAAGTTTATCAGTATTTTCTTTGCCTGTCGTGTAGCCAGTGAAAAATCTTTGCCGATTGAATATTTAAATCCCTTCAGTTTTGGAGCAGACGCAAGGACTTGGTGCTTATCCTTAATGAAAGTCAGTTTGGCTATTATTAATATATACAGTATGTTAGTCATCTGAGTCAACGAAGAAGGCAAAACGAGGACTGACACAGCAATGGTTTCTGTGTTTGTATATGTACAAGAGGTCAAAAAACTCTCCATAGTGTGCAATGCTCTCAATTACAATACTGTGACTCCTCCGTTCTACAATAAAGGCATGAATGTGGTTATCAAAGTATTTTGTGTTGAGAAGTCTTGCAAGAACAAACAACTCTGAGCCACACATTGCAATCAGTGTTACTTCAGCAAAGTGTGGGAGGCCATCATTTGGTATAAATATAGGCAGCACGCAGCCCACATTCACTTCCCTTTCAGAGACGCTAACTGAAGCTACAGAGTGCATGTTTGTAGTAAGCAGTCCCAGCTCCTGAAACCTATCATTTAAGAGATCAGGTAGTGAGCTTGGGTCAATGCTCTTGCTCCCTACAGTGACATATATATCTTGGGACTGAGCTAAGGCATACATCAAGTGCATCTGATGCCGGCGACTTAGTGTTGAACATATGTTCTTGAAGTTGCGAATTCTCTTAGCAAGCGATTTAAAAAATTGATGCTTAGCTTCGAAACGCATGCATGACAATTTAGAAAGGGGGCCATACATAAGTAGAAGCCTCGGGTAGTGGATTAAGTAGTGCATTTTCGGAATTATGTTTACATCTGGAAATGTTTCTCTAAATGCATCATAGAAATCCTCAATCAGAACTTTCAAATACGCAGCTGCACTGCGGCTCACTTGTGGTGCAAGAATTATGTCTACTACGCTGCGCATCATGAGGTACACCTCATAAGCAGAATTCCCCTTTTGGACAATGTCACCGACAAGAAGAGAAAAAAAACGAAAGAAACAGAGCTTCTCAGCTGCGGAGCCTTTTATGACGGAGGTTCCAAATATTGCCTGGCGTGACAAAGGGGGTATCCTGGACTTTTTATCTGCTCCTTGAAAAGCAAATGTAGCAAGACTGTTATTCAACTGATCTAGTGTGAAAACACGATTTGAGATCAAGTGTCTAACAACATACTTCATGACAAATGGAATGACGCCTTCAAATAGATCATGCATTACATCTGGTGGCAAGCCTTTGGTTACATCGAACGAGTGAAGTGAACTCAGACAGCTTTCACCCGTGATACCATATGCATTGGAAAGACTTGGATCCTGCTTTGTTAGCTCAACATGACGTGCATGCATTTGCCTTGTTCTGATTGTGAAGTCTCTTTCATGCCACTTTTCATTGATCTCTCCTTTCGAAGCCATGCAAAAGCGGCAAATGCGGCCGGACGAGAAGCATTCACGGAAACCACCAAGCTGGTGGCTTGACAAATTGTCACCACTCACAAGCAATAGTGACCCTTTAATAATTGCTCCATTAAGGTTGATACCATTTGTTTCAAGTTCACGGATGTCATTAACAAGTGGATGAAGAACTTCGTGCAGAGTGAACTTTGATACAGTGGATGTTTTAGCTAGGAGAACAAGGTATTTATCATCCAGTTTCGATCGGGACTTTGGTGGCAAGTTCAGGATTGTCAAATATCCAGCCAGAACTTTGTGCTTTCCTCGCTTGCTCCCCAAGGGGTTGCAAAGCTCAAATTCATCAAAATAGAGCTGGAGAGCCAACAGCTTCTGAGTGCTTGCATTTTTGAATATGCTATGCTGTTTAAAATATGTGCCTTCACATGTGTCCCGCAGCAAAGTTGAACTGGGTTCTTCAGTTTCCTCAAAAAGATTGCGCACTGCTGCTACAGCACTCAGGGTTTCCAAGAGCGGGATGTATTCAAAGCACTCACTGTAACCTTGATTTGAAAGATGGATGGTCTGAGGTGAAACGAATCTAAAGATACTTTTCCAATCGTTTTCTCTACCCAACTTAGTCCTGAGATGTTTGAATTTTTCCATGTCAACTGACTGCAAAGTGGCTTTATACTCAGTAGCGAAATTTATGACATCATTTGCGATTTCGTTAACTGTGCTCTCTGGCAACTGTCGGCCTTCTTGCCACTTAAGCAAGAGAGAGCTAAGCTGCCTGGCACACTGGTCACTAAGGTCATGAGCAACACCGGGGCTACATGCTTGTTGAGGCTCCTCGTCACAGGGGTCACTGGATAACTCGTTCACTGTGTCATCAATGTTGTCGGTTACTGGCACCACCACCTGGTCTTCACTTGTTTTGGCAAGAAACAAATGACTGTGGTGCCGGGCAACATGTTTTCGAAACGAGCTGTAGATTCGGTACGTCTTGGCACAGCTTTCCAAATTGCAGTTCCAATTGGTTTCTGTACTATGCCAAGCACAAAAGTGGCGAAACAGGTTAGCCAAAAAATATGCCCTTTGGTGACATCGGTTGCACTTGAAGATATTTCGATGCTCCATCTGGAATACAAATGTACAGGAAAATAAGTGATACAATGAATATTGTTACTTCACTTTAAAAGCAATAGCCAGTACGCCATTGATATGGATTACTTTATTGATTTGTTATATGTTCATGGCATGCAACTGCATTAGGGAAGGGGTGAAAATTTACCGCCAATAATCAAGCATTTTTACAAGCAATAGATTATAGTGGCAAGCAATCTAGAACTAGAACTGATACTAGAAGAAATGACAGCATAGGGTCGGGCTTTTATACTTCCAGGAATACTGACGCTTGCCTAGCCACCCTCTCAGCTGACCGAGCTTTCAATGCTGTGAAACAAGCCTGGTAAGCGAGCGATATGATCCATTAAAAGGCAGTCTTAATAGGTGCCGCACGAGCGTATATATGGGCAATGTCCTGACTGTGTTGTAGAAGACGCGGGGCGCTTTTTTCTGTGTATGCACGTTATGTATAAGTTTTTGCCTCGGCGGAACGACGGCGGCTGGGTCGGGACTGGGGTTAATCCCCTTTTCCCCCATCTCGCCGCGAAGGAAAACTGCCGTACCAATCTTCAATAAAGTTTATTCTCTCTCTAAACGGAGCGACGATCCTGCGACAGCACAGCGCCCACAGCACTGCCGTCTTGTTGGACGTACTGATGACATACGCCCTAACTACACAACCTTTAGGGCATAGCAGTCGGCCGCCATGGGCGGTAACATTACAACGTACTACCTAACTGAGGCCCACGCTGGCACGTCTATTAATACAGATAAATGTTAACTAATGACCTTTACTCGAAAAGGGATACGTCTTACCTTGACGTCTACGAGCGCAGCAGATGATGTGGCTCCACCATTTTCGGCTCAAGTGAGCACGCTCTGGCAAGGCAGACACTTGGGTGTTTGTAAGCCTTGGAGGTGGTAATCGTAGTGTTGTGTGGAGCGAATCGTCTTGAAGAAAGGGCGCACCGTGAAATGAAGCTGTGTAGTACAGCCCCACTGGCTGCTAAAAACAAGACAAAAACTATGATGACGCTCTGTGACACTACTCTCTGAAACAAATGTGTACAGTAGTAAGATAAGTGGAGGGATGTTATCAGCGTCCCCTTTGGAACGGGGTTGTGGGTTGCGCCACCAAGCCCTTGCTATTATACTGCAAAATGTCCTACCTAGGTTGAAAAAAAAAAGACCTTACGTATTGCACTGCCATCTAGGGGAAAAATTATAAGCTTAAAACTAAAGAATCTTGTAATACAGAACAGTAAAACTTTTTTTTCTACTTGTCCATTAATGACGCACTCAGCTACTAATTCCTCATATTGGCATGGATGTTTGAACAACTTGAAAGATGTATGTCTCAATTTAACGTGCGTTGCGACTGTGATCGTTCTCGTTGCTCTCATCCCGTCTCGCACACTCGAGTTCTCGCGTTGCTATCGCGCAGTGTGTGGCAGCATTTTTCAGTGAGTATCGACACACGTGCCTTGCCATACCGGCTGAACGATGGCTGAAGATATTGTGTGCCTCGCGATTCTGGAGTCGGGAGAACGTAAGAAGATGACCTTACGAACTGGCAACTACGATGAAGTTGTTGCAGCTTTGTCTGCAATAACTAGCGTTACAGACAGCACCTTGGTAAGTGCCGTGTAAACTTTTTAATGCTTGCAAAGATTTCGACTCTTTCCAAGGAGTATTACAAAAAAACAAAAACGATATATTTGAAGTACCTATGAAGGAACGAGACAGCGTTGTGTGGTTGGTGTCGTGCTTGAACAGTGCAGTAAGCTGTTTTTGTTCGCCGTCAAGCCTTGGGTTCTGTCTAGGGGTGCTCACGCGTTCTTAAAAAAAAAATGTTTCTAATAATGTAATCCGAGTACAGTCATGTGTGTTCCGTTAGCACTGGCGTCGTGGGAAAACACTTTTTTTTTGTATTAGTCTTACTGCAACTAGGGCTATGCGAGGTCTTTGTGTTTGTGACCACCGTGCAGATTATTTATGTTCATTCTGTTTGTAATCGGTTTTAGATCCAGATTTACGATGAAATCCTTGAAGATTTCATCGACATGGAAAAAGATGCCTTTGTTCAACACAAGGGCAAATTGAAGGTGGCGAGAAAGCTGGTGCTGCAATCGGACGACGTGAGTAATTTGTCTGGCACTTCTGTGTGTGGAAAAGTAAAACCGATTCTCTCCCGCTTCCGAAGAAAACCCACCGCTAAAGTAGACAGTCGCATTAAAAGACACGAATAGATTCTATCATTATTTTTTGTTTATTTAGCAGCTTACCAGACCAGGTGCATAGCAAATGCAGGGCTCATATACAGCATGCTCCTAAAAGTAGAGCTGATGTAGATTGGCAGCACACAATATAAGAAGAATAATTCGTCTGAGCACATATCCTGCTACTCTCACACTTAACCTGAACATGCATGCGTCAGGATTCACAGTGGCTCGCTTCATAAGAGGAATGTATTTCAGAAACATGGTTGGGCTTGAGGAACAAAATCTAACGGGCTGCTTCTTTCAGCCTTCCCTCGCTTAGAACTTATGATTTCTTCTTCAAGGTGAACCAAAAAGCAATGTATATATGTTCACGCTAAGTGTGACCATGCCAGCACATGCTCCCAAGTGTGCACATAACTTTTGGACACAGATAAACAGAGCTGCAACTCATACAGGTGTTACCGTTTTATCGGCGTGAACATTAGGAAACAATAGGTATTTATATTATGTGTGGCGAGTAAACTGAATCCCATTTCCCCCACTGTTATAGTGAAAAGTTTCTGCTTAAGTGAAATTATAGCCATGTATTCTATAAGCATGCCTCTTGGTCCTGCAGAGTGCAAGACCTGCTGTGGCGAGTATAGATGCGGGTGCCAGCCCACGCAGTGACAGCAGCACTCCCAGGTAAAAATGCCCGTGTCATGATTAAATACCAAGCCTATGTAGCTTATTACTGTTTGTTGTGATTTTTAATGCTGCAAATTAATATATATACTTTTCTTTTGTGCCAGCACCTCGGGACTGGAGACAGTGGCAGAGGCTGTGCCACTGCAGAATAAGAATGATTATCTTTACTTCATTCTGCCCTCATTTGCCCCATATGAGGAAATATTGGAGCGGAAAGTGCCCATAAACGGCCGAGTTAGGAGAGCAGTCATTGACAGGCTCTTTCAAGCCTGTGTGAAGATAGTGTGGTAAGCAGTGCTTTTATGTGGATTCTGTCATTATTGCATGCATATTTTAGTTGGCGTCATTGCTGAATGTAGCATTGGTGTGAGCTTCAAATTTTTTAGTGCCATTTAGTGAGTTCATGGTACATTTATGTATGATGCATACCGTACTGTGAGTGCATGTGTCTTGCCTATTATGATGCGAAAATTTTACTTATGGTGGCATCACAATTTTATCCTTGGTGTCAATTTAAAGGCACCCTCATCATGTCCCCATTTCAAATTTTGTTTCTTCACAGGGAGTTGTAAAACATCCAGGGAGCATTTTAACAAAATAACTTTAATATCATTATTGAACAAAATAGAAGTAATTCAGCATCCTGTTACCATGCCACCAGGGGGTGAACATCAGTGTTAAGGCAGACACTGCCTTAATACTGCCTCTCCTTCTGCCTGACTAGCATCCACGGGCAGTGTTTCTTTCCTGGCTCCTCCGATACCGGAGCAGAGGGACCCTGTCATGTTCATGCTTTGAGCACTGCTGCCTGTTCTTTAAAGCAAAGCTTTTATTGCCTCTTCCTCCGAATTTTCCGCTGCTGATGCTGCCGTTGCAGCCTTGCATGCTGCGTCAGAGGGTGGTTCGAAGCATGTACATTGCCACAAGGTGTCACGAGCCAGCACTAAGAAGTTACGACTGGGACGCGCTCTGCAGGATGCGGGTGCTGAAAGAAAGGAAGTAGAGACTGGGGATGGGGGTATTCATGCCATACTGTAGTGCAGTCTGAGCAGTCTGCACATCCTCAAGTGTCATTTCGTGACAAACTTGGTGGAGGTACTGGGTATCTGTCCCACTAACTCTTGCCATGACATGAGCGTGGCAGAAAGGAAAGGTTGATGTGAGAAACTCGTTTGGGACTTGTCATCGTGTGGCAGCATTTCCCTCTGCAGCTGCCTGAGCGTCGTCGCAATACCTTCTAGATTGCTGTAATTATCCATCACCCCCCCCCCCCCGCAAAAGCATTACAGAAACTGCATATTCACCGTAAAGTTCACCAATGATCATCAATCGATGCAGATAGCATAGAAAGCTTTGGTTACATCAATTCCCACAGTGTGTGGGATGTGCATAATTATTTTACTTCTCTTCGTCGTTGCGTGGCACAATTACAGTTCAGTGCACCTTCCACATTGGATTATTAACCAAAGTCTTGTGTCATGATGAGTGGTGTAGCTAGTAATGCGTTTTACGAACAGGCATTTGTATGTGCGACTTTGTCTCTCCGGCTGGGAGCAGAGCGTTTTGAGAGGGAGTGTGCGCAGCGTTTGGTCTAAATTTTTGCCCTTTTCGACTGTAATGCTTTGCAGACACACGTGAGCACGATTTATTAGCTGTGCTTGTTCATTTAAAATGGCAGCATGTTCAGGGGCCGCTTAAATAAAGAATTGATGCCCTTTGGTAAATTGTGCATTTTGGTATGTGTTTCAAGGCTTTCATTTCAATTCGTGCATAAGCAAAGCTTGTTATCTGAGCTTTTGCGATGATGTGTTTACTATTTAACTTCCAGTTATGTTATCTGTACTATCTATAGACCTGTTTCATTCGTGTTAGAGGGTAACAGTTATTCATTGAAGGCTCTGCGGATATCTTTTTGAATACAGTAGAGAACTTTTATGCACTTTTCGATAATATATTGGACGCATTGTTATCTTGGTAATGCCATGACTATTCATTTATTCCCGTATAGGCTGCCCAGTAAGCTTCTTTACCGGACTGCAGTAGAGAGGCTACTGACAAGGTATCCTCACTTGAAGGATGACATTGAGGACCAGAGCGGAATGGTGATTTGTCTTTATCTTTCTGTGTAATACTTAGTGCTCTTCATTTTATGTTGTACATAATGTAGGTCTGTTTGTTTTCATAGTATAGCTATAATGTGCCAGTAGTGAATGATGGGTTTTATAATTATCTGCACTCCTAAAATTGCTACCTTCAATTTACTGTGACTTTGGAAGGTTACTATTGGAATGTTACTAGAAAAAATGGCGTGGGAGGTTTAACAACAGTGTCTAATGCTGTGTCATGCCCGCTTAGAAGGTCAAGCTTGCAGTTCAGCTACCTGAGGTAGTTGTGCTGTTTCATGACAACATATCTACCCACAAACTTCACAAGAAATTTTGTATTAGAATCTTGAGAGATCCTCGTTGTGGTCCTGACCTAACATCATCATTATTGCTTCTTTAAGGCCATGAAGTCTTGTAAAAGAAAAAGCTTTGCCTCTGATGAAGAGACAACAATAACAGTGCATCATCCATAACTCACTGCTCAGCCAAAAAGTTTTTAGTAAATATGGAAGTTCGTTAAAAAATACAGAACTAGACTACCCCATGGTAATTTAAACCGTTGAGCAGGTAATGTTTTCCTGAAAGTTAATCAGAAATTAAAATGACTTCTGGAGTACGAATGTGGATTTTTCAATTGCCCTGCTATCATGTCTTTAAAGGGATGCTAGAGAGAAAAATTATTTGTTTCCTATTAGTAAATTGGCCTTCTACGCTACTAAAAGTGTCTTTTTTACTGCTGAAAGCAGTTTGGTAACCCATAAAAGGTGGGGGAAAAATGGCTTTTGAGTTCCTACAAACCAGATGCCGCAGTGTCATGGATTTGGTAGCATCTGCTAGGTCCTAGTTAATTCTTTGTCATTAAAAATGGATTACATTATGTCTTATTGGAGCCAAAGATTGAACATGGCACTTTTTGGGAACTTCCACTGTCTCACCAATGTACCAGCGGAAGGATTTCGCTGCAAAATATAATGAAACTGTGACCTTAATTTTCTTGTAATAATAAACCTATTGTCACAGAATGAATGAAACTACAGCTTTCATGAATACTTTGTCAGTATAAACTAACAGTGTTTGTTTTTAATGTCCCCTTAGTGATCTAGCTGGTAATGCTCATAGCTTTAATGAAATCTTCAGCAGTGAAAAGAGACTGCTTTCTAATAATTTACTCATGAAGAATACTCAGTCCGAAATGTCCAATACTGATACTAAAAATAACAGTGCCATTACTGATCACAAAGAGTGACATAAACTTTAGACTGCGGACCATGTAAATTTTTTGCCCCTTTCGGCCACACAAAGTGAGTTCGCAAAATTGTGTTGTGTGTGCTCGGTTTCCTCGTTTTTCGGAGAAACATCTGAAATGCTAGCTTTGTTAGGACTACTGCATTGTCTGCATGATGCTGATTCACCCTTAGAGCAGCATGGACATGTGATGTCATTCTTTGAAACATGGTAATGTTCCTTTCAAAGCTTGCTTGCAAAAGTAGTTGCCTGGCCATAGAAACCAGATCCGATAAGAATCATGAATGATTAAAGAAGCATGAACTGGACACAGACGTGAAAAAGGGCATGCAATACTTTCAACATTTAATTCTTGCGGTCCTGTTACTACTCTATGCGCTGCCAACCTCAGTGTAATCTGAGCATATCAGTGTGCAATACAAAAAAAAATGCAAACACTTGACATATAAAATTTAAGTATTCCATGTTGGCAGTCTCGGGAAGTACTCCACCAAGTTTTTCAGTTCCATGCTTCAGTAATCTCCTTAGTAAATCTGATTCTTGCTTCAACCAAGAATTATGCAGCTATCAAAGAGATGACAACCACATCTCTTGCAGTGCATTGCAAGAAAGATCATTGAGGTAACGGTAGGTTGGCCCAACGTAAATGCAGCTACATGATGGGGCATCAGCATGGCTGTTTTTCTTTCTGAACCTTGGTGAAGCTATGTGCAAATGGAAAGCATTAGCAGTGCATTTCTGTCCTTCCATTTTGAGATAACTGCTTAGGACACAGCTTTAAGACAAGGGCCTCCCACCCCCTTCATTTGATGCAAGGAATATTTTGGACCACTGAACAGAAGCAACTTTACACATTTTAATGCACACTACACGACACTTTGTGGTTGTCTTCCTTGACGTTGTATGCCCAATTGTTTCAAGTCATAGTGACATCTGGCAGCATTCAATAATTTTCCTTTTATTGTAGAAGCAAATTGCCTTTTCTTCATGCCTATCTACAAGTAGTAATAGCAGGTCATTGTAGCGCCCTTTTAGGTAAAGTTGATGAATGTGTGTCTGCCACGTAGCCATTCAGTTTGTTCCCTTTTGGCACTTGTGATATTAAACTGGCTTTTGTCTTCTCATTAAAAATCATTTACAGGAGTCGTGGGTGCTGGGGCTTCGATCAAAATTCAAGAACATGCGCAAAAAGACGGAACATCCTTCCGAGGAGATGGAGACAATCAAGCGCAAAGCTCACCACACAGGCACAAAGGTGCCCCCGTCCAGTGGAGCCAACAAGAAGTTGTGCCGTCTGTTTGTAAGTTGTATTTAAAATATTTCTTTTGTTTAGCATTTCATGCAGCTTTCTTTAGGAAGGCACTTATAATCATGTGTATTTTGTCAGTTATTTTATGCGGTTTATGGCTGTAGAAAAGCATAAGAAAATTCTCGTTAGTTCTTTGCGTAGGCTAATTTGTGTGGATACTGCAAAATAAGCAAGTACAAATGTTCAAAGGCAGCCCGTCTGTACTTTTTGGCTCATATCTTCATGGTCAAATGGCATAGCAAGTGCCCAGCCATTGCTTTTGAGTAGGCAAAGGCTCTTCCTAATGCATAACCAATTAAGGACACACAGAGACCCTTCCCTCGACCTGCATTCTGACTATCCGAACGCCTTCTCCCCAGCTTTATTCTATTTCAACGTGACAGCGTTAAGGAGCAAGTGTCGCAGAAAACCCAGTGTCGGCGTTGGATGTCGTTTAGGCAAAAATATTTTCAAACCTCCCATACCCAGGCCCTCCATGTGGCGCAAGGAACTTACTGAACTGTATTTCTCAAGCTAAAATAAGTAGAAAAATCGTAAAGGACACAACCTACAGATATGATAGCTCTCGGATTGCAATTTGAATATACAGTGAAACCTTGTTAAACCATAGTGCCGGAGCTTTGCAGGACTGGCCACTTAAAGTGCCCCCGACAAGTGTTTTGGCGCTGTACCAAGATCGTTATCAGTGCCATGACAAGCTGAGTCTCGCTGAGGTGAAACTACCTTGCCTCTGTAAGAGATCACGTCATCTTTGAGCTTGCTTGATTTGGAGTACCATATTTACTCGGTTCTAATGCTCACTCGAATGTAAGGCACACCTGTTTGCTGTGACCAAAAAAAAATTATACAGTACCCCCGCACCTCATTCTTTCATACAGAGAAAGTTCTTTCAGAACTTTCTCTCATTTGGTAAAACAAACATTTACTTCCAATGCATTAAACTTGTGATAAATAAAAAAAGGTCGCAGCTTCATCCGAAAGGCGAAGCATCTATAGCTAATTAGTAGACACCTATATGAAAAGTAAGGATAGTAGTTTTATCGGCTGTATGAACTTTTGAACATTCGCTTACTAACTGAATTAACAAGCATGGTTTTATGTGCGTACATACACAAACATGAACACGTCTCACTCAATTACTGCGTAAACTTCATCAAAATGCTGGAGTGCAGAAGTGCGGTAGTAGGAGTGAGGAAATTTACCTTTGTGCGGCTTCTGACTTCAGCGTGAACTAAGCAACAAAGACAGAGCGTGGTGCACCTAGATGCATAGACTGTTTCCATCGCATATTGCTTTTAAAATAGGGGCCACACGGCTGCACTATATGCAGTAGCTGCTAGAGTAGAACACCTCCTGTTTGCGCAAGCCAGTCCCGCACGCAAGTTTCGGGAACTCCAAACGGCCGTGATGCAGCCTGATTTCTGTCTCCACACACATGATCGCTTTCCTTTTAAGTGTGGCATCATGATGAACTCGGCGTGTTTTCACAGTCGGCACTTCCATTCTCATACAGAGAAAAATGCAGAAAACGGGAAGGCAGACGGTGGACTAAGCACACATACTAAGCACATGAAGTAAGCTACGCGAGCTAGGCTCTATGCGCGTATGAGGCTACCATTTTGAAATGCCAATGGCATTATGGTAATGCAGATTTATGGTCGTAGTCGATCCTGACACATACGCGGTTTTCAGACTTGTTTTATCGGAAAAAAAGAACGCATTAGGTTAGAGTAAATACGGTACCTTCATAGTAAGGTTCGTTACAGTGCAACTCGAGACAAGGACAAAAGAAGGTATAAAATGACGACACGGCACTGACTCTCAACTGATATTTTATTGAAGATATGTCTAACATAACGTAGGTGCCAGTTGATAACCATTACATGCACGAGATACAGAGATGCATTGGGGCAACTGTCACAAACTGACGCATAATCAAAATTGACATAGGTAATGCAGCTCCTTGTCATGAAGATAGACAGTTCGCTGATGCGTGTTTTGACCTAATCTTTATATTGTAAGCCTTGGTGATTTCCTTTGTCAATTGGCTCATGTGTTTAAAAATCACTATTTTTTTTTAATTCGGGGCGACAACTGCACGACTTGCAATGCTCCGGGAGATGAAGTGGCGCAACCCCTTCAAGAGATAGCTCATGCTTCCTAAGTCCAACATTCACCCATCGCTTCGTTTGACCCACATACTCTACCACAAGATAATGGAATGGCATACACAACCTGCTTAGCACAAGTGATGTACCTGTTCACATGTTTGACAGGGCATTTTCCCTTCACTTGCTTATCCTTCAGCTAATTATCAACTAACGGGCATATGCGACCTATTTTATGTTTCGTAGAACAACGAACATCATTGCTGTACCTTGAACCAACGTTGAACCAGCCCATATGCTAACTTGTGTACGTACGGTACTACTGCGTTTTTTCTTTTTTCTTCTAATTTAATTTTAATACCTTGGTCATTTATGCTCTTGACGCCGCAAACCATACTTTCGCTCACAGATTAAACAATCACTTCGAGGTAACCAGCGTCCAGTAAACAATTTACCTGATCAAAAAAGGCAGCCTTCGACATATGAAAACACGACTTCTTTAATGCAGCATTTAGAATAGTCTTTGCTATAGCACGCTTCACTACTTTAGAATGACCAGATTTGTAGTTCAAAATGGGCTTAGCCAACCTGGGATTATATTTCCAGCACATGTGATTTTTACCAAAGATTAATCTCGGGTCTAGAAACTGCAGTTGATGGTCCTTTGGTACTTCGAAAGTAAAATCAAGGCCCATACTGTGCTGCCTTAACAATGGTAAAATTTCATCAACACCCTCGGCCTGAATGTCACTGGTAAAAAATATAATGAAATCATCAACATAGCGAAAAACCCTATTTGAAAGCTTAGCAAGGTGGCCCTCTGGTTGCCTATTAATATAACCTAGGAAATGTCACTTTCGAAGTCCCTAAGGACCATAAACTGCAGTTTCTAGACCCGAGATTAATCTTTGGTAAAAATCATGTGTGCTAGAAATATGATCCCAGGTCGGTTAAGCCCATTTTTAACTACAAATCCGGTAATTCTAAAGTAAATGCTGCATTAAAGAAGTCGTGTTTTCATATGTCGAAGGCTGCCTTTTCTGATCAGGTAAATTGCTTACTGGACGCTGGTTACCCCGAAGCGATTGTTTCATCTGTGAGCGAAAGTATGGTTTGCGGCGTCAAGAGCATAAATGACCAAGGTATTAAAATTAAATTAGAAGAAAAAACGCAGTAGTACCTAAGGTACACAAGTTAGCATATGGGCTGGTTCAACATTGGTTCAAGGTACAGCAATGATGTTCATTTTTCTACGAAACATAAAATAGGTCGCATGTGCCCGTTAGTTGATAATTAGCTGAAGGATAAGCAAGTGAAGGGAAAATGCCCTGTCAAACGTGTGAACAGGTACATCACTTGTGCTAAGCAGGTTGTGTATGCTATTCCATTATGTTGTGGTAGAGAGTACGTGGGACAAACGAAGCGATGTGTGAATGTTCAACTCCTATGTCAATTTTGATTATGCGTCAGTTTGTCACAGTTACCGCGATGCATCTCTATCTCGTGCATGTCATGGTTATCAACTGGCACCTATGTTATGTTAGACGTATCTTAAATAAAATATCAGTTGAGAGTCAGCGCCGTGTCGTCGTTTTATACCTTCTCTTGTACTTGTCTTGTGTTGCACTGTAACGAACCTTACTATGAATCCCAACCAACTGGCCCAACTTGCCATCTTGATATGGTACCAGGCCACTATTGGGTCAGCAGAGCCCTTCCGACTAGCCTCGCATTTAAAGAGAGCCTCCTGCTGGTTCTGTCATCTGCAAATCACTGATGTCGAGTTGCCAAGCCACGGCGAAGTTTCCCGCCTTCTTTCCATCAGAGTTGCTTGTCTCTCGAAACGGGCATCATATAGAATGCACTAAGTCTCCATAACTTATTGAATAAGCAGAGTTCAAGCAAAAAAGACCACAGGGTACTGCAGCCCTGTAACCACATGGTAACCATAACGCCAGTCACAGGCACAGCGAAAATGATGTTGATTCCAACAAAAACAAGTTTTGACTTTCGTCGACTTGTCTGTAGATTCGATGGAAACGTAAGGGTACACGTTGCCAATGTAATGCTAAAAACCACGGAAGTTAGGACATTTGTTTTAAATTGTGCATTTGTCGTTATTCTGTCGTTATTCTGTCGTTATTTTGTCGAGTTCAAGCAACGAAAATTGTGAAAAAAAACTCTGGTTACAATCAAGTAAATACGGTGGTTTGTTTCGGAAATGAAACCACGCAAGCAACAATGTAGACGAAAGCAATGATGACACCACAACACTTAGGCTTCACAATGGCTAACTTCATGGGTTTTCACAACAGGTAACTTGGTAACTAAAGCCCGTTATATATGTATAGTACATTTATTTCAGACCAACCAGCTTGAATCTCCATTGTAGCTAACGCCTGTTGGCCATCTATTTACTGCTTATAATATGCTCTGAGGCTTGCTATGTGTGTGCTACTGGGAGGCTCTTCTATCCATGACGCTTTACTCTGCAACTTTGCTTGAAAGTGCCTGGAGGCAAGAGAAGTGTAATGTGCGTTTGCAACCATTATGATGTGCTGTGTGGTGAAATTGCTTGTCATTAGCAAATGTTCAGTCCAGCATCTTTTCTCACAAATGTGTAGGCAGCCTCATGGCTGTTGCAATGCTCCCTGTTTTCATCAGTATTTTAATGGTCGCCTTGCCTTTGTCACTCATGGTAGAAATGCTGGTCACATCAAAAGAAAGCGTAATCTTTTTATTTCCTTTGTAGTGGTCCACAACCTTTGGACCACTTTTAAATTCTCATTCAAGTTTATTTACCAGAAATATGGCATTCATATTATCATTGTTGCAAAATAAAAAACTAGTACGACGAACTTTGCACAACATTCATAGGTTTAATTTATTTTTATTCATTTATTTGCAGTAACCTTAAAGACACCACAAGGGTATTACATAAGGGGGGGGGGTAACATTATTGCACACTCGCAGATAACACCAAAACAACAAAAAGCGCAGGCTTATACAGAAAACACAGCGGCAGAAAATGCATTAGAATTCTCAATAGACTCAATGTGTTTCGGCAGTTCATTCCCAAGTTTAATAGCTAAAAGCAAAAAAGAAAGTTTGAACAAGTTACTCCTGCAATGGGGTAGGTATACTTTGAGTGGATGATCATTGCATTGGGAGATGTATGAAGCAGGGCGAATATGTTTTAGTTGGAAAGTACAAGTCCTCTGGTAGAGTTTGAAGAAGTAATGAAGTAAAGAAATGTGTCTTCGTTGCTGAAGTGTTTGAAGATTCAAGGTGTTTGGAAGGTGTGATACTGTCGTGTGTGTAGTTGCTTGTTATAAAACGAATCGCATGATTCTGTAATGATTACAGTGACTACATTATGTATCCCTGATGCGGATTCCAAATAATAGAGGCATATTCCTGCTGTGGTCTGACTAGAGTGTTGTACACCAACAGCTTTGAGTCAGGCGTAGCCATGTAGTGTTTTACGTATTAGTCCTAGTGTTTCACTCGCCTTGCTGGTGATGTAGTCTATGTGCTGATTCCATGTTGAGTTAGTTGACATGATGACACTAAGGTATTGAACTGATTTACCGGCTCAATGGCAGCATTGTTGATATTATAAGAAAATGATAATTACGTGCGATGTGTAGTGAATGTCATTGCCCTGGTTTTAATAACATTATTCTGCATTAGCCACATGTCACACCATGATGATAACGTAGTCAAATCAGCCTGCAGAAAAAGAGAATCGTTAGGTTCATGATCTGATGATACTTGATACAGTTATCTGCATAAAGAAGAATTTGCGATGAGATATTGGGGAGATCATTAATGTACAAAAAGGAATAATAGTGGGCCTAAGACGGACCCCCGAGTAACTCCAGATTTGACAGCAGTAGGTGAAGAAACAATGCTATCTAAAGTAGAACAGCCTGCGATCTGTCGGTTAAAAAATTATGAATCTAACTTGAAACGCTTTCATTAAGATTAAAGGTTTGACGCTTTACATTTGATGAGGAACTCGGCCGAATGCTTTAGAAAATTCTGTGAACGCAGCATCAATCTGGCCTAATGAGTGAATAACCGAGTGACTATCTGATGAGTTCAAAATGCTGCGTTTCACAGGATTTCCCTCGCTGAAAGCCATTCTGGTTCGGAAAAAGCAGATAGTTATTTACTAAGTCTTGCATGATGTTACTGTAAAGAATGTGCGCAAGGATTTTACGTGGTATTGATGTTAATGATATTGGTCTGTGGTTACCACAGTCACTGCGATTGCTGGATTTGTAGATGGGAATGACGTGTGCGAGTTTCGAGTCATATGGCAGGGTACTGTCATCTATAGACTGCTGTAAAAGCATACACGGAAAAGCAGATGTGTGGAGTGGTAAATTGTAGTAATTTAGAGCATATACCATCACGACCAGGACTCTGTTAGGAAGAGGTTGTGCGGCTTTTAAAGCTCCTTCTGGAGTCACAACCACATTCGGCATACTAACACACTGAGAATGAGGCAGGATGCATGATGGGGGCATGCTCCTTTCAGTAGTAAACACTCTGGCAAGTGACTTGTTAAGTTAGCGGTCTTGACGAGGAGGAGCTCCTGAGCTCTAGACTTTCCACGGTTAATTATTTTCCAGAAGTGCTTGGGATTAATTAGAATTCCTGGTAGTGTGGTATTGAATGAATCCTTAGATGTTTTTATTTCAGTTTTACAGAGACATGCATTATCTCTGTACTTAACCCAGGCATCAGCCTTGTTAGTATGCATAGCAGTGCAGTAAGCGTGTTTTTTTTTCTTCCTATTAAGCATTTCAAATGTCAGCTAAACCAAGGGCTTTTCAGGCTGGGACAAATAGGAAGTTTTCGGATAAACATATCCCTTATGCACAAGATTATGTTCCTAAATAGTGACCAGTTTTCTTCAACAGAACGGCTTCTGAAGTCATGCTCTAAAGGTGACAAAGAATCGTTAAAGACACCTACTGATTGTGGATATATTTGCTTTAGAATAGTCATTAATATATATGTTCGCTGTAATACTTGTGGAAATTAGCACTAAGTTGATAATTAAACTGAATTAGCTTGCAATCGCTGATTTGTTCTAGAACATTAGCAGAAATAACGTCTTGGATGCATGGTACATACAAGATCAAGGATAGCGGTATCGCGTGTAGGTTCTTTCACGATCTGGTGTAATGGAAACGGGTTCAGAGTGTGAAGAAAATTGTGACTTTCCTGTTTGTTCGAGCTAGAGCTGAAAATGGAATTATTGCCCTAATCGATTCCAGGGTAGTTGAAGTCTCGTGTTAAAATTATAGGGACTCGAGGAAACCTGTTTCGAATGACTTCTAATTCAGAGATGAAGCATCGAATGAAATTTGTATCGGAGACTGGAAGACGATAGCAAACACCGATAAGAAAGGAAGAATGTGATGAACAGGAGCGCACAATGACCCAGCAGGTTTCAGTGGAAGATAATGGTACAAGCACACTTTCAGAATTAATTGATTTTCAAACAGCTACAAGAACACCACCGCCACGCGCTGTACTTCTGTCTTTTCTGTATATGTTAAACTCAGAATGAATAGTCAGTAGACAGCCTGGTGCATCACTACTGAGCCATGTCTCAGTGCCTAATAAAATGTCAGTTGCACCCGCGATCATTGAACAGACGAGATCATCTTGCTTAGACAAAATACTGCCGAAGTTGGAAAACAAAAATGTGAGCGGAAGAATGTTTTTCGGCTTGTTTTTAGATTTCAGTCATCAACTTCTCATGTCATTACGAGCCAGAGGGTTGCATGGATTGAGATATGTTTGCCAAGGGGACGACAGTGCCAGAGGCAGAATCAAGAATGTATGTTTGGCCGTTAGCTGAAAGTTTGTGAAACTTGAGTCGTAATTTTTGCCCGATTGCAGAATTGTTTTCCGAAATCCCACAACCGCTCTCCGATTGCATGCATTTTAACAGAGTTGTCCGTGAATCACACTTTGTGATCCTTGTGGTCTTTCAATTTTGATGAGTTCGCAAAAACTTCCTCTTTGCTTTTGAAGTTCAGAAATGGGATGATGATTAGCCTGTTGAAACCACTTTTCGGATGTGCCAGACGATGCTCGTGTTCAATGTTTCCTACTTGGAAACCCAATTTGCTTGGAAAAAAAATGTTCAAAAATTTTTTTCGGTTTCATACCAAGTCTCTGTTTGCCTCTCTGGAAGGCCCTTCACACTCAGGTTGTTTCGCCTAGATCTGTTCTCTAGGTTACCCAGGGTACCCGATAGCTGGTCTATTTTATTTGCAATGAATTAATCCTCGAAGCTATTTCAATAACACTTATTTTCAACCTGTCCACATCTGAAGGCAGTTTCAAGAGTGGACACGCATTTGGCAAGGTCGTCAATTTTTTCCGCAATGCCATTCAACTGATGCTTGGTATCCTTTTGGAAGTCAATATTTCTTGCGTCTGAAGCTTCTAGTTTGGTGAGAATAGCCGCAAGGATGTTGTTATCACCAGGAGCGGGGTTGGGCTCAACGTCACCACAGCACAACAACCTTGTGATATGGCAAGCTGCCAGAATTAAGCACACTTGAGTAACAGGGCAGAACAAAAGAAAAGTGGGGCAAGCATTTTACTGGCGTAAGACATTCCTGTGGTGAAAACAGGTGAATGTGCCTATATGAGAATGGTTACTAGCAAGATTGTTACCCATGATTAGGAATTCGTGTTAGGAATTCATGATTAGTAAGCAGCTGGGATTTGTGACTAAGCAGTACAAAATCAGTCTTTTCCTTAGCAGAAAAAAAAACACTCGCCTAGAAATGAGAGCGGAAGAATCAGTGATGCAGTGGTATTGTCGCAAAAATTACAGTGAAATATAACATTTCTTGCTTGTGCCTAAAAGACATGCTAATGTGATCCTGTACAGGGATATTTTCTTTGCATCAAACCATTTTTTATATTGGGCATGTGTAAAAATTGGGAAGCACATATTGTAGTAACTTCAAACTTCGTACTTTCTCCAGTGATTTCGCTTGCCTCCTAAGAATGTACACTTGGTGGCCAAACGCCTCCTTGCCTTGTTTGTACATGACTTGGTGATGCGAGTGTTGTCCTCTCCCTTTGTGTTTGAAGGAGCACAAAGCTCCAGTTACATATTATTGTGTCTACTGAGAATGTTTAGACTGTTCTGCCATTTATCATATTGTTTCTTACTGACTCCATGGCTTCACGCAAAACCGTCCAAATCATGTAAAAGCTGTGTTACTAACATTCTTGTATGTATTACAGGATTGCAGCCACCTCGTTGTGCGTGGAGAGTCTCTTGACTCAATCATGCGGCACAATGAGTGGCTGCATAATAATCCCAATTGCAGGGATGAGGATATGTTGCGGCCGAGGCTGCTGGCCACAGCACAAGAGCGGCACGAGCGCCTGAAGAGCATGGCACTGGCTGAGGCTCTTACACTTTATCCATTTTTGTCGACGGAAGTCTCGGTATGTTTGCATCTTCCTTTTGCATGCAGTATGTAGTAATCCCTGCGCTCTTCATTTTTCAGCTGCTGGTAGAGTTCGAAACTCTTTTCAAGCGGGCAGCCGTTGACTGCGTTCAAGATGGCTGCACGAAAATGGGAAAAGTGATCCTCGATAAGGGAACTTCGGAGGAAGCAGCAGCCTTCTCTGAAGTGGCATCTGGTAATTCAATGAATTGTTACCTTCTCTGCTTTTGGAGTGTTGGCAAGAGACCTGTAGCTATTTTGGGTAACAGTCATTCCTGCAGGTGCAGGTGATGCCGATCGTGAATTTGTGCCCTCCAATGTGTTTTCTAATGCATAAAGCAGCCTTGCTTAGCCGCCATATCAGCAATGTTTTGATTTGTTTATTCACATAACATCCCTTGGTAGCATAGCACCTGAAGCATTGTTTTTAAGCATGACATTGCACCTTTAAGTACCTCTGGTGGCTATGTTGAATATGGGGCAAAATGAAGTGCACAGATATACGAAATATTAGGGATTAAATAACCCCAGTTTATAAATAGACTTTTCAATTACAGTTCTGTTTGGTCATTTTGCAGCTTTAGAACAGTCCCTTGTTGTCGGGGTGGTCTGTCAGCCATGTTTCATCGCATTGATTTCAAAAGTGTGCACATTCACTTAGTCTTGACATATGGCCGATAGAGTGGGTATAAGTGAATGAGTTGGGGTGACTTTGCATAAGTAAATATGTGCAAGAAACATACTATTCCAGGAAATGTCAGTACTCACTCTTACCAGCATTTATAGGTTAAAGTCCTCTTTTGATGTAAGCAATCTAACACTGGTGAATGAGTGCATTTTCTGGTTGTGGAGGAAAGCTGGGCATCAAGAAGAGCGAGCAACTCAAACAGTCCTAGTGTAGCAGCGGTTTGCAGGTACTTTGCACACATTCATTCCTCTCATTAGTACGCAAGCCACTGTTTTTTGCAGCCAACTATTGCGCATGTTTTCTCCTACCGTTCCACATTTTGCAGCATGGATGGAGCACACAGTATGTTAGCGATCACCCAGCTGCCTTTCCGACATGCAGTTGCATGGTAGAAAGGTAGAAGCGATAATGGTTTTGCATTCGTGTTCTTTTGCTTGAGGCACAGTGTTTCACGCAGGCCAAAAGTGCCATCTCGTTTCTCGATAGAGCAATGTACTGTATGAAAGGGTCTATATAGCTTATAATTTTGTGATGACACTGGAAGTTAGCGATGTGATGTGGCAAGATTTGTTATGGTTTATGCTAAAAATTGAGTATAGTTTAGACAACTTATAAGATAACCGTTTATAGTGCAGAACTAGTTACAGTGCAGCCTTTTCTGACTCCTGTTTACCCTACAATAGAACTCCATGTATATGCACACCGCTTACAGTGCAGTGGCTAGGCAGTTCCCCTGGCTAGGCCTAACCAGTGCGACTCGGCGACCAAAGTTGTAGTTTGGTGCAGAGTCAACAGAATGCATTGCAGTGGCTGTACGGCACATGGAAAGTGGCGAAATCACCGTGATAACGAAAGCGCCGGCACGTACAACACTCATTGTGGTAGCTTGGTCCGTGGTCGGCATGTTTTTACACCTAGCATACGCCGATCAATCCGAGAAATCGGATGAGACTGTACTGGCACCCGAAATTTCGGTCATCTTTTTTCAAAATTTTTTATTAATTTGTCTGCTTGATACGAAGACGTGGGTACTTTGACAGTAACCTTACAACGTTCGCAAATTTAAACGGATGCAAAACTCCCTGTCGCATTGCTCCTGTTCTCGGATACGCATGGCTGCTTGGTGTATATGTTTTCCGTATGGGCAGGCCTTGAAAGTTACTGTTTTGGAAGCGATAGGTATTTGCTAACCTACACTGTAGATACTACATAATTTTTTTAAAAATTCAGTCTCCCTTTGCCTTGGGAGCTGGTCCAGAGATTAAGATATAAATATGAATTTTTGTCCAGTCTAGTCACTTCACCCAATTCAGTTGCTCAGCAATGGGTACAAAACAAGTACTAGTGCTTTGCTGTATTATATTACAGTGTACTTAGCTTAAAGGTTAAAAGCTGCTGGAGTGATGGATTTGCTATTTTAAGAAATCTAACAATATACCATTGCACCTTGCAGAGGAGCCTGTGCTGGCTGTATTGGAATTCGTGGCAGCCCGCTGTAGGGAGCAGCTCGACACCATCCTCACAACGGTGAGTGCTATGGTATTGACATTTATGTGCCAGTCTAGCAACCTGACTCTGACTTTTTCATTTTGATAAACATGGGACAACCCCATATGGTCAGAAATCTAACCTCCTCCGCCTCCGTATCTTTAATAGATTGTGCATTTGTTGGGGACATGACTCCTCACACCTGCAATATTCTGACCTTGCAGTAGGCATCTACAGTACACTGCAAAAGGGTCCATTTTGAGCAGTGTGTGGACGAATGAACAAAAAAGGGACCTGAGAAGCACTGGTTTTTCAAGTTTTTGTTTTTAAGCAATGGAAAATATGAAGCCCTAAAATAAAAATGGAAAGCGGTTCATGTGATTGAGGCAAAAAGTGAATATGCAAGGGGAAAGGGTGCAACATTTAAGGAAATAAAGCACATGGAATGGCTATAAAACAAACCTCGGCCTTGGGCAAAGGTGTGGAAGGTTGGCTAACATGCGATGCTATATGCTTCAGAAATTTTTCGTGCATGCTGTTCACAAAGCCTTCTGGGGCTCACGGAACCCCAATGATCACAGGCACTTGTGGCATGTGACAGATCACTAGCAGAAGCCGTCGCGCAAAGAAGTGCTTGTGAACCTAGCTGTGTCTGTGCCTCACGGTGCCACTTAGTGACCGTGCATTTGCTTGCATGTGAAGCAGGCTTAAATGTCCACCATTTTGTTCCTTCTATTTTTAATTTTGGCGATGTTGTAAGGATCTGCACATGCTCATAGACTGGAACGATGTGTTGCAATGGAAACTTATGCTTCCTGTGTGAACTGGCATTATGCGTACCGTATTATTATGTCGGAATGGGTTGAGACCAGTTTGCATTTTTCATTTGGGTTTAACTGCAACAAGGCTTTAGACCAGGCTAATTGGTGTTTCATGTTACTGTGACATACAGCGTGCACACTAGGACAAAGGCAGTCCCAGTGTGTGCTCTAAATCGCAGTAACTTGGATTTAACAGCTCATATCCGAGCACTAATTCAATACCCTGAGCATGCTTCAACTTACAGCTCTGGTGTGCATACCTTGTGATATGACTTATAGTTGTCTGTTACTTTCATGCAGGAAGCAACAGAGCTGACCCCATGCTTGCTGAGGTCATCAGATCAAGCTTTGGACCTCTTTGTGGATGGCCAGCGGCTTTTCGCAGTGTCCAACCTCTTAGAAGGCGTGGCATGCCTGTTTGCATCATTTTGGGTATTCCACATTGAATACCCTAAAAAAGCATGCAAGCTGCTCACATTTTTAGAGCATGGCTTTATGGGCCTCAGCCACACGAAGCCACGGGTGAAAGCCCTCGAGTTAATTAATTTTTTTCAAAGCGCACAAACAGTGATGAAAAATTGCTCTCTGAAAAAATAGTTTGCACCATCCTGCACTATGGGGCAACTTAAAAGTAATGCATTAGTTGTGGACAGTGTGCCTCTAGACTTAATTTCTTGCTTTAAATAGAGTCCTAGTGCTCCAACCCTAGAAGAAATTGTGAAAAGCCTCAGAAATAACGCGAATAATTTGTAATAAATTTCTGCAGGCAGTTTTGACTTTGCTTCACAGGTTTATTCTGTGCCATGATGTTGCAGTATGTCGTCATGTCAGAGCAGAACATTTCAATGTTTTGAAACTTGCTCTGGCTTGCTCAGTCGTCCAGTGTGCTGCTGCATAGACCCTCATGATGCGCAGCAGGATACAGAGTGACCTAAACCAGAGCGCGTCAAAATGTCACTATGTCCTGCTTTGACGTGACCACATATTGTGATATCACGAGAAACAACGAAACTGGCTGTAGAAAAGCTTTATATTAGTCACTGCTGTCACTAGTCACTACTAGTCACTACTGCGCATGCACCACTAGTAGCACGGAGCCACAGGTGTTGCGCAGCGTCGCGCCTTTCCGCTGCCGCCGTTTGGTATGACGTCACCGCGTGCCTCGTCGCGCTTGCCTCCGCTGACTTTGCCAGTTGCGTCGCATGCCTGATAACGTGTCAGAGGATTGAAAAGGAGAGCTCACGTGCACCGCAACCACAGTTGAGGCAGCAGTATAGACAGCAACAATTCTGATAAGCAGGAGGAGGCCTGGAATCGACATCGGAACGAGATTAAGAGGAAACAAATTGCCTAGGAAACAGACGAACAGCGCGCCGAACGACTGCTAAACGCCGCAACATAGCTAGACAACCAAACTAACCTGGACTTGCAATCAAGATTAACCAAGGCTAACTATGCTATGCCTTAGCTTTCGCTACGTATAACCTGGCATAGCCGAGCTAAGCCACTGCCAATTTTTTATTTAAGTGCGTTGTACAGTTTGTCGAAAAGTGGCAAATAAGTTGCATGGATATTTGTAAGACTGCTGTTGTGGTACAAAATTTAAAGTCTAAGTACTGTTTGCCTGCTTAGAAAATATGGTTAGCTCGAATGGCATTGCACAGTATATTGGGTGTCCCAGTTAGCTTTGACCAAGGTTTAAAAAAAAACGCGAGGTCTAGAGAAATCGTACCAACTACATGTAAGCAGTGGTTCTGTGTACTTACCAGTATTTGTTCCATTGCTAAATATTAATTGTTTTTATTTGGTTTTTATTTGTTCTGCTTTTTAATTATTGTTTAAATCTCAGCATACCAATTATATAGTTGTAGAGCACCACAAATAACCTCGGATTGAAGCATTTTGTCTGTGCTAAATTTGCCTGGACATTTTTGCCAAGAAGATACAGAGGCCCACGAAATACGAAATAAACCATGCGATGAGACACTTGCATGACTGGTAGTGTACTGCGCTCACGCATGCAATGGGTGAACAAGCATGGTTGCAGCCTGACTGGTCACAGGGGAGTAACGGCAATGCTCCGGTTGTCAGCATCTGGGCCTCTGGTTCTCGTCACATAACGGTGAAAATGCATGTACTAGCCAAGGCCTGACGAAGCAATAAAGAGGTTAAGACTTTGAAAGAGAAGGAAATAGCTTTTTATGCTGTTTCAAGTAACGGAAAGGGTGAAGTGTGTGAGAACGATGAAAGTCGATGACTGCTAGAGTAATTTGCCCGTTGGATAAAAAGGATGTGCTAAGTTTCTATGTCGCGTGAACTCATACGAATTAAAGAAAGTGCAAATTTTGAATCTGACTGCGACCGTGCTTGTTCACCCATTGCAAGTGCGAGTGCAACACAAAACAGTTGCGCAAGCACTTCACCCTGTGTTCTTTTTATTTTGCAAGCTTTTGTTTTTTTTAATAACCAGGCGAATTTTGGCACAGAACGAATGCTTGAATCGATTATTCGAGGCACTATACAACACAATTGACATGTTGCGATTCAAGCAGTACTTAAAAAGTGGAAAAAATAAAAACAATCGGTTAACATTTAGTGATGAAAAAATACTGGTAAGTACACACGACTACTGCTAATATGCAGTTTGTATGATTTCTCTAGAGCTCGTTTTTTTAAAAATCTTTGTCCAAATTATCTGGGTCAACCAGTTAGGTACAAGGCAACTGTGGCTGGGTACTGTTCCATGTTGTATGTTGCCATATGTGTGTTATTTTTCTATATTCTAGCATTTTGTCAAATGTGACTTGTCATGTTTAATGTGATGCGAGTGTTCTTTTTAGTCACTGAATCTTATGCGAGTGTTCTCTTTAAGTGAGAATTAAGTCTTGAGGCAGGGGGCATGGCCTGCTGGAATAGGCACGTTGACAATTGTTAGACCTGATCTTCTTTTTCTGATGTTAGTTTCTTCGTGAGGCAGTCGTGGCAGTTTAGCTGTAATGCTATAGTGAATATAGTTTTTGCCTCTACTGCTGGCTATTTTGCAAGCACACTTTGTATGCTTCATGTATTTTAGGAACTGTGATATATTCCCATGTGGGTCAGATTTCTGTACATTGTGGAATTTTATTTGTGTGCTCCATTTTGGTGTTCTAGCAATTATATTTTGCCTTTTGAATGTTTTAGAGCATAGTGCAATTTTTATAGCTGTAGCGTGCACCCTTTTATGTGGGCAGAATATTGTGCAGTCAGCAGGTACAGTCAACAAGAATGCCCATTCTTGCTCGTGACTAGTCATATAGAAATCAAGTAGGGGAGGAAAAGTGCAGCTTATGTACAATTTTTATAGCTGTAGCCTGCACTCTTTCTTTTATGTGGGCAGAATATTGTGCTGTCAGCACGTACAAAGTCAACAAGAATGCCCATTCTTGCTCGTGGCTAGTCATAGAAATCAAGTAGGGAAGGAAAAGTGCAGCTTATGTTATGGTCTGAGCTAGCATAAGGCGTTTTTTTTTGCCTGCATTCTTCAGGAGGGCAAAGTAGCTTTTCTTGTGTTCACTTACACCTCGACATGAGCTGTCCTTTCCTTGCATTCTTAACTTGTGTCCAAGTATGGATGAGAGGTGTACTACTCAGGTGTTTTTTATTGCTACCGAATTCAGTATTGTGTATTATTTTGTGCAATTAATAATTACATTTTTGTATTTCTGTGATATGCATACTGTTATGCCTGTGGATGTTTCACATGGACAAAGCACATCCAGAATAGACCTGTTAGGGATTTATATGAATTTTGACAGTGTGGCAACCAAGTCCAAGGAACTTCTTTTTGGAGGAGTTGGCATGAATTATTAGCAGCAGTAGCCTGATCCAAGAACGGGTCATAGAATGCAAAAAGCTCTAAAAATTACTGCAGTTAGTACTTGTTAGTTCACGCTTGTGCCTTTGTCTTCAGTAGGATGGACACCCCTAGAATCATTTTTGTATCCCAGAAACTTCGCTTCTGGCACTGCAAAAACATTTTTTCACTGTTGATGTGCAAGTTGACTCGGTAGCTGATGTCCTCGAGGTCAGCTTGAAATTGCAGTCTGCAGCAGGCTTCTTGAGAGTTGCTGGGTAGGTGCTTACTGTTTCGCCATTTAGTTGGTCCTGATGTTAAAAACAAGCTTGGCTATTGACTTTTAATGGTCGGGGGGTCGTATTGCTGGAGTGCCACCATGATGTCAACGGCTGCTGAAGTGCTTGGCTACTCAAAGCTGCATACTGCCGTAGGTCTGTTGACCGTAGGTCTGCCGTAGCACTGTTTTCGGGTTGGTTCTTTTCAAACCTGGATCTGTGATCTCGTTAGCTCTAGCGAAAAGTTTTAAGACATCCGAACCACGACGTTCAGTATGAGCTGTTAAATTCTGGTACAGTGAAACCTCAATAGACCGTAGTTGGCCGGAGCTCGGAATAAGTATGTACTAAATGGTAGTACTGCTTAACCGAAATAGCATGAGATCGCCCACTTACCTGTCAAAAACGAAACTCGGAGAGAGTCTGATGAAAGTGAAAAACATGCAGTATTTATTACTTCGCATGACAAACACGTTATTTTCGTTTGATGCCGTGGTGGCCTAGCAGCGACGACAGCAGCCTCAAACTTGCTGAAGCTGTGAGCCAGCTTTTCAGCTAGCCCTCTCTTGCAAACACTCGCATGGCAGATTCCTCGTTGGCATTGCATATTCTCCGTGCACAGGCGCGGTAGCACTACAGAAGCTGCGGGACACCTTTTCATTGCGGGGTGCTGTTCTCATCACGACGATTGCATTCAGGAGGCTGACGTAACACGCAGTTTGTGCTACTGTCGGGCCTGTTTCGTTCGTTCGTGCTGTTGCTTTCTGTGTCATCCTCATCACTGTCGCTAGTCGACACTTCTGCAACAACAGAGGCAACGATGGCGAAAAGTCTGACCTCGTAGCTGACATCTCTTCGCGATCGCAGCAGAGCTGCCGAGCAACTTTGCATTCCAAATGCCACACACCGTAGTCAACAGTAGATCCCTGTCACATGCCAGCACCTACTTCGTGTCTGTGTTCTTCTGTAACTTCTGTGTTATATGCAGAATGGTGCTTCATTTCTGTAATTTCTTGCTTTAATACATATTTTGCATTTTTCCTTTTGAATGCGTCAGTGCAATATTTACTAAGTGTAGCCTGCAAATATCAGCGATCCTGACACAATGTAAAAGAAGTTCTTGAATATTTCTTGTTGCAGAAATTTATTTGAATCAGATTTTTGTGATATGCACATTCAGATTAAAGGGACACTAAAGGTTACCAGAAACTCAAGTTAAAGTGGTAGAGCAATGTTCTAGAACGTCTAAGGCGTCAATTTAATCGCGAACAGAGCTTTAGTAACCGAGAAATTGAGGTAAATGCATGACACGATTTGAGACCCCCCAGCGACATTCCGGTACTAGCCCGATGACGAAAGGACTCCTCATAATTTGTGTTACTAATACTCAACTACTCGTATTAAAGATATCATTTCATTCGATTATAAGACGGGAAAAAATGCTGCTTGTCAACGTCTATTCGATTCTAAAAAAAAATAACATTTTGACGTTACCCTTCAGTAATATGGGTGTTCGAAAGGTTTCGTTTTCGCTCGGCTCTGTGCGCTCGACTCTGCACCGCGCACGCTTTGGAGTTTCAGTACTTTCGTTATCGCGTCGTGCTGTGAGGGTTCTGCTGGCTCGCGAAACTTTCATTTGGAGCAAGCAGCGAGAATGCCACGTCCATGTGATGTCGTGGGAAGCCCTCGTTGCTCTCCCGCTCCGGAGAGCCGGTGTCGAGGCCGCCGTCGTACGCAACCGGCAGTGCAAGCACTCAGCAGCAGGTCGCGCTCGTCGGTGCTCAAATCGCTGAAGTTGAGCCCACCATCGCGACCCAACCTGTCGGTGTCAGGGTCCATTGCCACAAGCGTCGAAGTTTGCGTCATAGAATGAAGTACCAGCTTATGGGCATCTTGCGCTGGAGCTTGAGGTATAGTAGCGGCGCCTGGTGGCGGTGCGGGAAACGACATGTGGGTCGGCTGTCGCGAAGCACGTTTCTAGGTCGAGTTTTGCGTCGATTCGCACTTTTTTATGCCCTGTTGCGAGTGCGAAAAAGCTTGTCACTTCTCACAGACCACGTCGACCACGCTGCGAGCTCGCCACAGCCTATATTTTAATGAAAACGGACTCTCCGTGTGCCGTGGGACGTAATTCGTTTCTCTTTCCGCTAGCCACCATACTCCCGCTTTCGCTCTGCTGTCGGCTCTGTCTTGGCTCTGTTTCTGGCCGCGCGTTTGCGTTTTGCGCAGAGCATAGAGTTACTATACTGACTCTAGAGGACAAGCTACCCATAGGGCCCATGCATTAAAATCGGGAACCTCAAGAGCGCCGCCATGTTGCTACGCGCCGAGGTTGCCAGCTCCTGAGACGCTTGCTAGACTTGGTGACAGTAGTCAGTTTTAATCCGGCAACAGTAGCAGCGTAGCAGCATGGCGTCTCGCTTGAAGTGTTGTGATGTGTGCGTGCAGCCGTGTGTTTGGGCTTCATAAGTCGGTTCTTTATTCTATGTTGCGGGATGGTGTGGGTGTGGTCCATGTTGGCCGTAGAGCTGGCAGTTATGCAACCGAGGGATGATCCTGTTCAAGCTTCTGGCGGTATGCGGTTTTCAGCGGTCACGCCTGTTGCAGGAGTGTCACTCGACGACGTTACGAGCTCGAAGCTGTGGTCAGATTCCTCGTTGGCGTTCCGTAATTATCTTCGCACGGGCGCGGTATGTTGCAAAAGCCGCTTTCGCGATCTATCGTCGTGACGATAGATCGGGTTTTTTATTATTATAAGTAATGATCCAGCTGTAGGGCACATGTAACCGACAAACGGAAGTCTCAGGAGAGCACCTGAGATGGTAGTAGAGCAGGCGGCGCAGGAACTCCAGGGCACCCGAGGGACAGTGGGGGGATCAAAGCTCGAAGCAGAACGGTACGTAGGTTGGGGCCGCCGAGGCAGGTGTGTGCCAGGGAGTGTTCGCACGGACAGCTCCCCTGGCACGCGCAGCCGTGCCTCGCAAGGTCGAGATACTTTAAAGGCACCTGCGCCCATGGTCTTTCTTTTGCCTCGGCGCAGTGAGCACGATTAACGAGAATAATGTGGAGGGCATCCGGTGCAGTCGCGAATGCATCATGACAAATGTAGCTCGCGTCGCCTGGCGTCTGTAGTTATATCAGAGTTGGTTGTATGAACTTTATGCATAATACGCTTTGTTACGGTACCTCAACGGAATGGGTCTAGAGGACGGTGTTGGTACATTTTTTCGTACCGCCCTAATCCTATACCCCCACTACAAACACACACATACCCCCTTTTTTTTATGTATACATACAATTCCTTGCCATGACGGATCATAGCCTCCTTTATTTTTGAAAAATAGAGGAGGCTGTGGACCGATTGACCAGTTCAAGTTGTCAACTTGTCAGTAACTGTCGTAGGAATCACTGTAATAAACATAATTCCACGATCGGATTGTTTACTTTCATTTTTTGTTGTAACACTGAGGACTACATAGAACTTTATTTTGTATATGTGAGAGAAGTATGTGGATATCACGAGCTTAAGCCAATGTGCGATACACAGACAAAGCAGCTGCTACAACATGAACTGCATTGAGGGCCACACAACACATACGTAATTAAAGGTGCAAAATATAGGGGGAAGCTTCAAAATACGCTCTGTAGCACTGCAAAGTATAACATATATTGTATGTGTACAATAAATGTTCAAAAATACAATGCATCAATGTACCATTTGCCTTCACGTTTATTATGAAGTTCAAGTTTACTGAAGTTTATTATGAGCACATGTACAACAGGGATCAACTAACATACCCGCAGTCGAGGTGTGCTGGCTGCCTCAGTGTAAGAAAAAGAAATTGGGTAAATGTCGACACCAGTGCCACTGCTTCTTGCCTCTGACCTGCACGTGCCTCTGCGGCATCTTTGTGCACAAGTGTGCTGGCGTGGTGAGGCGTAGGAGTCATCCGAGAGAAAGAGTATTGTTTACATGGAGGAGTGGCTGTTCACATTGCCTGTCACTTTCCCTCAAATGTTTCCTTGGCGACTAGGGTGACACCCCCGCAGTCAAGGTGGCTGTTCGAGGTGTGCTGGCTGCCTAAACGAAATAAAAAGAAATTAGATGAATGTCGATACCAGTGCTATTGCTTATTGCCTCTTACCTGCATTTGCCTCCACGGCTTCTCAGTTTGCGGAGTCTGTATGAGGGAGCTGCTGTGGCTAGGCGTAGGCATTGTCTAAGCAAAAAGAAAAGGCCATTTAAATGGGGAATTATGGAAATAAATGCAGTTATGTCTGCTTCTTGCACTCTTCTTGCCTAAAAGTTTTCAAACATAGTGTCCAGAACACACCAGCACTTTGACTGCTTCTGCTTTTTACCTGAAGGTGTTGTTGCGAGATCCTTAGTATGGCTGCGTGCAGCATTGTAACACTTGGTGGAGGCATTTGAAGTGGTAGCCAAAAATATAAAGAATCGTCCTTGTCTGCACGAATGCTTTCAATTTCTAAATGCAGTGGTAACTATCACTATTGGTGCAAGGCCCCCCCACATCTATGCGGCAAGTGCCATAGCTCAAAACTGAATTGTTCCTTTATGTTTCACAAGGCATCTGATATGTACACATTAGATGTGATGTGTTTGTTTTTATTTATCCCAGTGTGGAGAGAGCATCATTAAATGGCTGAAGTACTATAGCGCCTAACAGACGACACAAGAAGAGACACGGACGAGCGCTTATGTCCGTGTCTCTTCTTCTTGTGTCGTCTGTTTGGCGCTATAGTACTTCAGTAATATGCACCAACTAGCCCAACAAAAAGTTCTGCTGAAATATCATTAAATGTTTTGTTTATTTTTGCGTGTCTTGTTTTTTGGTTTATTTCTGGATTTATCATGATGCTAAAGTGACTTATGTAATGGCAATCAGCTTTTGTTTTGCAGAAAAACAATGCATTTCCTGACCCATTGTTTGACATCCCCTCACTCGCATAATTTTGCAGAGTATTCTACCTATATTGACTTGCTTGACCTCCACTAAAGGGTCTTGCATTTTTAAATACGACTCTTTCCTTAAAATCATTCGACACTTCTCATAATTTCTGTACCTTGGGCTTCTGATGCTCTGCATTCACTATTTTTGCTTGTTTCTGACTAGAAATGTCTTCTTTTATTTAGAGCTTAAATTTTACCTTTGGAACACACGGAAGGGCTTGCCATTGCATATCTGCATAAAAGGGAAACATGTTTCATTAAACATTTGCAAAATCCCATTGAAGATTGATGAATGCAGCTTCCAGTGTGATATGACTGAATGAGCCATAAAAGTAACTCATCTCACTTGGTAAATGAAAGCACATATTAGTGTGATGTACAAGATACGTTACACTAACGTGGTGGGTTCTCTTGCTTATAAAGCAAAATAATCGGTGCGCGAGAAAAAAATTATTTTTGCATAACCCTTGTACACACTGACTTAAGGAAAATGAGCTGGAGCTGTCCACATGATGTACTTATTTTACCTGCGAGTATGGTCAACAAAAATGTGTCCCAGCTGCTTAGTGGTATTCCGGATTATGTCAGTATTGCACATGTGCCTGTTGTCGAAAATAATTGAATTTTGAAAGTGCTCGCAGGGATCTGATGTGCATATCTGCAGTTTATGGGTACATGTAAAAGACTCAGCATCAAGTGCAAGTGTACGGTCCCACAGGCCCGGAGTCGATCATGCAAATAGATTCGCTGCACAAATTTGTGACCAGAAAAGATATGCCACATGAAATGGCATGCAAGGAAGTGTTGAAAATATTGCACAGTTAATAAAACGCCTAAGCTATTAATATGTGGCTTGATGCACTCGTTATGCAAAACGGAGGTGAGGCGTGCAGACAGGAAACAAGAGTAGAGTATTTACAAGCAAACAACACGCGCGCCGCCCACTTCTCTACTCTTGTGTCCTGTCTGCACGCCTCACCTCTGTTTTGCATAATGAATCCTTACGAACTAGCTCAGCTTTCTGTCGTTCTAAGTCTCGATGCACTCTATTTCGTCCGCATTAGGCACTCGCCTCTTGATTACTTCGTGGCACAGAAATACTCGGTCATCAGGCTGTTTTTCTGCTGTGGCCTTTGCAGAATCACGATTGTTCAACGTGCAACAATTAAACAGATTCTTTGAGTTGCTTGTGGCTTCGCCAGTACAATTCCGGTGCGCTGGTCCGCCTGTCCAGCAATTTCCTACTGAAGGGAAACCTGCAAATAAAAACACCGCTCCGCATGCAGAAAAATGCTCTACTGTGACGCTTCTCGAACGATTGTGATGTACCACAAGAGCTGCCTACTCGCGTGATATTCTCAACAAGGAGATAAATTCGTTTACTTACATGTGAAGGTATATGCCAGACCACTTCGGGGCTTCGGTGGCACATAAGGCACGAGTGTGTCATAGCGTCCGATGTCGACGCGCGATCGCATGTCAAACGAAACTACTACGCATCCAAAAAACAGATTCGAAACCGAAATTCGCGTCATCCTTTATTGCATGAATGCGTACATCGTGATTTACATAAGTCACGGACTTAGCGATCGCTTTCTGTAAACTTAATATTAACGTACCACCTTCATAAAGCCATTAGGTATGCGTTTTTAGGTGACAAAGCATAAGGTGACCTGTACGTGTTCTCAGCTCTTTCAATAGTAATTGCGCTGGCCACATTGACCAGTAGCAACAGGGCGGCGCCCTAGAGGTTCCCACTTTTCCGGCCCAGCTTTTCCTCTAGAGTTGTTCTACTAACTCTATGGCGCAGAGAAGCCGTAGCGCCGTCTGCGGACGCCGTTCTACTCACCGATGGTGCAACGTCACTGTGAGACCATGATGTCAGTTCTCCTCGATCGGAGGGCGGGCGATTTGAACTGCGCTAGAGGTACGCGGACGCTTCAGAACGCATTTTCTCTCAAAATAAGTCTCTCCTTGGTACGAAACAAGCGTTTCGAGGTTTCTGTGATGGTATTTCAACAGTCCACGTTGACTTAATAGTAACCTTTAGTGTCCCTTTAAAATATGTGTTTGTAGAACGTGCTTTACCTCTTCCTTCTTTTGGAACGTATTTCATCCTCTTATTTTTTGTTGTCAGTCTTTTAAACAAAACTTGTTACTGAGCTTGTTGGTTCGTGGCTTAAAGACCAAGGTTGTGGCACTAAGCAGACGAGGACAAAATGAGACAAATGGGCACAAACAGTTGCCAACTTCCAACGGCTTATCCACGAGAAACCATGCAACTCTAACGTGAAACTTGAGTGAAAAGTAATCACAGTAATGATAAACTTAAATGTGATAGGAGCTAACATCACTCATAATAGTGATCTGAACTGAATTATGGCAAGTACACAGGAACATGCGTGCATTAAAGGTGCAAGTGGATTAGCAAACCAAATGTGGCAGCTGTACATTCTGATCATGGCGGTGATTACAGGCTGTCCTTAATGTATGAAATTTGTTTGTCACTTATTGCTAGTGACAGCATTCTGTAATGCACTTATTTCCTGATCTTTTTATTTAAAATGTCTCGATTATTTCCCTTTCAGTGCAGTTTTTTGTTTTCCTTAGAAATATTTGGCCCAGGAGTTGCGCACAACCACAATGCTTGCCGTGGTCTGCCAAGTGCCCACCCATGTTGCTATTGACAGCCAACTGGCACACTCGATCATTGAAGCATTGTCCTGTTTGTACCATATACAACCTTCCGGAGCTTAGGGTGATATTGTGAACCACATCGCTAACATGCTGCACCGATTGTGTTAGAGATGCAGTTTGCAATATTCCCATGCTGCGGCAGCGTGTATATTGGACACATGGGACGATGCTTAAACGATCGAGAGAGCACCGGTTGGCGGTCAACAGCAACATGGACGTGCACTTGGCAGACCACTACAAGCTAGGTGATTGTGTGCCATTCCTGTACCAAACAACCTTTCTGAGGAAAGCAAGAAACTGCACTGAGAGATAGTCGAGGCATTCTTAATAAAAAGAATGAAATAAGTGTGCTATCACGCCGTCACGAGCATTAAGTGACAAAGAAATTTCATTTACAAAAGATGGCCTGTAATTGCCAAGAAGACACATGTGCGGCTGCCCTATTTGGGCTGCTACTCCGCTTGCGCCTGCAATGCATGTGTGTTTATGTGTACCTGCCGTGACATTTAAGTTCTAATCACTGGCTTATGTGTGCTGTTAGCTTCCACCACACTTGTTCATCATTGGTGTGATTACTTTGCACTCAGGTTTCATCTATAAAATTGCACGGATGGTTAATGAACAGTTGGCGCCTGCATATGCCGTTTGCGTCTCAGTTCATCTTCGTTTGCTTAGCACCATAACTTTTGCCCTCAAGTCAGTTTTTTTAGCCGACTGTTGACTGCATCTTTTGTATTGTGTGTATGAAATACTGAACATTGTTTTATTTTTCCTTTAGTGGTATGTCTTTCTGTGATAGAAAAGATGTTTTTGGTCTTACTGCCCTTTCCAGCAGAAAGCAGCCTTCTGGTTTCGAAGTCTCTTCCTGGAAATAACATATGCTACCAGTGGCCAATGCAAATTGTCTTATCATTGGTTAATAAACAGCTATTACCAATGGCTCCTCCAGTGTCTCCATGAAGCACGAAGTGTAATTAAAAATGCTCCAAACACACTACTCACGAATTCCGGCCAGGCGGAGTAAAAAAACGAGAAAATATTCCCAATGTACCCCGCAAATACTCCGCCCAGCCGGAGTAAAAAAGCGAAATGATACTCCCAATGCACCACGAAAAAACTCCGCCCAGCCGGAGTAAAAAAAACAAGAACGTACTCCGATTTTACCACGTAAGAACTCCGCCCAACCGGAGTAAATAAGCGAAAAAATACTCCCAATGCACCACGGAAAAACTCCGGCCGACCGGAGTAAAGAAACGAAAACATACTCCGATTTTACCACGTAAGAACTCCGCCCAGTCGGAGTAAAAAAGCGAAATGATACTCCCAGTGCACCACGAAAAAACTCCGCCCAGCCGGAGTAAAAAAACAAGAACATACTCCGATTTTACCACGTAAGAACTCCGCCCAACCGGAGTAAATAAGCGAAAAAATACTCCCAATGCACCACGGAAAAACTCCGGCCGACCGGAGTAAAAAAACCAAAACATACTCCGATTTTTCCACGTAAAAACTCCGCCCAACCGGAGTAAAAAAATGAGAACATATTCCGATTTTACCACGTAAGAACTCCGCCCAACCGGAGTAAAGAAGCGAAAAAATACTCCCAATGCACCACAGAAGAACTCCGCCCAGCCGGAGTAAAAAAGCAAAAAAATACTCCCAGCGCGCCACAAAAGAACTCCGGCCAGCCGGAGTAAAAAAGCGAAAAAAATACTCCCAGCGCGCCACGCTATAACTCCGTCCAGTCGGAGTAAAAAACACAAGCAAATACTCTGAATTCACCACGGAAAAACTCCGCCCGCTCGGAGTAAAAATTCTACTCCGATCATACGGAGTATAATAAACTCCCAACCGGGGGGTCCCTAGAGGACAAGCCGTTTACTCCCACCTGGGAGTTATTTTCGTTTACAGTGTGCCTTTAATATATGGTGATTCGGATGCCTGCAACTTGTGCTGCCTATTTCTTGTCACATAACATCACTGCATGGCACGAAGAGAACTGCATTAGTATAGGCTATAGCTAACGCAGTAACTCAAGTTAAATCATGTTCATCGTCGGCCGAGCAGCTGAAGTAAGCTCGCGCCGATGGCCAGCTACTAGAGGAAACGATTTTTGGCACGAAGAGTGAGCCAGGAAGAATGTGAAAGGTGGTAATTACCTTAAAGCATGTTTGGATATTGGTAACTTAAAAAGCATGGCCAAACAACAAACATAACGCGCACGTCTTGATCGGCTCCTTTCCGATCTGCCGCTTACCGACGCACGCGACGACCGCAACTTGCTTAAATACGCTCTGCTACCACAGAAAAATAGGGCACGGCCCCTTTCGTTACCTGCACAACTAGTAATTTAAGTTGCAGTGCTTGGAAAAGGGAAGTAATTCTCTTGAGCTCGTCCATGCCGATCGCGAGGGAAGGCACAGTGCATTCAAATAAATTCGGGGGTTTTAAGTTCCGAAACCATGCCAAAACCACGAAATCATTATGAGTCACGCCGTAATGGGGAGTGTCAGAAATAATTTCACCCTCCGAGGGTTCTTTAACGTGCACAAAAAACAAAGCACGCGGTAATAAGGGTGTTCTTGTATTTCGCCCCTATCGAAATGCGGCCGCCGTGGCCGGGGATCGAGCTCGCGTCGTCGAGCCTAGCGGCGCAACACGCATGCATTTACCGCTAACAAACGGCGTTTGTCAACACAATTCAACTACGCGACACGACTAAACAAACGGCCGTGCGCTAGAAACAGGCATATCACTATTCCGTTTTCATCGAGCGGCCGTGATATTGCACGCGAATGCGAAAGTATGAGACTTACTTGACTCGGTCCACTGCAGTTATCCATGATTATCGTCTGTCCTTCTCGTACCACTTCCCCGGGAATCTATAACTTCACGGGCGGCGTGCCATCGTGCCATTGCGTGCCATCTTTCCTGGCTGATGATGTCGCACTCGCCATCGCAAAAACTAAACGCACGAGCGCTGCCGCCGTACAGAGCACAGGCGCGCGCTAGCGCAGCGGCGACCTTCGAAACTTCCCTCGGTTCGCTAGGGGAGCATCCGGCGCTAGTGCCGCGCGGGCAAACTTTAGGTTGCCTCGTCTATGGTGTTGGGCTGCTGAACACGAGCTCGTGGGATCGAATCACGGCCACGGCAGCCGCATTTCGATGGGGGCGAAATGCTAAAACACCCGTGTACTTAGATTTAGGTGCACGTTACAGAACACCAGGTGGTCGAAATTTCCGCAGTCCTCCACTACGGCGGGCCTCACAATCGTAAAGTGGTTTTGGCACGTAAAACCCCATAATTTAATTTTAACTGATACTGTTTTCCGCTTTTAATCTTTATTAGATTGATATGCTTGTGGGCGACCATTCTCATACTTCTGAGGCATGTTTTGGTGAAGAAGCACCGGGTATGAATGTAACCTTAGTGATTCAACAGTGTACCAATTTCACCTGCATATACGGCATGGATATGCGCATAGCCTACACATACCTAAATATGCGTATATGCGAAGCCCCACGGAGGCACCGACGTCGGCGGTGTTGGCGCAAATTTGCTTCGAGCGTCCAGATGATTGCTATGGCCACAAAAGTAACTTCGTAGATATATGTACCTGAGCGTGTAATGTCGGCTCACAGGTGTTCCTAAAGCACACCGATGTGTTCACGAAATGGTGAAATATATTGGCCGTTTTCTTCGATTTCTTTTATTTTCATTATTTTGCCATCGAGCATATGCCACTAGGTATTTACCCGTTCTCGGCCAGTGCTCCACAATGCGCATGTCCCAGTGCAATCCCTACATAAAACCTTAGCATATACTGCTGGCTCACAGATATCTCTAAAACACATTCATTTCTTAATAGAATTATGCTTTACATTTTCTTTGATTTAGCCACGTTATGTGCCTCTGGGGGATGTGCCAGTTCTTCACCTATCCTCCAGAGTGGGCATGTCCCACTGTGAAACAATAGGCTATGATGTTTGTCGCCATGATGTTCCGTCGTGCGAAGTCCAAGGGCGTTAACACCGACGCCAATGTGCGAGTGAAAGAGTGCAAGGGTGAGACGGCGATAGTGGTTCCGTCTCACGCGTGCAAGGGAAGAAAGTGAGGAGGAAGCGCGCCCTCTTCCTTCGCGGCCAAAGCACCGGGGAAAGAGGTGTGAGGGGGGAAGCGCTTTCTACTCCGGCGTCTCTGCGCATAGCACGGCCTCACGGGCCCTATTTTGAAAGCCATTTTCGGTCGCGTGCAAGACACCGGCCGGAGGGAACAAAGGGAAGCGTCCAACTACCGTGGCTGTTGCGTATGGCGCAGCCGTGCGGGCCCTATGTTGATAGCTAAATGCGATGAGTGAGAAAATGTTCCAAAAGCCAGGGGAACTCATGCTTCAAAGTGTTGTTTACACTGGCTTTACTCAACAACAAAGTATAACAAAAACAGACGTTTCGCCACCTATGCGGGTGGCATCGTCAGTACACAATGGCAACAAATGAGAAATACATCCTATTTATCTATGAAAGTGCCGTAAACATCCGGCAGGGGGCCACGGTTAGAGTTACATGAAGATTGATTACGACGGATGAACCATGATTCTACGAACTTTCTTGGGCCCCATCGGTGTTCCCGTGCTAGTGTGGTTACATTGTTAAAATCAAACATGTGTCCCTTTGATAAACAATGATCAACCAATTCTGTCTTGGCACGTGTAGCATGGGTGGCTTTCGTAGCATCTCTTAGATGTTCCTTGATACGTCAACTGCTCGGACTGTGATGCCAGCTACATTGGCGAGACAGGGCGGCGACGTCGCACCCGTATCAAGGAACATCTAAGAGATGCTACGAAAGCCACCCATGCTACACGTGCCAAGACAGAATTGGTTGATCATTGTTTATCAAAGGGACACATGTTTGATTTTAACAATGTAACCACACTAGCACGGGAACACCGATGGGGCCCAAGAAAGTTCGTAGAATCATGGTTCATCCGTCGTAATCAATCTTCATGTAACTCTAACCGTGGCCCCCTGCCGGATGTTTACGGCACTTTCATAGATAAATAGGATGTATTTCTCATTTGTTGCCATTGTGTACTGACGATGCCACCCGCATAGGTGGCGAAACGTCTATGTTTTTGTTATACTTTGTTGTTGAGTAAAGCCAGTATAAACAACACTTTGAAGCATAAATGCGATGAGTACAGAGCCTAGGTACGCGGAGGGCTCAAAGCTTACGGAGGGGGGTGACTGCATGGTCAAATTTGTCAGCTCTCAAGTTGGCCAAGACCAAGTCGTGTCAGAAGTTGAGCAAGCCTACATTGTTGTTGACTAAGCGCATAGGCTATGATTAGGTACTGTTTATGAGAACTAAACATTTACTGGAAATTTCTGCAAATAATTACTCAAACCCCGAGGAATACCCTCCACTAGTGGTGACGTCCTTGAAAAAATGGAAGTGCTTCTTTAGGCCTAGGTGAATGCAAATAATAATAGTAAGCAGTTGAATGCTGGACACCAAACACGAAAAGAAAAAAAAGAATATTAGATGTTCCGGCTCCCGCATGGGAGCCTTGTTCACAACTTTCCTTCATGTTATTGATGCGAAAGCGTAGAATGGTCCACTGAGCGAAACAACCGGTGGCTCCTGTAGCAGTGACAGCGGCACCTACCTTCCCGTTGACTGCAACGCCACGTCACCAGTGCACGGTGCCTCGCGCACTCGTAACTCGCGCTTGCTGGCTCGGGCAGCACGCACCGCTACGGAGTTCTGAAGCACCTACATTGTCGGCGGCCGCAACTTGCGTAGTAGCGAAACGTTGCCGTCTACGCCAGTACACTGGAGACGAAGTAAGGGAGCGTAAAAACGCAGCTAAACGAGCGAAGAGGCAAGCAGCGATATCCGCCATCGTCAACTCCCAATACAAGGCAGACAAAACGAGCATTTACGCACACATTGCTCGCAGCGCCGAACTCGAATGACTGCTCAGCGGCGTTCAATTGGACATTAATGCTTCCGCATTCACAACTTCCAAGAAGTGCCTAAGTGTCCTCGGATTTTTCTTTTTATTATCGCAACATGGAGACATAACAGAACTCGATTATCAAATTATGAAGATTATGACGAACCCTGCAACACCAACGAAACACCGACGAAATGTGCATAGTTCAGATTAGCGGGCACAATTTCATTCACATGTACTATTCATACTTGCAGTCGCAACCATTTGACTGAAATGAACATTCCCCTTTGGAACCTTAAGACGGGTGGTAAGGATAAGCTTCTCATCAAAGTGGGTAACACTCCAACCAGTGTTCACCGCGAAAAAATTACTGTAGAATGATGTGAATGATGTAGCTTAAGGCGTCACGAGACGCGATGTCTAGAGACGTAGTGCTATTTCTCTTGCCAATAAAGACACTTTTCACGGTGATCCCGTGGGCGCCGCCATGTTTGATCACGTGGTGACGCGTCGATTGCTTGCCTCCGTATTCACAACCGATGTGCACCACACCCGGTGCGGCTCAGTAAAGCTATCTTTAGGTGGCTATCGTATACGGTGACTGGGTGGACGACACGAAGTTTTGGCCCGAGCTTCAGAGGATATGTAAGTTCTTTTGGTGGTCGTTACGCCTTGCCTGAAAGGTTCGAGCAGCGCCCATGCTGCTTGTAGAAGGGGGCTCTAAATATGTTGCAATTGCTGCCGAGACTTTCTGATTTCCAAGTAAATCAGGATGGATGTCTTTTCTCTTCGTTCTTTATTTGCCAATCGCTTCGAAGCAGCAGCTTGTCAGGTTTCTGACTCCCTAAGGTTCCTCGTTGGGATCACTATCCGATTGTTTCGCTCGCGGGTGTGCTCGGTTGCCATGGGTTTGTTATAGCTGCGCACAAGGCTTGGAACGTAGATGTTCTGTACTCTCTAATATCTTGTAGCAAACGCGAATTATCGCTAGTCATTCACTTGCTCAGTGGAACGTACCGAAACGTTCAACTTCCAACGTTTTTGTGCTGTCGCTGTAGACCGTCATCGATGCTTCGGCGCATTGACTCAAGCGTGCGCCCACTAATTTATTGTTGATACGCGGACGCTGAGCGGGCCTAAGTTTGAGTGTAATTTGGAGTGTATGCTTGTAGATAACGAGCGAGAAACCTACTATACCAGGAGGCGGCGCAAACCTTCAAATTCGCACTAATACGTTTGTCAATGTGCAAGGAGCGCTACGCATGCACTCGTGCCGACCTTCCGAGGCTGAAATCTTTTTTTGGACCTTAGCGATAGAACGCTTGTGGAAAAGTGAATTTCTTTTATCTCCGAGGAAAGCCGTGCATAGCGAAGGGCCGGCAACACAGGCCGTCCTTATGTAGCAGCGATCCTTGGACTTGGAACACCGATCCATTACATTCCTTCACGTGCCAGCCACTATTTTTGCAACCAACTACTGCGCAGGTGTTTCTTCTGCCGCTCCCGATTTGGCAGCATGAATGGAGCACAGTGCGTTACCGCACACCCAGTTCAATTTCTGACAGCTGACTGCGCAGAGTATTCCGCGCGGTAATGGCTAATTTCAGTAGCAGTCGACGAGGCAACGTGTGGCGGGCCGCCGAACTCACCATAGTTTTGCGCTAAAGCAGCCTACTGCGCGAAAAGGGTCTATAACCACAGCATCACCAGCAAGCGTCGACGCAATCATGCCACATTTTGTCGTGCGAACTGTCTGTACTTCGCTTACGAAACGGTCGCATCTTCTGTATATCGTCCCTTCCTGTGTACGAAGTCATGAATTGATGGTGTATGTGACAGCCTCTAATATTGTATTTTGACGATGTAAAAAGAAAAAAGAAACTACAGAAATTCTGAGGATTCTATACTAAAGCGCAAGCATTGTTGCGCTCGGTTGTGACATGGTTCTTGCTTAGTGTTGCCTACTTGCCTTTTCTTGCTTATGCCCGTCTGCCCATGGCCTTTTCGGTGGCAAAGAATGCTTAGGCTTTAGTAGACAATTGTCAGATTTTCTCGCCGCGTCCGGCCCCCTTCAATGCAAGCGCAGAAATTGAGCCGGAACGCCGGGCACGAGTGTGCCTCGACGGAGCAGAGCGGTCGAACACCAGCTACCGCAGTAGCGCGTGAGGAGAGTGAATCGCTGTGATGCATTGTCACCCTCGCTGCCGCTCTTGCAAGCCTGTGTTACGCGTGCGTTCCTTGTCCACACAAGCTCTCGCCTGCGTCCTAACACCATGATAGGGTTCCGTACGGGGCTATACTGTCAAGACGCATTCTTACTGATAAAAAAAAAAGTTAAAGCTAACATCGCCCGCGGAGAGGAAAGACTGGTGCTCGCAGTAGATCTCAAGGGAGCATTTGATAACGTTTCGCCCAAAACAATATTGGAGGAACTCGAATTGACGGGATACGGAAAACGAACGTAGAACTACGTGCGGGATTTTCTCGCCAACTGCACCGCCACAATAGGAATCGGTCAGATCGCTTCCCAAAAGTTCAATATGCCCAGTAGAGGAACACCCCAAGGGGCAATAATCTTACCTTTGCTGTTCAATATAGCGATGTGTCGCCTGGCGCGACAGCTGGACCAAATTCCCGATTTGGGTTACACGCTCTACGCGGACGACATAACGCTGTGGGCAGCAAGCGGCTCTCTGGGACACAAAGAACAAGTACTCCAACAAGCAGCTGAGGAAGTAGACAAATTCTCGAGGAGCAGTGGCCTCAAATGTGCCCCCGAAAAATCGCAGATCATTCGGGTACACTCGAGGGCCTACATATCCAACGGACCTGTCAACATCGTTGTGGAAGGACACACGGTCCAAGAAGTTCAGACGATGCGGATCATGGGCTTCTGGCTCCAAAGTAGCGGGAACGCATCCCACACCATCAAAACATTGAAAACTAGCGCAAATAACATTGCGCAAATGATCCGTCGCGTAACTTATAGGAAAGCGGGCATGCAAGAACACGACACGCTGAGGCTCGTCCAAGCACTAGTGATAAGCCGTGTCACGTACGGCCTGCCCTACGGCTTCTTTAGTCGCGAGGAGGAAAGGCAGGTCGACATCATAATAAGATCAGCATACAAAGCGCCCCCGGACTACTCAAGGGGACGTCCACAGATCTCTTGCTAGCCTTAGGAGTACACAACACATTCTAAGAACTAAAACAAGCCACACTAATCTCCCAGAGGGAACGCTTGAGCTACACTCTCGCAAGACGGGCCCTACTGACAAGGGCGCGCATTTCCCCACACTCACAATTTATCAGCGAACATCTATCACCACTACCAACCTCAACGCGAGGTCGAATAACCGTGGTCCCCATACCCAAAAACATGCACCCTGAATACAATAAAGCAAGGCCAAAAACACGTGCACAACATATTAGAACAATGTATGAAAATAATCCCACGTCCAACACAATATACACGGACGCAGCAACGTGTTCGAACGTACACTCGAACGCCAGTGATGCCCAAAGAACATCAGGAGGTACGCAGTGGCAATCGTCGACACGAAAGCACAGAAACAATTTACGGCATCCGTCAAGGCAGGTACTCTGGCGGCTGCCGAAACTTTCGCCGTGGCAATGGCCCTCGCTCACGCGCAACGCATGCAAAAGAGCGTCACCATAACAGACTCACAAGAAGCATGTCGCCTTTTTCTCAGGGGCCACGTGACCAAAACATGTCACTCAATAATATAGACGAAATTCGCCCATCACCACCGGATCCTATGGTGTCCTGGTCATACAGGCCTTGAGGGGAACGAACTGGCCGATTCGCTAGCCCGAAACTGGGCCGACTCGAGTGGGACGGTCCCAGGTAGCCACTGTAATGACCCCAATCCAACGAATGCCGGGGAGATTCTCGCTCATCAGCGTGCAACCAGAAAAAATACCCTCCCCCTCACTCACAACTCAGTGGAGAGGAAGCCGCCAGCTGGCGCAAAATTCAAACTCGGGTATTCCCCCACCTTAAATTACAGAATGCCATGTTCCCCACTCGCTACAGGCCCAACTGCCCGTGGTGCGGAGGCATACCGACACTACAGCACATTACTTGGGATTTTGAATCACACCCGTTTGATAAAACACAGCACACAATGAAGCAATGGGAGGCACAGCTAACCAGATCAGACCTGGCGGGACAACAGTCCTTCATACGACAGGTCAAGCGGGCGGCCGAGGCCAGCGGGGCCTTGGACTAAAGGGTCTCCGACCACTGCACGTAAATCGTTTGTCAATAAAAGTTCCTCTCTCACCTGCGCTTTGACAGCGCCTCGGTAAGGCCCAGTGAAAATGCGCCAAGCGTCTCAACGCGCTCGCTCGCCCGCGAGGCGTTCATAACTCGAAGGACGCTCGGCTGCGTTCAATTGGACATTGGACCATCCCAAAATCTCAAATAGGGCATCACCCTAATTTCAACTTGGCTCACCGCCAAATTTCACGTTGGCACACCCCCAAATTTTCCTGCCACTGCTCGCGCGTTCGTCGTCGTCTTCTTCCACAGCTGGCTGGCTCTACCTTGAAAGCGATCGTCTTACGCGAAGGAGGGACGGACGGACAGTTTTCTCGTTGGGTAACCATAGAAATGCTTACGCATTTAAAAAACAAGAAGGCGGGACCCGTGAAGTGTTCGTCATGCAAACCTCCGGCTCCGGCATGGAGCAACGAAGGAAACGAATTTCACTTTCGGATGCGAGGCGGGCAAGCGGAAAGAGTGTCGATGTTGGCGGTGACGCTTGCCTCCTGAAATAACCGGTTCGCGGCACATCAACTATTTAGAGTTCTGCTGTTAATGACCTAATTTCAAAAGTTTCTGTGGTGGATTACTCCTTCGAGGGCACGTAATTAACAACTTCCAGCGTATAACGAAAACGTTATATGTGGCCTGGTAAGGCGCCCTTTAAGGAAAACCAATATAACAACTGAATGAATTGGCTTCAGGCAGACATCACATAAATAATGCATTGAGAGGAATCCCAACTATACGAATACTTTCGAAAACAAGAAATTTCGTAAGACACGTAAGGAAGCGATTTCGTGATACCAGCTTGAGCTACCGCTAACGCGAAATCAATATGTTGAGAAACGTTCAGCTTCAAACGAAGAGCGTTTTGCGACACCTGCGAGGCGGACGCTGGTAGTTTGCGAGCTTCCCGGATTGCGAAAATTATTTTTCTCCGCACTTGAGCAAATTACGCAGTGGAGCGCTCTAGCCAGCGGCCCCGGCATGTGCGAAGATAACGAAACCCGTGCCGCCCACTTGCGTACACTTGTCTTGTTGGCCTCGTGCGAAACGTGTGCTGTATAGCACGGCGAAAGGGCTGCGACCACCAGCGCGGCGTGGGAGAGGAGGGCTTGGACGGCAGCAATCGCGAAGCTACAGCCCCTTCGCGGCGGCGATTGTATACGCGCCGACCACAGTGACGCTACCTATCTTGTTCTTTCCATTATCTTTAGTTGGCCGGACACTCCTACGCTTCTTCGAGACAGCGGTGCCCAATCGCGGGTCCTCTACGTTTTCTTTTCCAAGACACATGCGCATAACGTTCCGCTGCCATAAAAGCACGCGGCCAACTTGTTGACCCGCGGCCGCGATCCAGCGAAGTTACAAGCGCCTTTAGGATTCGCGGTGACTGAGTTCGTACAAGTCCTGGGGATCAACGTAAGTATGCAGTACGCTATATCTGTAGATGCTGTCACTTTATTTTTTGTGGCAACGCGCTCTGGCCGCGTTACTCATAAAGACGTGCGTAGATAACTGGCCGGAACGCGCCGTTTATTGAAGACTTTCTCGTAGACTTTCGCAGAAATAATGTTGATCATCATTCACGTGAGTATAGTTTCATTTGCGAGCCCTTTTTTTATTGATATGAAATAAGGAGATGTTGACGCACAATTTAAGGCGCCGGCTACTCCTTATCTTTTGAAGGTTACATCATACAACATACGGGGTTCAAGATTACATATGAAATAATCTTTTCACGGAAGCACCAAGACTTATCACGCAACGTTTTCACACAAAGACTATGACATAATAAACACATGGTACATACAATATACAAGGTAAATGTCTCCACAGTTACGTAGATAAAAGTCTCAAATATACGAACGATACTGTCGCCTAATGACACAGTGTCTAGTCAGCGGGTGATACATTCACCGTGTAAACGCACTATCACGTATAGTCACAGAAAAACAGTCAACATAACATAATTCACAAATACATGCATATATACAGCGACAATGAAATGAAAAGAACAATAAAAGCGTTAATAACGTTCAACAATGCCGTTGTCTTCAAGAAAACTTTTTAGTGCTTTTAAAGCGCTCTTCTGCAAAGACGTTGTTGGCCAAGGACCCAAAAATTTCTTTAAACTGATAGGTCTGCGGTCTAATTTAATTAGGGTTGATTTAAGTCGGCATCTTGGTGTGTCGTGACGTGGGCAATCTAGAAGGAGGTGATATATATCTTCATCTACAAATCCACAATCACATTCGGGGGTTTCCGCACAGCCAATTCTGTGTAAGAAATGCTTTGTGTAGGCAGTGCCTAGCCTTAATCGATGAATGAGGGTTTCTATAGTTCTGTCTAATGATAATGAAAATTTGAATTCAATGAACGGATCAATATAGTGCAAGTCCGAGCTCTTGGAATTCTGGTCAAACCAAGTGTTTCTACACATTTTGAAAGATGTTGTTCTTATAATGCAACGTAACTCATTTTTCGATATTGGGAGCGGAACCGCATCATCTTTGAGGTGTGCTTGTCGTGCTGCTTCATCGGCTACTGTGTGGCCAGGAATGTTACAATGCCCTGGTATCCACTGAAATGCTATTGCATGTTTCGCTGCGCTTGCATTTGTGATGTTTTTAAGTGTCTCGTATATTATACTATCACTGAATGTTTTCCCTTTTGTGCTGCAGAGTGATGTTAGAGCCGCTGTGAATCGCTGAAAATTACCCATTTTTGCGCACCTCTTACTGACAATATAAATTTTATCGCACATAGTATTGCGAACAGTTCAGCCGTTGTGGACGAAGTCGCACGAGATAACTTAAATGATTCTTGTTTGTTGAGGTGCGGTATCATGAATGATCAGTTGAAAAGGTTGATGTACTGGAGCCATCTGTATAGACGTGTGTGTATCCGGAATAGCGCATATATATCTGGTAAAGTGCTAGCTGTTGAGCAGCTTGAATGAACATATCTCTTTTTCTGAATATCCCGTCTACTGACAATTCGATCTTTGGAAGTGCAAGCAGCCATGGAGGATATTCGAAGTCTGAATTCCAAAATTCATTTCTTAGCAATATGTGAAGATTTCCTCGAATTTCTATATGAACATAACTTTTATCTCGTTTCATTATGTCTAGAGCCAATGGGTGACCTTTATGTTGTGTTTGAAGACGAAAATAATTTCGGCTTGTTTCTGTAGTTCGCATAACTGGAAATGGTGATTGGCGAGCCTCAGCTATTACAAGAGAGCTAGAAGTCGCTCGTGGAACTCCTAGACATATGCGTAGTCCTCTTGCTAAAAGTCTTTGAAGTCGCTCTTCTGACGAGTGGGAAAGTCCGTGTAAGATGGGCGTGGAATACGCAATTTTTGTCGTATTAATGCATTGTAAACAGTCAGCATGGACGATACTGATCCGCCCCATGATGTGCCTGGGAGTCTGCGTAGTACAGTCACTATGGCATTGACCTCGTTTTCTAGTTTCTTTATGTGGGATGTCCAGGATAACTGCCTATCAAGTATTATGCCAAAAAATCGATGCTGTGTGACAATCATTAGAGGGTGTCCTTCCAGATTAAGGGTGATACTTTTTAACTGCCTCCGAGTGAAGGGCAATACAGCTGTTTTTGCGTGTGATAGAACCATCCCTCTCTGTGTCAAAAATTGGTTAATGATATTTATGCCGTCTTGCAATGCCATCTGAAGTAGTTGAGCATTAGACCCAGATGTCCAAATACACACATCATCTGCATACAATGAGAACTTCAACTGTGATGGCAGTCTTCTTGCTAAATCAGCCATGACGCAGTTAAAAAGAAAGGGGCTGAGTACGCTTCCCTGTGGTACTTCCTGTTTGACAACATGTTCAGCACTCTTTCCTTCGCCCGTCTGAACAAATATTTTGCGACCTGATAAAAATTCACAAATCCATCGCAAAGACCTGCCAGATAATTCAAGTTCCAACATACTTAGAAGAACATGAGCGTGACTAACAGTGTCAAATGCCCTCTTGATGTCTAGGAATACTGCTATCGTCATGTTTCACTCAAGTTACTATATCTAATATTGCATCCATTGTGCATCTATGTTTCCTAAAAGCTGCTAAATAGTTGGACAACACATCCGTTTTATTACAACACCATTGAAGTCGCGCGTCAATCAATTTCTCCATTACTTTGCGCAAACAACTTGTCAAGCTGACTGGGCGCAAGGATTCAAGGCACGAGCGCGTCTTACCCGGCTTTAAAATTGGTATGATTCGAGCGACATTCCAAGAGTCGGGCACAGTTTCTTCTATCCATAAATTATTATAGAGAGCATTTGTACCAGTCGGTCCGAGATTTCTTAGCACATTTTACGTAATGCCGTTCGGCCCAGCAGCAGACTTTGGGCGACACGATACAATTGCACATTGAAGCTCGCTTAATGTGAAGGTACGATCTAATTGAGGATGTTGGGCCCAGTATTGCGAGCCTTGAGGATGCGCCTACTTCAATTATGCTAAAGGCTGAGGGCCCTCACTCTGAACTTTACTATCATTTCAATACTCGAAAAATAGCGCACTCCTTCACGTTAGTTGCGCCGTGAATGGCATCATAGAGGTCATGGCATACCTTTGTAATACGTCTTTTTTTATTATATTGGGATAAAATTTATGTGAAACGTATTTCATTATTACCTTCTTGCATTTTCATGTATGACGGTCAGCGATTTACTTCTGCTTCTCTTTTTTTAAAAACCAGCCATCGTGTTGTTTGCAAATGCTATTGCATTGGTCAATTCCTGCGAAATGGTTGTTACACACGTAAAGTGCACAGCAGCGATTTGCAAATTCCCTAAAAAAAGGCTGGGTTATCTTTACATCCACAACTATCAAAGGAAAGCTCAAGAAAGACGTCGTTTTTGCTGAAGGAATTCGCTAGAAGTGGCCAGAGATTATGCACCGATACAGTGTAAGAAGATGTGCCAGGAGTGCTAGAACAGCCTCACTGTTAAAGGACGAAGTAATCGCAGTATTGCACATGATTATGATTTCTTCTTGCCGACAGATGTGGGACATTTAATCCTTAGTCGCAGAACATATTCTTACGAACAATGCGATTGCACGCAACCAAGCATAATTTACTACAAGAGCAAGTAAAATTTAAATTTCTCGAAAGACATGAAAAATATTTTCCCTCTGTATAAAACAGGTCTTTGCTCTTAACAGCAACTAAGGGCTGCTATAGCAATACAGAAAATACATTGTCTCAACCACATACGTATCAGGTTATGACGTCATAGCAATGTTGCCTAATCAAGCCCTACCCAGAATGTGTAGCTACGAAAAAAATTCGGAGGACACATAAGCACTTTATATGACTTGCGAATTGGGAAGCTATAATATCAAATTACAGGAATACAGGAACATACAGGAATACCGGAACATACAGGAATTCTATAGCATTAACGAGAGGGTGGCAGGTCTTGTGAAACTTAATAAGAGGTACAAATTGAAGGTGGTACAAGTCTATGCCCCTACATGCAGTCATGATAACCAGGAAGTCGAAAGCTTTTATGAAGACGTAGAATCGGCGATGGGTAAAGTCAAAACAAAATACACTATACTGATGGGCGACTTCAATGCCAGGGTAGGCAAGAAGCAGGCTGGAGACAAGTCAGTGGGGGAATATGGCATAGGCTCTAGGAATAGCAGAGGAGAATTATTAGTAGAGTTTGCAGAACATAATAATATGCGGATAATGAATACCTTTTTCCGCAAGCGGGTTAGTCGAAAGTGGACGTGGAGGAGCCCGAATGGTGAGACTAGAAATGAAATCGACTTCATACTCTGCGCGAACCCTGGCATCATACAAGATGTAGACGTGTTCGGCAAGGTACGCTGCAGTGACCATAGGATGGTAAGAACTCGAATTAGCCTAGACTTGAGGACGGAACGGAAGAAACTGGTACACAAGAAGCCAATCAATGAGTTAGCGGTAAGAGGGAAACTAGAGGAATTCCGGATCAAGCTACAGAACAGGTATTCGGCTTTAACTCAGGAAGAGGACCTTAGTGTTGAAGCAATGAACGACAATCGCATGGGCATCATTAAGGAGTGCGCAATAGAAGTCGGTGGTAACGCCGTTAGACAGGAAACCAGTAAGCTATCGCAGGAGACGAAACATCTGATCAAGAAACGCCAATGTGTGAAAGCCTCTAACCCTACAGCTAGAATAGAACTGGCAGAACTTTCTAAGTTAATCAACAAGCGTAAGACAGAGGACATCAGGAACTATAATATGGATAGAATTGAACAGGCTCTCAGGAACGGAGGAAGCCTAAAAACAGTGAAGAAGGAACTAGGAATAGGCAAGAATCAGATGTGTGCGTTAAGAGACAAAGCCGGCAATATCGTTACTAATATGGATGAGATAGTTCAAGTGGCTGAGAAGTTCTATAGAGATTTATACAGTACCAGTGGCACCCACGACGATAGTGGAAGAGAGAATAGCCTAGAGGAATTCGAGATCCCACAGGTAACGCCAGAAGTAAAGAAAGCCTTAGGAGCTATGCAAAGGGGGAAGGCAGCTGGGGAGGATCAGGTAATAGCAGATTTGTTGAAGGATGGGGGTCAGATTGTTCTAGAGAAACTGGCCACCCTGTATACGCAATGCCTCATAACCTCGAGCGTACCAGAATCTTCGAAGAACGCTAACATAATCCTAATCCATAAGAAAGGGGATGCCAAAGACTTGAAAAATTATAGACCGATCAGCTTACTGTCCGTTGCCTACAAAGTATTTACTAAGGTAATCGCAAATAGAATCAGCAACACCTTAGACTTCTGTCAACCAAAGGACCAGGCAGGATTCCGTAAAGGCTACTCAACAATAGACCATATTCACACTATCAATCAAGTGATATAGAAATGTGCAGAATATAACCAGCCCTTATATATAGCTTTCATTGATTACGAGAAAGCGTTTGATTCAGTCGAAACCTCAGCAGTCATGGAGGCATTACGGAATCAGGGTGTAGATGAGCCATATGTAAAAATACTGGAAGATATCTATAGCGGCTCCACAGCCACCGTAGTCCTCCACAAAGAAAGCAACAAAATCCCTATAAAGAAAGGCGTCAGACAGGGAGATACGATATCTCCAATGCTATTCACAGCATGTTTACAAGAGGTATTCAGAGGCCTGGAGTGGGAAGAATTGGGCATAAAAGTTGATGGAGAATACATTAGCAACTTGCGATTCGCTGATGATATTGCCTTGCTTAGTAACTCAGGAGACCAATTGCAATGCATGCTCACTGACCTGGAGAGGCAAAGCAGAAGGGTGGGTCTGAAAATTAATCTGCAGAAAACTAAAGTATTGTTTAACAGTGTCGGAAGAGAACAGCAGTTTACAATAGGTAGCGAAGCACTGGAAGTGGTAAGGGAATACATCTACTTAGGGAGGGTAGTGACCACGGATCCGGATCATGAGACTGAAATAACCAGAAGAATAAGAATGGGTTGGGGTGCGTTTGGCAGGCATTCTCAAATCATGAACAGCAGGTTGCCACTATCCCTCAAAAGGAAAGTGTATAACAGCTGTGTGTTACCAGTACTCACATATGCGGCAGAAACCTGGAGGCTTACGAAAAGGGTTCTGCTGAAATTGAGGACGACGCAACGAGCTATGGAAAGAAGAATGATGGGTGTAACGTTAAGGGATAAGAAAAGAGCAGATTGGGTGAGGCAACAAACGCGGGTAAACGACATCTTAGTTGAAATCAAGAAAAAGAAATGGGCATGGGCTGGACATGTAATGAGGAGGGAAGATAACCGATGGTCACTAAGGTTTACGGACTGGATTCCAAGGGAAGGGAAGCGTAGCAGGGGGCGGCAGAAAGTTAGGTGGGCGGATGATATTAAGACGTTTGCAGGGACAACATGGCCACAATTAGTACATAACCGGGGTAGTTGGAGAAGTATGGGAGAGGCCTTTGCCCTGCAGTGGGCTTAACTAGGCTGATGATGATGATGATGATGATGATGATTAATGTCAAATTGTACACCGCTGAGCGGTCCCTTGAGTTATGAACTCCTTGTGTGCAAGCTAGCGCGTTGAGACCATTGTCGAGTTTTTATTTCGCCTTAGCGAGGCGCAGTTAGAATACAGGCGAGAGCTTGCGCGGACTAGGCACCTGCACTCTAAAAAAGAAGTTTACACTCTTTGGCACTTATCTCGTCCCACAGCAATAATCGTCATCTGCCTTGCTTGCGTATTATCTTTTGAATACTCGGCGCGCGCTACTTTCCTCTCGAGAATGCTGTGTCAAGCTGGTAACACGCAGGCCGTTCGTGACTACACTCTTAAGCAAACTTACACCCTTTTGCCACACAACGATAATAGTCACCTGTCTTGTCCGCATTTCCTTTCTTTAACGCGGCGAGCCTGGTACTTTCCAGTAACGAAAGGCAAGCGCGTTACGAGCATGACATAGCATTCCCGACAAGAAAGTAACGAGCGCAGCGTTTTCAAGAAAGGAAATGCGGGCAATACAGATGACGATTATCGTTGTGTGGCAAATATATACCCTAAAGGGTGTAAACATTTTTTAAAGTGCAAGAATGTGCGGATAACACAGGCTTCCGAGAACGACGGTGATTTGGCATTGAGGCCATGCCCTCTCCCGTGACGCAACACATGGCGCGCCATCGAAGCAGCTGGTGTTCCCTTTCGCCCACTCTTCGGAGCCACGCCCGTGCCTTGGCGTCGCGGCCAATGGGAACTCCGTCAAGGGGCGCTCTTAACGTGGCGTCGCAGCCAATGGCAATTTAGGTGCTGCTTCGCTGCTACAGAGACAGGATGCCGGCTTTTTTGCTCAGTGAGCCACTTGACGCTTTCGCGTCAAATGTGTTTTTAAGAAACAGAGTATTGAAATTTACTCCAGCGTGGCGTGGGAAAAGGTTATCCTATGTTAGTGCGCCACCGCCAAAATTCCTGAAATAGATATAATCAGTCATCATCATCAGCCTCGTTACGCCCACTGCACGGCGAAGGCCTCTCCCATACTTCTCGAACAACACCGGTCATGTACTAATTGTGGCCATGTCGTCCCTGCAAACTTCTTAAATCTCATCCGCCCTCCTGACTCTCTGCCGCCCCCTGCTAAGCTTCCCTTCCCTTGGAATCCAGTCCGTAACCCTTAATGACCATCGGTTATCTTCCATCCTCATCAATTTCCTGCCCATGCCCATTTCTTTTTCTTGATTTCAACTGTCATTAACTCGCGTTTCTTCCCTCACCAAATCTGCTCTTTTCTTATCCCTTAACGTCCCACCCATCATTATTCTTTCCATAGCTCGTTGCGTCGTCCTCAATTTATGTAGAACCCTTTTCGTCAGCCTCCAGGTTTCTGGCCCGTACGTGAGTACTGTTAAGAACCCGCCGTGGTTGCTCAGTGGCTATGGTTTTGGGCTGCTGAGCACGGAGGTCGCGGGATCGAATCCCGGCCACGGCGGCCGCACTTCGACGGGGGCGAAATGCGAAAACACCCGTCTACTTAGATTTAGGTGCACTTTAAAGAACCCAAGGTGGTCGAAATTTCCGGAATCCTCGACTACGGCGTGCCTCATAATCAGAAAGTGGTTTTGGCACGTAAAATGCCATAATTTTAGAGTACTGGTAAGGCACAGCTGTTATACACTTTTCTCTTGAGGGACAATGGCAACCTGCTGTTCATGATCTGAGAATGCCTGCCAAGCGCACTCCAGCCCATTCTTATTCTTCTAATTATTTCATCTCATGATCCGGATCCGCGATCACTACTTGCCCTAAGTAGATGTATTCCCTTACCACTTCCAGTGCCTCGCTGCATATCGTAAACTGCTGTTCTCTTCCGAGACTACTAAACATTACTTTAGTTTTCTGCAGACTAATTTTTAGACCCACCCTTCTGCTTTGCCTCTCCAGGTCAGTGAGCACGCATTGCAATCGGTCCCCTGAGTTACTAAGCAAGGCAATATATTCAGCGAATCGCAAGTTACTAAGGTATTTTCCATTACCTCTTATCCCTAATGCTTCCCAATCCAGGTCTCTGGATACCTCCTGTAAACACGCTGTGAATAGCATTGGAGAGATTGTATCTTCCTGCCTGACGCCTTTCTTTATTGGGATTTTGTTGCTTTCTTTGTGGAGGACTACGGTGACTGTGGAGCCGCTATAGATATCAGCATTTTTTCATACGGCTCGTCTACACTCTGATTCCGTAATGCCTACATGACTGCTGAGGTTTCGCCTGAATCAAACGCTTTCTCGTAATCAAGTAAAGCTATATATAAGGGCTGGTTATATTCCGCACACTTCTCTATCACCTGGTTGATAGTGTGAACATGGTCTATTGTTGAGTAGCCTTTACGGAATCCTGCCTGGTCCTTTGGTTGACAGAACTCTAAGGTGTTCCTGATTCTATTTGCGATTACCTTAGTAAATACTTTGTAGGCAATGAACAGTAAGCTGATCGGTCAATAATTTTTCAAGTCTTTGGCGTCCCCTTTCTTATTGGATTAGGATTATGCTAGCGTTCTTTGAAGATTCCGGTATGCTCGAGGTCATGAGTCATTGCGTATACAGGGTGGCCAGTTTTTCTAGAACAATCTGCCCACCATGCTTCAACAAATCTGCTGTTGCCTGATCCTCCACAGCTGCCTTTCCCCTTTGCATAGCTCCCAAGGCTTTCTTTACTTCTTCCGGCGTTACTTGTGGGATGTCAAATTCCTCTAGACTATTCTCTCTTCCATTATCATCGTGCGTGCCACTGGTACTGTATAAATCTCTATAGAACTCCTCAGCCACTTGAACTATCTCGTCCATATTAATAATGATATTGCCGGCTTTGTCTCCTAACGCATACATCTGACTCTTGCCAATTTCTAGTTTCTTCTTCACTGCTTTCCGGCTTCCTCCGTTCCTGTGAGCATGTTCAATTCTATCCATATTATACCTCCTTATGTCAGCTGTCTTACCCTTGTTGATTAACTTAGAAAGTTCTGCCAGTTCTATTCTAGCTGTAAGGTTAGAGGCTTTCATACATTGGCGTTTCTTGATCAGATCTTTCGTCTCCTGCGATAGCTTACTGGTATCCTGTTTAACGTAGTTACCACCCACTTCTATTGCACACTCCTTAATGATGCCCATAAGATTGTCGTTTATTGTTTCAACGCTAAGGTCCCCTTCCTGAGTTAAAGCCGAATACCTGTTCTGTAGCTTGATCTGGAATTCCTCTATTTTCCCTTTTACCGCTAACTCATTGATTGGCTTCTGATGTAGCAGTTTATTCCGTTCCCTCCTCAAGTCTAGGCTAATTCAAGTTCGAGACCTTGCCGAACACGTCCACATCTTGTATGATGCCAGGGTTAGCGCAGAGTATAAAGTCTATTTCATTTCTTGTCTCATCATTGCGGCTCCTCCACGTCCACTTTCGGCTATCCCGCTTGCGGAAGAAGGTATTCATTAGCCACATATTATTCTGTTCTGCAAACTCTACTAATAACTCTCCCCTGCTATTCCTAGAGCCTATGCCATATTCCCCTTCTGACTTGTCTCCAGCCTGCTTCTTGCCTTCCTTGGCATTGAAATCGCCCATCAGTATAGTGTATTTTGTTTTGACTTTACCCATCGTCGATTCCACGTCTTCATAGAAGCTTTCGACTTCCTGGTCCTCATGACTGGATGTAGGGGCGTACACCTGTACTACCTTCAATTTGTACCTCTTATTAAGTTTCACAACAAGACCTGCCACCCACTCGTTAATGCTACAGAATTTCTGTATGTTACCAGCTATATCCTTATTAATCAGGAACCCGACTCCTAGTTCTCGTCTCTCCGCTAAGCCCCGGTAGCACAGTACGTGCCCGGTTTATAGCACTGTATATGCTTCTTTTGTCCTCCTAACCTCACTGAGCCCTATTATATACCATTTACTACCCTACTCCAATACCACTGCTAGACTCGCGTCACTAGATAACGTTCTAACGTTAAACGCTGCCAGGTTCAGATTCCAATGGCTGCCTGTCCGGATATAATCAATATCGACATCGTAATTGGTGTTTTGTTGGCATACGTAAAGCGTTCAACTTGATAAACCATGATACGCATCTGCGAAAGTGTATGTGCTACGAATATTGAAGCCCGTGAGTAAATTATTTGAGTCTTTTTAGCAAGCCCGTGAAGTTTGTGGAAACCACTCAGGAACCAGAAGCAAGAACCTCTAAAAAAAAAGCAGCTGTACCATGTGGGTTCGAAACCAAAAGTACTTTCGTTTTGGTTTTCTTGTTGACTTTCCTTGTTGCTAAGTATTACATTAAGTTCATGACAACCAACTAGCCCATGGCGGAATTTTCCTTAATGGCCTTCCCTTACTGTCGGATGCATGCTTAGGTAGTTTTGAATGCGGACAACACTAGTGTTTCATTTTCATACCTCCGATTTGAAGAAGCAGAACTTTTGCGGATAGGAAATTACCTATTACATAACGGAGGTTTATTACCGTTAAAATAATATTGCACGCGACGAAAGCATTTATTTGTCTCTCCATGAATACGTGTCCATTAATTCAACATTGCAAGAATTGGTACTAGACATATCACCAAGCACACAAATTTATCACGCATTGCTCATGGTTGAAGATCTGTGTAAAAAAATTTGAACATAAGACGAGGTAATGTTAATTATCGAAAATACTTTAAGTACACTCCTTATAATATTCTCTGTAGCATTTCACCTGCATTGAATGCACGCTTGGAGCCAAGTGCTTGCACGTAGGATTTTGAAGCCCTATATATAGTCCCCCATCAAGGAGTCTTCGAAATCGCATCCATATACATGAACTCACAATTTTGTACTTTTCATCAATTTTAGCCTAGTTCCATTCAGGAATAACTAGCTATTATTCGGATTGTTGGTGCTCTAAAAAACAGGACACACTTGCCTACATATGGCGGCTGTAAGTTGGCACCCATTCTGGTGCCAACTTACAGCCGCCATTGAAACTAGGACAAGGAAAAATAACCTCAAGTACGATTATAGTTCGGCACGTTAACATTTGCTGTTTCGTAACGCTTGTTAATCCCCGCAGGGGCGTCTGCGCAAGCAGGCGTTTGGTGTGTTGCGACACCACGGACGCGAGCACACGAGGGTTGGACCCTCCCGCGTGTCGCCGTGCGCGGCTTCGCCGTGTCCGGGGAAAAGGGGATCCTGGGGGTTGAGCCAATGCCGGGTGTTTGGACCTTTACGGCTCCTCGGCGGCGGCAACACACCCCTTTGGCCTCGGCTTCACGCAGACGGCACCCCCGGACTGACCCACCCGGGCGAAATCGGCAGTCGCCTTTTCCTGTCCTCCTCTCCATTCTTCGTCTTTCTCTCTCGCCTTTTTCATCTTGCCTGTCTTCTCATCAATTCTCCTCACTTCCTAGTTTCCAGGCGGCAAGGGTTAACCTTGTGTAGCTAGCCAGCCTTGGTTATGCTGTATGTGGTTATAGCAGCGATGTACGGCTGGCGTTGGCAGGGTTTCTCTAGCAGGAACTCCTGTCACGTCCACCTTTTGGGCTCCATGGTGGGTGGTCGGCATCGCGGCCGAAAACCCTACTGTACTCATGGAAAACGCTTTTCCTAAACTCCCTGATCGCCCTCACAAACGAGGGCGCACCGAAGATCTCTTTCAGTTTTTCGGACGACAAGTCCAGAATTTTCCTAGATATCATGTGATCCACTCAGAAAACCTAGACAAACTAGTGCGTAACATTTCACCGTTCGTTGTTTCGAAGTCTTTAACTGAAGTTTTTGGAACAGGATATAAGGCGTCGAGAATGACAAGTGGTGACCTTCTCTTGGAGCTCCACGATGAGAAGCAGTAGGAGAAACTGCCGAAACTTGTCTCATTTGGCGAGACCCAAATAACAGTAACTCCGCACCGTACCATGAACACCACCCGCGGTGTTGTCTCGGACGATGACATGCTAGAGCTCACTGAAGCTGAACCCTTGGAGGGCTTCAGTGAACAGAACGTCATAAATGTTAAGCGAATTAAGATCAGGCGAGACGGTAAAGAGATCAATACGAAACACCTGATACTCACTTTCGCTTGAAGTGTCCTCCCCGAGACCATCGAGGCCGGTTATATCAAACTTCGTGTTAGGCCATATGTGGCCAACCCTCTCAGATGCTTTAAGTGCCAAAGGTTCGGCCACAGTTCACAGAACTGTCGAGGCCGGCTGACATGTGCCAAGTGTAGTGACACTGAACATTCCTCCGAAACATGCCAGAAGACTCCACATTGTGTCAACTGTGATGGCGAGCACGCCGCATACTCTCGCGCCTGTTCGTCCTGGAAAAGAGAAAAAGAGATTGTGACAATCAAAGTCAAAGAAAATATATCTTTCAAGGAGGCACGTAGGCGGGTGTCATACCTGCCTAAGAGCAGCTTTGCCGATGTGGCGCGTAAGGGGGCAGCGTCACAACGGCCTCCGGCGGCTGTCCGACCCACAGGCAGTGAGTCGGCAGTTACGCCATCTGCCCTCGCGGCGGTTGCAGCTAGCGCTGCTCCGTCAACCGAGGAGAAGGGACCATCCACCTCAAAGGTGGGTGCAGCCGAGGCTGCCCCAACCTCCGAGGCCCCTTCCAGCGCTGGCAACGGCCAGCGCAGCCCAATCCCTCAGGGAGCCTCATCGACCTCCGGGCTGGTGGGCGCAGGGGTCTTGTCCTCCAAGGCGGGACTCCCTCTGAAAACCTCTCGCTCGCAAGAGCGCTTGTCCGGCGCCTCACACGAGGCAATGAACACTACACCTGTCCCCAAGCCGCACCAAACGCCTAAGGAGCGTCGAGAATCGCTCGAACGCTTCAGAAAGAACAAAACATCTATTACAGGGCCTCGAAAGGGCTCTGTAATATAAGGCATGCACTCCGTCTCCGTAAACACAGCACCAATTCACCTTAAACATGGATACACAAATCATCCAATGGAACATCAGAGGTCTCCTTAGAAACCTTGATGATTTGCAAGAACTCATCCACAAACATAATCCAAAAGTGCTGTGTTTACAGGAAACACACTTAAAATCTAAACACACAAACTTTCTCCATACGTATCTTACGTTTCGCAAAGATCGCGATGATGCCGTCGCATCATCGGGTGGTGTTGCGATTCTTACTCATAGAAGTATTGCATGTCAACCTTTACAGCTACAAACGCCCCTTGAAGCAGTGGCGGTTCGAGTTGTCCTACTAAACAAACTCATCACCATTTGCTCCCTTTACATACCCCCGCATTACCAACTGAACAAACATGAATTTCACTCCTTGATCGATCAATTGCCAGAACCTTATGCTGTTCTTGGCGATTTCAATGCGCACAGCTCCCTGTGGGGCGACTCTCGTTTACAAGCGCGAGGTCGCCTTGTTGAACAGTTCCTTTTCTCTTCTGGAGCGTGCCTTCTCAATAAGAAAGAGCCCACCTATTACTCTCTTGCAAACCGATCCTTTTCGTCAATAGATCTTAGTATAGTCTCCCCGTCTGTACTGCCTGAACTTGAATGGGAAGTTACCGACAACCCTTACGGTAGCGACCACTTCCCTATACTGCTAAGATCATATAAAGAAAACGAATATCCACCATACGCTCCTAGGTGGAAGATTGAGACAACTGATTGGGAGAAATTTCGATCTCTAACTAGTATCTCATGGGCTGACCTGTCTTCGTTAGGAATTGACGCTGCAGTCGGGTTTTTTACAGCATTCATAATAGATGTCGCATATAAATGCATATCAGAAGTAAAAGGCTTGGCCTGCAAACGGCGTGTCCCATGGTGGAAAGACGATTGTAGGATCGCTCGTAAAAAACAGAACAGGGCGTGGGGGTTGCTACGCGCTTCTCCCACTGCAGAAAATCTAGTCAACTTTAAAAAAGTAAAATCCGAAGGCAGGCGAACCCGCCGACAGGCCAGACGAGAAAGTTGGCAGAAGTATCTATCAAGTATTAACTCGTTCAGAGATGAGGCGAAAGCCTGGAACAGGGTCAATAGGATAAGAGGGCGACAAGCACATGCACTCCCTTTGGTAAACACAGAAGGCGATACCCTACAAGATCAGGCGGACTCACTTGGGGAGCACTTAGAGAGCGTGTCAAGTGCCAACCATTACTCGCAATCCTTTCTGAAATATTGTTACGTAGGAAGACACCGACGAAAAGCTATTTACAAGTATATTTACAAGGCAATACGCCGCAGTTGACCAAGAGGCAACAGCCCGCGCTAGCTTCCAAACGTCGTTTTCGTCTTCTTCCTTCTCGGCTCTTCGTCATTGGGAATACTACCCCGTAGCACTACCCCCGGCGGCAAAAGCGCCGTCCCGGAGCGACTAAAGGCTGGACTCTGAAGCAGTGTAGTAGCACTTGAGCCTACTGACGTGCACGACATCACTAGACGCCAGAGGAGATGAGGTTGAGCTCACAGGTACAATTTCATAAGCCACAGGCGTCACCTGGCGCAGCACGCGGTAGGGCCCTGTGTATCGCGAAAGGAGCTTTTCGGAACGTCCAACGTGACGACAGGGCGACCACAGGAGCACGAGTGCACCAGGCGAAAACTGTACGTCACGGTGTCGGGCGTTGTACTGTCGCTGCTGCGTGGTTTGCGAGTCCGTCAGTCGAGCACGGGCAAGCTGGCGTGCATGATCGGCGAGGGCGATGGCGTCGCGCGCATACTCGGTTGTTGAGGTCGCAGCAGGAGGAAGTACCGTGTCAAGGGGCAAGGCCGGTTCGCGACCGTAGAGTATATAAAATGGAGAAAATCCGGCGGTGTCGTGCCGGGAAGAATTGTAAGCAAAGGTGACGTAAGGAAGGGCAACGTCCCAGTCGTGGTGGTCCTTCGAAACGTACTTGGACAGCATGTCGGTAAGAGTACGGTTTAAGCGCTCTGTGAGGCCATTGGTTTGAGGATGGTATGAGGTAGTCAGCTTGTGTTGAATAGAGCAGGAACGCACAATGTCGGCGATAACTTTCGAGAGGAAGTTACGACCACGGTCAGTAAGCAGCTGTCGCGGGGCGCCATGCACTAAGATAATGTCACGCAAGAGAAAGTCGGCGACGTCAGTGGCGCAACTGGTAGGTAGAGCCCGCGTGATAGCGTATCGGGTGGCGTAATCAGTTGCGACGGCTACCCATTTGTTCTCAGAGGATGACGTGGGAAAGGGACCAAGGAGGTCTAATCCAACACGAAAAAACGGTTCCACAGGGACGGGGATCGGTTGGAGATGACCGGAAGGTAGCACCTGAGGCGTTTTCCGACGCTGGCAGGGATCACAGGCAGCAACATAGCGTCGGACGGAGCGAGCAAGACCAGGCCAATAGAAGCGGCGGCGGACGCGGTCGTACGTGCGGGTTACGCCAAGATGTCCTGCAGTGGGTGCGTCATGCATCTGAAAGAGCACAGTCTGTCGTAGATGTCTTGGCACGACAAGAAGAAGATCAGGGCCATCAGGGAGGAAGCTCCTTCGGTACAGAATGCCGCCCTGGAGGACATATCGGCGAACGGATGCGTCGGTAGGTGTAGAGCGCAGACGCTCGATGAGTACTCGCAGCGATAGGTCTCGGTACTACTCATCGGCGATGTTAGCGAAGGCAGACACAGAGAAAATCCCGTCGGCGGTACTACTGTCGGCGTCGTCAGGCTCGTCTACCGGGTAGCGAGACAGGCAGTCAGCGTCCTTGTGTAGTCGGCCAGATTTGTAGGTGACAGAGAATGAATATTCTTGGAGGCGTAAGGCCCAGCCACCAAGTCTTCCTGAAGGGTCTTTCAAAGAGCATAACCAACAAAGCGCGTGATCGTCTGTGATAACGGAAAAGGGTCGGCCATATAAGTATGGGCGGAACTTCGCAACCGCCCAAACTAGGGCCAGACACTCACGCTCAGTGATGGAATAGTTGCGCTCCGCGGGCGAGAGGAGCCTGCTGGCGTAAGCGATAACACGGTCGTGGCCACGCTGGCGTTGTGCCAGTACTGCGCCAATTCCGTGACCGCTGGCATCAGTACGGACTTCGGTAGGCGCAGAAGGATCGAAATGGGCCAGAACGGGAGGCGTTGTGAGAAGATCGATGAGAAGCGAGAATGCAGAGGCCTCGTTATCGCCCCACTGGAAAGGGGCGTCTTTTTTCAAAAGCTCGGTTAGTGGTCGTGCTATGGCCGCGAAATTTTTGACGAAACGGCGGAAGTACGAGCAAAGGCCGATGAAGCTGCGCACATCCTTGACACACTTCGGAACAGGGAAGTGCGTAACAGCATGGATCTTGCCTGGGTCCGGTTGCACTCCGTTCGCGTCAACGAGATGTCCAAGGACGGTAATCTGGCGACGGCCGAATTGGCACTTCGATGCGTTGAGTTGCAGACCGGCTCGCCGAAAAACGTCCAGGACTGCTGAGAGGCGCTCGAGGTGCGTAGCGAATGTTGGGGAGAATACTATAACGTCGTCCAAGTAGCACAGGCACGTGGACCATTTGAAACCGTGAAGAAGGGAGTCCATCATGCGTTCAAAAGTGGCAGGAGCGTTACATAGGCCGAACGGCATCACCTTGAATTGATAAAGACCGTCGGGTGTTACAAAGGCAGTCTTCTCGCGGTCGATATCGTCCACGGCAATCTGCCAATAGCCGGAGCGAAGGTCAATAGAGAAGAAATAGCGAGCACCGTGGAGGCAGTCAAGGGCGTCATCAATCCGAGGTAGGGGATACACGTCCTTTTTGGTAACCCTGTTAAGGTGCCGATAATCCACGCAAAAGCGCCATGAGCCATCCTTCTTTTTTACCAGCACAACCGGAGACGCCCAAGGACTACATGACGGTTCAATAATGTTCTGGGCAAGCATTTTGCGAACTTCGGTGTGAATCACTTGACGCTCAGCCGGTGATACTCGATACGGGCGGCGATGAATTGGAGGGGCATCTCCGGTATTAATGCGATGTTTAACAGCTGTTGTTTGGGCCAAAGGACGATCGTTAAAGTCAAAAATGTATTGGTAGGAAATCAGAACGCGGTAGAATGCACGAGCGTGCTCGGACGGCTTGTCGGGTGCAATCATTTTCTGTAAGTTGGCGATGGTATAAGTTGCCGACTGCGATGGTAGAGGAGGATCGGTTGAATTGTCGTCTACTGAAAGCGATGCTACAGAGTTATCCTCGAATGAGCAAATTTGGGCCAGAGACATCCCGCGTGGCAGCACTTGTGTCGTCAAGGCAAAATTGACCACTGGCAGGCAGACGCAATTCGCCGTAATAGATAAAATAGTATGAGGTAGTGTGATCCCCTGTGTAAGGAGGACGTCTTGCATAGGAGCCGCGATGTAGTGACCGTCGGGCACTGGTGGGGATGACACGAAGTCAACGTAAGTCAGTGCCGAAGGTGGCAAGCGAACGAAGTCGACGGAACTGAGGCGAGGAAGGTGTTGTTCAGCGGGATCCAGAACAGGCAGGTCGAGGCGGAGAGTACTGGCGGAGCAATCGATGAGAGCAGAATGTGCGGAGAGGAAGTCGAGGCCGAGGATGATGTCGTGGGGACAGTGAGCGATGACTGTGAAGAGCACGGTAGTGGAGCGATCGGCGAAGGAGACGCGGGCGGCACACATACCAATTACGGGGGCTGTTCCGCCATCGGCGACACGGACAACAGGCGTCGTGGCGGGCGTGATTATTTTCCTCAGCCCGTTACGAAGATCCGCGCTCATTACCGACAAATGCGCCCCAGTGTCTATGAGAGCTCATACAGGAACACCGTCGACTTGCACGTCCAGAAGGTTCAGATGAGTGGGCAACGTCAGGAGAGGATTTGGCGGCGTAGGGAGCAATGCAGCGTCACCTCGAGGCGCTGCATCGTCTAGTTTTCCGGCTGGGATCGGCGTCCGAAGGGAGTCGGCGAATAGGAACGACGGGGCTGGGGAGAGCGAGATTGTCGTCGTTGGGGCGAAGGCGAACGAGAATAGGGGCGGTTCGGCGCAGGAGAATCGGTGGCGGCATTATCTGAGCGGGCAGCATAGGGACGAGAAAGGCCACCTGCGGGGCGAGAGTAGGCAGTATATGCAGACTGGTTCAGGGAACTCCAGCGACTGCGGCAGTGCCGAGAAATGTGCCCAATTCGATGGCAGTGAAAACAAATTGGCTTGTCGTCTGCAATGCGCCATTCAGAGGGGTTGCGGAAACGTGGTGGGTAAGAAGGTGCGGGACGGGGTGGAATCGAAGATGCCGGGTGGGGATCAGGGCGATGGGCCGAGCAGATGGTGTGAATACCCATGTTGGCGAACTCCTGGCGGACAACTGCCTGGATCAGGGAAACAGTGACTGCAGGTGCATTGGAGGGGCTGGAGTCGAACGCAGCTGGATAGGCGGCCTCGATCTCACGCCTGACAATCCTGGTAACATCGCCAGTACTGTTGGGACGAGGAGCGTCGGCACAGGAAGATGTCGCTGGGGTGTTGGGCAGACGGGCAAACTGTTGGTCGATACGTCGGCTTTTAGCGAATTCCAGGCGGCGGCACTCTTTTATAACTGCATCCACCGTCGCGACGTTGTTAAATACGAGCAAGTTGAAGGCGTCATCGGCAATGCCTTTGAGGATGTGGGAGACCTTGTCGGACTCAGTCATGTGTGCGTCAACTTTGCGGCATAGCGCCAAGACGTCCTGAATGTACGTGACGTAGGGCTCCGTTGACGTCTGCACACGACCGGAAAGCGCCTTCTGCGCGGCAAGTTGGTGACCGTAGGGGTTGCCGAACAAGTCTCGAAGCTTTTGCTTAAGCGAATCCCAACTGGTCAGCTCATCTTCGTGCGTCCGATACCAAACTCGAGGTGTGCCACCGAGGTAAAAGACGACGTTGGCGAGCATGATAGTTGGGTCCCACCGGTTATTGCGGCTGACGTGTTCGTAAAGGCTGATCCAGTCCTCGACGTCTTCCCCATCTTTTGCCGAGAATACGCCAGGATCACGGGGAGCGGAGAGGGTGATGTAGGTAGTCGAAGTGGCAGCAGGTGTCGGAGCGGGTGGAGCCGGGTTGGCGTCGCCGGGAGCCATCAAGGGAGGCTCGACGTACCGTCCACTGCGAAGCTCCGTGACGAGGTACAGGGAACGTCCACCTCCACCAAATATGTTACGTAGGAAGACACCGACGAAAAGCTATTTACAAGTATATTTACAAGGCAATACGCCGCAGTTGACCAAGAGGCAACAGCCCGCGCTAGCTTCCAAACGTCGTCTTCGTCTTCTTCCTTCTCGGCTCTTCGTCATTGGGAATACTACCCCGTAGCAATATAAACAAATAGAAGAATGTAAGCCACTCATGAGAAAATGTCAACAGAATGAACCATACAATTGTCCTTTTAGCATTGCCGAGTTGAGAGCTGCCTTGAGCGCATGCAAGAGCTCTGCCCCGGGATCTGACAGAATCATGTATGAAATGATCAAAAACTTACATAAAGACACCCAAGTTACACTAGTCACAATTTTCAACACGATTTGGGCTGCGGGATACTTCCCGACTGCATGGAAAGAAGCCATTGTGATCCCGGTTTTGAAACAAGGCAAAGATCCTTCCTCAGTGGCAAGTTACCGCCCGATAGCCCTGACAAGTTGCCTTTGTAAGGTATTTGAAAAAATGATCAATCGCCGTCTCGTGCGTCTCCTCGAGTCCAGTAAAATGCTTGACCCATTTCAATGTGGTTTTCGTGAAGGGCGATCTACAATCGACCATCTTGTGCGGATCGAAGCGAGCATTCGCGATGCCTTCGTGCACAAGCAATCTTTCTTATCTGTATTTCTGGATATGGAAAAAGCGTACGACACAGCCTGGCGGTACGGAATCCTGCGCGATCTTTCCGCGCTAGGTATCCGCGGGAATATGTTAAATACTATAGAGAGCTACCTAGAGAACCGTACATTTCGAGAGAAAATAGGTCCTGCACTGTCGCGTACATTTATACAGGAAACTGGGGTACCCCAGGGCGGCGTACTCAGCTGCATGCTCTTTGTCGTAAAGATGAACACGCTTCGTGCATCCTTACACCAGCTATTTTCTATTCCGTCTACGTAGACGACATACAAATAGGTTTTAAATCCTGCAACCTCACAGTCTGCGAGAGACAGGTACAGCATGGTTTGAACAAGGTGTCACAGTGGGCGGAGAAGAATGGATTTAAAATCAATCCTCACAAGAGTTCTTGTGTTCTGTTTACAAGAAAGAAAGGCCTGGTCCTGGATCCTTGCTTAGAACTGTCTGGACAGCAGATACCTGTAAACAAGGAACACAAATTTCTAGGTGTCATACTTGACTATAGACTCACTTTCGTCCCCCACATTAAACACCTTAAACAAAAATGTCTGAAAACAATTAATCTAATGAAACTTCTATCCCAGACTACGTGGGGTAGTGACAGGAAGTGTCTAATGAATATCTATAAGAGCCTAATTCGATCACGACTACACTATGGTGCCGTGATCTATCATTCCGCAGCCCCGAGCGCGCTAAAGATGCTAGATCCGGTCCACCATCTAGGAATCCGTCTGGCCACTGGAGCTTTCAGAACTAGTCCCATACAAAGTTTATATGCAGCATCGAATGAGTGGTCACTTCATATCCAGAGAACATACATCAGCCAAACATATTTTTTGAAAGTCCACTCTAATCCTCAATATGCGTGTTATAATACCGTTAACGAGATAACATACGCTACACTCTTTCGCAATCGTCCCTCCGTAAGACAGCCTTTCTCGCTGCGTGTGAGGGAGCTTAGTGAAGAAATGCATGTTCCACTCCTCGAGCTTCGCCTAATGCATCCAGCCAAGCTGCTACCTCCTTGGGAGTGGCAGCTGATACAATGCGACACATATTTCGTTGAAGTTACAAAGCACGCTTCAGATATTGAAATCCAAATGCATTTCCGGGAACTCCAACACAAACACGCCTGCACGGAGTTCTACACAGACGCATCGAAGTCACACGACGGGGTGTCCTATGCAGCCGTCGGTCCATCCTACTCGGAATCCGACGTACTGCATCCGGAAACTAGTATCTTCACGGCTGAGGACTACGCAATATTGTCGACCGTGAAGCATATTAGGAAATCAAAACTCAAAAAATCAGTCATATATACTGGCTCCCTAAGTGTTGTGAAGGCTTTGATATCGTTCTGTAAGCACAAAAATCCTGTCATAATCGAACTTTATTCCGTCTTATGCAAAGCATATGTATCTAACCAGCATGTGATTATATGCTGGGTGCCAGGTCATAGGGCCATCGAAGGTAATGTTTTGGCGGACCAGATGGCCACGTCAGTTGCATGGCATTCTGTTAATCCCACCACTGCAGTTCCTGTCACAGATCTGAAGCCCTTTCTACGGAGGAAACTACGCAACCACTGCCAACGCCTGTGGGACGCGGAAACAAATAATAAGCTCCACGTGATAAAGCCACAGTTAGGATTCTGGCCTTCCGTAACAAAATCGCGCCGAACAGATGTCCTATTCTGTCGTCTCAGAATAGGACACACATTTGGCACGCATAACTATTTACTCACTGAAAATGATCCTCCAACCTGCGGTAGATGCGGGGAGAGGCTGACCGTCCTCCACGTCCTCCTGGAGTGTCGGAAAGCCGAATATGAAAGAAAGAAACATTTTCCCTTAGCATACCGACAGCACATCCCCCTTCATCCTGTCATGTTACTCGGCCCAGAACCTTTATTTGACACCAACACAGTCCTAAGGTTTCTGAAAGATGTTGTCTTGCATGTTTTTAGCCCCACATATGTTCGTAGCGGGTCCTCTCTTCAGAGGATGCCGCTGCGATAGCTTTTTCGTATCGCACATGCCTCTAGGCCCTTGTGTTTCAAGGGCCCTGGCGAGGCAGCAGTGCTCCAAGTAATTTTAACATCCTATATTTTTCTACTTTGCATCATTCTTCTACGATGGATTTTAATGTTCATAGTATTCGCGAATTGTCATCGCCATAATTTTATAACAAGTTAATTTTACGCACTTTACAGCGAATATTTTTAGGCCACTTTACAGCCAAGTCACATCTTCCATATTACATCGTCAACATTACCACTTGTCATGGCGCTCTTTGACCAAACCTGGCCCTTGCGCCACAAAAAAAACACATATCATCATCATCATCATCAACGCTTGTTAATGCTAAAATTTGGAAGAACATGCTTTACCCCATAAACCGTCATATCAGCATTGGAGCTACGCTAAAGCTGTCCCTTGATTTCATGTACTGCAATTCTCAATGATAAAAGTGTGCAGCTTTACTGTAACAGCTGCAGAAATTGCTTTTTGAGCATCGCCTTTTCCACGGATAGAGAGTGTGCTTATTCCACTTTCTACATAATTTGCTCTATGGTATAATTAGTCAGCCTTAATGTTACTTTGTTCATGAATATAAAAAAATCACATGTCCTGGTCACCTATATTTCCACACAGGTCTCTACCAGAATTTTGAGTTGCATATGCACTGTGTCCATAGAAATGCCAAAAACATGTTGATTAGGTTTTGCACACGGTTTTCGTGCAGCCGCAATGTTTTTATTGTTGCTGAATCAGGGGTGCTGGGGAATCTCCACTTCTTGTCTGAGCTTTTTTAAATCTATTCACTAAACTGTTTTTCTTGACACTATCAATGATATTGAGCGGATTCAGTATTTTGTAGAAAGAATGCCTTCCTCGTTGTGCACCTGTCATTGAACATAGGTGACAAGGCAGCGCATTTATTGCATTCGAATATGCTTCAAAATTGGCCGACAGCGCACCCTGAGAACCTACATATAAATTTCGGGTCATATCTTGTCATCATACTTTGTTCAAACCCTGGTATTTTCTCATCACACACCGTGTAGCCATTTGTGGCCGACAACGGCGTAGTGCGAGTCAATGGGTAAAGAGAAGACCAGTAAATGAAGACAATCATTGCATATGTGTAACTTGACAACGCCATCTGGTATGTTTGCAACATAGTGTGGGCCTGAGTCTTCGGTAACCACACAGGTGCTGATGTTGATCACGCCGGACCGCCGACACTCGTTACGCCATTGTGAATGGTGGGCACTGTAAAAAAGTTTCGCCATCGTGCGTGCATTATTATACTCTGTCCCTCAAATACTCCACAGAAGCCTCCACAGTGGAGCCAGAAAGGAGCCTACTTTCGTCGTTACGATTGCACTTAGCGTGAAACCTATCACGATGGGACGCACCGCTGTTGGGCTGTAAGCCGTTGTTACATTCTCTATTTCGTGCTGATGTTGCGTTGGAATGGTTGGCTTTGCCTATGCGCACTCAGTTCACATGTGAGGAGACAATAGAGCACTTAATTTGCCACTATTCTCGCTTAAACGACAGTGCAAGACTCGCCGCTGCACTTTTATAAGACCGGGCGATCTAGCTATGGCCGAAGGTCACATCCCCTGATCCTGGTCTCACTCGTCATTGGTCAATAAATACGACATGAGTGCTCAACAGTACAGGAACCCGATTAAAGCTGGTGCCACATTACAGATACGCTACATCCCTCCTAAGCAGGTGATCCTTACAAACTCTTGTGCATCTCTTTCCCTCCTTCACCCCCCATATGTGGGATAGCAAACGGTACAGTCCAGCTTCGCTGGACTTCACTTCCTTCTCTGTCTCTTTCCAACTTAACTCCAGGAGTCGGTCTATAGACCGTTTTTTCGTAGGCGCCGCCATATTGTGAACGCAGTGGCGCCGCCTATGATCAGCGCCATAATGGCTTGGGTGAAAGCGGTCTTTTGCGTGGCAGGTATACGCTCGGCGGTAGGTTCTGGTGTTTGTTTTCGCGGTCGTGCGGTCTGTTTAGTATGACGCGCGTATTCTACGTGGTAAACGGTTCTGTGAGACGTGCTGAAGTGGTTTAAGGCCTCATGGCCGGAATTTCTGCTGAACGTTGAGGTGGACGGAACACGCAGCCTGATGTGTGCGCGCATATTTGAGCCTACAATCAGCCTCGGAGATCAGTTGTGTACTTCCGAATGTTCCAATCACTAATGTGACCTTATTGCAGTATTATCCTCTATTTCTAAGCTGCGGTTTAGGAGCCATGAAACATGCGCTACGATCGTAACAGCGTGGGTACCGTTCTGCTACAATAGGAGCTGTGCTGTTATAATTTGACAAGCGTCCAAACTGTTCGCTGCAGGTTACATAGCGTGACTACTTGGTTGGATGGATGAGATTTCCACCCATGAATAAAATAGTTTTGGCTAGTAATAGCAGCATACCTTACAGTCTGAATTAAGCTTGTCCAGCAAAGCAACCGTTTACGAACTGCGCGAGCGTCCTAAGCAGTAGTAGGTGCTGGATTACAGATATCTTTGTTCTATATAGCGCATGGTCCAAGCATACGGCATCAGCGGTTATATATTTATAAACGTTGTGCGCTGTTAGCCCGTTTTTTCTAGCTTTTTAGAGAAAGACGATGATAACCGATTTTTTTTTTTGGTTGTATTCGTTCAGTTCTCTACGACGCACTCACACGTATTACAGAAATATTGTGCTCAAAAATAGCCATCGCATTGTTTTTATGCGAACCCTCTCATATATTATGGCTGTATACAGGCCAAAAAGGCAATGCCGAAGCACACAGCTTATATATGTATCGTGCTACCTCCCCAACCGCAGTGATCGCTGTGTTGAGCAGCGCCATGGGCCTCATGCAGCAAGGCTAGTGTAGATATATGGTAATTTCAAGCATACTAGACTTGAAATGCGTGAGAACGAGGCCAGTTTATCACAAATATTTGATAGCGCTTGCCGCTCAGAAGTTTCGTGGTTGCCTTAGGTTGGCCGTGCACGAGGGTGCGCTCTTATGTTTTGTTTTACTCCCTACGCCAATCGATCAGACAGTGAGCTGATTTACCATTTAATGCTGGTAATGCAGAGACGCCGGTTTTCTTTGTTGAATTAAAATCGATATAAGCAAAATAGTAAACACATACAGGCACCGCGACTGATAATGCGCGTACACCGCGGCTGATTGTGCGCGTCACATTTTTGCGCCCCCAAGGCATATTTCTGCTTACAGTAGTTACCGATGCACCGAAAGGCTTCCCTGACGACCTTATATGAACGGACATGGCGTAAATTTCACAAAGTAAGACCTAAAACATCTCGAAATCGTTCCGCAGCACGCGACAGCAATACTTTCAAGCAGCGCCGCGCCGGATCGCCCAAGCCAGAGAGGAGGAAAGGCTCTCCGCGCGCCCTATCCTCCTCGCCCGATGAAACGGTCTATAGACGACGTTCAACTTGTGATAGGCGGTTTGCTGATCCTTGCTTTATTTACAAAATGATGGCCTCGTTTCGCGCTGTCAGGAGACTTAATATTCATTTGAATCGGGCTGTATGGAAAAATAACTGCTAAATTATTTAACGAATCATAACATAGGCACCAGTACACGCGTCTGTCATAGCCACAGACAGGAATTGACTGGCACTGCGCAATAACTTCATAATTTCATGCCAGAGGCATTAAAATGTATATTTATTGCCTATTTTTCGACATTGTACAGTACTTCAACAATAATGACTTGTCGTACTTCGACGGCAGGCATTCCGTTAAAAAGCTTTTCACAAAATACGTGTCTGTACTCGTTTTCAGGATCACAAGATGCGATCCTGTTTCCAGTACTCAGCTGCACTGTTGATCGCACTGCTCGTCGGCTTTGCTTTAGCCCAACGTAAGTGTTAATATGCACGTTAAAGTCACTCAAATGCATCTTGAGGCAGATTCTGTAGCCTGTTCAACAGCGATATAAACCTGAAGTGAACAACATATTACACATTTGTTTTTCACTATGAGGCTCCGGCAATAAAAGTGAATATGTCGATTTTTTTGCCTTGTACATTACTATTGATTTCCATGTTAACACATTGGCATGTCATGATTTGATTATTACAGAGTACGTTGGTAGCCGATTTGAGGCACAAACGCAAAGATTATGCCAAAGGTGGAGTGAAGTTTTCGGCAAGAACATTATTATCAAAGATGGGTAAAATAGATGAAAAATTGGCGCCCTTGGAAAATCAGGTTCGGATGGCTGGCTGCCTGTCTCTCATAACAAGGGGAATTCGTTAGTTTAGGATAAGATCACAATTTGCCTATAAACTGCCGGAAATAGGTTGACTTTGAGTCTTTTCCAAATTAAGAAATTTTCAGCTTTGAGTAGCGGGTGCTGGTCTGCGCTATGTTTACTATTCATCAAATTAGGTTAGGTTCCTCGCCGCGGAGCTCTGAAGCGGCCGCACCGTCGTGTTCTCAGCCATGGTTTCCGATGGAACCACCCCGTTGCCACCTACACCTGCGCCGCCAACCACAACGTACGTTACGGTTTCTAGTCCCCGTGGTCCTGGGACATTCTGCGCCTCAAAATGACGTTGACGTCAACGACTGGCTCAGAATGTATGAGCGTGTTAGCCAATGCCGTCACTGGGACCCTACCATTTTGCTTGCCAATGTGATCTTTTATCTGGACGGGATACCGCGTATCTGGTTTCGCACCCATGAGATGGAGCTCTCCAGCTAGGTCATCTTCAAAGAGCGGCTTCGCAACCTATTTGGCAACCCGTCAGGTCGCCAAAAGGCTGCGCGGAAAGAGCTTGCCACCCGTGTCCAGTCGTATGTCGTACGTCTATGTATCGTATGTCTCCTACATACAGGAAGTGCTCGCGCTTTGCGGGAAAGTCGACTAGCACATGACCGAGGTTGACAGGGTGGGCCATATCCTAAAAGGCATCGCGGACGACGCCTTCAATTTACTCGTCTATAAAGACGTTTGTACCGTCGACGCCATCGTCAAAGAATGCCGCCGCTTCGAGATAGCCAAAAGCCGCCGCGTCGTCGCACAGTTTTCCCGGCTCCCAAACACCCCTGCCACGTGCTCTTGCTCCGCTCTTACCCCGCACCTCCACCACCATGTTACGCGAAGGACGAATCAGTAAGACGAGCAACTATTTACAGGCTATATTTACAACAGCGGTTGCAGCGCTGACCGGTTAGATACACAGCGCGAGCCCAGTTCGTTCTTCCTCCTCGTTCCTCGAGTGATGGCGCCCACGCGCCTTGTTCAAACAATCCAATACCACACGCGTGAAGTAGTATGTTACCTTGCACTTATGGTTTTCAAGTGGCTGGTGTGGCTTTTACAGTGTTCACGTTTATCTAGTTTTCTGAAGAAGTGCTTGGCTAGATCATAAAGACATACATAATTTCGATCCCAACATTTCCTTATAGATATTCGAAGTAGAAACTTAGCGCGAATAAAACCACAGAAACAAGAAAGACGGACAAGGAGAAGCGCTTGTCCTTGTCCGTCTTTCTTGTTTCGGTGGTTTTATTCGCGCTAAGTTACTACTTCAAATATGGACGACCAACTAGCCCAACAGTCAACTCTTCTAGAATTTCTTTATAGAAGTGAAAGGTTCCTCGCAAATTTTATCACCTTAACAACGGTGCTTGAATATATATTAGGTTCCAGAATTTATTACAAAGCAAACCTTCAGTGTACATATTGTCCACTGAAAGAACTTTGTCTAACGCCTTAGGAGACCTTTATTAAAACTCTCCATTCTGGCAGTGCTGCACAATTTCTGTCCTCCTTGTCCTTCTCACGTACTACAGCAAGTCCTTCCTAACACGGCCTGTTTACTGCCCCCATTCTGTAACCTGCTCACCAAGAACCGCCGTTGGAAATGGGGCTTCGCACAGCAAGATTCATTTCAAAAGTCAAACGACCCTTTATATGAAGCCAGAATGTTTATACACTTCGACGTCTCGCGGCCGTTGCGCCTCGAGTGCGATGCGTCGCCAAACGGCATCGGCGCAGTTTCTTTTCACCGAGTGGGGAATGTGCACAAACCCATCGGATTTTGTCCTCGAACACTATCTAAAGTAGAAATGAACTCTTCCGAGCTGAAGCGTGAATAGCTAGTTTCCAGCGTTTCCAAGTTTCGCTAAAGCTTACTTCGGATAACGTTTACGGTGGTCACTGACCACAAGCCGCTTGCTGGTCTGTTTCGGGAAGATCGTCCAGCGCTCATCAGCACTGTAGCTATATATATAGATAGAATGCAGTGTTGGTCACTGTCGGTGGGAGTATACCAGTACAAACTAGAGAAAAACCCGTCTTGCACATTGTGAGTGCTGAACCCCTAAGACGGCTTGCTCGAGCGACAGCCAACGACGAATCCGACGAGATACCAGAGTCCGTGCACTAGCTACAGCAGCTCGAGGACATTCACCTTTCGTCGCATGTGATTCTAGAATTGCCCGAGAAGGATGCGGTACTCAGAACTGTCACAGGCGTACTTTTTTTCCCCGGATACCCAAAGGCGATGGACTACCCACTGGCTGAGGTCAGCGGGAAAAGGGTCTGAGACATGCCGGGCAGGCATCCCCCGGCGTGAATAACCCTAATAAAGCTCATCGAGTTAATAACCCTTGTTATACCAAGAACGTTGTGATCACAGCTATAAAAAGTGAAGCCGTTAGTACACCCCAATTGCATTTATTCTAGTTCCACCTTTACCGTTGTTATGGCTGCAGCCACCCGGCCACCTACTGCTGGTGGTCCAGCATGGCAAGGGTTGCTAAAGCAAGGGTTACCTTCGTTTCGAATTCCTGTTAAGCATAACTACGTTATTTCGATTGTTTAAACCAAACATTATAATGCATTCCCGCTGTGTATTTTTTGTAATTTTTACGCCGTTTACCGGCTATTTTCTTCGCATGGTTGCGACTAAGAAGTTATCATAGCAGCTCACAGCAATAAAATTCTGATTCAGACCAGGTTTACGGGTTGCATAGGGAAAGGGACACCGCTAGAGACATAGGGGCAACTTTTTTAGTGACAAAAGTTGGAGATAGCCTAATACCAAAAGCTCCCCATGCTTGCAGTGGCATTGTCGCTGAGCAAATCTTCCCATGTATTCACTCTAACTGGTGCACAGCAGGTGCTTTTCCTGGTCGACGCTGCGGGCCCGGTGAGCAGTTTTCCCAGTGCAGCACTGCCTGCCCCGCAATTTGTGGCCAGCCTCCGCCGCAGGCCTGCGCTTTCAAGTGCGTCCCCGGGTGCGTCTGCAGACCTGCACTGATTCGCGCTTTCAACGGATGGTGTGTGCCCGAGCGCCTGTGTGTCCGAAGACAATAAAGCCTTATCAAAAACATAACTCCGTAGTCTCGTTCCGCCACGGTATGCCTGATGGCAAGCGATGCCTACAGGCCTACCAAGTTCCAGCCAAGAGGTGGAATGGTCTAGCGGTGTGTCTAGTGAAGTAAAAGTAAACTCGGTACAGCCTGGTGTGCTCGTTAACTGAAGAAAGAAATTGGAACTGGCACCTGTAAGTAACTTCTATGGAAAACGCATGGTTGGTTCCTGAAAAACATAGCATCACAGTTGAACAATTACACTTTCTAGTACGGGAAAACAACTGATGCCACCATTGCAACGCAGTTGACCTGCCGAATAAGCGAACCAAAATCCTAGTAGTTTGAAGGGCGCTGGTGACGTAGACTACAACTAGAAGGATAAAAAACATTCAAACAAACAAATAAGCAGGGCGGAAACTGTCCAGGGAGAAAAAGTGGGCGCGAACATCACGACACCTTTCACGTGCCTACCAGACCCGTTCATTAAATTGTTTGCACACTGCCAACTATGGCTGTCATAAGCGCAGACATACACTCAGGATTAATAGTGCTTGTAGCGAAAGGTCCACATCAATGGCGCGTTAAAAAAATAGAGCCAGCGTCGGCGGAGCACCAATCGCAAACAAGTGCACGTATTTTGTGTTGCGACTTATCGCATCATAGAAACAGCGGAATTATAACCACTTTTGCTTACTTCTTGCCACCGGAGTGTGATTGCACGTGGTTTTGGCCCAGTTGTGTGATGACAAGGTTCTAAGGGCATTTGCTTTTGTTATCCAGCGGTAATTAGGAATACTTATCGACGTTCTCGTTCGTACAGGAGCCCGCATTTAATATATGTAATTTTTTGTAGTGTGCCAATATCGTGAACATTATAGTCTGTCGTGTACGAAACAATTTTGCCTGTGTAGCGACTGGTAAGGGCGCCACACCGGTAGAAGATGTCAACCCGTTTGCTTGGCGGAAAGCGTTCTCCCAGCCGTACCGCGCACGCACATGCCACGCACCGCGATCTGTTATTTTCGTGTTCTTCGCATGTTGGCGGATATGTGCGCCACACGACAACAAATGAGGCAGTTCGTGGTGACATGGGTTCAGCCTGTATCAAAGTCAAAGAAGCGCCGTGTAAAAAGTCATGTTTCAAGACTCAGGAACGTGAAAGACTCAGGAACGTGTATGAAATAAAATGAGTGGCTAAATTGCACAAATACTTGTAGAGTTCATAAATACTGAGACAGAATAGAGGAAAAGGTCAAGGAAGTTTGCAACCAAGCACAAGGTAGTGAAAGCACAAATAGATAAGCTGAAGTCATCAAAACGAAAGTAAAAGACACAGAGACACTAAATGGGATGCAAGGGACTGAAACACGAAATGTCATGGAGGTATACAAGAAATGTAAGAAAGATATGAGAAAAGAATATATGTACGATAACAGAAACGGCAGTTCCTTCCTATTGCAAGCCCGAACTGGTTGCACAAGGGCTAAATTATAACGAAGCAAATATTTGAAACAGGCAGAGGCACGTGTCTGCTACAGGAAAGTCCCAAAACAATTCAGTACATCCTAATGAAATACCAAAATATTCACCCAGCGAGATCCACAGATGCCGGCCACCATCCAGAAGCGCTGGGATATCAAGCGGATGGAAGCATTAACTGCTCAGCAGTCGAGATAAGGAAGCGACGTTTAGAATATCGATGGAAAAAAACCAGAGAATTGATTGATAGGACCGGGTCTGTTAGAGGCATATATAACGGTACAAGGTAGACGTTGAGGTTTCATGAAAGAGAGAAACTATTACCGAGATATAGGCAAAATGCTAGACTGATAATCATGCATAGATTACATGATCAGCTCAACCCGCCTTTGTGACTATTTGTCACCGCCCCGTTTCGACGGGGATTCTAAGAAATCATCTTCTTCATTGGCGTTCTTTTGCTGCACACGAAGTTGTCTGACTTTCCGGTCTGGGTGGCCGTAGTATCGCGTGAAGCACAACTACCAAAATATCCATGTATTGAGATTCAGATACAGGTTAGGTAACCCTTGCGTTTATGCTTGTTCCAGTGATCTCCACTGCAGCCTGTCTTATAGCTCATGTTCCACATTCAGCCAATAAACCCCATGAATGGCTAATTAAATCGATAGCAAACGTGCACAATGCTGCAGACAGTGATAATTACGTAGTTGAGCACATACGGTATAAGACAGTAACAAGGCGATGTTTAGAACACGAGTGACCGTCTAAACACTATGAATTAAAGACTAAATATAAATAAATGGGGCAGTGACTGTTTTTTTAACATTACGATTCGAAGCGTATGGCTGTGTCTCCACTGTGCGAAAGAGGAACGTGTGTTGGTTCTGCGCCAGGGAAATTGCAAGCCTAATCTTACTCGCACGTAGATTAGCATTTCCTTTACGTCTGTCCTACCGGGGCTTTCAGGTATTCTACCGGGCCTCAGGTACGGTATACAACCCTGTGTGGTCAAGGACTAAGTCTTGTCAGAAAAAGAATATTTTGAGAGCAGGATTTATGCACTGGCGACCATTTCCAATATCAAAGAAACACTTGCTCTATTTAGACTCTAGAGAAGTGTGTTCCACACGAAGGTGCACTAGCGAACAATGAGTGCCGTGTACCAAATGTTTCACACGCTCCATGGCACGCTGCGCATAAACTTCATAACAGCACCATTGACGATCGTAGAGTGTGCGCACTGGAGCTCGGCAGCAATGCGGCGCTGCGATTCCGCGGCGCGGCGCCTGTCGTCACACTTGTGGTTGCTCCGCAGCAGGTGACAACGCGTTCTGCTGTGTCGCTGTGCAAAGATATACTAATTTATTGCATAAGTTGCCGCTTATGCAAGAAAACTGGCAATAAATGTTTCGCTAAATGTGGCGAGCGAACGTGCTATATAGTGAATTTGGTGTCTTAGGTGGTGGAGCTTCACCTAAACATGTCAATAGATCTCCGAGTATGCGCTTGCGTGTCAGGACGCATGGTGGGGTTGACGCGTTTGTTCTGACAGGACAAGAAACGATGTCGCAGCGATGGCACAACGATTTCAGCATTCGAGGGCGGGTTTCTATGGCGTGCTTACGTAGCCGAATGTGTGAAAAAGCACGTGCGATTCCGGCTGTGCGGGTACTGTGCCCTTACATTGAACTCCGTCTGACTTCAGCAACAACTAGCCCGTGTGCCTGCATCATCCCCTTCCTAAACGCACGAAAGCAGCATTAACTGTCGAGGAAAGAATATAGCTCCCGGTTCAGTCAGGCGAACTCAAATCCGCGCACCCTATCATGTACGCAGCAAGGAGTACTCAACGCTTATGCCGTGAGCCGGAAGCAGCCCTGCTTTGTCGCCGAGCCGGGTCGTGTTGTAGTCAAGTTCACTGCGCGCAGCTTGCGTTTCGGACATGACCGTTTAAGAAAGTGAAATCAACTTAGTGCACTGGGCGTGAAACGTCACTGAATGGCGAAGCTGAGCTGGGGTGTCAACTGGCGCGTGGCGCGCCGTGGGGTTCTTTATGTGTTTGCACGCACGCAGTCTTGTCTATACTTTGAGTGTTGGAACATATGCTAGAACATGTATAAATTCCACTTCGAACACAACAGATCTTTTGTCTCGTATTATGGACTTCCGTTTACGAAGACGAAGATTTTCGCATAGCTGATACAAGCTCAACAAACGTATAAAAATGAAAAAAAAATGCATGACTTGTACATGACTACTAAACAACGCAAAAGTGCACGGAAGTGAAATAGAAAAAAAAATTATACACAAGAAAACGCGAAGGCCGTTTTATGTACACACATATAAAAAAGAACTTTATATAATGCCCTAAAGACCAAAATGTAGAGGAGCTTCTGATATGCGCACTGAGAGCTTCTGATGTACTCGCTGAGATACTGCATAAAACTGGACCACGTGTATGACATAGTCATGACAAATGAAGAAAGGGAAAATTCACTGGTGATGGCATAAACAATGACACGCAAAATAGCTAAAGAATAGAATAAAATGCTAAGATTGTTTTATTGACAGCCACACACACAAAAAAGGAAAAAAACATATATACCTGCAGAAAAGTATATGAAATGTGTGACATGTTTATTACTACTGAACAAAACAACAAAGATATGGTAGAACAAAAATAACATTGAAATAAACACGGAAATACATATTATCACATTATCTTGCACTTGGCCGCAACTTGAGTAACGGTGGCAAGGGGCAGCAGAAGGTAGTCAGAATGCAGTGCTTAGGAGTAAATGTACGTCACTTAAGCAGAGTGAACTGCTAGTCTATTTGGTTATCTGGCATAATAAACGAGGTTTGAGCCAAAACCAAAAACAGAAGAAAGCGCCCGCGTTATCTTCTTTCTTGTGTTTGTGGTTTTGGCGCAAAACTCGTTTATTATGTCACTTAAGGCACTACGTCATACCTACTGGGCACTCCTTTGTGTAATAAACACAAACTGCAAAAATATGCATATAGGACACTGGCAATGCTTATGCTTTCAAGAAAAAGAAGCTTATCCTGCCCACACATGAAGGTTCTTCGCGCGGTTTTCCCACCCGCAATTGCTGAGATAATACGTAAATACGAACAGTACTTTTTCAGCTGTTACTACGTTTGTAGAACGGTGACACACAGAAAAAGCACTCAGAGTGGAATGGAAAGGTGCGCGAGTTATTGAAGATGCATAATGAGACTTGACACAGAAAAGCACGTCATAGACCAGGTGACAATGAGGAACAACATCTATTTGTCAGCATTCTCTACTGGTATGAGGGAAGTATAGCGCAATGAAGGCGCAATTGCGTCCGGAGACTCATGGAGCATACACATGCACAAGGCTGTGTTCGTGCACAAGGCCGTTTTCGTGTACATGGCCTTCTGATGTCCTTGGCTCTGCGCGCTCACCGGTTGTCTTTAAACACCCGGAAGAACCTTGCAGGGCTTGTTTTTGAGGTTTTCGTAGACCACTGCACGATGTGCGAGTGGTGCGAGTCGTGAAACGGGTGAAATATCGGGGAGCTCAAACACACAGCTACCGAAGACCACGAAACTGACGAAACTGCCCGCGCAGGTGCAGGCAAAACAGCCCACGCTTCCCAATAACAGCAGGTAATGAACCATGAGACTCCATGAGCTAAGCTGGCACCGGGCTGGTGGGCGCGTGCGGAGACAGTCGAAGGTGATGGAGTTGTGAGTGAGGGCAAGGGGAGAGGAGTTGAAAGGATGGGAGAAAAGGCACAGCCTCCTGGATCGGCGCGCGCGGGCGCGTGCCGATCCCGCAGATCGTGCAAGAGAAGCGGATTTGCTTTCCCGCCCTCCTCATAGATGCCGCCAATTACCCCTGCCACCTAGTGTTCCTGTATATGCTGCCGCAGGGAGCAGAGTTGCGCATAGGTCCGCCGTCGTGATCCAGCTCTGCAGCGAAGCCACTCCGTGCGCGCAGGAGCCAAATGCCGCGCGGTGTTCCGCCTTTTTCTCTAGTGGTCGCGAGCTACAAGCGCCAATTGTTCGCAGGCGCTTAGAAAAGGGCACTTCTTAATACAGGCTACGCTCGAACGAGTCATTCGTGCAGTTGGAGGGCGTGGGCTTCCAACCAACCGAAACTTTGTATGTACCTATGTAAACACGCATATACAAACACACACATGAACGTACAAATAGGGGGTAGGACCGCCTTCGATACCCCAAAATAATATACTCCCGTGGCTCGAACAGCTCCAAAGTTCGCTCGCAAACGCGCAGTACGTTGCCACAAAAGGCGGTGCAATGATTTTCAGCATGCATATGAAGTTGTCTTATCACTGTCAGAAGGCAAGAAATGTTTTAAAGAGTGTTTAAAACTTCACACACGTAAGGTGGACACTTAGCGCATTTTGGCTGCCGAAACCAGCCGATTAATGACCGTCGCCAACAGAGCTATCGTGCCTGCAGTTATGTCAGTGACCGTTAACAGAGCGTCATTTATCACTAACCATCGTTCACAACAGCTGCACGTTTTCGATACATGCGGTGCAGACACAGATTTAAGCGCATTTCAAATGTTCACATGCGCACATTTTAAGCAAAGCTTACTTTTACGATTCATTCATACCGCAGACTAATCAGCTATATAGTAGCAGCAAATCTGCAAGTAGAAAAAGATTCAAGATGCAAGAGCTTCTATATAAAATTTATTTCATACAAGGGAATGCATGATTGGCTGCTGGAAGCAGGCCAAGTGTGCTGCTTCTTGGAACCTTGGGGGCAGAATTCAAAGAAACTGGAAAGGCAACAAGCTATTAAGAGTAACACTAGGTTATTTGTATTGCACTAATCACATCAAAATGGCAAACTTGCAGAGTAATTATTCACACAGTGCAGCCTGTAATCTGACAACACATTTTTCTTGATCTCTTACCACTCGGAGAAAAGCCAGTAGTTGAAGATACTGTGCCAAATCAATGAAATCACTGAAGCAGGTTTTGGCCAAAAAGCCAGGTTACAAAGCTTTGTGACCTATCGCATCAGAGGCAAGGAAATTTTACGTCATTGAACAGTGCATTCACTCCACTCCCGCCCACAGGAAACAGCATTCACCAAAGCACAACGTAGATTTCTAGCGTGTTTAAATGAACGACAAGTTTTTGTTCCACTGGCTGATACATGATGCTCACAAGCTAGCACACATACAGTTACGACTACATACGGCTTAACTTCTATGGCAGCAATTAGTTAACAAAATAAATAAGCCTGTGCACTTCAAGACAATAAATTGACTAGAATCAATTTTACTTTTCTCAAAACTTCACACGGAGAAGGAATATATTACAATTATCACCGCTCGAGAGCTAAATATGCATATGCCAACTCAGCACCCGTTTTATCCTTGTTCCCTTGTGTGCTTTCTGCAAAGATGTCCTAGCTCTTCAGAAATTGCGGTTGGCGAGAGAGGTACATATTCATTTCAATTTTAAACTCTGAAGGGTGCATTCAAAGTCAAGAAGCCCAGACTGTTTAGCAACAACACTCTCACTGTAGTATCAGTGTGTCTCCAGCTAGTTAGCTTGGCTGAAGCATTTACTCCTATGGCAGACTTCCGTGCGGTTTGTGCAGTGTGGTGCGCTGCACCCCGTCATACTGGAATACAAGTGCCAGTACGATGTGTTTCGTATCACTTCACCAAGGTCCTTGACTTCACGTCGTCGAATACCGTACCTGAAACCCGCAGCTGCTGCTCTCAACGCACGATCGATGGTCCGCTGATTGCAATGGCGATGGCACTGACGGAAACGACGAGTTCGCATGAGTCGGCGATGCGCCCGTAAAGTTGGCTTCGCACCAGCGCGGATCATTTGACGTCATTTTTCGCGCTCGGCCAATAGCGGTGCGAGCGGCGCCGGAAAAGGTATGCGCAATTCTGCTCCCTGCGGGAGCATATACAGGAACACTACTGCCACCGAAGCGGCAAAGTTTCCGAGGCCGGCGGAGAGCTCCGTGAGCACTGTGTTCTCGCCGTTTTGTCGGCGTTGAAGCAAGAGGCAGCATGAAGGTGAATTCACTCGCTGCTGCGGGTGCTATATTGAAAGCGACCGTGTAACGGGACGGTTTGACGGTTTTTAATGCGTACGCGTTCTTGGGCGAGCTCCCCAATCCTGTCGCGCGAAAAGTGGAGTGCCTTGTATCTGCACAAAAATGAGGAATTTTGAACGTGAAGATATTTATTCGTTATGATAGTGCAAATGTGGATGATTGGTAACTTTCAAGTGATAAGGAAGAATTTAAAGAGAAAGAACTAAAACAACAAATTGCCCCCAAGGCAATCCGTCAACCAGTGAAGCTGAAACGTGCGGCCCCGGTGTTTATGACAGGGTTAATTCAGACTATTCTTTAAACGGCGGCTTGGTAGGCTGCCGGATCCTCGGTACGCAGTTGATGCTTGCGCTCGGCTGAATGAGCCAGTTCTTGTGAAAAAAGGACACAGCGCAAAAAAGACAAGGACACGAGAGAGCGACACGCACACAGCGCTGTGTGCATGTCGTTCTCTCGAGTGTTTGTATTTTTAGCGCTGTGTCCTTTTTTCAGTGAATCACCAGCAAGCCCAAGCTTCCACGCTGACTCTGTTCTTGTGCCCATACTGGAGCATCGGCATGGCGTAGATGAGCTCGATACAGGTTCTGCTCGCGGCTTTGCTGATCAAAAGCTGCCTGCTCCTAAGGAGTACGTATGAACCATGGGCTACCCATTTCGGAGCTGGAGAGAAACTGCTCCGCGCGCACTCAGCTGCGACGGAGAACAACGATGTCACTGCTGGCGCAGCTAATGCAACACCACCTATAGCACAAGGCCTTTTCACTTCGATTCATTACGTCATGTTACCTGCCCGACTGCCATACAATCGAACAGGAGTGCTGCCCAGTAGGCAACAGTGATTTTGACGTCACCACTTTCATTATGCCAGCCTTGTCAATGGAAATTCCGGGCCAGGTAGCGTGACGTCATGGATTGGAGTAAACAGGCCTTGTGTTATCTAGATGGTGTTGGCTAATCGCGTGCCTCTCTTTCTTATTTTCGCGGATGTGCATGGTGTTGCGCCAGGAGTTTCCGGCGTACAGGTGACCGACAGGCGGACGGACGAATAAGCTAGCCATATACGGCTTCGCTGTGAAAGAGGATACCCATCGAGATACATAGCGCTTCTTAGAATACGCATGGGGAAGCCTATAGTGGGGTTGGGCCAACTGAAATTGGCCGGGTCAACTTGAAATTTGGTGTTGGGCCAACTTGACATCTGGGGGCGGTCCAACTCGAAATTTCAAAGTGTGCTAACATAATACCTGTGGGTGGGCCGACTTGAAATGTGGGTTGGGCCAAGTTCGGGGGTGAGCCGACTTGAAATATTAACGTAGGCCAACTGAAATCGGGGAGTGGGTCAGATTGAAATCTGGGGGTGGACCATTTTGAAGTTTGAGAGTGGCTCAATTTAATTTGTGAGTGGGTCAACGTAAATTGGGGGTGCGCTAATTTGAAATTTGCGAGTGGTCCAACCTAAATTTGGAAGTGGGCAAACAAATTTGGGGGGGGGTATGTTAAATTTGGATGCGGGCCAATTGAAATTCGAGAGCGGGTGAACTTGTGATTTCGGGTTGCGTCAACTTAAATTTGGCGGGGGACCAACTTCAAGTTTGGGGTGAGCCAGATTGAACTTGCGGATAGTCGAAGTTGGAATGGGCGTGGGATAAGTACAATTTGCGGATGAGGGAAATGGAAATTTGGGGCTCGGCAAGCTTTAATTGCGGGTGTGAGCTAACTTGGTATTTCAGGGTAGGCCTATGTCCAATCGAATGCTGCTGAGCGTCCTTCGAGTTATGAACTCCTCGTGGGCAAGAGAGCGCGTTCAGACGCTTGGCGCGTGTACATTGGGTCATTCTAAGGCGCAGTCAGGACGCAGGCGAGAAGTTGCGTGGACGAGAACCGCGCGTATAACACAGATTTGCGGGAACGACAGCTAGGGTGACAAAACATTGCGACGATGCACTCTCCCCTCACGCAATGCTTCACGCTCTACTGGAGCACCTGGTGTTGCCTATCCACCGCTCTTCACCGTCGAGGTGCCCTCATGCCCGGCGTTCCGGCGCAATTCGTACTATAGCATTTAAGGGGCAAGATGCGGCGAAAAAATCTGACAATTGTCTACTAAATCCTAAGCATTGTTTGCCACCGGAAAGGCCATGGGAGGACGCGCATCAGTTGGGAAAGAAAGTAAGTAAAAATAAGTAAAAACGAAGTCACAGCCGAGCCAAACAATGCTTATGCATTAATAGGCAATTTTCAGGCGTTCTGCAGATTTTCCCGTCTGGTAAGCATATAACTGCTTACGCATTCAGAAAAGCGCACGCGTTGATGTATTAACTATTTGACGTAAAGAATTCACGAACGACACTTTATTTTTCTGGATAAAGACATTCACGTGAGGCTTATGACGAGTACTCTCGAGTCTAAGCGCGCGGAATCGGTTTCTTACCTAACGAAAGTATTCCTCTCTTGAGGACCAGGTGAAGGAAGCTTTCATAATGCGGCATGCTGCTCATAAGTTACAGCTCTTCGCATGATGTCAGAAAGTGCCCTAAGGGAAGGACGGTTTCAAAATATGGCCTGAAGTATAGTGAACAGAAAAATAAACTGGGATCGTCAGTGCATGCAGATGGACACCGTCCATTGAACAAATATGTAAAATACAAATGGCATACAAGAACGAGACGTATAGAACACAAGGCACTTGCATGAGATGAAGCTGCAAATATAAGTTCACGAACGAATACTTTATTGGTCAATTTCAGGGGCTAGATCAAGACGCTAAACGCTATTTAATACGTCTTGGAAATGAGCTTTTAAACAAGAAACGAGTCCAAGCAAATATTATTTGATTTTAGACAATGAAACAATATTTGAACGCGCGTAAACGCCACCAAAAATAACTTGTTACGTTTTTGTTGAAAAAGCGGAGTATATTGTTTAGGTCAGAAAAGTTTTTTTGTGTCCTATAGTATTTACTTTACTCCGGCTAAAGAGACGTTCCTAAGCTGTCTGCTTCTTCATACTGCGCTGCAAAATCACGTTTACAGAAATAGAACAAAAGGCCAGGTAACACATTCCCATGTCCTCAGTAAGTAACGGCAACCTACCAGTCTTGACGCTGCTTGGTAATAGCTAGTCTTTGAGAAGGCTTATGTATATAAAGCCGTTTTCTATTTTGAGGTACGTATTTTTACGCCTGTGGAACACTAGTGCCCATTCGGCTCCTTCGGGTGACTCACTGAAGGAAGCAGACACTACTTGCATAGCAAATCACCTTATTCAGAGTGTCACCCTAAGAATTCACTAAATAACTACTTGAATTGTTCCGGAGATTCTCAATGCAGAGCTGGTTTCGGAATTTAGGTCCCCAAGGTATGGTTAAAAATAAGCTCAAGCTTGTTTTGTTGAGCAGCGATGGAACGTTGCTCTTAAAATACTAGTCGAGCGAACAGCAATGTCTCTGGTCCATTTCTGCTTTTATAGTGAGAAGTTGACGCAAAGGTCTCGCGATATCGGCTTATCAGATTTGATCTCGCTGCTGCTTGCCAACATATTCGCTTACGGAAACAATTTAGGGGAGAAATTAGGATTTTTATCATTGGCCTGTGTGTATCGCAATTTGCATCGCAAGAGGACATAATGCATTGTATACGGCAGGCAACTCATTCAAAATAATGTTTAAAAAGTTTACGTCATGCACATTTATAACGCTACAAACCGCATGAGCAATGGTCCTATATTTTAGAGAGAGCTTTAAAGGTCGTGTACACCCGGTGGCTGTCATTAGGCTCGCTCTTCCGGCCGATATGGGTCACCCATTGCAAAATTTTCCGCATTCCCTTAGAAAGCACAGCGAGAACATCAGGAAGTAATGCCGAACTGCCGAGATGTTTGCATGGATTATAGCTCGTTTCGGGACGAAATCTTGACAAAAAGGAAGGACGGCAATACCAGCACTAAAGTGATGGAAATAAACACAGATTCAGAACAATTATAAGGTTCCAAAATGGAAAAAAAAGATGAAGCGTTTACAAACAGGCGCACAGCGAACCTATTCTGCGAAATTATTCATTATTCACTATTTGATCTGTAGATGTTGTTTTATAATACGCTAATTTGCTGTCTAATGATATCACCATCAATGTTGTTATTATTAACCGAGGGTCCCACTACAGTTCTTTGACTTTGGGACCCTCGTCTGTATATTCGTCATGTAATTACTCATGTTTTTGGAACCAATAAATCTGAATCTGAATCTGAATCTGAATTGCATAAGGTGCGCGGCCTCATACTTTTGTGCTTTATACGAAAGCAGCAATATTGTCCCACATTCGACGGTAGGACGTGAACTAGAAAAGGAACTTCAGTTAGCAGGGCTCGGATACTGCCCACCCGGGTTCGCGCGTAGATAAGAATCCGTGCAGAGGGCATTGCCGCGCCTTGTCTCGTGGATATCCTGGCCGGCACCCACCTGTCGTCGTCAACAGGGGAACGTGCCGAAGTGTGGACGTCCAACCGGGAAAACCGGTGCCTGCGAGACGTCGATTACACCGGCCGGGCACATGTCGAACAGGCGAGATTGCCAAGGCCGCCTGTAATCCGCCTCCACCTCACACCAGCCTGTCCTTTATGTTATTCGTTTCTTACCCGAGGGCTCGAGAAAGCCGAGGTGCAATCGCGCGCCTTCTTTTCCGCTTTCTTTTCATCAAACGCACGTTTCCTGCGAACGCGACACAGCGGAAGCGTCGCGACAGCATAAATAACCGCCAGTGTACCAACCCGGTGCACTGAAGTCGAGTCGTCTCCGTGGGTTTCTCGGCGCATTCTTGATTAACGTGAGTGAATGCTGCCGCACTTCGTCTTAGAAATTGGTGCGTCACCGTGCCGATTTTCTTGCAAATCGTGGTCGCGATGCTGTCGGTAATGTGCTTAAATTACAACTGTTCATGTTTGCGTCGCGCACGGCACCTAGCAGCAGCGCTGTCAATCTAAGCCCTTTGCTGAGCCGTAGAGCGTACCGGTGACGACTATGTCGAAGCGTGCAGATTTGGTATTCATGTTGGGTAGCTAGATACAGCGGTCGAAAGCTGAACAAAGTGCAGTATCAAAAGTAAACGTCAGTGGTCTACGCAGGTGTAGTTTTGGAGGGCCAGCACTGCGGCTGTAGTTAACAAGCTAACTTAAGACACAGGTATGCATGTATGTGATTAAGTGCTTGTCTGTCGTCATCTTAGCTGAGTGGAATTTTGGCGGTGAGCTACAGTGAGGCCATCAGCAAAACATTTATCTTGCGAGTGAGCCCGAGTCAGTCGCATTTTTTTTTTGCCGACCTATGACTCTATTATTACTACTACTACTACTGCAGGAAACTTCTGAAATGCAATAGGGCCATCGCGCTATAAAAAAAGTAACACAATGCTACTATTGGGCACACTGCTTGCGATGTAAATTTTGGTAGCATTAATGGTGATACATAAATGCAGTATGGAAAACTTGAAGAAAATGTTTAAATCCTTCCTTTTTTACAGTTAATAGTACTGCTTGAACGTTGATTTATTGTTCATTAGAACTTCTGGGCATGCGCGAAAGTCGGATATTATAAGGGGCTACTGATGGCGGGTGGAAGAAGCCGATAGAGTAAGCAGGAAGGGCGTACTGGTGCCCTCGTTGTCAAGGTAGAGTGTTGACTACTAAACGCCTACTCCTCCCACGGCGGCCGCATTTCGATGGGGGCGAATGCGAAAACACCCTTGTACTTAGATTTAGGTGCACGTTAAAGAACCCCGGGTGATCAAAATTTCCAGAGTCCCCCGCTACGGCGTTCCTCATAATCAGATGGTGGTTATGGCACACAAAAGCCCATAATTTATTTTCTGTTACCAATGAACACAACTATTTCCCTAAATGTCGTAAAGACAGCCATATTAAACACGCATGAACTCATCTGTCGTGTCGTAATGCACGCTAACTCTGACATACCACTTCGTTTTCATGTGTAGTCACTTGAGATGGCTTTGGCGACATTTTTCTTTTATGCGAAGCATATTACGAGAGCTCAACCCAGCTCCTCAGGCGCGGCGGCGTCGCCTTGAAACCACGTGACACCGTGACGTCACGACAGAGGAGAAGTGGCTTTGGCTCAACTCTTGCAAGACGGGCTGGGTGGGAATCGAACCAGGGTCTCCGGAGTGTGGGACGGAGACGCTACCACTGAGCCACGAGTACGATGCTTCAAAGCGGTACAAAAGCGCCTCTAGTGAATGCGGTGTTGCCTTAGAAACGAGCTGTTTCTAAGGCGTGCGTCTCTTGCTCAGGCGCACATTTCGTTGCCGCGCCGAACGCTGCTTTGCTCGACGCTCACCGCGTCCAATGCGGGGCGCGTAGTCGCTGCCCTGTAGCCCATTGTCTTACACCCCTTGGCGGGTCGACGGGAACGCTGTCGCGTTCCACTCTTGAAGGCGAAGCAGTAATGCATGAGTTGTTTCTTCGTCTAGCCGAACCAAATAAAGCCAAGCAACAGCAGTTCACACGGCTAAACAGTGGTTCAGCAACTAAAATAAAGGCTAGTATGCTTCGCATCCTGGGCTTAACCTTATCTAAGCCACAGCCATTTTTTTTCTTTTTGAAACGGACGCATGAATTTTTGTCTGTAGCGGAATAAGGTAATCCTTATGTGGTCGGGTTATTTTGTCTAACACACACTTGTGTGCTGTTGTTCAAATATAAAAATTGGCACATAAGCTCCAAAATTTCAATTGCCCTGTGGAAAAATGCAGTGCTGATAAGAGTCATATGGCATGGTAGTGTATTTCGCCACATATTCCGAGCACCACTTTCCAAAACTGAAGCTATCACAGAACACATTCTAAAGCGTTATCACTGAATTACTGCTCTGCTTCAATCCCGCAATTGAAACATGTAACCAACAAGGGGTAAGTATAAGTTTCCTATTGAAACTTTGGTACCTAGCTGGTAACACACCCCGCTTAATATTGAATGTAATGTCCGCCTATTCTGTCAGGCCAGATAACGTGCCAAAACGGAGCTACCTATTAGAGGTCCATTTTCCTTTTGTAGTTCAGTTTCCACGAAGAAAAGATCACCTTCCACATCGCTTCGAGAGTGCGGATGTAAAAAAGATCGAGCAGCTAAACGAAAGTGTTTCTGCAGCTTTAACTTGCAGCTAAGTCGGTGTTTGCATGAGATACTTCTCCCGTGGATCAGGAGGATGACTTTCGATGACATCGGATACAGCGTACACACCTTCCTTCTTCCTCGACCGGCGAATTGACGCGCTGCCGTGGAGCACATAAACCTGCCAATGCACTCGGTCTTCCATCATTTCTTTAGCGAGCCTAGTGAACCTTGTTTGCGCTTTGAAAGAAACAGTTATCATTTTCCGCGACATTACTCGCGGGACTGAGTTGCTAAACTAAGATTGAACGTATCATGACATGGTGAGCGCCTTGCAACAAGAAAGTGGATCTCTCCCTTCTATGAACACGTCTTAACAAGAAGCTTTACCTTGGGACAACTTCGGTTTCCGTAACAAGATACGTGTAAAGCAGAAAAATCTATGCATGAGGCAACCGCTGTGAGGATTTGAATTATATATGTTGCATATGAAAGTGAACGTTAACTGCTAGTGACTCCAGGAACCAGATTTTCTATGTAGTGTCCTAAATAGCTTAGGAAAATTCTCAAGAACTCGAAAGTTTGACAAAAATAAAAGCGCGATGTGTAGGAATTCGTGATCCCGCAGCAAATACAACTATTGCAGTTCTGTGACTTTTATGCCTTAGATCATTTAGAGCGGACCATGTAGATATTTGTATTTATATCTTACGTGAATTTGTTTAGAGGGTGCGGCAAAAGTGCTATCCACAAATTAGTGGTCTATTGCGAGCGTTGTTCAACACATCATTGTTGTCCGCTTTAGATGTATTACTAGGCACATTGTAGAAATTTCTGATATTTCTTTATTGCTCAATCAAGCCGGCGAATCACAAAGTATTTGTCTCTATTTTTTATTAGCCTAAATAAGGTACATCTGGGTAATTACAAATACACGTACTATTCTACGCACCTTACACCATTTTTTCGACATAGTCCCCACACCGGTTCAGACATTTGTCCCATCGCAGCAATAACGTTGACATGCCCCTGTGGTGGAATTCGTCCAGCTGACTGTGGAACCACTGTCGGACTGCTGTCTTGGCATCATTGTTACACGTGAATCGCTATTCTGCCAGGACCTTCTTCAGCCTACCAAAAACGTAGAAATGACTGGGAGCGAGGTCCGGATTTTATCGTGGGTGGTCCAGGCTCTCCCAGTGAAATGACGGGAGCTTTTCGGCGGTTCTGACTGCCACACATCATTGCTCGTACGCCGTGGACGTGCGAAGTACAGCCGCCATCTTCAACAAATGACAGCAGTGCCATGCCGCCCAGGTACCGGCAGATAAGGCCGGGCCGTTCCAAGGAACGTCCACCGCTGGGAATCGACATGTAGACTTCGCATTTACAGCAGTAATTTGGATAAAAAGATAGGGGCCAAGCCTTTCTGATTTGCCCTCGTACATGGTTGTAAATTTCATACAATAGCTTTCTTTATTTTGCAATTTTCAGGAATTTTTGTGGAAAAGCTGAGACGCCATATGTAAAAATTCCCTTTCCTACAATCACTGAAATTTAAGCTTTTCTTTTTAAATGCAGTGAAATGAGTTCCTCCCTTTCCATGCGCTTAGGTAGGAGCCCGAAGATACAGCTTCCTCTTGAGAGGAAATCTTAGCTTGGGGGTTGCTCCCTTAATATACGGAAAAGGAGAAATTGTTTTTGTCGTGAAGCACGGCACCGAAACTGACTAAATTTATTGCTTTTAAAATAAAATGTCAAATTCTGCTAACTGTGGCCAGCATATCTTTATTTAGGCGTCGATGTTTTAATAGGACCGTTGAAGTTCGCAAAATATCACAAAATGGCTATCAAATTTACGACTATAAAACTCAATAATGGATAAAGATAGCTAACTTGTGTGAACTACACGTAATAATTCGCATTAGACGATCGAAGTTGGTGTATGATATACAACCCTGAAGTGTGTCAGTAACATGTGAGTAGGACTGAAGTAGTATAGCGCCAAATAGACGACACAAGAAGAAGAGACACGGACGAGCGCTTAATGTGAGCCTACTTCAATGTGAGTAGGGCTCTTTCAAAACCCTCGTAAACAGTTATATAAAACTTTACGTAAGTTCATGATTCCAAAATCACATTTTTCCACTTTAGATCCCATAACAGCCGCAGTCTGCGGAACTGTCATATCTATTTCTCGTGCACAGCTACAGAACTGTAAACATTCTCCTGCAATTTTATTCTGCATGTTATCATTTTGTGAATTTACGTAAAACACTCATGGCCTTCAATCAAAACTCTGCTTCCTAGCGTTACTAGAGTCTAGCTTTCCTTATCGAAGGCAACACATTTTATTGAAACCGCTCCAGTTGTGACACTATAAAAACACTGCTGCCTTTAATATGTATTCGAATAGAAAAATGAGAGTTGGCCCCGATCTAAAGCTGCTTCTAAAGTAGACTGTGGATTAAAGTTTGCAAACAGGGATAAGGTGCGTCAGAAAGGCTGGCCAACGTTTCGATAGGATGACCTATCTTCGTCAAAGGTGATCTCGTCATCCTCGGCATGTTAGTTTTAAAGGGTTAGTGCAGTGACGTCACGTGCGGTTGTTGTCGGTGGCGGCTGGTTGTAAAGGGAGAGACTTCAAAGATAATGAGCGCTGTCGCCTGACGTCTGTGAGCGTGGTTCCCAAGATGAGGGGACAAGAGCGGGAGAGGGGCGGGAAGGTGGGGAGAAAAAGGACAGAAAGAAGAGAGAAAGAAAGGGGGACACCAAGAGGAAAAAAGAAAGAACAAAAAAAAAGAAGGGGGCATGGGAGGGCGTTGGGGAAGCGCGAGGTTAGGGAGCATTCAGGAGTGTCGTTGGCGGCATGTTCTTGTGGCTTTAGAAGAGCTGGTCAGGTGGTCAGTGCGCGAGTAACAAAAAAGCGCCCCCCCCCCCAAAAAAAAAACGAGTTGAAAGAGTGACTTTAGCAGCATGGCAGCAATGCGTCGAGTAATCTTGAAGGATTTAAGATGGCGACAAGGAGTCTGGGGTGCAATGCGTGGGGTAACTGGAAGGCAGCAACATGGTCATTCAAGGGACGTTAGCCCCAGTAGCTCAACGTAGCTGTCGTTACGGCAGTATGCAGAAATGGCGATACCCTGTGGGGTTGAGGCGCCGAAAAAGGTATACTGATGTCTGGGAATTTGGAATGTGTTGGTGAGAGTGTTTCAAACAATATATAACAAAAACAGACAAAAAAAAAGAAAAGAGAGGGGGGCAACCGAAAACGGAATAACAAATAGGCGGGTGACGTGCACAGAAGCGGGCGGGTGCAGGTGTACATGGGAAAAGGGGGTCGTACAGTTGATATAAAGGTAAAAACATGCAAAAGTATATTAAATTGAGTAGTAGGCAGGGAAAAAATTTTGGAAATGGAGGAATAGGTCAGGTTAAGAATTAAGTTTAGCAGGTGCCGTAATGTGTTTAACGCTTGGCTGATATGAGAATTCCAGATTTAAGTTACCGCTTTTAAAGATTCTAAGCTGCCACGTGCCAAATCAGTTCCCTTCGGGTGTAGGCAGTTAAAATTGTGTATGAGGTATGATTCCGTATACTTCCTTTCGCGAGGTGAACGGAAATTTGTTTGTAGTATATAGAGCCTTGCTTTGTCGAATATATGACCATGTTCATTAAAGTGGCGCGGGTGCTAATGTTCGCCATGGGACGACTGTGGCTTAAGCGAGAGGATGTACGTAAGGGTGGATTTAATAGGGATTGCATGGAGTGTGGATGGTAATAAAAGGTGTGAAGCAAGCAGAGACGAGAGATGATCCGGCGGGAAGCAAGTGATGGTAGTTCAAATACATGTTTTAGTGCAGTTATGATGGTTTCACGAGAGTAATTGGAAGTTATAAAACGAGCAGCGCGATTTCGTATTGCTTCCATGTCATAGTGATATCATAAGAAGCCACCAAACACTGACACCAAGGACAACATAGCGGAAATTACTTGTGCTTAATAAATGAAAGAAAGAAACGATCAATTAATGGAAATTAAAGTGGATGAAAAACAACTGCCGCAGGTGACTTATAAATATATGACTAATATGATATGATATGATATGACTAATAAAAATCGGGCCCCTCGGTTAGCCCCCTTTCTTCTCGTTCTATGTTATAGGTAAGATATGATTGAGAAGGGTGCCAGATAGATGACGCATGTTATAACTGCGGACGTAGGAATGTTAGATATGCTAGCTTTTTTGTTGCTGGTGGTGCGGCTTTAAGGTTTCGTTTTAAATATCCAAGGGTATGTGAAGCGTTAAAACAGATGGTGTCAATATGAGTTGCCCATGATAGTGTCAATGACATTTGAACGCCATTCCATCTGCCAGCCCCTTTCTTGTTTTTGAACGCCGAGATATTTGTAAGACGGTGCGTGGTTAATAGGAGCTGAATATATTGTGTAGGTAAGACTAGTCAAGCTGTGGTTGTGGGTGAATGACAGAGCTTTGTATTTAGTAAGGTTAAGCGGCATGAACCATTTCTCGCACCATACTGCGATGGAATCGAGATCCGGCTGTAGTACGGTGGTGTCATTCGAGCCTTTGATACGGGAATATAGGACACAGCCACCCGCGAAAAGGCGCAATTCATTCTTGATGTTAGCAGGTAAGTCATTGATGTAGATGAGGAAAAGTAGAGGCGATCAACTAGCGCCTAGTGGCACACCCGATTTTACATTGCAAAGGGATGAATTATGGTTGTTTGCAGAGGTAGACTGTGTGCGCCCTTTTAAAAATTTTAAAAAGTGTTCAAGCCAGGTAAGGAAGCTATTTGGGATTCCGATAGATGCGCGTTTTTGTAGTAGGTTATTGTGGGAAATGCTGTGCAATGCTTTCGAGCAATCCAAGAAAATCAATCTACAAATGAAGGTCCATAAATTGCAAAATGTGCACATGCGCGCGCACGCAAACGTGAAGACATCTCTCGATCATCACGCGCACTAGCTGTCAGAGCGCTGCAGTGGGGATGCGCAGCAGTAGCAGCAGGCGAATTGACGTTCGTGCTGCCTCTCGCTTCAACGCGAACTAAGCGGCGAGAACACAGCGCGCAAGAAGCTATCAGCACTCGGCGCATGCACTCTCTCCCCATCGCAGATCGCTTTCCAGGCAGGGACCTCGCGGCCCTGTGGACGCAGATGTGGAGCACCCCTCCCCCCCTCTAACCTCTCCTCTACCCAGTACCTTGCGTGGGACGGAAAACGGTGCCCTCTCCCCATTTTCCTCCCCTGCGCGTGCGAGATTAAGGCGCCATCGTCGGCTTAGCCTCGCATGCTACACTCCCACTTGCAGCATACGGTGCGCGGCAAAGATGTTATCGGCCTAGGTCTTTACACGGAACATCACGAGGACGCTGAAGACGCCGGCATAAATGCGCCTGGAGTGTCCATATAATTGCTATCTCTATAATAAACCACTGTAGTTCATAACTCTGGCTTCTACGTACAGTCTGTTGGTGAAGCGCATTTCCGGGCAGTTCACCCACACTGTCGAGACATTCAAGAAAAATGCATTTGTAAAAAAATGTCTTGGGCTACTTTTCAAAACTTCGGACTCCCTACTGCAGAATGCATGTGTTTTTTAGATTGCTATGAGTAATTACAATCTACAGACACTATTACCAAAATCTGCATGCCCACTACGATTCCAGTATCAGAGCTCGAGGAAGTTGCAGTCATCACTCGTGTCGGTTTCTCCTGTTTCGTCGTGCTTTCGATGTGCGCTGCAAGCAAAATTCAGATTGACCTGCTCCAAACTGCTTAAAATCGAAATTTTATCTGCTCCAAATTGCTCTAAAATGAAATCTAGTCTGCTCCATAATCATTGTTGTGTTCATATAGGAGGTTGTGGCCAAGTACTGCACCAGGGTGGCCAATCCTGCTCTGGTGAGGGAGTGCGTTACCGGTTCTGGTCACCGGGATCAGGCCACACTCCAGGCCTGTTTGTGCAATTTCATCAACACGCGGATTTTCTTTTAATCCGGTGGAAAATTGCCGGCACCGGGATTCCAACCACGGACCTCTTGCACGCGAGGCGGGTGTTCTACCTCTACTCCACCGCTGCACCTGCTCTAAGCTGCTCCAAAATGCAATCTAGTCTGCTCCAAAAAGTTCGAAAAGGGAATTTTACTTGTTTCCAAAACTGCTCCAAAATGACTTCGGGCAATCCCAACCCTGTACTTCCTGTTTCCAGTACATTTTCTTTGTATTCTTGGCCTCTTTTGACAAATAAGTTTTTATATGTTTTAGATGAATTAGTATAAGAACAACTATACGTTTGCCAATGGTGAGAGCGAACGTATTAGCGAATGCAGACGGCCAATGAGAAACAGCTTTTATGAACAGGAAGGTTTCTGAATTGGGCGCTTCATTCTTTCCCGTGTGACCAAACTGCCTCCTCTGCAAATATTTGCAATTTCGTACTAATAAGCTGTCAAACAATAAGTGTACAAAATGAAACCTTGATTTTATGACCTCGCGCCGATGCAGGACACCAAAATGCAGACCCGTTACATCATCTGCGCCACCCTGATGGCTGTTCTGCTAGTCAGCTTCACCGAAGCACAAGGTGAGTCGGCTTCTGAGTTGTTGCCCTGGCTAGTACCCAAAGCGTTACATACATCATCAAATTTATCAGTAGAAGTGCGCCAGAAGCACAACCTGGCACTTCAGGAATTTTGTTGACGTAATACTTTCTCTGTTTTTCGTACAGGCGATTACGAAATAAGATTGACATATATAGCACATCACCAAAACAACTGTGTTGAATGTTTGTATAATGATGTGATACGATGACTTCCTTTTTCTTTAAGACTACTGTATCATCCCCTGTACAAGTGACGTTTTATAACTCCTGTAAGTGTTTCCTCTTAGTAGGTCGTACTCCCTTAGCCGCACGCTTTTATGCTTCCCCATGGGCTAGGGGGCCAGGCCTCCTCAAGCTGTTCTTACAGCTTCTACCTGACCAACTCGTAACGTTTTCTTGTTGCGGAAAAAATTCAATTCAATGCAAATTCAATTCAATTAATTTACGCTTACCCAGCCAACTTTCGAAGAGTTTGTGGAAGAAGTCGGAAAGTGCGTACAGTCTGTACCACAACCGCAGTGATTTATATATTGTAGAAGTCTTTCATCGTTTGTTTTAATCTATGAACCGCAGTATGTAAGCCATACTTATATTCCTTGCATTCAAGTACACTCTTGTGCAAATTCCTCCAACGGATTGACCCCTGGCACTGGCTGCGTAATCCATGAATGACGCGTACAGTGGCTGCTTGTCTCCGTTGACATACAACTGAGCTGCAGCGGCCATCAGTTGACGAGAAATTAAAACGGCGCTTTGCTGAGAGGAAGCAACAGCGATACAATTTAGCGGTACCTACGCATCCATTCAACTATCTAGGTTCATGTCACTCGGAGCATCATCAGGTAATGCGACTCACTGCGACAGATCGCTGTTAAGCCTACTTGATACTGCGTGCGCCTCCCACCTTTAGCGTGTGCTTACTACTGAGGAAAGACTGGTTACTTCAAATTATGAAGGCGGACAAAACTAAGCGGAACACGATTGTACTTGCAGCCAGGCGACGAATATTACGAAACATGCAAACGCCTAGAGCACTGAAAGCCACCTATTGGACAATTGAAATAATGTGCTGGAGCTACTGTATTCATGCCAGAGAACAAAACGTCTGCTGTCGCACAATAACCAACTGCATAAGTGCTGGGACATATATAAATGCTCCGTTTCCAAAGTTATCACATGTTTTTCTTAGTGAACTGCAATTACAATCGATATTTATTGCAGCTTCCCACGTAGAGTGCTGCCGTGAACCTTGTCTGCCATAATTACTGCATGATTTGAATTTCCGTATTTTTCATATATGGAGGCAGGCGTCGTCCAAATACTCCGTATACTCAGAAATATGTTAACCAAATTGATAAAAGAAATGTAAAAGAGAGCGGTAAGATTTATTTATGACAGCTTTGGGTGAACTTAGATCACATCATCATTAGCAAAAGCCAACCGCCCAACGCTAACGCAAGGATATCGTGTTTTGAGAGTGAATTTTTTTTGTGTTAGCTAAAGGTTATTATAAGGTTGACACATCGCAAACACTTTCTTTTTGTGCAGGATATGCCACAAGGCAGAGACACGCTTTGATCATAACTCTTTTTTCCACTTGAAATAACACCTTTAAGTATTCGTTTTTTCCTAGGATAATAACTGAATGGAACAAACTTTCTAACGAGACCGTTCCACAACCAGCCTTAAACCTTTTTCCTTTAAACCTACAGCAGTGACTTGCCTCGCATGTCACGTTAAGCTTTCTATGTGCTCTTGTGCTTGGTTCCGATACATCATTGTGTTTACATTGCCAAATTATGTACTTTCTTTCCGTGTATTTCTTTTATTGGTAGTTGTTTTCCAATTTGCAAACCCCAAAATATGTAACTCAACTCTGCTAAAACCCGAACTCTGGATTGCAGTACTTATAAATAAATAAATAAATAAATAAATAAATAGATTGTATATCTCACCGCGTCCTACTATGTGTGGCAAGATCAAAGTAAGAGCGCCAATTGCTGACCGTCATTAATGGCAATAGTTATACATGATTGCTGAAATAACCGTCAAATAAGTAATTTACACCTAATGAAGATGTTAATTATGATGACACAATTCTAGACGTCACGAGGCACGAATCGAGTGTCGCCAGAAACGTTCGCTTTACATTTCAAAGGTCAATTGTGTATGCCTGGAAGTAGGTCAAAAGTAGAAAGAAGGATAGAAAACGTACAAATTGCCCACAGGAAACAAAATACATGCTGTTTGTAGCCTCTTGGTAATTTCTGCTGCATGTAACTTGAAGTAACAACTTGCAGGAATACCCCCCGAATTCATGGATTTCCAGATATATCGTTTCTGCACGTTCTGTCTCTACGGTGCTCTGTCGGATAACTCGTATTCTTGGCTCAAATGCCTGTCACGCCGGTCATGCATTTGCGCGTGTTGTTTTAATCGGCGCATACGGCCTACGCAGGTGGTTCTCGGGGACGTCGCTGCCGAGCAGGCGAGGTGTTCAACCAGTGCGGCAGCGCATGCCCGCGCGTCTGCGGTCGACCACCGCCTCAGGCTTGCACCCTGCAATGCGTGGTCGGATGCACCTGCCGTCGAGGCTATATCCGCACCCCGGGCGGAGGCTGCATCCCCGAGCGCCAGTGTCGCCAAAGAGGATGAGCACGCGCGGCAGACTAAAGCCGCCACGTTGCTTACCTATTAAAGGACACGTAATTCCAGAATCCAAACGCGGACTTCTTTGGATATTTATGAAAATAAATTCGTCCATTCATTTGTACATACAAGTCCCGTCCATGATGGCGCCTAAAATGCCGCATACTTGCGCCAGCCTCTGGCAGCATTGAGCGTCGGTAGCTTGAGAGGAGGTAAGAGCAGACGGCTATTTTACCGGCGTGACAGCTACGCAACACCGTGGCCTTCTCGATAAGAAGGCGAATTTTCCCACACTTGTGGCACCTGCCGACGCCCGCTGCGCAGTAGGCTGTTTGATCTGCCAGAGCCGACACTCTCTGGCAAATAATGCTCGGCAGCTGCTTGGCCAGCTACTCGAGCTATGCTGCGGCCCAGGAATGCATCTATGAAGAAATTAAAGATATCGTCGTGGCCCAAGTAGTCAAAACTATTGAATGTTGTTCTGTCGAGTACATGATAAAACGCACATTGGATACTCAAGCAAAATCGTCAACGGATGATCTGCCTTGGAGAATGTTTTTCTCGAATTAGAACATGATGGTGTATACAAAGCCTGCTATGGAACTGAATCATTCAAATCCAGTTCGCGTTTGCAGAAAGTCTCAATTCGCTTCAGGATTCATTCTAAGCACTTCACTGTCACCTTCTCTCTGAATAAGAGGCTGCTTTTCTCGGCAATAAAGGTCTGGATCTCTCGCAATAAATCAAGCTTAAAGCCTAATTTTACGCACAATATGAGCCAGACACCATGAGTTATCTTGAGTTTTCAATACGTGTAGCCCCTTTTCGTTCTATGAAAGTGACGTAGAATTAATCTGTAACGTTCTAAAGGCAACAACCATATTGTTCAAGCAATAGTATCACGCGGTTTTTCTGGGCACACAAGTGGCCGCTTTTCCGTCTTTCTTTTGCGTGTGTGTGTCAATCCGCATACTACGGCCAACACGCTTCATACAAATTTGTTCTCATGCTATGAGCAGGTAGTATATAATTAAAAACAAAAATTTCCGGCTCATAACAGTGCATCGACGAAGCAGGCAGTAACCGGCCGGCTCTCCCTTTGATGGGTGCCTCCATGTTACCCTCTGCAATGTGTCCTTACGTGCGTTCGTCTTCGACGGAAATAAGGAAATAGCGTGTGCTTTAAATATTAACTATTTCACATAAAAATATTTGACCAGCGACGCTGGCTCATTAAAGACGTTCACATGTAGCTCACGAAGAGCAAACTCGAACCCAAGCGCATAGAATCTATTCCTTACCTAAGGAAGGTGTTCCTTTCTTGAGGACGGGTGGAGGGAGCTTTCCCAATAAATTTGTTTCGCCCATGTGGATTATAGGTTACAGAACTTCACGTAAGGTTAGGAAGCGGCCCATGGAGAGGAAAGTTTCGAAATTGGGCCTTAAGTGTAGTCTTCTAAAAAATAAACTGATATCGTCAGCGCGTACAGGCGGACACCATCAACTGAATAAATATAAAGAACTAAATTTTCGTACTATGGTATGACGCTGCTAAGCACGAGGTCGCGGGATCGATCGGGTCCTAAGATTCCCTTGAGGGCAAATCTATTCCGAAGTTGCCCACTACGGCGTGCCTCATAATCAAGTCGTGCCTCTGGCACGTACTAACACCACAATTCAATTCAATTTCGCAATTTTTGTTCAAGAACAAGAAGTAATTTTGCAATGTGATTCAGACAATGAAACAATTATTAAAGGTAGATAAACGCCAACAAAAGTAAGTTTTTTTGTAATATTTAGTAATATGTTTTGCGCCAGAAAACTTGTTTTTGCAGTGTACGACTTCCTTTACTCCGGCTAAAATGAAGTTCTTGCCTTGTCTGGCTGGCCGTACCTACGCGCAAAATCACTTACCAGAAATATAATAGGCCATGTAACATATTTTCACATCCTCCTCAGTAAATAATGGCAACTCATATATCTTCCCACTGCTTGGGAATAGTTTGCGTTAGAGCAAACTATTAAATATACATCATTTTCTTAATTTTAGGCACATCTTTTTAGGTAGTCTGTGATGTATACTAGTGCCAATTCGGCCCCTTTGGGCGGCTCACTGACTGAAGCAGACAATACTTGCATAAGAAATCGCCATATTCACGAGTGTAACACTAACGACTCGTAATTTATTTGTTTAAATTCTTCCAGAAATTCCGGATGCACAGGTAGTTCCAGGATCTCCGCCCCGAAGGCGTACTACGAAATGAGCTCAAGCTTGTTTTGTTCAGGAGCGAGCGAGCGATGCTTTTGAAGAACTTGTCCCAGGGATAGCAGTGTATGTCGTAGCCTACATCGCCACTTTGATTGAGTAGTTGACGCTAACGCCTCGCGATTTTTGCTATGCAGACGATAATGCGACTGCTTCCGAACGTATTATATAATGGGAATATTTATCAGAATAATTAGGATTGTTATCGCTAGCCTCTGATCATCACAATTACAAGAGTATGATTGCTCTGTATGCGGCAAGTAATCCGCTTAACATCATATTTAAACAAGAGTGACGACATGCGCATCATATAACGGTACAAACCGTATAAACAGCGATTATGTACTTTTCAGGGTGATATAAACGTCTTGTACTGCTGAGACTTGTCGAAAGCATTGCTATGTTTAACAAAGAGCAATGTAACACCTAGGGCGATGTCTGTTACGTACTGGGTCTGGCTCCATCCGTGAAAGGAATTCATCTGTTGGTGTCAAAAGACAGACCGAGTTTATTTTCTACAATAGACTCAGGCTACAGCCTCATGTGTTCGAGGGGCCAAACGTTCGGCCCCTGTCCGGTGGCCGAGACAATGGGAGCAACGGAAGATTCTCGGAACACGACGCGGGGTGGGCAGCAACGCTGCCCGTTGCTGCCGCGCTAGTACTTCCTCCAGCTGAGGAGCGGTGGTGCGTCGCTTTTACACCACGCCTTAAACTCGGAAGCAATTACCAGGACGTTGAAGAGCAAGCGAGAAAGCAATCATTCGTCCGTACAACATTGCTATCGATGCGATGGCGTATACCATCCTGAAACATGCAAATTCAAGACAGACGTGTGGCGTTTCTGCTCCACGAAAGGTGACGTCGAGGGTATCTGCATTTCGACAAAAAACAAGGACCCACACTCCGGCAATAAGCAGAAGCAAACAAGCAGTAAGTGGCGCACAGTGCCAACCTACTACTTGCCAGTGAATCCTGCTACGAGCTGCACGCAGTGAGTGCACGAACACAATCTCCTAAGTTCCTCGTAGACGTGAAAGTGGAGATGAAGCCGCCTCAGTTTGAGGTGGACACAGGTGAGGCTTGCTCCCTGATAAGAGAGGTCGCACACTACAGAACGGGAAAGAAAAACTCTCCCCGACATTCCAGCGAGACGATCGACTTGAGCACATGGTCAAGTGAAGAGCTACGCGTCCTGGGCTTCGCGCAAGCTCATGTGAGGTTCAGATCAAAGGACTATGTGCTACCGTTGTTGGTGATGAAGGGCACCGGGTGCGTCTCCAAGGAAGAGATTGGTTCTCGGCACTTCAGATTCAGGTGAATGGGATCAACCACGTGGGAGAGCCAGCGCCGGAGAATACAGAGGTCCTAGAACACCCATATATCTTCACGGAAGACATCGGCAGCTATACAGGTCCTTGGGTTCACCTGGAATTTGAAGACTACGTCACGCTGGAATTTTGCAAGGCTCGTCCGGATCAGCTGGTGCTGCAAGGGCGAATGGATGACGAAATTGATCGTCTACAGCACCCTGGCATCCTAGAAACGACCCAGCATACCGAATAGGCAGCCCCATTGGTCCTCGTTCGGAAGAACAACGGTTTACTCAGTGTATGCGGTGACTACAGGTGCACTCTCAACACAGCAGCGAAGAAGGAATCTACCAGCTACCAACTACAAATGAAGTGTTCGCAAAGCTACGTGTGGAACCGTTTTCTCAACGTTGTATCTATATCAAGTATATCAGCAACTGAAGGCTGACCACGAAACAGTAGAACTGCTCACAGTGAACACCACAAAACGACTGTTCGAGGTAAAATGCCTCCCGTTCGGGATTTCCGCAGCACCGGCTATCTTTCAGCACATGATGAAGACAACGTTGTCTGGAATTCCAGGGGTAAGTGTTCCTTGACGACATTATTGTCAGTGGGAAAGGCGCAAATCGGCAAGCACAGCGTCTAATTCAGGTTCTGTGGATGCTGAGAAAGGCCTATGCCTCGAGAAAGAAAAGTAAAACTTCGGAATCACTTCACATGAGTCTCTGGGGCATCGAATTGACGCCAATGGTGTTCACACAACAGAAAACAAGGTTGAGGCTATACTTTAGGCGCCTTAACAATCTGACAGGGCATCCCTAAGGGCCTTTCTGGGCCGTTTCACTTTACGACCGCTTTTTAGAGAGCGGAGCGATTGTAGTGGGGTGGAATTTCATAGGGCCGTAGAGAATAGCACGCCCTGCAGGTGGGAGAGCAAGCATCAAGCGCTTTTAAAAGGCTTAAACAGACGATCCACGCATCTACAGTAATCGCTCACTACGACGAGACGGGGCCCCTTCTCTTGTCCGGGGACGCATCGCCGTATGGCGTCGGTGCCGCCCTCGTTCAGGAAGACGCTCTTGGCCGAGAAGCGCCCACAGCTTTCGCTTTGCAAACTCTCCATAGGAAACGCCGAAAAGAACTACTCCCAGCTCGATAAAGATTTTGCAGTATCTACAGCACCAGTCGTTTTCATAAATACATCTCTGGCCAGCACGTGATCATAAGAACGGATCCTCAGCCGTTGACTGGATGGGTGAAACAAAGCAGGTACCCAGCGTCTTTTCCCTAAGGATGACGCAACGGTGCCTTAAATTATCAATGCAGGAATACAAATCATTCGCGAGTGCTACTTGGAATCGGTTGGCACAGGACAGGGGTAATTGGAGATCGCAGAGAGGGGCCTTCGTCTTGCAGTGGACATAAAACAGGCTGATAATGATGATGATGATTAGCAATTGGTGTAGGGGACTGGCCGACTGCAGCGAAATGCGGCCGCTCTCAGCAGACTTCCGCTACAGGCACAAATTAATTAGCCTTATTCCCCGGGAGACATGCTCATGTTGCCGAGCACGCCCAGTTTCGACCTTTCACCCCGTCAACGCGGGCGAATGACGGAAGAGGACTCGGGTTTGTCTGGAATCGTGGAGGCTGTCTCAAACGGTGAAGTTAATAAGCTGTGCAAGGATCAGTTTTCATTGTACAAGAGACTTGGGACACAGTTTTCAGCGCAGGAGGGGTGCCTTGTCTCTAGAGACTCTCGGGTGCTAATTTCAACAAGGGCAATAAATTACCTTCTTGAACTTGCACATGTAAACAACCGCAGAATTCTGGCCGTGAAGGCATGCGCATGAAGTCACATTTGGTCGCCAGACGCTGTCGCAGATATCGAAAGGCTTCTTAAAAGCTGCGCAACTTGTTGCCAACAAGTTGACAACGTTGGGGAACGCAAACGTTCCCCAACGCCTCGGGACTAGAGATGCAAAATTTTCGGAAATTTTGAGCAATCGGAAAAAAACCTGTTTCTTTTACGTTTTTTCCCGAAATTTGCGAGAAATGGAAAATAACAAATTTTCTTTAGCATATGGCAGTAGTTTCTTGCCAAATGTCCAAAGCCATAACTCTCACTATGTAAATAACTGAAGTGAAATGCTTTCTGCCTTTTCACAAACGAATGCAGGGTTTAACAGATGGAAGGTAGACCAGAAGTATCACCGTGAACGCGTTCGGTTCTCTGTGAATCGATGCGGCTTCCTAGAATTGTTACGGCAGTTCAAACAAGGAACAAAGAACACTGAAATGTCACTTCTATGGCTATTTCGTCGTGGCTTCGACTATGGAAACATTGATCAAGATGGTAAAACGATGAAGTTCTACCTCTTATTGAGAGTCAGTATCACTGGCTTCATCTGTAGCATTCTTCATTATGTTGAGATGTGCGTGAACAAAAACAAGCTTTTGCACCGTTTCATTACGCAGCCTGTTCCTACGCAGAGTATGAATGTTGGCGAAGTCGGACCAGTTCCGCTCACAAGCAGCTGATGATGGTGGAATCTGTAAAATGTTTCGAGCCAGAGGCATCACTGTTTTACTCGTGCAGATTCCCTCCCACCAGGTTGAAAGAGGCATGTGGTTAGCAGGAGCCCACATTCCGGACCTTGACCATATGCCTGAATTGGTCCTGTATTCTGCCACATCGGAGTACACTTTTCCAACTTCTAGGTTCATGTGCGTAATGCGCTCCGAGATCCAGTCAAACGCAGACAAGACTTCTTCGTCAGTCAGACTTTTCCCCTTGTATATTGGGTCAAGTAGGTTTGCTGCACAGTGCACGCGATTAACTCGAAACACTTTGCGTGTCTTTAAGGCTTTTTCAGCTAGATCCCGTTCACTCTGCGAAAGAACAGAGCGCTGCAAATTCGAGTGAATCTCCTCCGCTAGATTGTGAAAAAAGTTTGTGACGTCGGACAACAGGGCCCCGTCACCTTCTACAGCTTCGATAGCCTTTGCGATGGGTTCCAGCAGAGTATGGCATGATTTCAATGCGACCCAGAGCTCTTCTTCGTCCAGAACGACCAGACTAAGAGTCTTGTCGAACTTCAAGTTTTCCATTATAGCTATTTCCTGCAAGACCTTGTTTTTCAAGAGGCTTTCAAAGGAGAGACAGACACCACTTCACCTTGTCTTGCTTGGAAGCTTCAGGCTGCAGCTCACTTTCGCCGTACTTCGATTCCTGCATTTCCTTGAATGTGGCCAACACCACGTGGTTTTTTTTCACGTATACGATTATATCTTTCGCCTGCTTGTTCACATCGTGGATTGTGCCAAGAGTAAGGAGATCATTCATCAACAGGTTCAGCGAGTATGCGGCGCAACCAATCGCTGTAACATGAGGAAATCGCTCAATAACAAGAGCCCATGCCGCTTTCATATTGCTGGCATTGTCGGTTACCAGAGCCTTTACCATTGAGGTGTCAAATGATTCCATAACAGCGCAGATTTCTTCTGCCATATAGGCCGCAGTATGCCCTGTTGTTGCCGGTGTTGATTGACTTGAAGAACAATGGCGATGGTGTGCAGAGTACGAAGTTTATAACTGACTCTCCTTCGACGACAGTCCAGCCGTCAGTGACAAGGGTGATGCATGAAGCCTTTTCAATATAATTATTCACGGATACGGTAGCCGCCTCGTACTCAGCGTCGAGCAGTGGACCAGCCAAGCTGTACCGGCTCGTGGGCTTGTAAGATGGTCTGAGTGCTTTACATGCTGCCTGCCAATAGTGATTTGTAATCAAGGAAAACGGTGAGTTGGAAGCATATATGGCCTTTGCCAACGCTTTATCGGCGTTCTTCTGCGCTTGAAGTGTCATCGTATCGACGAAGTGAGTAACCCTTCCAGTCGCTGAGGCTGCGCTGCTTGCTGTGCTGCTTACCGCGCCGTTATGTTCGCTTGACCTGAGACTGCTACATGAAGGGCTGCGAGAGCGGCTTCGTGGTGTCACTTCCTGTCTTGGGTATTTCACGCACTTAGCAATGTGCTTGGAAAGGCGAGTTGCATTCGGAAAAGCGTAGCTGCTGTTGCAGTACTTACAGACAGCGGGTCCCCGTTTCCCGCCGACTGTCTCCCCGACTGTGAAGTGCATCCACACGTCGGAAATTGGCCGTACCATTGCAGAATCTGCTTCCACACAGCTTTATATGCGGTCTTTTGCCACAGGTTGCACAAGTGTACGAGGGAAAGTCAAAATTGAACAATAACGGGCACCAAAACATGAGAAACCGCACCCGAACGACGAAGCTACGCTGAATCTGGAGCTGACATTATGTGATGTCGATGGCGAGTGGTCAGCCGCCGTTTGGTGTTTAGGTATTATGTGCGACGTTTCAGTTTCGCGTTCAGCGTTTCGGTTTCACGTTCAACGCTGGGTGTCGCCGAAGCTTTATTTCTGTACATTTTCCCCGCGCAAATTTTGGCCAATTTTTCCAACTGCGCCGAAAAAACAGGAAAAAAACTGTTTTTTTTTCGGGAATTTTCCCGTTTTTTGCGCACTTCGCGTCTCTACTCTGGACACAGTTCATGCAGACTTCGCTAGCCCCACAGGAGGCAGAATGTTGTTGATTGTTGCGGACGCATATAGCAAGTGCTTGGAAGCGCATTCACAGTCTGTCATGGTGATTGAAGAGCTAGCTCCAGTGCATTTTCGCAACTTTCATGATCATCATCATCAGCAGCATGTTTCATGTCCACTGCAGGACGAAGGCCTCTCCCTGCGATCTCCAATTACCCCTGCCGTGCCCCAACCGATTCCAACTAGCGCCCGCGAATTTCCTAATTTGAATTGAATTGAATTGAATTTTATTCTCCTTGAACAAATACACAAGGAAGGAGCAGCCACAAAAAGCTATTTCATCGCTCCACCTGGTATTCTGCCGTCCTCGATTGCGCTTCGTTTCTCTTGGTACCCATTCTGTAACCCTAATGGTCCAACGGTTATCTAACGGGCGCATTACATGACCTGCCCAGGTCCATTTTTTCGCTTGATGTCAATTAGAATATCGTCTATACCCGTTTGCTCTCTTATCCCAACCGCTCTTTTTCTGTAGCTTAACGTTATGCCTAGCAATCTTCGTTCCATCGCTCTTTGCGCGGTCCTAAACCTGTTCTCAAGCATCCTTCTCAGTCTCTAAGTCTCTGCCCCATATGTCAGCACTGGTAAAATGCCCTAATCGTACACCTTCCTTTTCAATGATAATAGTAAGCTTCCAGCCATGAGCTGACAATGTATGCCGTATGCGATCCAACCCATTTATATTCTCTGAATTTCCTTCTCATGATCATGATTCCCTGTGATTAGTAGACCTAAGTAAACGTACCCCTTCACAGACTCTAGAGGCTGACTAGCGATCCTGAACTGTTGTTCCCTTGCCCTGCTGTTCATCATTATCTTTGTCTTCTGCATATCAATATTCAACCCCACTCTTACACTCTCTCTGTTAAGCTCCTCAATCATATGTTGTAATTCTTCTGCACTGTTGCTGCATAGAACAATGTCATCGGCAAGCCGAAGGTTGCCGAGATATTCGCCGTCGATCCTTACGCCTAAGCCTTCCCAGTTTATTAGCTTGAATACTTCTTCCAAGCATGCAGTGAATAGCATTGGAGAGATTGTGTCTCCCTATTTGACCTTTTTCTTTATAGGTATCTCCCTGCTTTTCTTGTGTAGAATTAAGGTAGCTGTGGAACCGCTGTATATATCTTCCAAGGTATTTACGTAAGCTTTCTGTACTCCATGATTACGTAATGCCTCTATGGCTGCTGGTATCTCTACTGAATCAAATGCTTTTTCGTAATCTGTGAAAGCCATATAGAGAGGCTTATTGTGCTCTGCGGATTTCTCGATAACCTGATTAATCAAATGGATGTGATCCATTGTAGAATATCCCTTCCTAAAGTCAGCCTTGGCTTCAGGAAGGGATACTTCCCTTGGCTGACTAAGCTCCAGTGTTGCCCTTATTCTATTGGAGATTATTTTTGTAAATATTTGATATAATACTGGGAGTAAGCTAATGGGCCCTTTTTTTCAATTCTTTAACGTCTCCCTTTTTGTAGATTAGTATAATGTTTGCATTCTTCCAGTTTTCTGGGACACTTGCAGTCGATAGACACTTCGTATAAAGGGCCGCCAGTTTTCCAAGCATTATGTCTCTTTCATTAAATCAACTGTTATGCCATCTTCTCCTGCCGCTGTTCCTCGTTCATGTCTTGCAAGGCTCTTCCGACCTCATCGCTAGCTATAGGATGAGTTTCTGTATCCTGTTCATTACTGTTTCTATGGAGGTATCTGTACAGTACCCAGAGGAGTCAGGATAAGTACAAAATTCTTCCGCTGCGTTTACTATATCTTCAAGATCGCTGATCATATTACCCTGCTTATCTTTCAGAACATACATCTCGATTTGTCCTATGCCAAGTTTCTTTCCCATTGATTTCAGCCTGCGTTCAAATTTTACGGCTTCTTCAGTCTTTCTCACGTTATAGTTTGGAATGTCATTTATTTTCGCCTTGTTGATCAGTTTTGAGAGTTCCGCTATTTCTATCTTATCTCTTGAGTTGAACACTTTCATTCTTTGTCGTTTCTTTATTAGGTCTTTTGTTACTTGGGAGAGCTTGCCTACTGGTTGCCTTGGTGCCTTCCCTCCCACTTCAATTGCTGCCTCTGAAGCCAACCTAGTTATGGTTTCATTCATTATCTCTACGTGATCTTCATCTCTCTGTTCTAAGGCTGCATATTTGTTTGCAAGTACCAGTCTGACTTTGTCTAGTTTTAACCTTACTGCCTCTAGGCTGACATGTTTCTTCTTGACCAATCTTGCTCTTTATCTCTTCAAATTGAGGTGAACCTTAGCCCTCACGAAGCTATGATCACTGTACTTTACCCTACCTATCACTTTTACATCCTGCACTATGCTGGGACCAGATGAAAGTATGCAGTCAATTTCGTTTCTTCTTCCACCGTTAGGGCTTTTCCAGGTCCACTTTCTGTTGCTACTCTTCCTGAAGAAGGTGTTCATTACCCGAACATTATTCCTTTATGCGAATTCTACCAGCATCTCTCCTCTAGCGTTCCTAGAATCGACGCCGTAGTTGCCAATTGCTTGTTCACCAGCCTCCTTTTTCACCCCTTTCGCATTGAAGTCGCCCATTACTACAGTATACTGAGTTTGCACTTTTGTCATCGCTAATTCAATATCTTCATAACAGTGATACACTTCATCATCATCGTGACTGGATGTTGGAGCGTAGGTTTGTACTACTTCTAGTTTATACCTCTTATTAAGTTTGATTACGACTGCAACTACCCTCTAGTTAATGCTGTAGAATTCATCAATGTTGCCCGCTATATCTTTATGGATTAGGAATCCTACCTCGTATTGCTTCTTGTCTTGGAGACCTCTATAGCAGAAGACATGGCCGTTATTCAGCAATGTATAAGCCTCACCAGTTTTTCTAATCTCACTAAGGCCGATTATATTCCAAACCATGTCATATAGTTCCTCAGAGTCCTGCTAAGCTAGCCTCACTCGGCAGAGTTCGGCAATTAAAGGTTGAAAGGGTCAGTTTCCATTGGCGACCTGTCCGGACCCAGAGAGGCTCTTTTTTTTTTCTTTCGACACCAGCCTCAAAGACGCTGCTCATATTTGTTCACTCCTTTGGACTTTATTGTATCTGTACGTTGGATACAAGAGTGAAGGTGTTACCACTGCAAGTAACATCAAGGGCCGAAATCATCACAAGATACATTTCTGAACACTTAAACTAGAACCGTGGTTTGTTTATTTATTGGACTAACGTTTGCTTCACTATGTTTGTTTGCATGTTTGTCATAGCTTCAACATTACTCTTTTCAGAAAGACAGACAAAATAGATTATTGGTCTGCAAGTTCCCCATGCCAAACCGTAAGAAGCTCAACGGTCGTCATAATGACAACAGGTCCCCTTGAAGTATGTGCCTCACCATGAAATCTTTGCGAGTTTACTATATAGGGGGGTGCGAGCTCTATGAGGAAAGCAGCAGTCTACAGTTTTCTATTGTATCGAGTGGGAACACTAAAATTTTAGATACAAGCTCATTGCTTTTAAGGGCGTTTCGTCACAAACGGTGAAGTAACATGCTGAGTCCCAAGTTGTTTCTTTTCTAGTCATTATAGCCATGATGACCAGAACAGAAATAATGCAGCAAGCTCCTACTTCCTAATCCACAGGCTCTGTCATGTGCTCTTTGTAAATCAGCTTGACGGCATTACCTCCAGGTATCACATGTGCCCTCACAACAATTTCTTACATGAAAATGCAATGAACTTTGAAATGACCAAACGCGCTCATTGCGATTTTGAGGAAACGATACTTCGTGATGACTGCAACTCTGGCGGTCACTCTTGATTTGGTGTGTTATTTTTTTTACATAAAAAACTCTCAGAGCCATATGACATTAAAGAGGGAATGGTGACAAAGTAGTAGAGTAAAGCAAACAGACAAGTGCAGTGAGTTCCGGTAATATAGTAACAATCGAGACTATACAATGTTAGCTAATGTTTTGCGAAAAAGTTTGTTATCGGTGTGGCTACGATACTTGAGTGAAGGTAGTCACATTCCTGGAGATGTACGGTGAATGAAAGATATAAGGAAATACTTCGCGTGACATGAATGAAGTCCTACCTTACTGTGATGATCGAACGCGGTTTGAAGCATACTGAGGCCGCATATGAAGTCGTCGTGAAGTGTCGTATGATGGAATTTTTTTATTAAATAGCGAAAGACGGGCTACATTACGACGGTTGGCTAGTGAAATAAGTGCTAGTTTAGTTTTCATTGAGGTTATACTCGCAGTACATTTATAATTAGAATGAATGAAACGAGTCGAGTCATTTTTACTACTTCAAGCGAAGTAACAAGATTAACGCGACTGGGATCCCATATTGCAGGTGCATATTCAAGTTTCGAGCGTATTAGAGTATTGTAAAGCTGCAATTTTAATGTAGACTGTGCTTTGTAAAAGTTGCGCCGTAAGTAGCCAATCATATGATTAGCATTGTTAAAGACGTATATTACATTAATGGTCCAATTTAAGTTGTCGGTGACGTGTACAGCCAGATATTTATATGACATGACGAAGTCTAAGGGAAGCTTGTTAAGATGGCAAGTGCTAGGATTAGAATTAGATATGGATATGAGCATTATTTTACATTTGTTAACTACAAACGGTTCATGTACAGTTTGCATGAAGTCCATAACTAGGCTAGCCCTGCACGGTGAGAGATAGCTAGAAAACGTATGTTCACAAAATCGGTCTATTCAGCACTTCTCAAACAGACAAATAACTAAAAATAATTTTTCTTTCTCTTCAAACAACAGATGACAAATCTGAGCATAGTGTGTTCCCAAAAAGTTTTTGAAATGTGTTCGGAGTACGTTCGGCTCAGCGTTCAGCCAATCAACAGTGGACGAGCAAGGGAAGCCTCTGTGTTCGAACTTGTCTTCGTCTCGGCCCTCACAAATATGTTTGCTTGTTCAGAGGTTGGCTCCAGGCTGAGGCTTCCCTTGCTCACCTCTGTTACCCAGATGAAGAGTTCATCTGCTTGCAATCTATTTGGCTTGCTTGAAACACAAACAGAAAGGCGTTTTCACCATGACACCGTAAATTGCATTTTCCACGGAGCATTATTTGGGCTTACTTAAGTGTTTGATTAGTGTCCTTGTTTGTTCACGCAATATTTGCAGAAGTCATTGTTAGTATTGTTGTCTCCACGACGTTCCTTAATTGCTTTCGTACGAGTACTCCATTTGTGTCAAAGCCTTTACTGCCGCACTTGAGCACAAAATGTGCAGTATAAGTGTCAAGAGCAGACAATGCGTGCTGTAAAATTTAGCGTAACGTTTTTTCATCCTACATTTCGTGCTTCTCGCCAATGAGGTATGAAAACAATGGGACGCTGCAGCTCGAGCTTATCTTGCTGACAGTACACCATTGCCGAACACTTTTTATGTTTATTATTTAATCTAGCTGAAATCGTAGAACTTCGACAATATACTCATTGTATGAAACACGGCAAGCAGCACTGTACGTGACTACAAGTACAAGTATAGCCCAGCATAAATATTGTTGTCCGAAGCTTCGCTCTCCCTGCTTTATCGCCTCGCGGAAAAGAGCACTTCGCGCGATTTCAGCTGTAGGTTCCATTAAATAGATGGCTATCTGTTTTTGTATGCTGTAAACGTAGTGGCTGACAGCATTAAGTCCACCTGACCTGTACGAAAACTGTGAGCACATACTTCTTCATTCAGCATTGACAATAAACATTCTAAGATTGCTTGTTTCAAGTGTTTTTTTTTTGTTTTTTTGGGGGGCAGCTGAGACCTCTCGGTCATTTGGCGACATGCTAAAGATATCTGTAGCCATGTTAGAGTATCGTACACACGATCGCTACTCCGAAAGCGGCACCAAAACACCCAGAACCTGCGAGCGAGCAGCGCGACGAGCCCCACGTTGAGCTACCGCAGCGGCCATAGTGCTCGCTACGTAATGATGATGACGATATTAGTGTTGATTTTGTCAGCGCCATCTCTCGGTCGTATACTTTGGTTCACAACGCCTTTGCTACTCTTATTTTTGTTGCACTGCGGAAGGTACAGTTCTTTTTCTCTAAGTTATACATGTTTCCCGTGATTTCTCTCGCTCCTGCTCTCGGCGCTGTTTCTCGTAGGCCAGTTGCTCCTCGGGAGAACGAACGAAGCGTGGCCGTATGATTGCGAAGTCGGAGAGAGGCTGCTGCGCGCGCGCTCCGCTGCAAGAGAGAAACGACCTAACCACAGAACACCTATACAAATTTAGAGAAGGGAAACTGTACCTTCCACAGTGCTACGGAAATAAGCGTAGCGGTGGCGTCGTGAACTAAAGTATGTGACCACGGGTGGCGCTGTACAACAGGAAACGGAAACGGGGTTTTGCACAGTTTGCCAGGTGTTCTGTGGCTTTACTGGGTTTCTGGCTGCTGCGCCTCGATCGTGCTCCCAGGGGTAGTACACTCTCAAGTTCAACAAATGGCCACAGAGGGCGAAAAAATCGACCGCGCGGCGCTGCTAAAGAAACAGGCATAGTACACCAAATAAAAAGGTTCCCCGTTGAGCGCATTATCTCCCGCCAGAGGCGCCGTAGTAAGCGCAATTTTAACCTACAAACTTTCTTCAACAGTAAACGAAGCGTTTTATTGCATGATAGAGACTACAAAATTATAATTCCTAATTTTACAATGTACTTTTCATTACCAGCTTTGTTGTTTTTTGTCATTTTACACGCAAAATAGCGTTCAGCATCATCGACCTCTCACGTGACCTCTGGCCTGGATTTAAAATTTTTACCGGTATGTTCGCGTGCACGGCAGGTACGGATTCCTTGGTTCGTACACTGGTTGGTTATTTTGTGCTAACACCAGTTTATTGCGCTTCGATATCTCGCGTTATTTAACTTGGGGTGTAAGCCTGAAAGCTAGGTTTCAGTCGTGAGCCATGTGGAACACGTCTGCATCGAAATGGGAAGCCGGGTCCTGCTGCGACTGGGGGCAGCAATACCGGTGAGTCGTTTAACATCACTGCTTCAATCGCTATGTAATTTATTCGTCTCGTTAACTTTCAGGCGGAGGTAAGTTAATGAACTAGATGCTGCATTACATAAGGGCAGTCAGGACCCTCCGTTGCTGTTTCCGAAATAAACTTTCAGTTGCGAGGCCATCATTATACACACATTCACGAAAGAGAAACGATATCGGAACGCGCGTCACATTTTTCATCTCGTTGTAGCCGTAGCCATAAGTGACTGAGTTGCCTTATCAATATTTTTTTTTTCGAGTCGGCCGGCAACTTCTTTCGTTCACAGAACCAAATAACCTTTTGATAAACTGAAGCTAAAGTACTGAATTTATTGTATTAAACAATTGCACGCATAATAATTCACCCATATTTCGTACCTGTTGGTTCCAAATGTTCTTGCTGTTCCGTTTGGCTTACCTCAGGACATTATTTTTGCAGTAGTGAAGCGGTGCATCACGCTCATGCACAAAAAGAATGCATCATTTCTAATAGCTTCATGTCTTTCATCTATTTGCTTGTGAAATCAGCAGTGCGATCTCTTCTAGTGTATAAACGAGCGCACAAATGTTCTTATTTGTGATCTTAATAATACTTCTGTTGACATGCATTGTAGTTACGCAGACATCAATTTTACGGAGAGTAACCATATTTATTTACCGTGCTGCTTAAGCACTCTAGAACAAACAGTGTACATTTGCATGTGTTCTGTAGCCACAAACCATTGCAATGTATATGTCGCACCTTTTCGCATTTTATATTGCAAAATTGTGCTTATTCAATTTCTGATGCAGTCAAAATTTCTGTTCCAGACATGCAGTAATGAGGATGGCACCAGTATAAAGCAACACACTTCATGCACTAGACAGAAGCTGCTGCCTGCTACAAGGTCATTGTGTGGACTTTGGCTGCTACTACAAGGTAAATAACACCTGGTTCAGAAATAAATGTGCTTGATATATGCTGTATTGGCTTGCTAGTCTTGAGATACATGTCATTTGTTTGTAGCAGATGATATGAACATTTGTTCATGTTTACAGTTCAGCATAATTAGTTCGAACATAAAAGAAAACACTACATGAGTTTGGATAATCTCTGCTGTATCTCATGTGCCATTGTTCTGCCCCAACAGAGTCTGTGCCAAGTGCATCTTGGTCATCACGGGAGCCCCCATCTACAACAACAGGAAGGGGCTGGAGCTGAATTCGCAAGAACACGAACAAAGAAGCCATTCCAGAATTATTTGGATGAGATATCAAGTCTGCGGACGACTGTTTCAAGAGTGAAAAGAGCCTACGCCATCATTCCACCAGCACGGATATTGGCCGAGTCATCCAGGTACCTCAACAACAAAAATTATTTGTCTTCAGATGGACCTGCAACCTCTGAACAAGCACAGACGACACTGGCTAAGAGTGTTCCGTCAGTTTGCCCTTCCTTAGTGAGCTTCCTGGCCTTGCCAATTCTTGCCAAGTATAATTTTGTTTCAATGAATGCAAGCTTTTTCACTCCACACTTTTGTTAGAGATCATTCCTATTCCTCATACAAACATTAAAGGTCATCCGATTCTTTGCTCATACTTAATGCCAGTCACTGTCTAGTAGCATAACATATGTGTAGCAGTTCTTTCTAGTGTATGTTGCCATGTGCGATTCCTCTCCTGAAATAGCTGATGCTGCATTGGCGTGTGTCTTGCATTAACCTTTACACTGAGTGCTATGTAGCATTTAACTTTTGTTAATGTTTTTGGCTTTCAATGCTTGCAAGGTAGAGTGGCTTCTTTCTTGAATGCAAGCTTTCTCATTCCCATATTGAATTCCTAGTCTCATTCAGGATTGCTATTCTTGCTCGACAGCCTGTATTTTTGCGCAAGCTGCATTGAAGTGATTAATTGCAGAATCTGGTTTCGGCGCTGTCCGACTTGGTACTTGTCACCGTGTTACGTTTCTCATATGTGGGAGCCTGGTCAGTTGTATTGGGAAACAGTCTCTCGAGGCAAGCACCTGCTCTTACAGTCCGCAGAGTGACATAGACTGCGAATTTACACGCAGCGTGGTTGGTTATCCCCGTTCCGTCCTTTCCTGCTGCTGCCGTGTGTAAATTTTGCTTGTGGCCTTCCTCGGCCATGATTTGGCGTCAACGGAGACTCTCATACATAATTACATGGTTCTAAGTGTATGAAGTTGATATCCACATGTGTGGAAAGGCCTGCAAAAGCGACTGCAAAATAGTGATGTCCACAAAACCGACCATGCCCATATATAGAGATTGTAGGGGACCAAGTGTGAGTTACACATTAGTGGCATGCAAAAGAACAAAAAGAAACATGCAGGTTGGAAAGGTGGTAACGCTAAAATGCCGGGCACTCCATGTCGCTCTAGGCTGTGGCAGCAGATGCTTGCGTCACCCGATTTCTTCGCTATGCAAGTTGCTCATATTCAACGCCGACTGTCGGTACAAACACGTGGGACACACTGTCCAATCTACTTGCGCTGCTGGATGTTGCTTGTTACCAGACTACCACGTGCGACGAAGGCAAGCACTATGCCTACAGTCAGACGGTTGAATGTGCCGCAAGCAACCCGTGTAGGTGTATGCTCACTGTTGTCATGTAGATCGTAGCCGATGCATAGTGCCAATGTATAGATTGAGCGTTATGTTAGAGTATGCTGAAGTGATTTGATTGCATAATCTTGTTTCAATGTTGTCCCACTTGGTCATGGTTGCCGTGTTACATTTCTGGGATGTGGCAGCCTGTTCAGTTGTATTGGCCAACGGCCTCTCGAGGTCAGCACCTGCAGTCCACACAGTGACACAAACTCCCTGTTTACATGTACTGTGATTGGTGCTCCCTGTTTGTCCTTTCCTGCTGCAGCCGTGGGTAAAGTGTGCTTGTGGCCTTCTTTGGCCATGATTTGGCATGAACAGAGACTATCATACATGATTACATGGTTTGAAGTGTATGAAGTTGATATCCACATGGGTGGAAAGGCCTGTAAAAGTAGCTGCGAAATGGCAATTCCCACAAAACAGACCACATCCATATTGAGAGCAGGTGGGGCACCAAGTGTGAGCGACACATTGGTGGCCACCGACAGAACAAAAAGAAACGTGCATGTAGGAAAGGAGGTAATGCTAGGATGCCAGGTAGTTCATGTCGCTGTGTTGGCTATGAAAGCAGGTGCCTGCGTCACCTGATTGATTCGCAGTGCAAGTTATGGCGACTGTCAGTGCAAACAGGTGGGGCACTGTCCAATCTGCTTGTGCTGCTGGTTGTCACTCGTTACTAGACCACCATGTGCGACGTAGGCAAGCACTGTGCCTGAAGTTGGATAGCTGAATGTGCTGTATGCAACTTGTAGTGCGTGAATGCCCACTGTTGTCATGCGGATCTTAGCCAATGTACAATGTATTGTCTGAACCTTATGCGGTGATTGAATGCAGTCTAATTTGATAATGGTCGCCGTGCTATGTTTCTTCGATGTGGCGACCTGGTTAGCTGCATGGGCAACAGTCTCCCGAGGTAACCATCTGCTCCTGCAGTACACACAGCGACAAAGACTCCCAATTTACATGCACCGTAATTGGTGCTCTCTCCATTCGACATTTCTTGCTGCAGCCGCCGGCAAATTATGCTTGTGGGCCTTCATCGGCCGTGATGTGGCGTGAGCGGAGACAGCACACGTTATTACATGGTCCGAAGTTGATAGCCACATGGGTGGAAAGGCCTGCAAAAGTGGCTGCAAAATGGTGATGCCCACATTGAGAATGTGTGGCACCAACTATGAGTTACACATTAGCGGCCCCCGAAAGAACAAAAAGAAACGTGCAGGTTGGAAAGGCGGGAACGCTATAATGGCGTTTCGTCCATGTCGCTGTGTTGGTTGCGGCAGCAGATGCCTTGCGTCACCCGATTGCTTCGCAATGCAAGTTACGGCGACTGTCGATGCAAACAGGTGGTGCACTGCCCAATTTCCTTGCGCTACTGATTGTCGCTCGTTACCAGATCGCCATGTGCGGCGACGAAAGTGAGCTGTTTACGAGCTCGCGTGAATGGTTTCAGCGCATCTCGACATGCCAATTTTATTTCTGATCTTGTATGAGAAGGTGCACTGCTTTTCTTCTGCCAATAAAGTCGCACGTCCTGTTCACTCACTTGTGGCTTGTTTTTATGGGCGTCAGTAGAGGCTCTTTAGTCTCCTGGCCATTAAAACGCGGCAGCTGAGGCATGCCGCAAAGCCAGCGAGGCGAGCACGGCGCGTACCCAGCGTACGCCACCGCTATAAAGCGGCCATATTGAATACTGTACTAAAAAAAAAGGACATTTCCGCTTCCTGTTTAAGTAGCGCCATCTGTCGGGTCCCCCACTAAGTTCCATGCGCTGCCGCTTCTTATTTTCGAACCACTGTGGAAGGTACAGTTTCCCTTCTCTAAAGTTGTTCTTTATTCTATGGTGCTCCCGCCAGTTTAGTTGCTGTGTGGCAAACGTAGCGCCTGCATATTTATGTAGGCGCTACGTTTGCCACAGAGCAACCAAACTGGCGGGAGCACGATCGAGGCGCATCAGAATACATGTAGCGCTGAGTCATATCGAGTTAAGGCACACTCTGAACTGACTTTTAAGGGCATCCCGAGCGGTTTTTCGTTTTACGGCGGCACAACTCGGGGCACCCCGAGTTGTGCCGCCGCGCTCCAGCTGTTGCATTTCGTGTAGGGCTACTGACAGAATGCGGTTTCCAGATGGCACGATGGCCTCGACTGGAATAAACGCACACGACACCAAAGATTGAGTAAGCCTGAAAATATTTTATTTGCATCTTACAAGTACAACAAAAAGCACACGTCTACGCATCCACACAAACGCGGTTACATAGTCAGGAACATAGTCAAGAAATGCCTCATTAATAAGGGTAGCACAAACGCACAAGAAAGAAGACCTAAGCTACAAAACGTACGGTCGGCTGCTAAGTATAATAATTTCCCTGTCACCGCGTGTCACTTTTAAACAGCATCTTTACAGCACTACCAGGCCGGGTAGTTTGACGGAAAGAACGCAACAGCTTACGGCCGTCAGCTGCCTCTTCCTTACGGGCGTCATAATTATCCTAATCTCCGCATCAACGTCGTGCAAGTCTGCATACAGGTATCTGTATCTGAACCATATGTGCCAGCTTAATACATGTGTAGTGAAATTATTATAACCACTGCGTCTTAATTTATCAAACGTATTGGTTTTGCAAATGCGTATTACCGCTGACGGAACGACATACTGTAAGTGAAGCACAAGAGAACGAAGACAAAAGGAGGATACAACACTTGAAGGAGAAATGAAGAATTAGTAGGCGTACAGCAAACAAGCGATGACGGAGAACACACAATGATGCATCGGGTGTTCTGTGGCATCGGTTTGCGTAATTACGGTGTTATGGAGATCAACGGCATAAAAACATACCTTCAAGCGTACTCCCTCAATCTCCGCCGCATTCATTATGATAATCAACGCCTTAACAAAACGAGGCACTATTCCTTGCCAAGAGTAGACCTTTTTACAGCAAGTCTATGTAACGACTCGCAGACGAAACCAGCATGCTTTCGAAAATGTATTACCGCCGTAGTATTCGAACGCCAACGGCCAGGAAACACATCGATACCAATAGGCTGTCGGTGGTTAATCAAGTACAAAAACCTTGACGCTATGAATAAAAAGCAGCTTCAACAATCAAATTAAAAAAAAATCAACTGCCTATTTGCCTGAGGTAAAAAAGCATCCTTAGACACCTCGATTGTTCATGTTAATGGTTTGTGTAAATTAAAAAATTCAGCATGTTCAGCGCCCCTAGCAGAGAAAGCACAATATAAAGTATTCGACCAAATTACAGTAGCTCCACTTACGCGCTTACGCTGAAACGCGCCTCGATTGATTTTTCGCCCTCTGTGGCCATTTGTTGAACTTGAGAGTGTACGGGGCCTGACCTAACTATCGGCGAAGCCTCGAGCTCCACCACTGGAAAAGTTGGCGCCACCGTCGGCGTGACGCGGTAGGAGGGATCACGTGGACATAGCGGCCGCGTCGGCTGCTTCGGGAGCGCCGAAGCGAGCTCAAAACGAGAGTTTCCATTCCCTCGTACGCTGCGGTCCTCATTTAGTGGCGAAATTTTCCCGCTTCGAGTGTCTCCTTTACAACGCTTAAAAGCACTACAATAGGTATTGGCTGCCTTTGAAGGCGCGCAACATGGAAGGCTGCTGCTCGGTGCCATAATGCCGGATGTACGCAACGGAGCCCGCAGTCAACCTTATTCACACGTAGCCGCAGGACAAGCTGCGTGAAGTTTGGCTCGCGAAACATAAAACCGGCAAACATCGGCTACAACTCGGGTATGCAGCAAGCACAGACGCGGGGAAGATTTCTGCTACGGCGCCCGGTCTGCGATGCTCTGAAAACGCGCACTGAGACGCTCGCCCGAGTCCGCTGCCCGACTAATGTCATGACGGTTTGGTCTATGAACTTGTCGATGCTATAGATACTGGCAAGTTGAGTGGAGTGAAAAGGCAGCGGTAAGAAGCACATTTTAAAAAAGCATGGCATATGGTCATGTTTGTGTTATGAATTAATGCATGCAATGGATCACAAAAAAGGAGCAGCGGGAAATTGCACGCAAGAACACCGATAAACATACAGTGCGACGCACCTCGAGAAATAATATTGAAAGGTCAAAGAATTTAGAAGAAAAAATAAGATTGAATCGTCGCAACGGCACATCACAGTCCCCGTAGGCGTCGAAGACTCTACAATGAAGTTATTTTTGAACAGTTCTAATAACACCCACACAACAATGGTTGCTTGTATACTGTCAAATGCTCATATTCTGCGGCCTAAAGGTCATGGCACGGTGCGAAAACGCGCGCGCGGGGAAAGCGAAACAGTGCGCGGACAAGCATCCAGACGCGCCGGTCGCTGGGAATCTGCGATCGCTGCATTGAGGCTTCATTCTATTACGCTCCATTTAGTTATACAAACACTATAAGAACATATTTCACATAGCTTGCTCTCAGCGTTTACCTACCTTTCACGCAAGAAGCCGGTTCGGGAGACTCCATCGCGGCGACCGCGCGCAGTGGCGTTCACTGTACGTATTCGGTAAAGAGATAGCGTCTGTAAACAATTGTGTGCTTTCAGTTTGCCCAAGATTATTATTTAGACAGTCAAAAACTTCTCTCGTTCGAGCTCCATCGCTGAAAAAGCTGGCGCCGCCATCGGCGTGACGTGACATGAGGGATCACGTTTACACAGCGGCCGCGTTGGCTGCTTCGCAAACGCCGAAGCAAGCTGAAAACGAAAGTTTAAAGTCCCACCTGCGCTGCGGTTCTCATTAGGTTGGGATGTTCTCCCGCTTCCAGTGTCTGCTTGACAACACTTTAAAGGACTATAATCCGTAGCGGCTGCCTTTCAAGGTGTCCAACATGGTAGGCTACATGGTAGGCAGCAAGGTAGGTCCTGCACTGCTCATTGCCGCAGTGCCTGACGCACGCAACGATGCACGGCGTCAGCCTTCACACGTAGCCGCGCGGAAAGAAGCTGCGTGAAGCTTGGATCGCAAAACTTAAAACCGGCTAGCAGCCATCGGCTACAACTCGGGTGTGCAGCAAACACTTCCGCGCGGAAGATTTCTGCTATGGATTCAGAGCTGCAATGTTGGTGGTGAGTAGCAGAAAGCGCGCACTGAGACGCTCGCCCGCGCGAGCTTCCGGCTAATGTCATAAAGCTCTGGTCTGTAGACTTGATTATAGATACTGGCAAGCTCACTGGAATGGAAAGGGACCGCTAACAATCATATAAAAAAAGGCATGGCTTATGATCATGTTTGTTTTAGCACTAAACAATGAATGTACTCGATTAAGAAAAATAAGCAGCGGGAAATTGCTCGCCGAGAAGAGCGATAAACATACAGTGCGACGCAGCTCGATAAACGAAGGTATTGAAACGTCCAAGAGTTTACAAGAAAAATAAAAGTAAACGAAGGTTGAATCGTCGCAGAGGCACATCATAAGTCGCGGTAGGCCCCGAAGGTGTAAAGAAATTTTTGAACGGCTCTGATAGCGTCCACGCACCAGTGGTCTTTTGTGTACTGTCAAATGTATATATTCCAAGGCGTAAACTCACGACACGGTGCGAAAGAGGTCTCGTAGCGAAAGCGAAACAATGTGCGCGGACATGCATGCAGAAGCGCAGCCGGCCGCAGCGAACCCGTGCGATCGGTGCGTTGAGGCATCATTCTGTTAGGCTCCATTTTGGCTATAGAGACAGCTTACTACAAAGACAGATTTCACATAGTTTGCTCTCAGCGATTGCCTACATTTGACGCAAGAGGCTGGTTCGGGGGACTCCATGGCGGCGACCGCGCGCAGTGGGCGTTCAGTGTACGTCTTCGGTAAAGAGATAGCTTCTGTAAACCATTATGTGCCTTCTGCTTGCCCAAGATTATTCTTTTGAGAGTAAAGGTTTCCCTCGTTTCGAAAGTACGTACAGCAATGTCCAGGAGAGCTATCGCATGGTGTTTTTATTGAGCGCCGACAGCCAACGCTATGCGGAGGGCGACGTGTTGTCGCTCATACTACGCAACCGAGGCGCTTCCGATAGATGGCGACTCCGTAAGTCCTCGCCCTCAGTACAGCTTCGCCGTAAAAATTCTCAGCGCCAACCGCGCAAACGCGCTAGTGCCGCTGCTGGCGCGTTTGTCGTCGTCGTCTTCTTCTACAGCTGGCTCCGTTGTGCAAAAAACTATCCTCATCAGCAATGGCTCGAGTGTCGTCGTCTTCCACAGCTGGTTACGTTGCCGCTCATCATTCCAGCGTAGAATTTCACGTCTATTATGACGTCCTAGTAGGCAGGGCGCGTTTACGGGGGTATGAGCCATTGCATAAGGGTGTATGAACAGTGTTTCTGCGTCGGACCGCGAGCGTTTCGTCTACGCATACACAGCTTCGATGTAAATGCAGTGTTGGAGATTAGCCTCTTTCCCTATTATTAGCTAAATTCTTACCCTACCTAGCCTAAGATCGCAACGCCTGTCTCCTCTCTTCCCTTTGGTACCGGTTCCTTGGTCCTTCCCCCGTAGTGGGCAACCGCCATTGAACGAGGAGCAAGATCGCAAGCCCGTGTGCAGCATTTTTTATTGCTGGTCACCGCCGAACAGCAACCATACGGAAGCAAGGTCTTAACATCGACTGACAGCATCACTGGTGAGCTCGCTCTCGCAGAAGTTCATTTAATCGGCGTAGCCAGCGCTAAAGCAACATCCCGTCAATCAGCCAAGTATGAAATCGCGAAAGTACTGCCTTAAGTGGAAAAGAAACCAGCCGTCAGAAACGGGCGTGCCAGTGCAGCTTGGCATCGATGAAGCCACGCAGGACGTGGCGATTCTGTGCGAGAACATGTGCCTAATGGCTCACAAGGCTGTGCTGGCAGCTTTCAGTCCTTTCTTCAAGGAGCAATTTGCATCGAATGCTGGCGGCGACACCGTGGTGATACAGCATGTGCGCTTCGCGGACCTGACAACGGTGGTCGAGTTTATATATCGAGGCGAAGTGGTCGTGCCGCAGCAGCAGCTTTACACGCTTGCCAAGGCGGCCGACACATTCAAGGTAAAGGGACGATTTATGTTCGTTCACAACGACGGCTCAAATGATGCGCCACTGAGCACCAACCTTAGCTACAGCACGACCCCGCGCATGGCTTGCGACGGACTTCAAATGCCATGGGGATTTCAGCAAGCGTTTCGTAACGAGCTCCAAAGCCGCACTGGAAAAATTAATGCCTCAGCCGACCAGCCCTCGGTGTCTGCTTCAGACGACGTAGACTCCGACGCCGCAGATAATGCGCACGGTATAAGCTTGGCGCTTGACGCTGTACATGAAGTTCCGGTGCGGTCTACGTCGACAGAGACGGCACCTGCGGCTGCACTGCCTCCACCTGACGCGCCGTCGGCTGACTCCTTCGATTTACTCGCCACTGGCGCAAACCTTCCAGCCACCTTGCATCATGTTCTGGAGTCGGTGAACAACAATGCGAAAGGCATTGAAGCTTGGCATTCTGATACCGGCGTTAACATACTCGACGCAGCCAATGTGCAAGTCAGCATGCCCACCGAAGCATCAACACCAGCGAGTGAGTCCAGAGTGTTAGATCGGGAGGTATCTACGTTGGACGGTGCAAAAGTGCTTCCTCTCAACGTTTCTCAGATATCCGGCTGCTCCGAGTATAAAGAAGCAGCACTAAAGGCATCGTTCTCGAACATTTGTGACGTGGAGCAGCCTCCAACAAAATTGCCCTCTCTTTTCTCCCTCACCGATAACAAGACTACCATGAACGATGGTTGTGCTTCAGGTGACGCTGTGTCTAACGTGGAGTGTTCCTCGAAAGTGTTAATGACACAGCAAATTATACCGGGTGCACCCGTAATGACTCGTCTGCGTAATCTTGACTCTATGCAGCAAGAGCCGACGTCATGTCCTGAAAGGCCAAGTTCGCCATCACTCGAGGAGGGTTCAAGCTCTGGCTCTGCAAAGACTTGTGCAGAGTGCGCTGAAAACGTGACGCCTCTATCAAGTACTGCACAACTCGGCTCTCCTATACCTAAGAATCGAAAATATCGCTCCCTTTTAACAGGCAAAGAACGACTGACATCCACTGACGAGCAGACAGAGGAGACATCTTGGAGCGGCCCGATAACACGAAGCAGGGCTGCACGGCTGGCAAAACAGCTAAAATGAGCAAAGGGTTACCAACCGCTGTACAAAATGCTTGGCTTGCGACGAAGTAGCGCCGAAGTGTGGCACGCACCATTCCGCGTTCGAAAGATACAAAATTTTGGGAAGCAGCATACCCCACTCAACACTGATCGCCTTCCTTGCATTTGATCTGCAAGAATAAAATTCCACTTTTTCCGGCCCTGCGAAGCACTGATATACATAAGGCACAACACGCAGCACTGCGCATTGTTAACACAGGATGTCTTGTACATTTTCGTGCTGTGTCGGATGGAGTAAACATTTAGAGGTGCGGACGAGAAATCTGCTTTCGAGAAGCAGAAAACGATATTCATGTAGTGTCCGTTTCTGGAGGCGGCGCTCCCCTGTAGTAGAGAAGAGACACGGCTAGTTCTTCCTTGTCTTTGCTATCTCGTATCTCGCTTACTGTTGTTGTAGTCGCCTTCAACATATGACATGTACCAAGGAGAAGCGATTTACCATGGTCCTCAATGGAATTTTTCGTCACTGTCGTTTAACTTCTTTCACTTCGGCGCTGGTTTAAAGATCAGCTGTCGAGCGCGGCGTCAGCTCTCCATGCGTGTTAGAATTTTAACTTTAGCATCGGCGTAATAGCAATATAATATTCTGAGTGAGTCTGGCGCCGTATTGCGCGTCGTATCGGTTGGAGTAAACGTTCGCAGATGTGCGCTCTACGGTGCCCTATTGTGAGGAAAACCAATCACTGTGAAGGTGGAGCTCCAAATTAGCGGAATGGGGTGGCGTGGCTATTTCTTGCTGCTCTTTCATTTCCTGCCTTCCCAATTTACAGCTAGCTTTGTTTATGTTCTTTGACCGCGGTGCTGGTTTAAGTGAGCTGCTGAGCGTGGCGTCAGGCCATTGACGCGCCTAGCGACGTGAGCGCGCTTTCCAGATGCGGAATCTTTCTCTAATGTAGCACTGGCGCAGTGGCTGAGAAATATTGCGAACCGGAATCTACTAGACACATTTTTGCAGGAATTTTGAAATCCAAATTCGACATTGTAATGGGTGTATAGCCTTCAACCGAATTGTATTCTTTCTTCATTATTGCTTTTAGAAATGAACGTAATATTACCTTTTGGGAAGGATTGAGAGCCGCCCCCTTCATCGAAGCTGAGAACATAAGTTGAAAACATGGCCTAGTTCAATGTAAGGGCTTGGAAAATTATGTTGTCGTTCCTTCAGGACCTGCTGTTTTCGAAAGCGGTAAGTGGTGAGTGTCAATTTCAATTACTGTTTTTCCGTAATATGTTCACTGGTAGAAAAATTATCTTCTGACAGTGGATTGCGAAGGACAAAGAATTTCTCTGCAGCATTGCCATTGGGGGTACGAACTGAATTGAACAGTGACGTGTAAAATCTCTTGAAATGTTAGTGACATTGTTACCGCTAGAATATATTGCTGTAATACGCATGAAATTCGCATAGCGGTGCTTGCTCGTTGAATGTGACGTTGGTGTTGTGTATAGTATTCCGCTCGCCTGTGGGAAATGCTATATTGGCCAAACCGGGCGCTGTCTGAACGAACGCCTGCTAGAGCCATCGCAGGAATGCCACTTCACTAAGTGGCGCTGGTCATATAGCCGACCACATTCGCCGTTGCTCGCACAAGCCAGCATGCAAGGCGTTTTTCGAACGAACGTGTGTGTTGCGCAAATATAGCAATCAGAAAAACTGGGAAATTTTTGAAGCCTTTTGTATCTCCAATGAAAACGATTACTGTGTCAGTGCTCCTTCTGTTGTACTCGGGAACGAACTTGATTATCTCAGGACAAAGGTGTGTGTCGAATCAGCTAGGCAGGGCGAGAGATGACCAAGATTGTACTGAGTCATGTGAAAAAGAGGGGAAGAAAAGAGCGAGGGAAAGGTTTTTCCACCTTTTTTTCACTTTTTGCTTTTATTCCTTTCTTCTTTTGGTTTCGACACTTCTGATGACTGCTGCCTGGACCAAGGAAATTTTTTGGGTGGTCCTGCGCACTACCAGCCCTCCCCCCTCCCTCTGTGTACATAAAGCCCTGTTCCGGCGTCCGTGTTGTCTTTCTCTTCTCGTCCGTGTTCAATTGTGCGCTGGGACGATGTTTCATAACGTTAGAAAATGGCCAAACGTGAATAAATCTAGCGCTGTCGCTTGTGCAGGAAATGACAAAGACGCAACAACGACGTCTTCATGGCGACGGAAAGACGAGAACGGCATGACGCGGAAGGCATTACGACGATAGATTTGCGACGAGCACATGACCACAACGGAATGAGGAAGATGGCAGGGAAATATAATAATAATAATAATAATAATAATAATAATAATAATAATAATAATAATAATAATAATAATAATAATAATAATTTATTTCACAAAGTTAGAAAGAAAGCAACGTACATATGAGGCCTGCCAAAGCCACATAGGGCTTGAGCGGTAGTGCCTGGCAGGCAGCGGAACCAAACAGTTTTCAATTAACATACTTTTCACAAAAAAGAAACGAGTAGTTCCCTGAGGCGACTAGTTGTCGATTTGCCTGAGTGCTTTTCTTAACTTGTATTTGGTTTGAGCGCGCAAGAGAGTTTGAGACAATTTGTTAGAATATACAGGAACATAGTAATCTCGTATTCTCTTGCCATGTCTTGTGCAACGCCTGGGTACGAGGTAAATATTCCTAGGCCGCCAAAAACGTGCGGGAACGTACTTGACCTTGAAATCACTTTGCCAGAGGTGCTTTAGCACAACAGTTGGCAGCAGTATTTGATTGGAGTCTGGCATACATACGGTTTGGAAAGTCACTTTTGTCATTAACATTTCAATCATAGCTGATGTTCTTTAGAATAGAACGGAGAATAGAGTTGATCCTAGTTTGCCAACGAATTGTGCAATGACCATAAACTGTTATGCCGTACCTTAATACACTATAACACAGCGCATGTACAACAGCTTTTCGAACAGAGAGGGGCATATGATATCTCAAACTGTATAGCACACGAGATACCGCACGAAGTCGTTTGCATACATAATCTAAGTTGGAGTTCCAGGAAAGATCACTGTCGAAGTGCAAACCAAGGTATTTTACAGAAGTCACATAATCTAAGGGTTTATACAGACATGGAAAACACTTTGAATTGTGTAGCACAAACATGTAATCGATGTCTAGTTTTTTCAGAGGATTGTGAAAACAAATAGGTGTCATCTTTGATGTATTAATATTGATAAAGTTAGCAAAAAACCAGTCCATAGCCTTAGTCGCCTTTGCTTTTAAGGAACTAATAGCATGAACAAAGTTTGTTCATTGAGCTATAATGACAGTATCATCTGCATAGTGATATCATCTGCATACCATATTAGCAAGGTCATTCACATAAATATTATGTGACAGTGGACGGAGTATAGACTACTGGGAGACACCAGATTTTATTACAACGAAATCGCTCTTAGCCTGCCCTTGTGAAACCTGCTGGCGCCTGTGATGCAGAACGTTTTTCAGGAGCGTCAAAAATGTTCCACGAAATCCTAATATTGAAAGCTTGGTTAACAGAATACCATGACTCACGCTATCGAAAGCATTGCTTACGTCAAGGAGGACGGCACATACGACCCGTTTACGTTCGAAAGACATGCTCAACACGTCAGAGAGATCTTCAGGAAACGATTGGGTATCTTTTCCGGGAATGAAACCATACTGGGAAGAGGTTAAAATTCCATGTTTATCCAATAAAGTTGTCATTGTTAGTAATAAATGCTTTTCCAATACTTGAGATAAGCAGGGCAACACTGAAATTGGGCGATAGCTTTCTGTTCGATTATGTGCTCCTTTCTTATCAAGTTGAATTACTATAGCAGTTTCCAAATTTAATGTGACTGTACCACTGGAAATGATATTGTTAAAAAGCGACAGCAACACATCGTTGATGACGCCAAAGATGGCTCGCAGGTCATTTACATAGCTTACATCGATACCTGGTGATTTGTTACACTTTAGGCTGAAGATAGGTGACCTAAGTTCGTCTTCAGCTAGCAAAGGCAAATGTGCGGACTCCAGTGTACAATTATGCAAAGTACACGACGGTAGAAGCGGTGATGCGTTTGCCGACGCTCGAGAGAATAAAGTATTAAAATTATTAGCACGACTACGGTCATCAGTACCGAAAGAAGTGAAATCACATTCGCGATTGCGGTGCTTATCAGCGCGTCTAAGGTTACTTATGAAGGGCCATGTTTTTCTGGTGTCTGTCCGACTGGACTTAAGTTCATTCCGTAAATGCATTCGCTTGGCGCGACGAATCATCGCATTTGCCCTATTTCTGGCTTCTTTGAATTTTGACCGCTTCGCTTCAGAGGCAGGATAACGTTTAGTTTGCGCCCAAAGAAGGTCCTTTTCTTTCAATGCAGCCAGAAGTTTTGACGTCATCAGTCTATTTTTCTTGTTACGCTGTTTGACGAGTACGATGCGTGTGGCTACCGTCTTAAGCCGGTGTAATACCTCAACAAGCCTGTCGTAGATATCAGCTGGTGCAACATTTTTTTAAAAACGTGTTCCAGTCATAGTTTGATACTAGCGTGTAAAAGGTTTTTGAATCACAGATGGAAGCTTCTTTCTTACTGGAGGCCGCCGGGGGGGGGGGGGGGGGGGGAGCAGGTAAGCTAGATTGCCTAGTCAACGAGCAACAAACAAAGTAATGATCGGAAAGTTTTGTTTCCACAACCGCGGATTGCCTGATCAAACCTTGAGCATGAATACTTTATGTTGTCAAGGCAGGAAGCGGTAAGCCGGCGAGATAGGTATTCTTCCCGCGTTGCTTTTTGAACAGTAGTCCGCAGTCTCCATTTTGACAACGCATCAAGGTAATCTGCGACCAAGCCAACTGCAGGGCGTAGTATATCGATCTTGATGCCGCCTATTAGACAGACGTAATCTTCGTGTGACTGAGTCGAGAGTGCGTGATCGAGTTAGGAAAAGAGTAATCGACCGTTGAAACAAGGAGGCCGATAAACAGCGAAAAGAACCAATGACAAAGTAGGCGTGTTTAGTCGGAGGGCAACAACTGCAGCGTGGTGAAAGCTAAAATTTAGCTTTGTTACGATCAAGGTATCTCTAACAAATACTGCAACTCCCTCACCCCGTTTTATTTGGCGCGTGTAGGAATATAACCTGTAACCTGGCAACGTGTGCTGCTTCAGGCTGTCTGCTGTGACATTCATTTCTGTTATTACAAAGACATCATAGTCGGAACGAGTGGATGCCGTGATTGCATAAAATTCGTCCCAGTGTTTTCGAAGGCTGCGAATGTTAACATGTGTAGCACGAAAAGCATCACATTTGCAAGTATTGAAAAACTTCTAAACCTCTACAAAACTATTGCAAGTTAGAGAGCCAGTCTCTGCCATCGTAGCTTATCTTATCCAGGCACGACTCCTTTTCTACACGGATGAGGGATGTGCCCTCACATTTCTTGGCGATAATCTTGCCATTCCTTGTCCAAATGAACGTGAAGCTCTTTTCCCTCCCTTTCTGACGAGCCAGTCTGAACAGATCCTTGTTGTGGTGCGTCAGATTTTCATTGAAATAAAGCCGCGGCAATGACCCTGCTTGAACCAAGCCCGGGAGACTCCCTCTTGAGCTAAGCCATTTGTCTTCTGTTGCAGTATCGCAAGTCTGGACCAGTATTGGTGGAATAGAATCCGTTCTACTGGGCAGGCGATATATAGTAGTGATCATATTAGGTGTAAAGTCTGTCATACTGAAAAGCTGGGCCAACTCACCTATAAAAGACCTCAAATTCTCATTAGGCGTGATCGGTACACCATGCAATTCAAAATTGCACTTCCTACTATACTGTTCTAGATCATTTACTTCGCTGTTCAATTTGTCCAGAAAGTCAGCCTGAGTGACAGCAGTTGAAGACAAAGATACCACTTGAGCGTGTAGATAGGTTATCTCAGCTTGGTTAGCTTCCATGGTGGAAGCCACGGTATCATACTTATTAGACAGAAATTCAATTAAAGACTAAATTTCACTGACTTTTTCAGCCATCTTCTCCCCCGTAGCTTTAAACGTAAGCAATTCTTCTACCTTAGTAGCAAGTGCCACAACCGTTGCCGTCAGTTGATCTAGTTTATCATTTACTGCAGAAAAGTGATTGACAAATGAAACGCCATCACGGTTTGAGCCTGTATCTGGCTGACTGTTTTCGACACGTCCGCAAGACCGACAAGTCCAAGTCTCACGCTTCGTAACTGACGTCTTTGTGTATGCGCTCTCGGTTACTGAGGAACAGTTCTTTCCAAGGTGATAACTTCCCTTGCAATCAAAAGAAGACAAACACTTCCCTTCCAAAATAGTGGTATAGGCAAAACAAGCAGAAGACATTGTTGCAGTCAGCAGCACAAGACATTATAGGTATGTATAAGTATGGATGGCAGAGAACTCGCCTGCCGAGAATGAAAACAGACTTTACATTAACGAAACGGCTTCCCGCTGACTTCAACGTTTCTTGAGAATGCCAAGCTCTATATAGTCGGTGTGAGGTACCAGGTGATCATCAGTCGAGATGATAGCGCCCAGGCACGCCGGTTATTGATTGCCGGTGGGTGAGACAGCCGTCCAGGTGTACGCATGCGTGATAGAGCACTCCAGAGGCTTGTGTTCAGCAGCAGTAATGCCGCGATCCTGTTCAGCAATACACCAGTCCGGCCTGCCAAGAATGAAA